>NC_053393.1:44011859-44630268 GCF_905171765.1 Bufo bufo | reverse complement strand
ATCAGTATTAGGGCTCATGCACATGAATGTATTTTCTTTCCGTGTTCGCTGTGTTTTTTTTGCGGAGCGTATGCGGAACCATTCATTTCAATGGGTCCGCAAAAAAATCGGAAGTTGCTCCGTGTGCATTCCATTTCCGTATGTCCGTATTTCTGTTCCGCAAAAAAATAGAACATGTCCTATTATTAGAAGAATGAAAGAAAACCGGCACTCCCAATAATCTTTGCTGATGATAGATTTATTGGTCACTTATATTCGGGTGACCCGAATATGAGTGACCAATAAATCTATCATCAGCAAAGATTATTGGGAGTGCCGGTTTTCTTTCATTCTTCTGATTTTGGGATTACATCCACATAAACCGAGCACCCCTAAACCAGCACGCTGTGCCGCCTGACTTCACTATATAACATGTCCTATTATTGTCCACATATTGGACAAAGATAGGACTGTTCTATTAGGGGACAGCTTTTCCGTAAAATACAGAATGCACATGGACGACATCCGTATTTTTTGCGGATCTGTGTTTTGCACACTGCAAAATCCATACGGTCGTGTGCATGAGCCCTTAAAGGCTTGGAAAACCCTTTTAATTTTTCCATCAATTCAGCTGTCAGCAGACAAAAACCACTCCAGCGGACACTGTCTCAGATTAGTTAGTTAAAGGTGTTTCTTGGGGGGGTAAAATATTCAGTGGCTGGAAATCTGTCCACGAGCAAGGCTTGTTACAGAATTCTCATCACAGAACAGAATATTACGCCTTAAAGGGATACGACTGATGGAAAAGAACTGCATCGTAAAAAAAAAAGAAGCTACATGTGAAGATACCTAGACTGAATGTGTCCAGCAGCCTCAGCGAGCATCTGGAGGAGGAAGGGAAGATCTCCTCGCTGGTCACCACTGAGTGATTTGTTGTTCTAAGTGTTGCAGGATTGAATTAAAAACCCAGCAGGAGTTTACACAATCACAAGGGGATAAGTCGACACCTGGAAGCACTCAGTCTTTTCGCACAGGCGTAATTCACACTAGTACTATAGCTGATCACAAAAGTTAGTGAGCAAGACATTCCCTTTGTATTGCCAATAGAGTACATGCTGAATGTGCATGACGAGCGGCAATGGGGTCATACATGCCCCATACTTGTGATCAGTGGGGCAGCAATCTAACATCAAGGACTCGTCCCCTGAGAAGGTGATGAATATTGTAGCTCCAGTCCAAGGCCATGTACCATTAGGGAATTACATCATTATTATATTCCTATAATTGGAATTGGCGATCAGAAGGTTGTCACTCTGCTCGAAAACTTTGCTCCTGGGGCTGTATGGACCTAATAGTCCCTCAAAAGGGATTTCTCATGAAGACAACCCCAACCCATCTCTATAGACCTCTGTGACTTCTGGGCCAATATGTACAGATGTAGCAAACATTGACATGACAATACAAAAGCCATCAAAAAGTCAAATTAAGGTTTGCTGCACCTGTGTATTTAATACATTATGTGTCAAGGTGAAGTTTGCTTCATCTGTATATATACGTGTGTGTACATGTGGCATCTCAGCCCCCTTGATAAAATCCCGGGAAAGCCACACTCCTATATACACAATTGGGTCATATTATTATGACCACCATCTAATATCCAGCGTAACCGCCGTGTGCAGCACGGACAGCAGCTAGACAAAGTCCTGGTTGGTTGTCACAGGTATCTGGAGCTATGCTGACTGCAGTGGAGGGAACGCGGGGGAGGATCCATAGAGGGGTCACCACGATCAAGGTGGTCCCACAGATGCTCAATTGGGTTCAAGTCTGGAGAATAAGGGGGCCAGGTTAGTACTTGGAAGTCTTGGTCATGCTCCTCCAACCAATGTCGGACATTTCTAGCCATGTGACATGTCGCATTGTGTTGCTGGAAGATTCTATCTGCCCCAGGGAACATCTATGGGTGTATATGATCTGCAAGGATGGATTCATACCGAAATCGGTTAAAAGTACCTTCCACGTGGAGGAGTGGGCCAGAGAATGCCAGAAAATCATTTCCCAGACCATAACGCTGCCACCACCAGCTTCTGTTCTTCCAGTACTGGTTGCAGGGTGTTTGTTCTCTGATGTTTCTCGCCAGACACGTCAATGTCCATCTGTTTGATGAAACAGAAAATGTGATTCATTGGAGAAGTCAAACCTTTGCAAATCAGCGGAGGTCCAATTCCAATACTGCTGCGAAAATTCAAAGAGGACCTTTCACCGCCCCTGACATGTCTGTTTTAATAGCTACATGCATTTTCCATGTAATAACAATTCTAGAGCATCTATTTGTGTGTCTGTGTGTTCTGCCATTCCTTTATCATTTCTACTAGAAGTTATGAATGGATTGCTAGCAGCCTGCAGTAAGGGTACAGAGGGGAGGTAACCAGTAGGGGGTGTGTACCTGCACAGACTGACTCTGTCCAATCAGTGCTGCCATTTTCAGACTGTGCAGGCACACCCCCCAACAGGGTTACCTCCCCGCTGTACCCTTACTGCAGACTGCTTGCAACTATTCACAACTTCTAGAAGAAATATTAGAGGAATGGGACAACATAGTGTTATTAGAATAGATGCTCCAGAATTGTTATTACATGGGGAATGCATGAAGCTATTAAAACAGACATGTCAGGAGCGGTGACAGGTCCTCTTTAAGCCTTTTCTGCCGAAGCAGCTTCATTAGCAGAGGTGTAGTGACCATCCGTCTGCTTCTGAGCCCCATACGCAGTAGGGTTCACACGTCTGGTAGACCCCTGGTTCATTTTGGTGCAGTTACATGTCAGTCCACCCTCATGCACCTTCATAGCCGAGGTTCACCTCTCACATCAATGGCAAGTGATTCTCTGCAGTTTCCACATAGCTTGTTCACAATGGTGCCATTCATCCATTCACCATACACTTTCAATACAGCAGCACAAGAACAGTTCACACTGCGCAGTGTCAGAAATACTGCCACTGGGGCCCAAAAGCCAATAATCATCTCTTTTTCCAACTCTGATAAATCGCCCCTTTTACCCATGACAGCAATGAGGGATATGTGTGCAGACATCCTATCACACACCTTTTAAAACCGCCGAGCCAACCACACGTGACTTCCTTCATGAGCTACACGCTGCTGACATGGAAAGCAGGAGGTGGTCATAATAGTGTGGCTCCACTGTGTATATTGATAGCCAAACAACACAATAGGTACTATAGCTAATGTCTTCAACATTGTACTGTTATGGCAATGGGTGTGAAACCACTTAGTCAACCCACAGATTTGGCTTAGGGGTACTCCTAAGGGTGTTATCCTAGCAGTCCCATGGTTTTCACCCTTTAACTCCTGTACATGGATATGGACTGCTGTAGGGGAGCCACCAGGCCATTACCTCTTGGAGTAGTCTCTGTCAGACTGACAGCTGACTCACGGGGGTCATAGAGGCTCCCGTGCAGAGCACCAAAGGATCAGGTGAAACCGTAGGACAGGCCGAAGTCTGATAAACACTCTGAGGTCAGGGCAGCCAACAAAGGGTCAATACAGAGGTCAGAAACAGGTCAGGCAGTAAAAAGTTAATATCCAGGAAATGGGCAGAAGTCGGTACATTGGCAGACAAACTAATATAGCACATCTTTGCAGAAACTAGCAAGTTAGGAAGCTATTGCCCCACCACCCTCCCACAAGGGAAGGTGCCTTATGTACCTCAGGGTTACCAGCCATTGCCGGATAAAAATTAGGGTACATGCACGGTGGCCTTTTAAGAGTCAGTGGGAGCTCACACACGTACCCTGAGGATAGGTCATCATCAGTATAAAAATCTCAGAAAACCCCTTTAACCCAGGAGCAGAGTCTAAGGGGTTCCCTGATAATCACCCTTTAACTCCAGTATGGACTTCACAGTGGTAAATCCACAGGTCGCTAACTTCGGGGTTAATCATCATTAGTAACAGTTGACAAGAACTGTACAGATGACACCTGGGGTGCAGAATCGGTAAGCAAAGGATGTAGTCAGACGGGCAAAGATTGGAACAGGAACAGCGTTCCTGTGCAATGGTAGTCAGGCAGTAGGTCAGAACAGGCAGCAGATATGTAATTGAGGTCAGGGGACAAGCCAGGATAAAATCAACATGTACAGGGGCTAGAGAGAGGATGTAATGGCCTTTTAAGTATCAGTCAGTACAGTAGTACATGTGTGGAACCATGAGACGGCACGTAGGAGGATGAAGCTAAGAGTGGAGGCCACAAACATGACTGTGAGCAGAACATCAGGTAAAGCAACCCACAAGCTGGTAGTTGGCCAGAGAAGCAAGACGCCGGGCACAAGAGTCCCAACATAGGAGCTGAGGTGTGAAAACTTACCTGTAATTCGTCCCCAGTTGGGGGTATATTGATGCTTTATTACACCCCATTATCATGTTTTATACTACACTGTTCAATGTTTACTAGATATCAAGAAACTGCACACTTATTGTTAAGTAGAAGCAAAACAATTGATGGATCCAAGAAAATTCTCAGAAGGGCGATAAAGCCGTGACATAAGAACATAACATGTGTTCACCACCTCCCACACATGTAAACAGCTACAACACAGAGGGATCCTGAATCCAATGGAAACATCAGCCCCGTTCTCCTTAGAAATGAGTGAATCCAGATTCAAAAACATAGGATTTATCCATGATGGCAGAACGTTGACTTGGCCATGTGTACGTGCAAGAAGACTGAGGACTTGGACATCGTTAGACACTTTAAGCTCCCTCATCATCGAATCCAATGGAAACATCAGCCCCATTCTTCACAGAAATGAGCAAATCCAGATTCAAAAACATAGGATTTATCCATGATGGCAGAACGTTGACTTGGCCATTTGTACGTGCAAGAAGACTGAGGACTTGGACATCGTTAGACACTTTAAGCTCCCTCATCATCAAATCCAATGGAAACATCAGCCCCATTCTTCACATAAATGAGCAAATCCAGATTCAAAAACATAGGATTCATCCATGATGACAGAACGTCGACTTGGCCATGTGTACGTGCAAGAAGACTGAGGACTTGGACATCGTTAGACACTTTAAGCTCCCTCATCATCGAATCCAATGGAAACATCAGCCCCATTCTTCATAGAAATGGACAAATCCAGATTCAAAAACGTAGGATTTATCCATGATGACAAAACGTCAAATTGGCCATGTGTATGGGCGAGAAGACTGAGGACTTGGACATCGTTAGACACTTTAAGCTCTATTAACATTCATAGCACATACCATTCCTGAGATATTCCCCACAAAAAATGCAAATATGGCACATCACATGACCTACATTAGCCAATAGAAGCCTGCAGGTCTTTCTCTTCATATCCCAACTGCCATACACACGGTCACATGTCCCTTATCAGCCAATAGAAGCTTGCAGGTCCTTAGTCTCCACATACACACAGTTTTACACCAGGTTTCCATAACAACCCAGCCATTTTTCTTCACTGCTGCAGGTCAGCTTTAAAGGGGCAGGGTGCTGTGGATGACACACTTAAAGGGCTTCTGTCACCCCACTAAACTCATTTTTTTTTTTTGTGCACTTATAATCCCTATCCTGCTATATTGCCATACATTATGTTATTAATAATTTTCGTTCAGTAGATTTGGCAAAAAACTTACTTTTATGATATGCTAATTACCTGTCTACCAGCAAGTAGGGCATCTACTTGCTGGTAGCAGCCGCAGAAAACCGCCCCCTCCTCCTGTTGATTGACAGGACCAGCCGCGATCTCCTCCTCCGGCCGGCCCTGTCAGCATTTCAAAAATTGCGCGCCTGTGTTGATTCGGCGCAGGCGCTCTGAGATAAGGAGGCTCGCCTCCTCAGCACTCCCTCAGTGCGCCTGCGCCGATGACGTCTTCTCTTTCGGTGACATCATCGGCGCAGGCGATGTACAGCAATATTGCAGGATAGGGATTATAAGAACACACAAAAAAAATAAAATGAGTTTAGTGGGGTGACAGAAGCCCTTTAAGGGAGCGGAGCGCTGTGGAGGTGACAGTTCAGGGGGCAGGTAGGGTGGCCATTCAGGCCAGCCTCAAAAGACGGACTTAAAAACCCTGCCCCCAGGTCCAGATAAGCCACGCCCCAATCCGGTTAGGCCACACCCACTCACACTCTGCAGCTGACAGGGATTGAAAAAATGAAGGTAAAAATCAACTTCTGTCTCCTGCAGGGGTGGGAGGGACGGTGACTTTCTCCCTGCAGCTCACGCTCAGATAGCACAGTGCTGCTGTCTGAGAGTGAGCTGTTCAAAAGGACATCCCTGCGTGAGATATTCCCAAAAAATGCATTAGCCAATAGAAGCCTGATCACATGACCCTAATCAGCCAATAGAAGCTCGCAGGCCCTTAGTCTCCACATACACACAGTTTTATACCAGGTTTCCATAACAACCCAGCCATTTTTCTTCACTGCTGTAGGTCAGCTTTAAAGGGGCAGGGTGCTGTGGATGACACTGTTAAGGGAGCGGAGTGCTGTGGAGGTGACAGTTAAGGGGGCAGGTAGGGTGGCCATTCAGGCCACCCTCAAAAGACGGACTTAAAAACCCAGGTCCAGCTAATCCATGCCCCCTCCCACTCCGCAGTAGACGGGGATTGAAAAAAATAAAGGTAAAAATCTACTTCTGTCAGCTGCAGGGGATCGAGGGAGGGTGAGTTTCTCCCTGCAGCTCACGCTCAGACAGCACAGTGCTGCTGTATGAGAGTGAGCTGTTCAAAAGGACATCCCTGTGTCTGTCCAGGCCCTGCGCCAGACGGAGGACAGGGGTCTGAAAGCCGGACGGTCCGGCCTAAAACCGGACCTCTGGCCACCGGACCTCTGGCAGGCTGCTGTGGAGGTCACAGTTAAGAGGATGGTCCGCTATGGAGGTCAGTGTTAAGGGGCAGATTGCTGTAGAGGCCACTGTTAAAGGGACGGTGTGTTTTGTAAATCACTGTTAAGGAGATGGGGTACTGTGGAGGTCACTAATGAAGAAGCGGCCGCTGTGGAGGTCACTGTTAAAGGGGCAGGCTGCTTTGGAGGTAACTGTTAAGGGGGCGGGATGCTGTCGAGGTCACTGTTAATGGAGCGGGCTGCTGTGGAGGTCATTGATAAGGGGTCAGGATGCTGTGGAGGTCACTGTTATAGGGGCGGGCACTGTGGAGGTCACTGTTAAGGGGACAGGGAACTGTGGAGGTCACTGTTATAGGGGCGGGCACTGTGGAGGTCTCTGTTAAGGGGACAAGGAACTGTGGAGGTCACAGTTAAGGGGACGGTCCACTATGGAGGTCAGTGTTCAGGGGGCGGGGTGCTGTAGAGGTCACTGTTAAGGGGACAGGGAGTTGTGGAGGTCACATTTTAAGGGAACAGAGCTCTATAGAGGTCACTGTTAAGGGGGCGGGTTATTGTGGAAATCACTGTTAACGAGACGGGGTACTGTGGAGGTCACTTATAAAGGGGCGGCTGCTGTGGAGGTCACTGTTAAAGGGGTGGGGTACTGTAGAGGTCACTGTTAAAGGGGTGGGGTACTGTAGAGGTCACTGTTATAGTGGACACTGTCGACATCTTTTAATGACACACACAAACATTAAGATGAAATATACCCGTGCGAAGCCGGGTCATCCTGCTAGTTATGAACATAAAGAGTGTTCCACATCATGTTTTATGGCAACATTTCACTTTTTTAGTAACGTGAGACAGAACTTTGTATATTTCTACCGGTTGGCTCACAGAAGAACCTCAGAACAGGAGATAGAGGAAGGGAAATTGGGCCATTTTACAGCGTTGTCCCCCCTGTACAATTAGTGATATACAATGTACAACTGAAATGGTAATGGGAAGCATCTGTGCGGTATGTGTTGGCCTCGCCATCTTGACCACAGCTGTTCCCGCTTCCACACTTTCCTCTTAATACACAAATATCGAGAATCATTTACTGTAACAAGATGTCATCTCCCCCCCATACATCACACAGGACAGGCAGTAAATGAATGCCAGTAGTGTCAGCGAGGCTGAAGAGCAGACACTCAGAAGTGGTCCTACATGTTAATGTAAAGTCAACACGGCAACTCTTAAAGGGATATTAACCCCTATAATGGCAGTTTACATATAGATTGTATCCACAAAAATATCACTTATCTAGTGCAAATTCGGAATACCAGAGCTGCATTTACAATTCTGCAGGCTTCAGGGCTGAAATCTCTGCGTTCCTTCAAGGCTTAAAGGGGTTTTCCCATAAACAACATTTATCACGTATCCAGGAGGGTCAAACTACTAGGACACTTGAGAATAAACAGGGGTTTCCGTTTCCTGTGTATGAATGGAACGTGGATGACCGCCACTTCATTCACTTCTACTGCCCGAGATAATCGAGTGCTCGGCAGTCCCATAGCATTATACGGAGTGGTGGTCACACATAAGCAATACCGCTCCATTCATATAGGGGGTAAGTAATGTAATGTATGTACACAGTGACTCCACCAACAGAATAGTGAGTGCAGCTCTGGAGTATAATAAACAATGTAACTCAGGATCAGTACAGGAGATGTAATGTAATGTATGTACACAGTGACTCCACCAGCAGAATAGAGAGTGCAGCTCTGGAGTATAATACAGGATGTAACTCAGGATCAGTACAGGATAAGTAATGTATGTACACAGTGACTGCACCAGCAGAATAGTGAGTGCAGCTCTGGAGTATAATACAGGATGTAACTCAGGATCAGACACAGGATAAGTAATGTATGTACACAGTGACTTCACCAACAGAATAGTGAGTGCAGCTCTGGAGTATAATACAGGATGTAACTCAGGATCAGACACATGATAAGTAATGTATGTACACAGTGACTTCACCAACAGAATAGTGAGTGCAGCTCTGAAGTATAATACAGGATGTAACTCAGGATCAGTACAGGATAAGTAATGTAATGTATGTACACAGTGACTGCACCAGCAGAATAGTGAGTGCAGCTCTGGAGTATAATACAGAATGTAACTCAGGATCAGTACAGAATAAGTAATGCAATGTATGTACACAGTGACTCCACCAGCAGAATAGTGAGCGCAGCTCTGCAGTATAATACAGGATGTAACTCAGGATCAGTACAGGATAAGTAATGTAATACATGCACACAGTGACTTCACCAACAGAATAGTGAGTGCAGCTCTGAAGTATAATACAGGATGTAACTCAGGATCAGTACAGGATAAGTAATGTATGTACACAGTGACTGCACCAGCAGAATAGTGAGTGCAGCTCTGGAGTATAATACAGAATGTAACTCAGGATCAGTACAGAATAAGTAATACAATGTATGTACACAGTGACTCCACCAGCAGAATAGTGAGCGCAGCTCTGCAGTATAATACAGGATGTAACTCAGGATCAGTACAGAATAAGTAATGTATGTACACAGTGACTGCACCAGCAGAATAGTGAGTGCAGCTCTGGAGAATAATACAGGATGTAACTCAGGATCAGTACAGGATAAGTAATGTAATGTATGTACACAGTGACTTCACCAGCAGAATAGTGAGTGCAGCTCTGGAGTATAATACAGGATGTAACTCAGGATCAGTACAGGATAAGTAATGTAATGTATGTACACAGTGACTGCACCAGCAGAATAGTGAGCGCAGCTCTGCAGTATAATACAGGATGTAACTCAGGATCAGTACAGGATAAGTAATGTAATGTATGTACACAGTGACTTCACCAGCAGAATAGTGAGTACAGCTCTGGAGTATAATACAGGATGTAACTCAGGATCAGTACAGGATAAGTAATGTAATGTATGTACACAGTGACTTCACCAGCAGAATAGTGAGTGCAGCTCTGGAGTATAATACAGAATGTAACTCAGGATCAGTATAGAATAAGTAATGCAATGTATGTACACAGTGACTCCACCAGCAGAATAGTGAGCGCAGCTCTGCAGTATAATACAGGATGTAACTCAGGATCAGTATAGAATAAGTAATGCAATGTATGTACACAGTGACTCCACCAGCAGAATAGTGAGCGCAGCTCTGCAGTATAATACAGGATGTAACTCAGGATCAGTACAGGATAAGTAATGTAATGTATGTACACAGTGACTCCCCCAGCAGAATAGTGAGTGCAGCTCTGGAGTATAATACAGGATGTAACTCAGGATCAGTACAGAATAAGTAATGCAATGTATGTACACAGTGACTCCACCAGCAGAATAGTGAGCGCAGCTCTGCAGTATAATACAGGATGTAACTCAGGATCAGTACAGAATAAGTAATGCAATGTATGTACACAGTGACTCCACCAGCAGAATAGTGAGCGCAGCTCTGCAGTAATATACAGGATGTAACTCAGGATCAGTACAGGATAAGTAATGTAATGTATGTACACTGACTCCACCAGCAGAATAGTGAGTGCAGCTCTGGAGTATAATACAGGATGTAACTCAGGATCAGTACAGAATAAGTAATGCAATGTATGTACACAGTGACTCCACCAGCAGAATAGTGAGCGCAGCTCTGCAGTATAATACAGGATGTAACTCAGGATCAGTACAGGATAAGTAATGAATGTACACAGTGACTCCACCAGCAGAATAGTGAGTGCAGCTCTGCAGTATAATACAGGATGTAACTCAAGATCAGTACAGGATAAGTAATGTAATGTATGTACACAGTGACTTCACCAGCAGAATAGTGAGTGCAGCTCTGGAGTATAATACAGGATGTAACTCAGGATCAGTACAGGATAAGTAATGTAATGTATGTACACAGTGACTGCACCAGCAGAATAGTGAGCGCAGCTCTGCAGTATAATACAGGATGTAACTCAGGATCAGTACAGGATAAGTAATGTAATGTATGTACACAGTGACTTCACCAGCAGAATAGTGAGTACAGCTCTGGAGTATAATACAGGATGTAACTCAGGATCAGTACAGGATAAGTAATGTAATGTATGTACACAGTGACTTCACCAGCAGAATAGTGAGTGCAGCTCTGGAGTATAATACAGAATGTAACTCAGGATCAGTACAGAATAAGTAATGCAATGTATGTACACAGTGACTCCACCAGCAGAATAGTGAGCGCAGCTCTGCAGTATAATACAGGATGTAACTCAGGATCAGTACAGGATAAGTAATCTAATGTATGTACACAGTGACTTCACCAGCAGAATAGTGAGTGCAGCTCTGGAGTTCAATACAGGACGTAACTTAGGATCAGTACAGGATAAGTAATGTATGCACACAGTGACTCCACCAGCAGAATAGTGAGTGCAGCTCTGGAGTATAATACAGGATGCAACTCAGGATCAGTATAGGATAAGTAACGTAATGTATGTACACAGTGACTGCACCAGCAGAATAGTGAGTGCAGCTCTGGAGTATAATACATGATGTAACTCAGGATCAGTACAGGATAAGTAATGTAATGTATGTACACAGTGACTCCACCAGCAGAATAGTGAGCGCAGCTCTGCAGTATAATACAGGATGTAACTCAGGATCAGTACAGGATAAGTAATGTATGTACACAGTGACTTCACCAGCAGAATAGTGAGTGCAGCTCTGGAGTTCAATACAGGATGTAACTTAGGATCAGTACAGGATAAGTAATGTATGCACACAGTGACTCCACC
Source organism: Bufo bufo (assembly GCF_905171765.1). Taxonomy (NCBI): domain Eukaryota; kingdom Metazoa; phylum Chordata; class Amphibia; order Anura; family Bufonidae; genus Bufo; species Bufo bufo. The sequence goes on along the minus strand of NC_053393.1, from coordinate 44,618,620 downwards.
AGCAGAATAGTGAGTGCAGCTCTGGAGTATAATACAGGATGCAACTCAGGATCAGTATAGGATAAGTAACGTAATGTATGTACACAGTGACTGCACCAGCAGAATAGTGAGTGCAGCTCTGGAGTATAATACATGATGTAACTCAGGATCAGTACAGGATAAGTAATGTAATGTATGTACACAGTGACTCCACCAGCAGAATAGTGAGTGCAGCTCTGGAGTATAATACAGGATGTAACTCAGGATCAGTACAGGATAAGTAATGTAATGTTTATACACAGTGACTTCACCATCAGTATAGTGAGCGCAGCTCTGCAGTATGATACAGGATCAGTACAGGATAACATTCAAATAGTTTGAATATGCCATTTGCAAAACAGCCCATGTAAATGTTCATGTTTTCCCTCCTTCTACACATAATCCTCTTTAATTCTTCCTCTATCGGGATCACAGGTCCAGTTATCTATACGCAGTGTGCACACGCTTGTGTACATAGATAATGCTGCACACTGTACAATTGAGTAATGCTTTTATGAATTACGCGAATCACATTTCTTTGTAATGACAGCCAGAAAGCCCGCTTTAACAATGCCATTAGAGGGCCCCCATTAACAGAACCAGTATGCCTAGCTGAGTACCCCTTCATAAATAGTGCCAGCTCTGTTCCTCTACATGAAACCAGTAAAGTGGTTAATGGCTACGTCCCTGGTAAGCTAGGATGCCAAAGTGATAAGTGACATCGTCATTTTGCATCGTTTATTTAAATAAGTCCAACATTTTTGGGCTGATTAATTCCATAATATATCTTTATAAAGGTCAGAGGTCACTCCATGCGGCAAAAAAATCCTCCATTGCTACCATTGTTTTCAAGTTTAATTCAGGGGTAAAAGCTACAAACCTCTAAAACTCCTGGGTATTCCTATCCCATCTGCAGGCGCAGTACAGTACTAAAGCTCGAGATTTCAGGGCCGGCACAGAAAGTGAGCAGAGCTTCGGGTGCAACGACTTGCAATAGAAAAGTCTTTTTTGGATCAAGGCGCTCATTTGCATAAACTAAAATAGCTTATTTCTCAGAATTGGGGCCACCGATCAAGAATAGAACAAACTGTGTTGTATTCAGCTGACAAGTGCTCATCTACACAGTCAGAATTTGCTTGCAGGTATTTGTTGACATATTCCCTTTAATAAGCTCCCGAGCTCCCTCTAGTGGTGGTTGCAGGAAACAAAAAGGCTACAATTTAAAGGGGTATTGTTTTTTGGAACATTAATGGCATATTGCTAGGACATGCTATCAATGTCAGATAGTTGTGGGTCTACTATCATCTGAACGGGGTCCCCGAAGTGAAGGACGGCAGTCGGGGCTTGCTCTCCATTTACTGCCATGGGACTTCTGAGAATAGCCAAACTCCCATAGCTGATCTCCCTTCTCTTCCGGGTCCCCATACTGTAGATAGGAGTGGGTCCCATAGGTGACATTGATGGCTAACCCTAGAGATATGCCAACTATTTCCTAGATGTGAATACTCCTTTAAAGGGGTTATCCCATGACTAATGTAAAAAATTAAAATCAGACATCATATAGCACATGACAATCTCTTTCTATCAAAGCTAGATCCAGCCCTGTACCTCACATGGATCCAGAGATCTCCCCATTCATTGCTCTGCTAGGTTTATATCAAGATGACAGCTCAAGGGGAGTGTCTTTTCTGCTGCAGCTAAGGAGGCGTGTCCATGCTCTCCCTATCACAGCTCAAGGGGAGTGTCTTTTCTGCTGCAGCTAAGGAGGCGTGTCCATGCTCTCCCTATCACAGCTCAAGGGGAGTGTCTTTTCTGCTGCAGCTAAGGAGACGTGTCCATGCTCTCCCTATCACAGCTCAAGGGGAGTGTCTTTTCTGCTGCAGCTAAGGAGGCGTGTCCATGCTCTCCCTATCACAGCTCAAGGGGAGTGTCTTTTCTGCTGCAACTAAGGGGGAGTGTCTCAGCTCTCCCTATCACAGCTCAGGAGGCAGTTGAAGGATGAAACTGAGCATGTGCGGCCTTCTCAGTGAGCAGGACAAATATACAGACACATTTATACAGACACATTTTATGAAATAACTCAGTGGCTATGCAAAATTTTTACTTAAATGCAATTACAAAAGTATTCAGATCCAGGTGCTGGTTTGAAAACTGTAGAATTATTTTTCGTGGGACAACCCCTTTAACAGGGGTTTTGGAGCTTTTACCCCTACAAAGATATGCTAGGAAATTAATCAGCACTGAAAACAATGGCGGACATTCATGTTAAGCCGAAGAAAAGTAAAATCAGGTAACCCTATGACTAAGAAGAACTGGTTCATTGATCCCTTCCTAGCTATTACCCATGCTGTAAAGTTTTATCGCATGAACAGATGTTTTCAATCTCACCCCGTGCAGATGTAATAGCGCTGAGCCCTTCCATTTGTATATACAGTAGAGGCGCTCTGTGCTCACTGAATATTTCCTTCATCTGAGAGGTGACGAGAACAATCAGTAAAGTATCCATGTTAAACAATTAGTCATCTGCCCGAGAACAAAGCTGCACAGTCCTGCAGTACTCTGTGGCAGCGGCGGCAGAACATGTACTAATAAACAATGCAACCGTCCAAAATCATTATTTTTTTCTTCTATTTGGTTGCCAACTGACTAAGAAGTCAACAGAACCTTCTCTGGATACATGGACCGGTCGCAGCATAAAGTGGGCTTTGTCTTCTATGATTGAACATTATAATCACATCTTCCGAGCAGCGAAGACAAGTTTTTTTTCTTTTTCCTTTACTGAAGGAACAATTGTACATGTCATAATTGCGTGGGAAACAGTCAAGACCATTTACTGGAAATACAACCTACCTGGGTTCAGGGGTGCACCTAGCCTTTCCGCTGACTGAGGCAAAAACTTAAACCCAATTTCTTAACCTAACTACTTTGCCACAATGAAAGTGCTCATTCCCCATGGCCATTTTGCTGCCCCCCTCTCGCTCCTCCCTGGTGCTGCCTGAGGCGATCGCCTCACCTGGCCTCATTGCTGGTGCACTCCTGCCTGGGTTGCCAACAGTCCCAAACTTGCAAAGACCCTAATTTTTAGATGCAGTTCCAACAAAATCACTGAACCATGCCAGAATTGATTAGGTTTGGGGATTATGCTAGCCATACCCATAAACTCCCAGGTGGATTTGGGGTTACATGCCCCGAATTTACCAATTAAAATGTTGGTAAGTATGGCTGTCCTCTTACATGAAGTTTTTCATTGCTATTATCAAACAATTCTTGATCTTCCAAACCTTGATGGGCATTATTGCCAACAGTTTCGAATTTTCAGGACTTTCCCTAATTTTCAGGGAAAGGCCCTGCAAATTTGGGCATTCCTCAGCAGAAAATAACATACTCACTTTTCAGTTGGTATATACACCCCTCCCCCAGCCGGGAACTCCCCCAAACCACACGGGACTGCCCTACTCATTTTTGGCCCAACCCAACCTGAAATTGCAAGGACTGTGTCTAAAAATTAGGGGGAATTCCTGCAAACTCCGGACTGTTGGCAACCATGAAATGGGGTTGCAATGGGGCTTATGTAAGCTCCATCCATAAGTGGGTGGTCCAGGTGGGTTTGGGAGCATTCCTGGGACAGGGCTTACATGTCCCAAATTTACCAACTATAACATTGGTAAGTATGGAGAAGAGTTGTAATTTCCTATTCTATGGTGCCTAGAAGAGTTATCAGCCAGGATTCTGGATGGATAACTCGTGGATGATATTAAAAGTAGAGTCGTTTTGGCAGTTCTGGTATAATTCAGGAATCAAGAAGCTCAGGATGAACAGAGGCATAGGTCCCACCCAGAACGGAAGTGCTGAACTGCAATTGTGGGAGGACACCATTTGTATAAGTATGGAACAGGGCCACCATCAGGGCAGTACAAGTGGTATCAATTGCCAGCAACACCCCCTGGTGGTGTTCCATCATCACTGCACCATACATGTATGCTACTGTGAAGGAAGGGGCTAATCTCAAAGGGGTTATCCCATGAATAATGCAAAAAATTTAAATCATACATAGTCTAGTGCAAGGATCGGCAACCTTCAGCACTCCAGGTGTGGTGGAACTACGACTCCCAGCATGCAAACTTGCTTGGCTGTTCTCAAAACTCTCATAGAAGTGAATGGAACATGCTGGGGGTTTCTCCCCTGGTCTAGTATATGACAACCTCTTTCTAACAAAGCTAAAACCAGCCCTGTACCTCACGTGGATCCAGAGATCTCCCCATTCATTGCTCCAGTTGCTCTTCTAGATTTAGAAAGGCATGTCCTTTCTCAGAGGCTGTGTCCTGTAATTGAAGGATAGAACTGAGCATGTGCTTCCACCTCAATGAGCAGGACAAAGGAATTAGAAAAAGAGCAAACAGCAGGTGGCGCTAATAGGTATAATACATTTTTAATGTAATCATGTAATTACAAAAGTATTCAGATCCAGGTGCTGGTTTGAAAATTCTAGAATATTATTCACGAGACAACCCCTTTAAACTAATAAACTAGATTATTACTGTAGGTTATCTGCATTATGAGCTGCTGGATTAAGGGAAAGTCCATAACCGTGTAGGACGTTTTTGACCCAGGCCCTATTTCATCTCCAGAGCAGCTCTCCTTCATCCTGACGACATGAAAAGCAAACATCAAAATGGCAGAAGTAACATGACGTCAGCCTCTCGTCCGTCCTAAGACACCGGGCATAATACTTTTTATGCTGTATCATGCACAGATTACATGGGAAAATGTTCATCGGTGGAAAGGTTGGGCCCATAATTGTGGATCAGCAGTAATTGCCCTGACAGGAATCTGAGGGAGGGATAAGCCCATTAATACAAATTAAATATTACCACATATTAAGAAACTATTGAGAAAGGGCGGGTGACCATAAACCTGACAGCGTGCGCTGACGGAGGAAGTCTGGGAGTCTAAAGCACCGAGTATGAAAATGAGGCCGTTGTTATAAATCATACATGGGATCTGCGCACTTGGACACGACTCGGCTGATCTGTCTTGATTTCAGTTTTTGCTAGTTTGGAGTCATATATAAACAGAGACAAGTATTAGCTTAGGTCATCGGGCCACCAGCAAGAAGACGCTCAGTAATGTCTCACTGTTGGAATGTCTTTTGAACTGAGCAATCCATATGAGTAAAGCTAGCTGTGCATAGAAGGGTGGGACCCCTAGAAATTACTGGGCCCTCAGTTATGGTGCCCAAGACAAAAGGACATGGTCTTAGTTTCTTCCTCCACACCCTTTTCATGATCATTAGGCCAATTCCCACCCAATTTGCTAACAATGCAGTTCCTCTACACAACATTCACCAGCAACCTTGTTTCTTCACTGGTCGATCAAAAGTAGAGCCCGGAATGGCTATCATCCTCGAGGAGGCATTCCCCACCTAGGAGGTTCTTCATGGGTTGAACAAGTTCCATAGTGTTCATCCCAGCACTTCCTCAAGTCCTCACTACTTACCACAAAATTAAGGCCATTTTAAATGGACTGAAGATTGGTCAATTTTCAGGCATGAATGTTGCTAGGAATGACCATTACTGATAATTGCCCTCTGTAAAGGTGCCAACAATCACCCAAAACAAGTGTTTTTTTCATTCATCAGGTGATTATCAGCACCTGTCCACAGGGCAATTATCAGGAACAAACATTTAAAAGGTCTTTGATTTTATGGTAAGTAGTGTGAACCTCCAGAGATCTTGAGCTTAACAATACAGAACCTGTGCAATCCCTGGAGTGCCTTCTTGGCAGGGAAGCTTTGCAACCGCTGAAGTACCTCCTAGGTGTGGAAGCTTGCAACCCCTGGAATACCTTCTAGGTCAGGAAGCTTTGCAACCCCTAGGGTACCTCCCAGGTGGGGAACTTAGCAACCCCTGCAGTAACTCCTTGGTGGGGAAGCTTAGCAACCCCTGGTGTACCTCCTAGGTGGGGAAGCTTATGTACTATGTAACCCCTGGAGTACCTTCTAGGTGGGGAAGCTTTGCAACCGCTAGGGTACCTTCTAGGTGGGGAACTTAGCAACCCCTGGAGTAAGTCTTTGGTGGGGAAGCTTAGCAACTCCTGAAGTACCTCCTAGGTGGGGAAGCTTTGCAACCCCTAGGGTACCTCCTAGGTGGGGAACTTAGCAACCCCTGGAGTGACTCCTTGGTGGGGAAGCTTAGCAATCCCTGGAGTAACTCCTTGGTGGGGAAGCTTTGCAACCCCAGTAGTACCTCCTATGTACGGAAGCTTAGCAGCTGCTGGAGTACCTCCTAGGTGGGTAAGCTTAGCAATCCCTGGAGTAACTCCTTGGTGGGGAAGCTTTGCAACCCCTGGAGTACCTCCTATGTACGGAAGCTTAGGAGTACCTCCTAGGTGGGGAAGCTTAGCAACCCCTGGAGTAACTCCTGGGTGGGGAAGCTTAGTAGCCGCTGGAGTACCTCCTAGGTAGGGAAGCTTAGCAACCCCTGGATTACCTCCTAGGTGGGGAAGCTTAGCAACCCCTGGATTACCTCCTGTGCTGTGACATCACAAAATACATTATCATTGTGCTGTGATGTCACAGAATACATTATCATTGTGCTGTGATGTCACAGAATACATTATCATTGTGCTGTGATGTCACAGAATACATTATCATTGTGCTGTGATGTCACAGATTATATTATCATTGTGCTGTGATGTCACAGATTATATTATCATTGTGCTGTGATGTCACAGAATACATTATCATTGTGCTGTGATGTCACAGAATACATTATCATTGTGCTGTGATGTCACAGAGTACTTTGTAAGTTATCATTCTGCTGTGACATCACAGAATACATTACCATTGTGCTGTGATGTCACAGAGTACTTTGTAAGTTATCATTGTGCTGTGACATCACAGAATACATTATCATTGTGCTGTGATGTCACAGAATACATTATCATTGTGCTGTGATGTCACAGAGTACTTTGTAAGTTATCATTGTGCTGTGACATCACAGAATACATTATCATTGTGCTGTGATGTCACAGAGTACTTTGTAAGTTATCATTGTGCTGTGACATCACAAAATACATTATCATTGTGCTGTGATGTCACAGAATACATTATCATTGTGCTGTGATGTCACAGAATACATTATCATTGTGCTGTGATGTCACAGAATACATTATCATTGTGCTGTGATGTCACAGATTATATTATCATTGTGCTGTGATGTCACAGAGTACATTGCAAAGAAACTCAACGTAAAAATGGGAAGAACATCACGCTGCAGCGGACACTTCTGATTAAAATATTTTTAGTAAAATGAATAAAACAAATAAAAGGGGCAGACCACGCATTTCGGCAGCAGTCATCCTTTTAATTTGTTTTATTTATTTTAATAAAAAATATTTCAATCAGAAGTTTCCAGTGCAGGGCGGGCGCAGCAGCCTGGGTTTCCTCTACCATCAGAGGAACTTTGCTATAAACTAATTTTGTGCCTGGTTTTGCACAACACCCTCCGGTAAGGGGTCAACCACGCAGCCATGATGGTACTACACTAGGGAGCACCCCTTGTTGTTTCTCTATCACAGAGTACATCATTGTGCTATGACATCACCGAGTGCAGGCTCTTGCATAGGGACATCTTTAGAAGCCATTGATCTGCCATGTAAATTTACTTTAATATTTGATTTAAAGATAAGATATAATTAATTATAGATACCATGACATGCCTTCCATGTGTCCCTCTTTTGGTGGGACAGTCCCTCTTTTTGACCCAAGTCTCTCTGTCCCTCTTTGATCCTTAAATATCCCTCTTTTTGATCAGGGGAATTAATGCATAAATGTGCATTAATAAATTTACTAAATTGTCCCTTACTGAACTATCTCTATGGTTTCTACCTGTATATTGGACCATAACTTCATTATTTGGTGCAATTTGTACCTTAAAATATCTATAATCTGATGATTTATGTGCTAATATTTAAAAGGACATTGAAGCTACAGCAGTTCTGACGGAGTCAGTAATTATGCTTTGGGCGGAGTTAGAGGCGTTGCCAAGTATGAAAAAAATTGCGCTGCGTGTCGGCATATATTGTCCCTCTTTGTGATTTTCACAAGTTGGGAGGTATGCCATGAGCCTGTAAGGTGGGGGCTAAAACAACAAAGACAAGACAACAATGCCCCTCAGGAGAATCAATGATCTACCATTGACTCCTCTGGAAGTGCAGTCCCTTAAGAGCCAGGAAGTGCTGCCCCTCAAGCGATGCGGTGAGTGAAGAAGTGCCAAACCCAATGCAGTGACACCGATAGAAGTGTGCTCAGCTCCATGACAGGAGCTGAGCAGGATTGGTGCAGGCCCTCTTGTAATGACGAGCTGTGACACTGCTCATGGAGTAGTAGTTGGAGCCCATTATAAGTACCGTATGTTAGAGCAGTGCTTGGTACATGGCATGCACACACTACCTGGGGGTGAGTGTGCAACGCCCGTATGCGAGACTAGGGTCCATTTAAGATGTGGTAAATGTAATTTTTCGTGACGCCAGTTGCTGTGAAGCAACAGGGGACGGATCCCCTTTTTTGATGTTATGGTGGGTACCCAGGGTAGGAATGCCAGAGTGATGTAGGGGGGGCCTAATGTCTCTTAGTGGTGTAGCACTTATCACGGTGCTCCTACCTGGATATCCAAAACCCCACGCGTCGCAGGACAAGCAGAGCAAATATGGTGAATAGGTGATGGACAGGATTATGAAAGAGATTAAGTCCAGATTTTGTATATAGTTCAACTGCAGCTTTACTTTGCAGAAACGTTTCTTCAAACTGTTTACAGACTTGGTCTTGGTTTCCAGCAAGTTTTAGCATGAAAATGGCAGACAAACACATTCTGCACTACTACATCTGTCAGGATTAAATAGGAACTTTTCCTTTTGCTTTCTGCTGCAACTTCTCTCTTTTTGTCTGACTCTATGGCAAGGGATGGGGCAACTTCTTCCTGGCTAATGAGACTTCTAGAAGTGGCCTCTCTGCTCCAGTAGAACTGGAGGTGTTCTGGCTGGTGTGGGTAGCACACGTCCAGGAGGGACACAGCACTGCAGAGCTGCTCCCTTAGCAGGGGTCAGCTAGCACTCACTCACTGGAACTAACTGGTCCCCACCCTTCCTGCAGGACATGGGACACGCCCACTCCTCCACAGGGGAAGGGGGTAGAATGGACTGGAAGGTTCTACACTGTGTACAGAATTATTAGGCAAATGAGTATTTTGACCACATCATCCTCTTTATGCATGTTGTCTTACTCCAAGCTGTATAGGCTCGAAAGCCTACTACTAATTAAGCATATTAGGTGATGTGCATCTCTGTAATGAGAAGGGGTGTGGTCTAATGACATCAACACCCTATATTAGGTGTGCATAATTATTAGGCAACTTCCTTTCCTTTGGCAAAATGGGTCAAAAGAAGGACTTGACAGGCTCAGAAAAGTCAAAAATAGTGAGATATCTTGCAGAGGGATGCAGCACTCTTAAAATTGCAAAGCTTCTGAAGCGTGATCATCGAACAATCAAGCGTTTCATTCAAAATAGTCAACAGGGTCGCAAGAAGCGTGTGGAAAAACCAAGGCGCAAAATAACTGCCCATGAACTGAGAAAAGTCAAGCGTGCAGCTGCCAAGATGCCACTTGCCACCAGTTTGGCCATATTTCAGAGCTGCAACATCACTGGAGTGCCCAAAAGCACAAGGTGTGCAATACTCAGAGACATGGCCAAGGTAAGAAAGGCTGAAAGACGACCACCACTGAAGAAGACACACAAGCTGAAACGTCAAGACTGGGCCAAGAAATATCTCAAGACTGATTTTTCTAAGGTTTTATGGACTGATGAAATGAGAGTGAGTCTTGATGGGCCAGATGGATGGGCCCGTGGCTGGATTGGTAAAGGGCAGAGAGCTCCAGTCCGACTCAGACGCCAGCAAGGTGGAGGTGGAGTACTGGTTTGGGCTGGTATCATCAAAGATGAGCTTGTGGGGCCTTTTCGGGTTGAGGATGGAGTCAAGCTCAACTCCCAGTCCTACTGCCAGTTTCTGGAAGACACCTTCTTCAAGCAGTGGTACAGGAAGAAGTCTGCATCCTTCAAGAAAAACATGATTTTCATGCAGGACAATGCTCCATCACACGCGTCCAAGTACTCCACAGCGTGGCTGGCAAGAAAGGGTATAAAAGAAGAAAATCTAATGACATGGCCTCCTTGTTCACCTGATCTGAACCCCATTGAGAACCTGTGGTCCATCATCAAATGTGAGATTTACAAGGAGGGAAAACAGTACACCTCTCTGAACAGTGTCTGGGAGGCTGTGGTTGCTGCTGCACGCAATGTTGATGGTGAACAGATCAAAACACTGACAGAATCCATGGATGGCAGGCTTTTGAGTGTCCTTGCAAAGAAAGGTGGCTATATTGGTCACTGATTTGTTTTTGTTTTGTTTTTGAATGTCAGAAATGTATATTTGTGAATGTTGAGATGTTATATTGGTTTCACTGGTAAAAATAAATAATTGAAATGGGTATATATTTGTTTTTTGTTAAGTTTCCTAATAATTATGCACAGTAATAGTCACCTGCACACACAGATATCCCCCTAAAATAGCTAAAACTAAAAACAAACTAAAAACTACTTCCAAAAATATTCAGCTTTGATATTAATGAGTTTTTTGGGTTCATTGAGAACATGGTTGTTGTTCAATAATAAAATTAATCCTCAAAAATACAACTTGCCTAATAATTCTGCACTCCCTGTATTCTATTCTATCTACTGCTCTGCCATATTCGCTGCTGGTAAACCAGGCACATTGCATTTAAACATAAACAGAGGCATGACAGGAAATGCACAATATATGTGACCCGGAATAAATGTATAAAATGACATTGAGATTGCATACCGAGATAGAAACAGGGGGTAGGTGTGGTAATGCCACTAAGTGCGGAAGAAGGCCTGCAAAATAGTAAATGCAAAATAGTAAATGCAGGAGGAGAAGGAGTTTCCCTCCTGTGAATGTGACCCTGGGTTTGTGCCAAAAATGGAGGCAGCAGATGGAAACCAGCAGTGTCTAAAATGTAGTCCCTGTCTAGGGGTTAGGAGCTGAGGTCACTATAGCCATAATGGCCAGAAGTCAGAAGGTGACCGCATTGGGCAGTTGAGACTAAGGATCGACCGATTATCGGTTTTACCGATATTATCGGCCGATATTGAGGATTTTGAACGTTATCGGTATCGGCATCTATTTTGCCGATATACCGATAACGTATTGGGGACATGGATCGCGCTGCTCTTAGCGCTCCGTGTTCCCTCAGCAGCACAGGGGAGAAGAAAGCAGTGTCTCCCTCCCCCTGTGCTGCTGCTGCCGCCAATGAGAGGGGAGAAGATAAGAGGAGGGGAGGGGCTGTGGCCACCGCTCCACCAATGAAGATAAGTCTTTCATTAATTCATATACAGGAGGCGGGAGCTGGCTGCAGAATCACATAGCCGGCTCCCGACCTCTATGAGCGGTAGCTGCGGTCCGCGGTAGTTAACCCCTTTAGGGGTCAGCTCTTTAAGATAGTTCGTAGTATTCAGGAATTACAAGGCAAAGTTCACAGGAGTATATGGTCTTGTCAGTTATATTCCTTTTGTTTGGTTTTGGTATCCCAAAGCTCATTTTATATATGCACTAGTTCAGCAATAGTTTTTTACTCACGGTTGTGCCGGCTGTGTTGCGGTTAGCGTGGCGTCCCACGTATGTTCCGCTTGCAGGCAGCGGGAAGCTACATCACTGTCTGCAAGCGGAACCTACGTGGGATGCCACGCTAACCGCAACACAGCCGGCACAACCGTGAGTAAAAAACTATTGCTGAACTAGTGCATATATAAAGTGAGCTTTGGGACACCAAAACCAAACAAAAGGAATATAAGTGACAAGACCATATACTCCTGTGAACTTTGCCTTGTAATTCCTGAATACTACGAACTATCTTAAAGAGCTGAACATTTCTGACTTGCTATATAAGCATTATTTCATAGACAAACATAATTGGAAGGATCTATCCTTCTCTGTCTACATCAGGCTCCCTTTTTTCAGGACTACATTCAAGTGTGTGATTCAGTGTACATTTTTATAGATTTTATTCATTTTTATGAGAATTTATAGCATGCAAATATTTGTTTAATTATATTTTACGTGTTATTATACATATGTGTTGTTGCACACAGTGTTTGTTTGAATAAATTGTATTTACTAAATCTCCTATGTGTGTCCAAGTGTAGGTGTGCCCTACTACTCGTCCATAAATGAAAAAGATTTACAAAAAAAATTAAAAAAATACACGTTAACAATAAACATACATTTTCAGCAGATTTGTGTAGTAAATTTTTTTTTTCTCAAAAATGAAAATTCCCAGAATATCGGTATAAAATATCGGCTATTGGCCTGAAAGTTCACAAATTATCGGTATCGGTATCGGCCCTAAAAAATCAATATCGGTCGATCCCTAGTTGAGACCCACAGAGTGTGGGAAGAGAGGGAGTCTCTGTCCCCTTCAGACTGTGATGGAGGTGGGCTGAGCAGCCTCAGATGTTAGAGGTGCAGCGTCCCACTACGTGTGTGTGGGCACTGCTTAAAAGCACTTTTTTATATTATTAAAAGCACTAGGTTGTAATGTATAACTTTGCATTTGTGTATCTGCAAAATCCCTCTTAAAGGGAATCTGTCACCTGCTTTTACCATTTTAAGCTGGCACCATCGCTATGTTGACTAAAGTATCTTATTTCCAGCAGTCTTTTTTTTACTTTATTTCGTTTTGTAGTTTTGATATAAAAGCACTTTTTATGTTATGCTAATTAGGGCCCAAGGTGCCCAGAGGGGCGTTTTTTTCACTCTCCGCAGAAAACTGCAAGCGGCCTGCGCGATCATCAACCTCCTGAGGGCAACAGCCTCAAAAGTCTCACTGGGCATGCGCCGAGCCCAGTGATGTGACCTGAGCGCTGTTGCCCTCAGGACGTTGATGATCGCGCAGGCCGCTGGCAGTACTGCGCCTGCGCGAGTTTTCTGGCCGCAGACAGGAAGAAGGACGGGGCATTTCTATAAGGTAGATTATGACGTGGGGAGGGGGCGGAGCCGTTTGCCGGGGTGTGGGAGGTTATTTGATGATCAGGAGGCGTTCTTGGGCACTGCAGGGGGGCGTCACTGGGCTCCGGAGAGTGAAAAAAACGCCCCTCTGGGCACCTTGGACCCTAATTAGCATAACATAAAAAGCGCTTTTATATCAAAACTACAAAACGAAATAAAGTAAAAAGAAGACTGCTGGAAATAAGGTACTTTAGTCAACATAGCGATGGTGCCAGCTTAAAATGGTAAAAGCAGGTGACAGATTCCCTTTAATAGGCCTATTAGGTGCAATTTATACATCCCACCACTAGATGGGGATAAAGTTCAGGTACTATATATACCTAGGTCAGGCCTAGTTAGTCGGTTGAGACCAGGAGGGAGTGGAGATTAGGAGTTGGAAAAGATGTAGTCAGAGAAGAGAGCAGATCTGAGGTAGTCAGATCAAGTTAGTGGGAGGAAAGATAGAGTGAAGACTTTGCAACACAGATCAGTGAGTGGAGCCAACTTCGCTAGGAGGTGATACTCAGATGTGAGGCGCAGAAGAGCGTTTTCCTTCTGTGGCCGGACTGTAGACTTGCATCCCTGACCAGTAGGAGAAGAGTTTGCCTCCCTGGAAAAGAAACAAGCTTTCCTAGGAATTCATCGGTGATAAGAGCCATTATTGAGGGCCACAGACACCTTTGCATGGTGGAGGTTTATAGCTTCAGGCAGCCACACCAACCTTCTAAGAGACAGTTGAGTTTTCCTGTCTAAAATATTCAGCTTGTAGGGAAAGACAAGGAATAGGATCCAAAGCATCTAAGAGAACCAGGAACACCTAACCCACTGCTCCAAAACCAAGAAACCTGACAAGCCTAAAACAGTGGATTTGCAGAATTGACTTTGTACCATCAAGAGACTGCATATTTGTACTGCTGCAACCAAAAGACATCCAAAGTAAAAGTTGTGAGTTGCATCTTACCACTGTCTACCTCATTATTACTACTTATGGTTGTACCACCCAGGGCCGGCCTTAGGTGTTCAGGCGCCCTGTGCGAGCTAACCTTGTGGCGCCCCCCTCCCCTCCTTACACTAGTGCTGATAATGTGGTAGTGTTACCTGCAGTCCTATGTAAAACCACTGATAACACTAGTGCTGAATAATGTGTTAGTGTTACCTGCAGTCCTATGTAAAACCACAGATAACACTAGTGTAGATCATGTGAAAGTGTTACCTTCGTCCTTAGTGTGCCTCCCTGTGTCTATCGCACGGACTCCATGCTGGCGCTGCCTCCTCTTCCATCTTCTTCTTGCCCCGCACAGAACATTCTGAAGCAGCTGCGTCAAGACATAGGAACACTGTGGGCATGGTGATACACACAGGGAGAGACACACACACACACACACAGGGACGGACACACACACACACAGAGACGGACACACACACACACAGGGACGGACACACACACACACAGGGACGGACACACACACAGGGACGGACACACACACAGGGACGGACACACACACACAGGGATGGACAGTCACACATACATACAATAAATATGATCACCACACGGCTCCTGCCTGTCTGCTTTGGTAAAGCAGGGCATAGCTGGGCTATGCCAGGCTTTAGCAGAGTGGGCACAGGACAGTGGACACAGGGCACGATATGTATGCGAGCACAGCTGAGCGAGTGCAGGGCAAGGGCCCACATACACATCGCCCCTCCTGCCTGTCATACCACCCCCCCACCGGGCATTTTGGGGGGCATTAGGGGTTGGATGATGCGGAGTGTGTACATAGCCACCAATCATATCCCCCCTCCTAAAGGTAACTGATGTATTGGGGGGAGGGGAATATGATTGGTGGCACGCTCAACATCAGCAGCAAGGAGTTAAAGTCCAACCCTTAATGGCCCCGAAAAACCCTGGGGGTGGGGGTTGATGTACTAGCAGGAAAGCACACACTGTCCCCCTGTCCTCTATGAGCCCCCCCCCCCCCCCCCCATGGCACATTTCTCCCACTCCATCATGGGCCAGTGGCAGATGGGATCCATCCCGTTGTTATCTTTGTACAAAAGTGTACTACCAAATACCTGTAACTTATGGTGGAACTTGGCTCAGGCTCTGTCTGCTGTGGCTGCTGGCTGGCGCTCGGGCTCGCTCCTTCTTCTCTCTGGGGCCCTGGGGGCGGAGCTCAGTGGCAACATCAAAAGCGAAGACGTGCCTGTGCGGCAGCTGCGTCACGCTCCAGCAGCCACTGGTCCGCCCCCTCCTCACTCTTTCTATAGTCCGTGCTGTTAGTTGGCCAGCGGGCAACAAAATAGTAAGTCGACTTAGTTTGCGGCGGGCTGTCGGCCGCCCGGCGCCCCTGTTGCTATGGCGCCCTGTGCGGCCGCACAGCCCGCACACCCCAAAGGCCGGCCCTGGTACCACCATTAACGGTACTGGCGTCACGACAAAAAACATCAAGGGACTCAGCCGCAACAAGCACCCTAAGCACCCCTAACATCAAGGGCACCTCAACCACCATCTTGGCTGATGCTTCCCACCACAGAGCGTGCCCCGGAGGATTTCGTGCTGTCCACCTCAACACTGTGCTGCCAGCCCAGGGAGGCTTTCTGCTAACCGCGAGTAAACTGATGAACTGTGTGTTATACTATTTGGCCCCTCATCGGTCCACCGTGCACCTCACGTGTTGCCCCTGCGACTGGCTGGCTGCAGAGGGATGTTGGAGACCATCTGTGGGAGAAGATAGTCTCCCTTCCCACAGATGCGCCAGCAGCATCGGATGCTGATGAGATGGGGCAGTGAGGTGAAGTGACCTACAGAAGATGGCTTCAGTGATGACCAATAAGCTGATGATCTTCCTCCCCAAGTGCCATGTGAGAAGACTTGGGTCAGTGGGAAGGAAAGGCAGAAGGGTTAGTACTAGTAGGACTGAAAAAGAGTTGAAGAAGCAATGTGCTGGGCAACAGTGACAGCCTGCAACAATAGAGTAGACTCAATAATCACTGCAAAAAATGCACCAAAATGATACGCAACTGACAATACTAGCTAATTCCTCAAACCGATTTTAAAAGCTGAGATCTTTGCCAATATACTCCAGTCAGGAACATATCGGAGCCCCTCATGCACCACGTCACAGTGTCTCAGCAAGCATGGGGACCTACCACTCAACTGCCCAGGGTGTGTGTCAAGGTCTTGTTCACACACCACGGGCAGTTGAGTGGTAGGACCCCATGCTTGCTCAGACACCGTGACCAATTACACTTAATTCTGTCTCCTGTCCTGAATCCCTGTCTGGGGACTCCCAACTGTTTGAAGTGACCACAGATCTCGGTGGAGGTGCTGGGAGTCTGACCTAGTGATGGACGAACATCTGCCCGGATGTTTCGCAAACGCGATCGCGCGAACGCGATCAAATGTTCACGAACCCGTAAGTTTGCGGCGGGTCCCATTCATTTTAATGTCCGGCGAACCTTAAAAACCTTTTTGCAGCCAAGAAATAATTACTAGAAGTGCACAAATAGTCCCACAACATGGACAGTGACATACCAGATGTGTTATTCGAATTTGCGATCTCCATCAAAAAAGATTTCAATGTGAAATATCAGCAATATAATTTTCGCGTACGCGCATGCGCAAATGCACTACACAGTACCCAAATGAACTATAAAGAAAGTACAGGGTGGGCCATTTATATGGATACACCTTAATAAAATGGGAATGGTTGGTGATATTAACTTCCTGTTTGTGGCACATTAGTATATGTGAGGGGGGAAACTTTTCAAGATGGGTGGTGACCGAGGCGGCCATTTTGAAGTCGGACATTTTGAATCCAACTTTTATTTTTTCAATAGGAAGAGGGTCATGTGACACATCAAACTTATTGGGAATTTCACACGAAAAACAATGGTGTGCTGGTTTTAGCGTAACTTTATTCTTTCATGAGTTATTTACAAGTTTCTCTTTGTTTACAGCCATTGACATGTCGCCGAGGTTAACACGTGAGGAGCGGATAGAAATTGTGTTGATGTCTGGTGAACGCAGTAACCAGGTCATTGCAGCAGATTTCAATGCAAGACACCCTACGAGACCACCCATCTCCCATGCTGGACGCATGAAATCTGTCTCTAATGAAGAAACATCAGTGGCTGTCCTAGCTTCATTCAGCAAGAGCCCACAGCGTAGCACTCGCCGCATGTCACTGGAGAGTGGCATTAGTCGAACATCACTTCGGCGGATATTAGCTACTCACAAATGGCACCCTTACAAACTCCAGCTACTGCAGCATCTCAACGAGGATGACCCAGATCGGCGCAATGAATTTGCAGAATGGGCAAAACAAAAATTGGAACAGGACCCTCAGTTTACGCAGAAGATTTTGTTCAGTGATGAGGCAAACTTTTATGTGAATGGTGAAGTTAACAAACAAAACCACCGCTATTGGTCTGACACTAACCCACATTGGATAGATCCCTCCAAGACTGTTGGAACAAAAAAAATTGATGGTATGGTGTGGTATATGGGGTACAAAGATAGTGGGGCCATTCTTCATCAATGGAAACCTCAAGGCCTCTGGATATGCGAAATTGCTACATGATGATGTGTTTGCCTCTTTATGCACTGAAGCTGGCACGTTCCCTGAGTTTTTCCAGCAAGATGGTGCACCACCACATTATGGGTGTCAGGTCCGAGCATTCCTAGATGAACAGTTTCCTGGAAAAGTGGATTGGTCGTCGTGGGCCAGTTGAATGGCCCCCAAGGTCTCCCGATCTGACCCCCTTAGACTTTTATCTTTGGGGTCATCTGAAGGCAATTGTCTATGCTGTGAAGATACGAGATGTGCAGCACCTGAAACTACGGATACTGGAAGCCTGTGCTAGCATTTCTCCTGCGGTGTTGCTATCAGTGTGTGAAGAGTGGGAGAAGAGGGTTGCATTGACAATCCAACACAATGGGCAGCACATTGAACACATTTTATAAGTGGTCAGAAACTTGTAAATAACTCATGAAAGAATAAAGTTACGTTAAAACCAAGTCACATGACCCTCTTCCTATTGAAAAAACTAAAGTTGGATTCAAAATGGCCAACTTCAAAATGGCCGCCATGGTCACCACCCATCTTGAAAAGTTTCCCCCCTCACACATACTAATGTGCCACAAACAGGAAGTTAATATCACCAACCATTCCCATTTTTTTAAGGTGTATCCATATAAATGGCCCACCCTGTATATTGGTATATAACACCCCGCTTCAATCAGTTTTTTCCATTAGAATATACATGAAGATAAAATGTAACCTTTAATAATTTTACTATGAGGGTCCATTCACACGTCCGTAAGTCTTTTGCGGATCCACAAAACACGGACACCGGCAATGTGCATTCCGCAATTTGTGGACCGCACATCGCCGGCACTATAATAGAAAATGCCTAATCTTGTCTGCAATTGCGGACAAGCATAGGACATGTTCTATTTTTATGCGGAAACGGAAGCACAGATGCGGAAGTGCGGATCCGCAAATGCGGATACGGACAGCACATTCCGGCCCCATTTAAAATAAATGGGTCGGCACCCGTTCCGCAAAATTGCGGAACGGATGCGGACCCATTTTGCGAACGTGTAAATGGAACAGATATCCCTCAAAATGAAAATAAATTTAATTATTAAAGTTAAGCAAAAAGCATAGATGTGGTCGGCAATAACAAGTGCTCGGCGGCACCAAATCAGAAACCATATGTCCTACCACAATCCGGGGGGTTCCAGTGCACATCCATGAATCCGGGAAAGCAAAAAACATCCATCCCTGGGCTAGATGATGATGATGTGCTGTTGAAGGACAGGGTGGGCAAAGAACTGTCCCTGATATTGCCCTACAGGGGGGTGCTATTCTGGCCCTGATAGCCTAACCACAGACCACCCGTCCTGATAAGAGTGACCCCGTCCGGAACCTTACCCTATATAAAAATGGCCCTAGTAAGCCCCTAGCCCCTAGACCCCTGACTTCCAGGTGATCACTATATACAGGGTGGGCCATTTATATGGATACACCTTAATAAAATGGGAATGGTTGGTGATATTAACTTCCTGTTTGTGGCACATTAGTATATGTGGGGGGGGGGAAACTTTTCAAGATGGGTGGTGACCATGGCGGCCATTTTGAAGTCGGCCATTTTGAATCCAACCTTTGTTTTTTCAATAGGAAGAGGGTCATTTGACACATCAAACTTATTGGGAATTTCACAAGAAAAACAATGGTGTGCTTGGTTTTAACGTAACTTTATTATTTCATGAGTTATTTACAAGTTTCTCACCACTTACAAAATGTGTTCAATGTGCTGCCCATTGTGTTGGATTGTCAATGCAACCCTCTTCTCCCACTCTTCACACACTGATAGCAACACCGCAGGAGAAATGCTAGCACAGGCTTCCAGTATCCGTAGTTTCAGGTGCTGCACATCTCGTATCATCTGAAGGCAATCGTCTATGCTGTGAAGATACGAGATGTGCAGCACCTGAAACTACGGATACTGGAAGCCTGTGCTAGCCTGTGCTAACAGTGCCATAACACTGCTGTGTTCCACCTATAGCGGCCGCATGCACGTGTGCATACGTACTTAACGGGGTAGTCCAATTTATTAGAAAATCTCCCCAGAGCCCCTAAATGTGATGAAATCCACTTAATCAACCACCGCTTCCAGTAGGTGTTTCCAGCCTGCAGTGGGGACATAGCCATACAGCAAATGACCACTGCAGTAAATTACTGGCCTCAGCGGTGTACAGCAGGAGACAAGTGAGGCCAGTGATTGGCTGCAGTAGTTACATGCTGTAAGCGCTGACCGGAGGCGAGGACTGGAGCGGCAGTACTGATTAAGTGGCGAGTATCCAAACGATTAATATTTTATCACATTTAGGAGCTTTTCATCCAGTCCTTTAAGGCCCATGCACAACGCTTGCACAGGGTACTTTGCTCTGCCCACATTGCAATCCATACGTGGCTGTGCTGGATTACACTGCCCCATGCTGCCATTATTCTCTCCTACATTCATTGTAGGACTTTTTCGGAAAGAAATTACAAGTGTTTAGCATTCTCAAAAAAATGTGCACAATGGAAAGTAATGGAAAGTTGCTAACAACAACTATTCTGTTTTATGCCGCAATCATTTTATAGGGCTCCCTCCTTGCCGATGAAGCATGAAAGTCAGTCATGCAGGAGAGGAAAGCACTCGCCCTGGGCACGGGCCCTGATGGGAATAATACATGAACTATATCATTGGATAATGGTTTCCTTGAAAATCTGCAGCACATGTAAGAAAGGATTATTGTATTCAATGAAGACTACTCCCATCAGATTTCTTTATTACGCAATATCACAGCAATTCCAGTTGGACTCCTCATCTAATTTCTCAAATGCATAGGGTCTTATTTGTGTACTGATATACCGGCACATAATTTTGTTGCTTCCTCCAGCAGTGCAGGCACCATTGGGACCAGTGTGGAAATTGCTGGTATTAATAAATGTGCCCCATAAGGTCTACTGTACACATACAGAATTGGTGGCCAGGCAGTGAATTGTGTCTTCTCGTTCATAGCATCTTCATGCAGGAACCACTAGGATCAGCACACTGCAGAGAAATCATCTATAGCCACATAAATCCATATGTGCTGAGCTCCCTCTAGTGGTGGCAACTAGAAGCCAGGATTTAATGATATGCTTCGTGAATGGAAGTGGGGCAATGCAGTCAGAGGCCATACTGACTGCACCGTATGTTTTTAGTAGAAAGCACGCTGAGGACTTTTGCTCCTCTAAATAAGCCTTTACAGCAATCACCAAAAACATAGACGAAATGGAAATTAGATGTTCATTGACTTCTATGGGAGAGTGTTGTTAGCGTGCTCTGTGACCTGTACAGAAGTCATTGTTCAGGTATGGGAAGTAGGTAAGCTGTGACATTATCTATAGTGAATGCTATCTCTCATTGTACTCCTGGCTATGATGATAATGAGAGGATGACTGAGAAGGGATCTGTACAAAAACAGGAAGTGCAGGATAAATGTGATTTTCAATCTACGCGTCAGGCCGTGTGTGTGATGGGAAACAGCTCTCATTGTTTGAACACTGTTTGTGTGGATTCAATTAAATGTTCTGGACTGACATTCTGCTGTTTGGCCACAAGATGCCGCTGTTTTTCAAACACAACTAACAGACTGCAGATATTTAAATATTCAAGGGAGGTGGGGTTTTGAGAACCTGCTAGAAGAGAGACAGCAGCCATCTTAGAAACTGAGCTGGGACTGAAGAACTGTGTATGACCAGAGTATCTGATGGATCCAAGAGTGAGAGGACCCCTCAGTAACCACAGCTGCAGCTGAGTGAAGCTGATCGTTGTCCAAGACCCAGATCCTGTCCATGGGAAGAAGGATTGTTTCCAGGAAGGCTGATAAGAGCTGAGGAACAAAGGTGCATACCCTGTGGGACTTCATGTTTGCTGGAGATACTGGTTGTTCGGTTCAGAGTCATCAGCGGAAGAAGAGCAGACCCTGGTCGGTAAGATCGTGCACGCACCTCATTGCAGAGTTGGCACCAGGCCTGTAGTTAGCTAGTTAGGGTCCCTGCTTTGTGTCATGGCTAAAGTGTTGCTACTGTTACTACAAGGACTCCATTGCTAAAAGGGACATTGCACATTTGAGAGCTGATAAACACCCCCACGAACTCCATCCAGTTAAGCGTTTTGCTCAGGAGTAATAATGAGGCAAGTGCAACCGGACTAGTTATGGGAGGGGGAATACTATAGAGCATGGTAAGATTGTAAACTGTTGTGTTGCACTGCAGGCTAGCCCGTACTAAGCACCCAAACAATTGTTTGTGTTTGCTTCAGGGTAATAATAGGTACGGCGAGGCAGTTTTAATTGTGCTCGCCAGTAGGTAAATTACTGCAAAATTTCCTCTGGCATCCATCAGAGGGCGCCGTGCTGTGCAACACAGGGATCTCAGCCTTTGGGCTGAGTGTATGTAAATTTATTTTATGTTCTCATCATTTGTGGTTGTGTATATTACCACATGTTAGAAAAATTCTGTTTTGGCAAAAGCTGGTGTTGGAGTGGCTTCCCTCGTTCGTGACTTCGCTGTATCCTGGGGAGCCCACCCCGGTACACGGCTTACACGTGTATAGTCACCTCACTGATTTAAGGTTATAGAACCAATTTTTATTAATCCAATGCATCTAACATCAAAATTATCCAACATTTCAGCATTTAGCAATCAAGACATGTTTCTGTCAAAAGAATAACTGAAAATTAAACCAAATATCCCACACATGGATTTAGTATGTGAAATATCTGTATCTGTTCTATCTTACCTGTCCACATATCAGCCATATGTACCTTGTGAAATAGGCTGCAATACATTGAAGGACTGGCACTTGGAGATGACACCTGGGGATGTCCTGCTATATCCTAGATCATGACTCGGGAAAATGAAGAATTCCAGGATCATTAAATCTCCTCCTTGGTCAGGGCTGACAGGAGAAATCTGTACTAATGGATACTGAAGGACTGTATTCTGAATTATTTTATGCTGCGCTACTTGTCACATGATACACCTTGTATGAGGTGCCAAGTGGAGAAGGGGAATGGAAGTGACAACCCTACTGCAGCGACCAGGTCACAGGGGCACACGTGAGTGTGGGTGGTGGACGGGTGTAGTAGTGGTACTCACTGTTTCCTGAAGCTCCCTGGGCCGGCGTGCAGTGGCGGGAAGGGCACACCGGTTCTTCACTTTGGGACACTCTCTGGGTCTGGGGTTCTCCTGCCTGATGGCGGTTGATGTGCCCTTGATGTTGACGTTTTACGGTGCGAGGCAGGGTCCCGGTTGATATGTGCCAGCACCTTGTGGTGCAAATGTAGTGTGGTATAATGATGAGACCGGTGTTGGTAAAACAAATCCATAGCACTTTACTGAAGCCGGTCAGCAGGTGATCCATGCAAGCTCTATTCACATGAAATACAGGCTTCACGGTCAATTCAAGTCGTTCCCAAAGGTTGTATATGGAGGCTAGCTTCTGTCTCTCTCAATCAACTGGTCAATCTCTCCCTTTACCGGCCTAAAGGGATGCACTTTCTCCATCATCAGATATATAAGAGCAATGAGCAGGACACTGGGTCAGTGGGAATGCTATGCAGTGGGTCAGTTTATATGTGTATGATGAAACCGCCCTAAATTAGGGCATTTAGGATACACTCTGGTGTTCCTAATCAATGTACCCTCAGGGAGTTAATATCCACGCGTGGTTGAGAGACTGGACACTGACACAGAAGTTGGTCAAAGCAATCTCTAACGTTTATTACATGGGGTAAGCCGTATTATACATCTTCAGAAGAGGGCAGTCCTCTCTGAGGCTTAAACATTGTTTCATTGGTCAAAAAGGAAAAAAAGATAAGAGAAACAGAGATAACACTTCAACATCTGCGCAGTGAGTACCACTTTGGAATGTGAACTAATGTAAACATCTAGGTGTTCGCCATTTTGTAATGGCGGACAATCTAACAATAATACTGCATACGTCATATGTGACACTTCAAAGAGGTGCTTCTCTATAGGCAGTGTATAATATATATATCATCAAGCCATATGATTGGCTTACGCATCTTTACCACACTCTATGGGACACCTGTAGAAAGATGAGAAATCAGACACTTCTCACAGCACAGCACTTTGCCCCCCTCTCTCTCCTCTCCAGTCTTGAAACAAAGAGAGGGGTGGGAGGAAGGCACTTGGAAGAGAAAAAGTTAACTCATTACAGTCCTAGTTATACAAAAAATATAGAATAAAATTCACACATCTTTAACATGTATAAGTTCGTGACGCCAGTTGCAGCTTGCACAGGTACTGTAGCAGGGCCCTTTAAGATTTTATGAGCTCACGTACCAGGTGAGGAATGCCAGAGGGGGATAATGTCTCTGTCTAGCAGATATGGTAGTGTCAACGGTGTCTCCTACCTTGGTACGGTTGGACTCCGGTATCCTGGCTCACATGCAACAAAATGAGTGCTGTTAATAGGAGTAATTGAGGAATGATGGAAATCCACACAGATAATAGGGTCCAACTTGTCTTTACTTGGTGATATGATATGCAGCTTTGATCCATACAAGTATACAGCAATAGTCTAGGGTCCCAGCAGGTTTTGGCAATATGTGGCAGGAATTTATATGTATTCTGCATCTGATCATACGCCTATTGGAATCTGGCAGGTATCTATCTTCTGCTCTGTCTTTAGTCTGCTTGGTTTGGGTCTGACTAGCTGAAGAGGTACTTATCTTCTCTTTATCTTTGGATCTTTACTTACAGGACTGCTCGCAGGGTATGATGGTGGCTTCCTGGATATCTTATAGTGTTGTTAAGGGCTGCTTTCTTGGTCTACCAGCTGAGGTAAGGGACTCAGGCTGGGAAGGTTGATCTGGGGCCTCAGCCGAGGCTTGGTTCCTTGGTTGGGGTCCCTGTTTCTGGGAGCTCCTACTAACACAGCCTACCCCAGCAGGGGGGCTGGTTACACTCTCTAGAACTTTCTTTCCTCCCCCTGAAGTAGGATGTGGGAACATTCCACTCCTCCTCAGAAAGGGGGGAGCTAGCCTGGAATGGAATATTCCAGCCTAGATCTATTAACTAACCATGGTCTGCTTACATATTGCTGCCACCTGCTGATCTACATTGAGATTACAGCATAAATACAATACAACAGCCTGGAAAATGCACATTATGGGGAAAATGATGCAAATTTATACCAGATGACAATATGCATATACCTAACATTATGAAGCAGGGGAACAGAAGTTTAGTGACATACTTCAGGATGTTACATAAGTATTTGATAGCCACAGTATCCTCAAAGGAATACAGTCTCTGAACAGGAGGCCCTTCTGTCTTTTGGTTATGGTGGGCATCTTGTAGTTTACAGTGTTTCCACCACATGCAGAGGAGGATGTAGCCAGAATAGCGGTGACTACCTTCTTTGCCAAGGTCTGCGATCCCTTTCTGTTAAACCTTCTATAGATCTTTTCCCTTCTGAGGGCTCATACATAAGTTGCTTGTGGGCTGTAGGGGAATGGAATCTCCCTCCAGGATCTTACTGCTCTGAGGTTTTCACTACTCAACAGTCAATCATAGACTCCAAAAGCTTCCTCCTAAAGACGACAGGTGGAACCCTGACTAGCCTCATGGGACCTGCCACATCCTATACAACCTTATGGGATTTGTAGAACAGGCACATAATACATGAAATACAATGTTATTAACACTTTCAATGCTTTGCATGTTTTTTTATTTTAATGCCGTTGTCACTTTTTTGGAATCAACTTTACGTTTCCATGCTTTAAACTGCACAGCTGAACAGTGTCTTCATATAAGCTTGAACACATGTTCATTGGATCTAGCAAATGAAATGATTGTGACAACCCACACTCTGTTTATACAACCTTCTTAAAGTCAATGCAGAGACCCCTATAATCAATCAACTTTAGGGTCTTGCTGTTGCTGCCGCTGTGTGAGCAGGAAATATTTGCATGTATATATTCAGTGGGCCCCCAGAATGAATTCTGCTGGTGGGCCCAAGGCACCCCAATCTGACACTAACTACTATAATACTGCCTCCTATGTACAAGAATATAATAACTATAATACTGCACCTATGTACAAGAATATTACTACTATAATACTGCTCCTATGTACAAGAATATAAGAACTATAATACTGCCTCCTATGTACAAGAATATAACTATTATAATTCTGCTCCTATGTACAAGAATATAACTACTATAATACTGCTCCTATGTGCAAGAATATAACTACTATAATACTGCTCCTATGTACAAGAATATAACTACTATAATACTGCATCCTATATAAAAGAATATAACTACTATAATACTGCTCCCTATGTACAAGAATATAACTACTATAATACTGCTCCTATGTGCAAGAATATAACTACTATAATACTGCTCTTATGTACAAGAATATAACTACTATAATACTGCATCCTATATACAAGAATATAACTACTATAATACTGCTCCTATGTACAAGAATATAACTACTATAATACTGCTCCTATGTATAAGAATATAACTACTATAATACTGCCTCCTATGTACAAGAATATAACTACTATAATACTGCCTCCTATGTACAAGAATATAACTACTATAATACTGCCTCCTATGTGCAAGAATATAACTACTATAATACTGCTCCTATTTACAAGAACACAACTACTATAATACTGCATCCTATGTACAAGAATATAACTACTATAATACTGCTCCTATGTACAAGAATATAACTACTATAATACTGCTCCTATGTACAAGAATATAACTACAATAATACTGCTCCTATGTACAAGAATATAACTACTATAATACTGCTCCTATGTACAAGAATATAACTACTATAATACTGCTCCTATGTACAAGAATATAACTACTATAATACTGCCTCCTATGTACAAGAATATAACTACTATAATACTGCTCTTATGTACAAGAATATAACTACTATAATATTGCTCCTATGTACAAGAATATAACTACTATAATACTGCTTCCTATGTACAAGAATATAACTACTATAATACTGCTCCTATGTACAAAAATATAACTACTATAATACTGCCCCCTATGTACAAGAATATAACTACTATAATACTGCTCCTATGTACAGGAATATAACTACTATAATACTGCTCCTATGTACAAGAATATAACTACTATAATACTGCTCCTATGTACAAGAATATAACTGCTATAATACTGCTCCTATGTACAAGAATATAACTACTATAATACTGCTCCTATGTACAAGAATATAACTACTATAATAATGCTCCTATGTACAAGAATATAACTACTATGGGGGCGGAGCCTGGCTGTGTAGCTGAATGGCTGCTAGTTTCTGAGCTCCTCAACCTTGCTGGTGTTTTAACCCCTATAATCAGCTTACAGCACCGCTCTAATGGGCAAAGTGGGTAAAGATAGATCCAAGGATCCAGCAGATCCCACTCCAGTTCGGTCCAGACAGCCAGATATGGACCAATTTCTAAGAAAACAGCCGAAGCTCCGGTCGGCTGGGACACCTAAGATGGCCCCGGCTCAGCTATCTGACATGGAGGAGGATTCAGATGCCGGGAGTGTCTCTGATGCTTCAACCTGCAAATCGCGCAGACAGGGGAGATCCTTCACTAAAGCTGCACTTCTTGAAGTGCTTACTTCAGCATTAGCCCCTATAAAAAAGGATCTGTCTGAAATCAAGGAAGACCTGAGGAATATGGGGTGTCGGGTGTCTGACCTGGAGAGCACACAGGAAGCTGCTCTGCAGAGAGAGGAGAAGTCATACAATGTGATCCGATCCCACACCGACCTGCTAAATGAAGCACTCCTAAGAATTGAGGATCAGGAGAATCGCAGCCGAAGGAAGAACCTGAGGATTCGCGGCCTCCTGGAATCGATTGCCAGTGAGGCGCTTGATAAAGTTGCTCGCGAAATATTCGCAAATATTCTGGGTTTCGAAAAATCGGATCGGATAATAATCGAGCGCATACATCGAGCGCTTAGGCCCAAACCGAAAGCTACAGATCCTCCTCGCGATGTAATTTGCGGCCTCCTCAGCTATGTCGATACAGCCGCACTGATGAGAGCCGGCAGCGAAGCGGAGCAGCTACAGCATGAAGGTACGCCAGTCCTGTTTTTCCAAGATCTGGCCCCATCCACACTGGCTAAAAGGCGTATTCTTCGCCCACTCCTGGACGCCCTTAAAGCTGCTGCCACCCCATTCAGATGGCTGTACCCTTTTGGCATTGCAGTCCTTAAAAACGGACGCCAAATCACTATCCGCTCGCCGACGGATCTACAGGCTAGCTGGTCCCAGCTTGGGTTAACCCCTATCAAGATACCCTCGTGGATGCCAGCGGATCTAGAAGACCTACCCTTACCGCCACCCCATGCGGGTGAATGGCGCTCCGTCCGCACAAGAAAAGGGCCCAAAACCAGGGCTGAAAATTCTGCTCAAGCTCCGACCTGAATATAGGACCGTGAAGAGGTTCTCTGCGTTTTCTGTTCCAGTTCTACTCTAAGTATATGGGACTCTGTGTCTTATTGTCTGTTTATTGTTTAGTAATGGATCCCTCTTCTTCCAGGCTTTTATGGTTATTACCATGGTCTGGTCATTTCCCACTCCCTGCTCTCACCTTAGTTTGCAGGGGTTAACCCGGCTTTACCTACGGGTCACCCTTCCCCTTTTGATGGTCAGTCATTGGCCCTCTCTAGCTCTGCGGGACCCCCCACCTGACAGACCCCGGCTGGTAGCCGTGATGAGAAAGGGTCGCCTCACAGTCAGGTGCTCAGTGGAGCTTCTGTTACAAGCTTTGTTTGCACTATTGTTGTGTTCATTAACCGTTTGTCTCCCCTCCTTCCCTCTTGTGTCTCACCCTCCCCATTGTAGTCAGATGTCATTTAGAGGCTATGTAGATGCTGATTTTTTTTCTCTATTTTAGAATGTCGTCCGTTGTGATATCCTCCCTGAACGCCCGGGGAATGAACGAGCCTTGCAAGCGGTCCCAAATCCTGGCCCTTTTACAAAGGGATAAAGTGTCTATAGCATTCTTCCAGGAAACCCACTTCAGAGAGGGTAAGACCCCCAAATTGCCCCCCAAAAGGTGTTCCCAATGGTTCCATAGCACGTATGGTTCGGCTAGAAGGGGTGTCAGCATAGCGATCCACAAACAGCTCCCCTTCAAGCACTTTGCCGTCTCCTCGGACCCTGAGGGTCGTTACCTGTTTGTTAAGGCACTATCGCTGACACCCCTGTTACCCTGGCAACTGTATATGCTCCCAACAGAGGGCAGGTTGCTTGGCTCGTTCAGACCCTTGGCTTGTTATCCAGCTTTAAGGAAGGTATGGTGATTCTAGGAGGCGACTTCAATGTCACCCTGGAGCCTTCCATAGATTCCTCAAATGGGAAGTCCGCCATTACACATGTACGCTTACGGCGCCTCAAACTCGCCTTACATAGGCTTGGTGTTATAGATATTTGGCGCACCACAAACCCCTCTAGTAAGGACTACACCTTCTACTCAGCTGCTAAATCCTCCTACCATAGACTTGACTATCTATTTCTGTCTAAAACCCATGCTAATAGGGCTATCCGATCCCACATAGGGAACATCACCCTGTCTGACCATGCCCCGGTATTCCTGAGCGTTTCTCTGCAGGACCTCCCAAAGAGGGAATGGAATTGGCGTATTAATGACACCATTATCTCTGACCCTTCCCATGTCGCTAAATTGTCCTCTATCATAACAGAATTTTTCACACTTAACCCCCTAGGCCCGGACGCGCCCTCCCCCTCCATCACTTGGGAGACCCACAAGGCGGTTCTGAGAGGTGAGCTGATAGCTTTAGGGGCTCATATTAAAAAGCAGCGGAACCAAGCAGTGGCGGCCCTCCTCTCCCAGATACAAGCGCTAGAAATAACGCACAAAAACTCGCAGGCCCTTAGATGTGCCTCGGACCTCTCGGAGGCTCGCACAAAGCTTAAGAATTTGCTGAATGTCACATCAGCCAAACTACTTTTACGTGCCAAATTTCGGTCATATGCCCACGGAGATAAGGGGAATAGGCTAATGTCAGCCTTAGTTAAAAAACAGAAAGCCGATTCCTTTATCGCAGCTGTCAAGGATGCTAATGGTACGGTACATAAAAGCACCCCAGACATAGCAGTTTCTTTTTGTGCCTTCTATAGGGACCTATATAACTTAGAGCCACCAAACCAACTCTCGCCAGCCCAAATAGGGGAAGCAACTGAGAAATTCCTCTCCTCCCTCCAGCTGCCTACTATCACCCCATCACAGTCGGCCCAACTCTTGTCCCCTATCACAGACTCTGAAATCAGCAAGGTCCTCTCCTCCATACCTTCCGGGAAAAGCCCAGGCCCTGACGGCTTTACCATCTCCTACTACAAAACCTTTAAGCACATCCTGATCCCACATTTTAACATCCTTTGTAATTACTTGCTCCAAGGGGGCTCCCTCCCCCCACAATCGATTTCGGCCCATATCACGGTAATTCACAAAGAAAATAAGGACCCCCTAAACTGCGGGAGCTATCGCCCTATTTCGCTTTTGAACACTGACGTGAAATGGTGGGCTAAGATTCTGGCTCATCGGATCCAGTCGGTTCTCCCTGACATTATTAATAGGGAACAGGTGGGATTCGTCACTGGCAGACAGGGGAGTGAAAACACGGTCCGCGTCATACACTTAATCACGCATGCTCGGCAGAATTCTATACCGCTAGCCCTTCTCAGTACAGATGCAGAGAAGGCCTTTGACAGGATCAACTGGCATTTTATGTCTCGGGCACTGTCAAAATTTGGCCTTCCGGACCAGTTCATCCAGTCCATCTTCTCACTCTATTCGCTCCCCTCTGCCAGGATTCGGATCAATGGCACACTCTCTCCAACCTTCCCCATTACCAATGGGACGAGGCAAGGCTGCCCACTATCACCGGCCCTTTTTGTTATTGTTATGGAGACACTGCTGGCTAAAATTAGGCAAGATCCGGACATCCAAGGGATCACCTTGGGATCTCATACCCATATGACAGCTGCCTTTGCAGACGATCTCTTAGTCATCACGTCCAATCCCACAACCTCATTTCCCAGGCTCCAAGCTCTTTTTGAGGAATATGGTTTGGTCTCTAATTTCAAGATCAATTATGGTAAGTCACAGGCCCTAAATATTTCCTGCTCAGCCACTTCCATAGAAATGATCAAACGCTCCACGGCATTTTCGTGGGCCCCCAAGTCAATCCCATTTTTGGGCACCCATATATCAGCGAATCCTGAGGACCTTTACGAGCTTAATCAAGCCCCTTTACTTAGATCCATTAGAGCACACCTGCAATCCCTAAAACTCCCGTTCATTTCGTGGATTGGAAGGAAGAATTATATTAAAGCCTTCATTGTCCCTAGACTACTTTACTTCATTCAAACACTACCAATTTGGCTACCCCATTCCTTCTTTGTGGAGGTCCGCAGAATCTTCTCAGCATTTGTATGGTCAGGCAAGTCCCCCAGAATAGCATACACCACCCTCACTCGGGAGAGAAGATTGGGGGGTTTCGGCCTGCCAGACATATCCCTTTACTATAAAGCGGCAATGATAAGCAGAGCTCTAAGCCTCCTCTCCTGGCGCCCTCTCAATCTTGTCTCCCAATTGGAGTGTGATATGCTCACCTATAAAGATAAACTGGTCTTATGGGGTTTGCGGAAAAGTACTGCTAATAACATTTATGCCTCGCCTTTGTGGAAGGGCTTACTGCTAGAGTGGTCGAAATTATATCAGGCCTCAGTTCTTAAGTTCCCTAGTATGAATATCCCCCTGCACCTGCTTCAGGCCCATATTCATCCCGCCACCACTGCACCATCAGGAATTTGGGCCCTACTATCTAGCTTAAGGTTACAAGATATTATATCTGAGTCTGGTGCTTTAAATTGGAGTGATGTTTTCGCTCTTCCAAAGGTCCAAAAGGCCTCCTTTTTGGCAGTTATGGCCTTTAAAAAGGACCTAAAGCTTATTGAAAAGGTCCCACGACCCACAAATGATCCCTCATGGATGGAGGGGAAGATTTCAGTAGGCCAACGCCCGCGGAAGCCTCTCTCCACATTATACAAGGAGCTGCTCTCCTCCGCCCCTCCAGATCTGTGGTTTCTCTCAGCCTGGGAGAAGGAGTTATCCATAACTTTGTCAGAACCTGAGAAAGCTTTTATCCTCACACACTCACATGGATTCAACCGTTGCATTAAGATACAAGCTAACTCATACAAATTGCTCACAAGATGGTATAAAACACCAGAATATCTTCATAAGATCAATCCTGATATCCCCGACCGTTGCTGGAGGTGCGGAGGAGATGTTGGTTCTCTTTCTCATATATGGTGGAATTGTGAAAAGATCCGGCCTTTCTGGATAGAGATCGAAACTACTATAAATAAGATCTGTAAAAACCAGGTTAGATTAGACGCAAAGCTCCTAATGTTATGGTGTCCTAATGACACGCTGACCCCCTCAAGGTTAAATCTACCGACTATGCTTATAACAGCAGCTCGCCTATTGATTCCATTGTTATGGAGAAATGATTCTCCTCCATCCCTCTTGATGTGGACCGAGAAGGTGGATCAGCTTTACCGGTTTGAGGAGCTTGCACACTGGGAGACTCACTCTAGAGCAAAGTTTATCAAAACATGGTCCCCTTGGAAGCTTTATCGTAACTTCTAGATTCACACGAAGCATATGATAGACATCTATTACCCCCCCCCCCCCTTACCTCCTTTTCCCCCTCCCCTCTTCCCATGTCTTGTCTTTACTTTTCCGTATTAATTACTTTTATGCACATGTTAATGTGTTATTGAGTCATGTCGCCACTGCACTTGAATTGATGCGCTTAGTGAATAAGCATTTGTCCAGCTGCGCCTGGTATTTAAGTGATTGAATTGTCACATGACTATTTGCGTTTTCTTCAATAAAAAGAAATTTGATTAAGAATATAACTACTATAATACTGCCTCCTATGTACAAGAATATAACTACTATAATACTAACTCCTATGTACAAAAATATAGCTACTATAATACTGCCTCCTATGTACAAGAATATAACTACTATAATACTGCTCCTATGTACAAGAATATAACTACTATAATACTGCCTCCTGTGTACAAGAATATAACTACTATAATACTGCTCCTATGTACAGGAATATAACTACTATAATACTGCCTCCTATGTACAAGAATATAACTACTATAATACTGCCTCCTATGTACAAGAATATAGCTACTATAATACTGCTCCTATGTACAAGAATATAACTACTATAATACTGCTCCTATGTACAAGAATATAACTACTATAATACTGCTCCTATGTACAAGAATATAACTACTATGGGGGGCGGAGCCTGACTGCCTACTGAGTCGGACACATGTGAGAGAGCTCCTCTCCCAGTGACCCTGCAAACTGGTAAATTTCGCTACCCTAGCCAGTCAAAGAATGGGAAAAGTTGGAAAATACATCCCTAGAGACAAGCCAGAACCTCCTAAACAAGATAGTGGAGTCCTGGACATGGAGAAATTCCTGAATAAGAAGCCTCCGGCCATATGCGCTACCAAGATGGCGCCGCCTGAACATGAGGACTGGGCGCTTGACACGGAGGGAACTGAAGGGGCCTCCTCTGATCTGGAAGCTGGGGCCAGCACAAATAACCCCGCGCCCATCTCGCGCCAGTTCATACAACAAGCTCTGTCGTCGGCATTAGCTCCGGTGCTACAAGACCTCACGAGATCAAGAGCGACATTAAGCACATAGGGCACCGTGTGGAGAAGTTGGAGCACATACAAGCGGCCATTCTTACCTTCGCCCGTACCCTGGGTGATAACAGTGCTGCATACGCTAACTCTTTGGATAATGCTTACGCCCTCATAGAGGACCAGGAAAACCGCAGTAGAAGGAAGAACATCCGCCTGCGAGGCCTACCAGAGCATGTAATCCATGAAGCGTTACCTGAGGCAGAAACCACCATTTTCTCCGGTCTACTAGGTGCTGACAGAGCAGCCGAGATCTGTATTGAGCGTATACACAGAGCGCTCAGGCCCAAGCCCAAGGACAACGATCCGCCAAGAGATGTGGTCTGCGGCTTGCTACGATATGTGGACACAGCTGCGATACTTAAAGCAGCTAGAGAACATAAGGACCCCCTATATGAAGGGGCCAAGATACTCCTGTTCCAGGACCTCGCGCCTTCGACAATAAAATAAACGGAGGGCCCTGCGGCCGCTCACAGACCACCTGAGGGCCACAAAAACACCATATAAATGGTTATTCCCTTTCGGCCTCACCTTCTCTTCTGATGGCAAGAGATGCACGACTTACCTGCAGCATGGGAACTGCTTCGAACCACCCCGGTTGCATAAGCAGTATCTCGAAGCCACTGTTACGATCCTTCCTAAGCCCGACAAAGACCCTAAACTCTGTGGCAGCTATAGGCCGATATCGCTTTTAAATGTAGACATCAAAATTTGGGCAAAACTATTAGTCACTCGTATTAGTGCCAGGCAGGGAAGGTAGCCATAACTCCTGCAGAATAATATCAGCCATTCAATTGGCTATAAAAAAAAACGCCTCCCATGGTCTTACTAGGTATAGATGCGGAGAAGGCCTTTGACCGGGTCAGCTGGGAATTCATGAGGAAAACGCTTCATAAGTTTGGTATCCCTGTACAGTTTCAGGATGCAATCATGACGCTATATGGTGACCCTAGCGCCCGAATTAGAGTAAATGGTACCCTGTCCCCTCCCTTCCCCATAAGGAATAGGACGCGCCAGGGTTGCCCTTTATCACCTGCACTGTACATCCTAGTCATGGAAACACTACTTCAAGCTATCAGGGACCATCCAGGTATTAAAGGAGTTAGGACTAAGAATGACCATATGGAATACCTTAATGCGGCTTATGCAGATGACCTATTGGTGATGGTCTCCAACCCAGTCGAGGCCTTCCCGCATCTGTTATCTCTCTTCGAGCAATATGGAAGGGTCTCCAACTTTAAAGTGAATTACTCCAAATCGGAAGCCATGAATGTCTCGCCCCCATTGAAATTGATCCCCCTCCTCAAGTCCACAACCCCTTTTATTTGGCAAAAATCCCATCCATCTTATTTGGACATTAAGATCCCCTCTATACTAGATAAATTATTCCAGCTAAATTATGCACCAATACTGACGGAAGTCCAGCAACAACTCCACACATTACGCATTCCATACATCTCATGGATGGGCCGTAAAAATCTGCTAAAAGCATTTATCATGCCCAAGATCCTATATGTCATGCAGATGCTGCCTGTCTTCCTCCCCTCCTCCTTCTTTACCCAGATTAGAAGGCTGTTCAGCATATTTCTATGGGGGGGGGGGAGGGGCGCCAGATTGGCACGTCGCAGTCTAATATTAAGGAAAAACCAAGGTGGAATGTCCCTTCCAGATGCCCAACTATATTACAAAGCCATTCACCTGAAAAGATGGCTACAGGTTCCAAACTTTCACACCCTAGGCAATGACCTGGAGATTTCCCAACTCACCAGGGTGCAGAGAGCTGGACTATGGGGGCTGAGCTCCTCCTCACTACACTCCCGGGTCTTACTTAGAGGCACAGTTTTGGTTATTAGGCAACTCAACAAAGACCAATGTCTACTTCATTCCCCATCTCCAACTATGCCAGCTGACCTTACAATATTCGCTGTCAGACCAAAGGCAGACCATATCTCGCCAGCATGGCACAAACTTCGCAAGTTCACCACGGCTGAATTTCTAGAAGGGGCATCAGGAGCAACACCATTCTTTGAACCATGTGTTGACCTCTAGTAACTTTATAGACTCTCTAGAGTACAACTCCATTAGTAAGCCATTGCTAGATGCCAAAAAATCTACGATAGAGCTGACCTGGTTCGAAAAACTGCTAAACTTCGAGAAACTCCCACGCAAGCTAATTTCAAAGCTCTTTATTGCATTGAACATTCCAAATCCCGTAGGGTCCCCGCAATACCTAAAAACTTGGGCCACCAAGCTGGGCATGGAGTTTACTGAAACTGACACTCTTCGCATACATGCGCACTCTCACGGCTTCTCGCGATGTGTTAAGGTGCAAGAACACTCATATAAAGTACTTGCACAATGGTACCAAACCCCCAAGCAGCTGTTCCTGAAAGGACTCAGCAGCACGGATCTTTGCTGGAGATGCAAAGAAGATGTAGGCACACGGACACATATTTTCTGGGCATATCCGAAAATTCGCCCATACTGGGAGAAAATATCAGACATAATTAATTAGTGATCACTCCTGTCCCGGTGTCTCCAGAATTGGTGCTCCTCTGGCTTCCCACGCCCGCCCTGTTTCCTTCTAAAAAGAATTTAGCTACCCACCTAGTGGCGTCGCTACAGGGGGGCGAGGGGGGGAAAAGTTATTCTTTGCCCCCCCGGATGCACCCCTGCTGATTTTCTAATGAGCGCTTCCATTATGGAAGCGCTCATTAGTAACGAAGGACCAGGAAGTGGTAAACGCTCTGTACTTACCACTTCCTGGTCCTCGGCTGTCGGCTGTGCAGGGCTGCGCACAGCGTGAGGGCGCTCTGTGACCTCACGCTGTGTGCGCCAGTTCAGAGCACAGTCGACTAAGGAGAAAGAAAATTGCAGGCGGTGTCCGTCCAGGAGCAGGAGAGGTAAGTGGTTTTTTATTTTATAAAAAATGAGGCTGCTGGGGGCATAATGGGGGCTAATGAGATGCATAATGGGGGCTAATTGGAGCCATATGGGGGCTAATTAGGCTATTAGAGGCATAATGGGGCTAATGAGGCATATGGGGGCTAATAAGATGCATAATGGGGGGTAATGAGAGGCATCATGGGGGCTAATTAGAGACACAATGGGGCTAATTAGACTATTAGAGGCATAATGGGGGCTAATGAGGCATATGGGGGCTAATGAGGCATAATGGGGGCTAATAAGAGGCATAATAGGGGCTAATGAGGCATATGGGAGCTAATTAGGCATATGGGGGCTAATAGGCATAATGTGGGCTAATGAGGCATAATGGCTTATAATGGGGGCTAATGAGGCATCAGGGCTGATATGGGGGCTAATGAGAGGCATGGGGGCTGATATGGGGGTGATAAGAGGCATAATAGGGGCTAATAAGAGGAATAATGGGGGCTAATGAGGCATAAGGGCTGATATGGGGGCTAATGAGAGGCATGGGGGCTGATATGGGAGTGATGAGAGGCATAATGAGGGCTAATGAGAGGCATAATAACAGTGTCATCCACAGATGCCCCCATAACAGTGTGTCTTCACAGATCCCCCATAACAGTACGCCTGCGCACTGACGAGAGACAGAAAGAAGGGGAAAGAATCCGCGGAAGCAAGCAGAGGACGGCACAGCAGACGACTGAATAGCTTCTTTTGTAAGTAAATTGTTTTATTATAAATGTATCCCTGCAGACCGCAATTCTCTCGTATTTTGTAATCTTATTTATATATACTTATTTTGTTTTTGCCCCCCCATTTTTGACTGTGGTATCTTTGTGCCCCCCCTATATATTGTTCCTAGAGTCGCCACTGTACCCACCTAATACAAGCTGCGAGGCTACTCATACCACAGAGATGGCTTAGCGAAGACCCCCCAACAATTCCACACTGGATAACTATGGTTGACCAGATATGTCAATTGGAGGAGCTAGCGAGCTGGGAAGCCAGACAGCACGAGAGTCACCTGAGGATGTGGAGACCTTGGTTGGCGTTCAGATCCCTAGCTCTAGGACCTAGCCAGGTCCCAACTGAATAGAATATTGCTTTGTCCTTCCGCACCTGACTCATCTACCCAAGAATGCTCTTCAACCTGTATCACATAGTAGTTATGTGGCAAAATCAGCTTACCCTATATGCTGTTGCAGTGTACTCAAGTTGTGCGTAGTAGGTGTTTCTGGGTGTAGTAGTGCAATATACACTAACCTGGTACAGCTGACTCTCTGCAAGGGCAGGTATAGAATTAGAAATAGTTCGTGACGCCAGTGCCAAGTAAACGGTGGCACGCCGTTTGCGGAAAGCAGAAATAAATTGAGGAAACGTGGAATTAAAACAGAACTTGAACTTTAGTAGTTTTAAGCAGAGACAATCTTGGAAACGCAGTTCCTCAGCATACAGTCGATTTTGCAATTCGGTCGATGCAGGCAATTCAGTACAGCAGGGTAATTACAGAGTGTTAAACACAGGACTTGCAGCACAGGAGCTTGCACTCTAATTCTGTCTGATCCTGGAATGTAGCAATTCTTCACCAAGGCCCATTAACCTAAGTCTGGCTTTATATCCTTGATTATGGCTCTTATAAGTACCTCCTCTGTTTCTCTCAGTACCTCTGGCTCCTCTGATCTTTGCCTCTGTCTCTCCCAGCTTCTGAATGGTTCCTCAGGCTCTTAGGCTAAGATATTCCTGCTTCTGCATGTGGGAATTCAGGAGGGAATCTTCTCCTGAACAGCAGGCTTCAGGCCTGGACTTGTCTCAGACATTGTCTAATCTCCAACTGTAGATTACAGACACTAGACTCCGTCTGACTTCTACTTCCCTGACTGGGCCTTATATAAACTAGGGCTCCCTAGCTCCCTCTATGGACTAGAAGTAGGAATAACACCCCTAGCAGGCCTGTACATGCAAGTTTCAGTAACAGGGAAATACACACATTACATGACATTTTATAAAACTGACATATACCAACTTTCCATAATTAAGGAGGGACGACAGCACACCAAGTGACCTTTGGTAGTGACGGGTATTACAGTTCCCGTACACTACATACCCCACTGCTTTAAGCTGAGTACGCCCTCGTACTCCATCATGGGTCGCCCAACTGGAATCTCTACCTGAAATAGAAAAAGAGACATGCAGGCAATCATATATGCAATTCATCTGCATTTACATCAGGTCCAATTGGCAAAGGTGCAGGGCAGTGACAAGGGGCGTCGTTCTCTTCTCTCAGGATAATGAATGGAACGGGGGCGCTGACCTGGCACAGCGTAACATTATAACCAGGATAGTCCATGACAATGAATAAGTCCATGATAAAACAGTAAAATGGATAAAACAGTATAACAACGGAACTACCCAGGGGTTTCCTGTGGGTGTAGCACAGGCAAGGGCTCACGTGGGGGAGTCCATTCTTGCGCACAAATGTCCAACAAGGTATTCCCAGTAGCAACGGTTTGGGAGGAGACACCACCAGAATAGTCAAAGTCTCCTAAACGGACTGGCGGGCGTCCCCTGGTCATCCGGGTGGACCTTCTCAGTACGGGGGTCTCCTCTTCCCTGAGCAACGAAGAATAAGAGACAGGAGCAACAGGAGGGTCTCCATCAGCGAGACCCTGGTCAGGAACAACTGGAACAACAATATCCACGAGAGGGGGAACTGGATCCGGGGCATCTTGAACCGGCTCTTCTGGAGGTGAAGCTACGGTAGGTGCCGGAGCAGGCACCAGCAAGTTCAACCAAGGTGTCAGAAGCCAATGCATGGGATCAGCGTCATACCTCAGATTACTAACAGCCTGCATAGGATCCTCGGGCTGTATTGCTGACTCTGACACAGGATATTCAGATCCAGAACTCTCGGCACTAGGTTCTGGTGTCAGGCAGAGCTTCAACCGGTTTCGGTGTACAATTTGGGATCCCTTGTCTTCCCGGGTGATCTCATAAGTGTGATTTCCAACATTTGGGATTGCAGTGACAACATAAGGACTTCGCTCCCATTTACTGTCCAATTTACTGGTACGGCGGTTATTCTTTAACCATACCACGGCCCCTATGGTCAAGGGTTCTGCATGGGCTGCCTGATCATAGTCTCTCTGCTGTCGGTCTCTAGCAAAGTCCATACGTTCCTGAACAATGGCTTTGGCGGCATCCAATCGCCTTTGGTGCTCAGCAACCCAGTCGGTGTTAGGTAATGGGTTAATGCAATCAGGTACGTGTATGTCCAATGAATGATCAGCAGGCAATGTCCCTTGGCGCCCAAACATCAAGTAAAAAGGGGTATACCCGGTGGAACAATGTATGGTATGATTGTATGTGAACATGAGCTGTGGCAACAGACTGGGCCAATCTCCTCTGTTTTCAGGAGGCACGGCCCTGAGCATCTCTATCAAGGTCTGATTCATTTTTTCACATAATCCGTTACCTTGAGGATGGTAGGCCGTTGTCCGGATCTTCTTACAGTTGTGTAAGCGGCACAGTTCATGGAACAGATGAGACTCAAAAGCAGGTCCTTGGTCGGTGAGGATCTTTTCTGGACATCCATAGGGCAGGAGGAAGTGCTTCCAGAACATTTCGGCTGTAGTCTTGGCTGTCTGGTCTCTCACAGGCACTGCTACAACAAACTTTGTGAAATGGTCAATAATAGTCATGGCATAAGCATACCCTGAGCGACTAGGCTCCAGTTTTACATGGTCGATGGCGACAAGTTCAAGAGGACGGGTACTTACAATGGGTCTCAGTGGTGCCCTCTGATCATGGTGCTCACTTCGTTTCAAGGCACAGGCTACACACTCTCGACACCACTTCTCCATGTCTTCTCTCATGCCCACCCAGTAAAACCGCTGGCGGATAGTAGCCTCAGTCTTTTGGACCCCAAAGTGACCGGATTGATTGTGGTACATCTCCAACACCATACCTGCATCTCGTCGGGGTATGAGAATCTGGTGTACTCTTTCGTTGGACACTGGGTCTAGGCTTCTCCGTAGCAATAGGCCTTTTTGTATGAAGAGTTGATGGCGCTGTCTCCACAGTTTGATGAGCTCAGGATCTGCACTCTTACGCCGAATCCTCTCAGGGGCTCTGCCACTAGTAATGAAGTCCAACAGCTCACCCAGCACTCTACTTTCAGACTGTAGTTTCACCCACCTTTCTTCTTTAGGTTCAGGCCTATTGGAGGATGAAGGAACTGCAGCTCTGTTATTGGTAGCTCGAGCCTGATCCTGTTGAGCAAATTTGTTATAGAAAGCCGGCATCTCTACATCTTCCCAATCATCTCGCACATCATCAGGAGCTGTCTCTGTGGGAAGCCTGGATAAAGCATCAGCATTATCATTAGTACGTCCAGCACGATACTTTACAGAGAAATTATAGTTGGCAAGGCGAGAGGCCCATCTCTGCTCCAAGGCCCCCAATTTAGCTGTATTGAGATGTGCCAGAGGGTTATTGTCAGTGAATGCAATGAACGGGGTGGCGGCTAGATAATCCTTGAATTTTTCTGTCACCGCCCACACTAATGCCAGGAACTCTAGTTTGAAGGAACTATAATTCTGGTCATTTTTCTCAGCTCCTTTCAGGGAGCGGCTTGCATATGCTATCACTCTCTCTTTTCCCTCTTGGATTTGGGCTAACACAGCTCCCAGGCCTCGCTTGCTAGCATCGGTATACAGATGGAAAGGCTTGCTATAATCTGGATAACCTAACACAGGAGGCTCGGTCAGTTTCTTTTTTAGCAATTGGAACGCTATCTCTCTTTCCTCATTCCACTCAATGGGCACAGGAGTTCTAGGACTCTTTTTGGGTTGCCCCCTTAAGAGTTCCTGGATAGGATCAGCTATTTGAGCAAAATGGGGGATAAAACGTCTATAGTAGCCGGCAAAACCAAGGAAACTCCTCACCTCTTTGACGGTAGTAGGAACCGGCCAATTACGGACAGCTGCTAACTTATCAGGGTCAGGTTGCACGCCCTCTCCACTTACCACATGCCCCAGGTATCTTACTGCAGGTTTGAGCAGGTGACACTTGGATGGCTTTACCTTCAAGCCATATTTGATAAGGATTTCAAATACTTCTGCCAAATGTTTCAGATGGTCTTCATATGTTTTTGAGTACACAATGACATCATCTAGATACAGCAGCACTGTTTCGAAATTTTTGTGACCCAAACACCGCTCCATTAGTCTCTGGAAAGTTCCTGGGGCATTACATAGCCCGAACGGCATACAATTGAACTCAAACAGGCCCATGGGAGTAGTGAAAGCAGTCTTTTCCCTATCTGCAGGGGCCATGGGTACCTGCCAGTAGCCACTGGTCAAGTCCAACGTGGAGAAATAGGCAGAGGAGCCCAAAGCAGTTAGTGACTCCTCAATGCGGGGCAGTGGGTACGCATCTTTGTGGGTTATTTGATTAATTTTCCTATAATCCACACAAAAACGGATACCACCGTCCTTCTTCTTTACAAGGACCAGGGGTGCCGCCCACGGACTACGGCTGTCCCGGATTACATTAGAGTCTTTCATCTCCTGGATCATTTCCTTTACAGTCTGATATGAAGTAGGCGGTAAAGGTCTGTATCTCTCCTTGATAGGAGGATGAGAGCCAGTAGGTATGGTGTGTTGTATGGCACTCACCTCTCCATAATCAGTGGCATGCTTACTGAAGGCCTGGTGGTGCTCCTTGACAAGCTGAAGAATCCCTTCTTGTTGATGTTGGGGGGTAGTCTCGTCCCCTAAATGGAGCTCTTCCCACCAGGGCACTTGTGGCTGGGTCACCGGCGAACATCCGCTGTCTGCAGCTGGCGGCTTTTCTGTCACTGGAAGACGAATGATGTCTTGGAAGGACACCTGGGACAGCTGGGCAACACGGCAATGCTTAGTAAGCGCAACAGGATGATTACTCAGGTTAATCAGACGGACAGGTACTTTACCTTGGGAGACGTTCACCAGGCACTTGGCAGCTCTCACATAAGGATAATCCTCCATCTGGATTGGTTCCACCAGGGCTGGATAATCTCGGCCTTCGACTCCCAGGACAGCACGGCACCATAAGAGAGTTTGAGAATTAGGAGGCAAAGTCACAGGCTTAATATCACGAATCTTGGCAGTACAAATTTCTCCTTTCCCATTAGCAAACCTCTGCTGGGCACTTAACACAGTAATAGTCTTCTGAATCACCCTCTTGGTTGCAGAGGAAGCAGTGGGTAAAGTCTGGTGTAATACGGCCAGTATTT
Organism: Bufo bufo; assembly: GCF_905171765.1. Lineage (NCBI taxonomy): Eukaryota > Metazoa > Chordata > Amphibia > Anura > Bufonidae > Bufo > Bufo bufo. Next base: position 44,575,882 of record NC_053393.1, on the reverse strand, counting down.
CTGAATAACAGTTTTTGAAGACATTGGTGCCTAGGATGACAGGATGTCCTCCTCTGTCGCCGGCCTGCACTACTATCACCCCCTGTTGTGGTAAGGTTACTTCCCCCACCTGCAGGGTGGGTTCCCAGTATCCGTGAATCTTTACTGGTTTGCCATTGCTGGCGATAATCTCCACCCAGGATTCAGGCGGCTGGGTCAACTGGTTGGTGTCCCAGAACTTTTCAAATGCAGGCAGCTGAATAGTAGTGACTTGAGACCCAGTATCTAATAGGGCTTCAAAGGGGACAACGTTGATCTCTATATTGATTTTAGGATGGGATCCTACATACCGTGGCATCCAATTTGGATCCTCTGGACCTAGTGTTCTACCTCCCGAGGGGTGGTCCTCAGCCTCAGGGGTTGCCCGTTTAACTGCCAGCACGTGGATTCTGTGTGTCCCAGCTTTTTGCAGTATGTACATACGGGCCGCTTACGGTTTTTATTGCGCCTCCCAGGATCCCTGGGGTGAGTCTCTTGGTAAGGAGGTGGGAACGGCCTAGGAGGTGACAGGAACTCTTCTTCTGTCATTATGGGTTTTTCCCATTCCTCTATTTTTCTGCACACTTTCTCAAGACTTTTGGTGAGGTGATTTACTTGCTCTGTCAGCATTGCGATAGTATCGGTAGCTGAAGCTTGAACAGCTTGACCGGCCTGAGCTCGGTTAGTGATAAGCGGTTTTGGCCTGCAGGCTGATGACTCAGTTGGGGTGTTTAACTCCGTAGACACTGCTGACCCCAGAATTTTTATAGCCAGTTCTTTAAAGTCCAGAAAGGCACTGTTAGGGTGCTGGGCGGACAGCATCTTTAATTGGGTCCTTGTTTGCTCACTAGACACCCCGGTTATAAATTGTTCCCTTAGGGTCTGGTCCCGGTTATCAGCCTCTTTGGGATCTATCTGAATTACAGCCCCTAAAGCCTCCTGAAGCGATAGGGCATAGTCACGGAGGGATTCACCGGACTTCTGTTTCTTGCCAAAGAAGTGCATCTTTATCTCTGAGGCAGTCCTAGTTTCAAAAGTGGCTCTGAGGCGGGTGAATATCTGTTCTAGAGTACTCCGCTCAGTAGCAGGCCAGGATAACACTTCCCTGCGGGCAGCTCCCTCCAGTTGCGCCAGCAGGATTTCCATTTGCTGTTCGGCATTTATAGGGTACAGCCGGAATAGTGCCAGCAACTTTTCGTCAAAGTCCCTTAGGGTATGGGTCTCTCCCCTGTAGCGAGGGAACCATGGGGCCCCGAAGTAGTACGGCATGGTAAAGGGCATCATGCTGGGGGCTGTAGGATGATTAGGAGCCGCAAGTTCTCCCGGGGCCGGCTGCTCAGGCACTCCTGGCTCTGACATGGTAGTCTATTGAGAGGTGGCCGCTGGCGACTAAAGGGGCCGAAACACTCCCTTTCCCTCCGGTTACAGGTGCTTACCGGTATCGTCGGGCTTGCGCAGGCCAAGTCTCGCGAGATTCCGGACGTCCTGAGCACCCGATGACGTAGAAGAAGCAGGGCCGCGGCGGTGCGATGATGAAGAGGGGCGGGACTCTCTGTGTCTTTGCAGGGATCCGCCCACGAAGGTCCTCAGCGGCGCGGGAAACTTCACTCCAGGCAGCCGGTGGCCATCTTTAGCAAAACGCTGTCCATTCACTGACAGCAAGCAGGGTTGTAAAAAGTCCACAAAACCACACTCCAATGTGGCGATTTTCTTCCTCTGAGTAGCGCAACACTGCACAGCGCTTTTTGGAGATTTTTGGTACACTTTGGGTATAATTTTCAGTCCACAAAGTCCACTTGAATAAACAGGCAAATTGTCACTTTGGTCACAGGGCAACTGTATAAGGCACAAAGTTCACGCTTCTTGCACTATAAAGCGTGCGAATCCTGTTCGTGACGCCAAAAGAGAGGTGCAGTGTACTCAAGTTGTGCGTAGTAGGTGTTTCTGGGTGTAGTAGTGCAATATACACTAACCTGGTACAGCTGACTCTCTGCAAGGGCAGGTATAGAATTAGAAATAGTTCGTGACGCCAGTGCCAAGTAAACGGTGGCACGCCGTTTGCGGAAAGCAGAAATAAATTGAGGAAACGTGGAATTAAAACAGAACTTGAACTTTAGTAGTTTTAAGCAGAGACAATCTTGGAAACGCAGTTCCTCAGCATACAGTCGATTTTGCAATTCGGTCGATGCAGGCAATTCAGTACAGCAGGGTAATTACAGAGTGTTAAACACAGGACTTGCAGCACAGGAGCTTGCACTCTAATTCTGTCTGATCCTGGAATGTAGCAATTCTTCACCAAGGCCCATTAACCTAAGTCTGGCTTTATATCCTTGATTATGGCTCTTATAAGTACCTCCTCTGTTTCTCTCAGTACCTCTGGCTCCTCTGATCTTTGCCTCTGTCTCTCCCAGCTTCTGAATGGTTCCTCAGGCTCTTAGGCTAAGATATTCCTGCTTCTGCATGTGGGAATTCAGGAGGGAATCTTCTCCTGAACAGCAGGCTTCAGGCCTGGACTTGTCTCAGACATTGTCTAATCTCCAACTGTAGATTACAGACACTAGACTCCGTCTGACTTCTACTTCCCTGACTGGGCCTTATATAAACTAGGGCTCCCTAGCTCCCTCTATGGACTAGAAGTAGGAATAACACCCCTAGCAGGCCTGTACATGCAAGTTTCAGTAACAGGGAAATACACACATTACATGACATTTTATAAAACTGACATATACCAACTTTCCATAATTAAGGAGGGATGACAGCACACCAAGTGACCTTTGGTAGTGACGGGTATTACAGTTCCCGTACACTACACTGTGGCATTGGTTGTTTGCGTGTACAGGAGGGCCTTACACTGAAAGGCCTCTTACTCCCCCGCACACCTCCCCCTACCACCCCCCCACCCATGTTTCTCCATCCTTATCTACCCTCCCCCCATGCCTCTTCCCGCTCCCCCACTGCACTTAGTATAGATGCTTTGCATCGCTGGTTTATCACTAAACACAGAGAATGTCCCGTATTACATACTCATGATGCTAAGATTAATACTTATGTTATGGTACAACATGGCACCTTTATTTGCACTGCAGTTATATGCTGTGCATAAGACGTTCTTAGAGTGCTTTACAACTAATCTGTTACACAGCTACTGTATAAGATTGAACCTTATGTACATGGTATAGCTAACAAGAATGTAACAATTATGTAATGCTCATGTACACAGGATTATCACTACTATGTACACGTTCTATGTCACGACCAATACTTGCGCTGTATATTTCATGTTATGTATGTACACATTGTAACTGCCTCTGTACAAAGTATGCTCATGCTGTATGTACCATATTACCTGTTGCGCAGTCATCGCAAGGAGTTGGATCCTTCAAGCATTTATTATTACTGCTCAATAAAAAGAAAATTGACAAGAATATAACTACTATAATACTGCTCCTATTTACAAGAACACAACTACTATAATACTGCCTCCTATGTACAAGAATAAAACTACTATAATACTGCTCCTATGTACAAGAATATAACTACTATAATACTGCCTCCTATGTACAAGAATATAACTACCATAATACTGCCCCTATGTACAAGAATATAACTACAATAATACTGCTCCTATGTACAAGAATATAACTACTATAATACTGCTCCTATGTACAAGAATATAACTACTATAATACTGCTCCTATGTACAAGAATATAACTACTATAATACTGCTCCTATGTACAAGAATATAACTACTATAATACTGCCTCCTATGTACAAGAATATAACTACTATAATACTGCTCCTATGTACAATAATATAACTACTATAATACTGCTCCTATGTACAAGAATATAACTACTATAATACTGCTCCTATGTACAAGAATATAACTACTATAATACTTCTCCTATGTACAAGAATATAACTACTATAATACTGCTCCTATGAACAAGAATATAACTACTATAATACTGCTCCTATGAACAAGAATATAACTACTATAATACTTCTCCTATGTACAAGAATATAACTACTATAATACTGCTCCTATGTACAAGAATATAACTACTATAATACTGCTCCTATGTACAAGGATATAACTACTATAATACTGCCTCCTATGTACAAGAATATAACTACTATAATACTGCTCCTATGTACAAGAATATAACTACTATAATACTGCCCCTATGTATAAGACTATAACTACTATAATACTGCTCCTATGTATAAGACTATAACTACTATAATACTGCTCCTATGTACAAGAATATAACTACTATGGAGGGCGGAGCCTGGCTGCAGACCTAGCAGGACACATGTAGGAGAGCTCTCCTCCTTACCACTCTGCTAACTGGTAAATTCAGCGGTCTAATTTGCTCAAGAATGGGAAAAGTCGGTAGATATATACCCAGAGAGAAACCTGAAGTCAGCAAACCGGAGCGCGGTGCCTCCGACATGGATAAATATCTCAACAAGAAAACTACAGCTCCTGTGCCGGCCGGTCCTAAGATGGTGCTGCCGGAACTAGATGTCTGGGGCAGGGATTCGGAGGGAGAAGATGAAGCTGCTGCAGAGCACACAGCAGGCCCCACATCACAAAGTGCTGCCCCGATATCCAGGCAGTTCCTGCAGCAGGCTTTATCAGCAGCCCTGGCCCCAGTGGTTCAGGATCTGCAGGAGATTAAAGCTGACCTGAAGCATATCGGCACGAGGGTGGAAACACTGGAAGGTAACCAGGCGTCCATCTCGAATTACATCAGAGCTGCAAGCAATCACACCATGGCTCTGGCAGCCTCACTGGACACAGCATACTCCCTCATAGAAGACCAGGAGAATCGGAATAGGAGGAAAAACCTCCGGATCCGCGACCTGCCTGAAAGCACCCCACATGAAGGCTTACCAGAAGCTGCCGGCGCCATCTTCTCCCTGCTCCTGGGAAGCTCCAGAGCGGCCGAGATTCAAATAGAAAGAATCCATAGAGCGCTCAGGCCGAAGCCAAAAGAGAGAGAGAACCCCAGAGACGTGGTATGCGGTCTCCTGAGGTATGTGGACACTGCTGCCTTAATGCAAGCTGCCAGAAATATGAAGGAGATCATATATGAGGGGGCTAAAATCTCTATCTACCAGGACCTGGCATCCTCCACATTGAATAAAAGGAGGGCGCTGCGGCCCCTCACTGACCATCTGCGCCATCACAAGGTGCCATATAAATGGCTATTCCCCTTCGGCCTCACATTTGCTGTAGGTGGGAAGCGCTGCACCATTCGCCTGCCACAAGATCTCCAGGCGGCCTGGGAGCTGCTGCAAACAGATCCACTAGATGTACCATCATGGCTGCCGTCTGCTGAGATGGGAACACAGCTGCCAGATCTCCCAGAGGCCTCAGGATGGCTTAAAGCTCCACAGAAGAAGAGGAACCAGCACAGATCTAGAGACACTTGAAGTCCTAGAGACTATACAGAGGAGTTATCTTACCTCAGATGAAGTTCTCCACAGACATCATAGAGGGACAGGTTCTTACTTGATTATATCACATCTTAAGTCTGCAAGTATACCTGTCTGTCATGAGTCCTGAATTGTTCCCGTTCTTGTTGTAATCTGCAGAGCAGACATGCTGCTTTGCAATGTTATTTTACTGCATTCAACCTAGACCATAATATGTAAGGTGCTATCCCGCACCAGTTCAGCAGGTGGCGCAATGTGGACACCATTATGAAGATATGGTTCCACTTTGTACCCCCCCTACCTACCAGGGTTATCTTGGCACAGACCTGGTACATGTGCCTGATTAAATGGCTGCTCATGCCCGCTTCGCTGCAGCTAAGTGACCTGCTGCGGTGTTGCTGGCATGGAAGTCATTGCACTGTTATACTTGTCATGTTGACAGAAACTTTAGTTGTGATGTTACTAGTTCACTCCCTAGATACGGTCGATGTGAATAACTGGAGTTCTCCGGTTCCAAAGTCACCCCATTTTCTCAATGATGTCGTCAATTAAATGTACAACGTATAATGTAAGGGGCTTTAACACCCCACAAAAGCGCTCTCAGGTCATCCGTCTGCTAAAAAAGAACAATACAGATATTTGCTTCTTTCAGGAGCTGCATTTTAGAGAAACAAATGTACCTAAAATTCAGAACCCATACTTCCAACACTGGTATTTCAGTGCCTTTGAGAAAGCAAAAAGAGGAGTGGGTATTGCAATTTCTAGAAAAGTACCATTCACATTGATATCTACCCTGACGGACCCTGAGGGCCGCTTCATATTTGTGAAAGGCCTCATAGGTACACAAAAGGTCACACTCGCTAGTTTGTACAGCCCTAACCGTGGCCAGAAACAATGGATCAAGATCACACTAAGTAAACTAGATCTGTTTGCAGAGGGGATTAGATTGATTGGGGGAGACCTCAATGTCACACTGAATCCTTTGATTGATGCTTCTGACGGCTCCTCCCAATTGACCCAATCAGCACTGGGGTGCATCAATAGGTACATATCAGACATGAATCTGCTGGACGTCTGGCGACTAGCCCACCCAGATACTAGGGACTTCACCTTCTTCTCGGCCCCACACAAATCATATAAAAGATTAGACTATATCCTACTGTCAAGCAATGCCGTGGATATGGTGGACTCGGCTGACATAGGTGTTGTGTCCGTCTCTGACCACGCCCCAGTCTCTGCTGCCCTCAGATTTTCCAGCTTGCCTGCCTCAGTTAGACAGTGGCGCTTAAATGAGACGCTGCTAGATAGACAAGCAGATACCTCAATCCTGGAGCAAAAATTAAAGGACTTCTTTATAGATAATGCGACACCAGGTATGTCCCAGACGACACTGTGGGAGACGCACAAGGTGGTTATCCGGGGAGAGTTAATAGCCTTAGGTAGTAGGGTTAAAAAAGAGAAACAAAAGATCCTACACGATCTCTTGGTTCAGATAGCAGATAAAGAAGCGGTCCATAAACGGTCTAGAGCAATAAAAGTCCAGACTGAACTGACCCAGCTAAGATCACAACTAAAAGACCATTTAAACATTCAAAACGCAAAGGCTTATCAATATGCCCAATTTAAACACTACTCACACGGGGATAAAGGTTCTAAACTGACGTCCTCCCTTATTAAACAAAGGAAAGAGTCCATGTTCATACCCAATATCAAATCCAGTACTGGAAATATGCTGCATAAAACAGCTGACATTGCAGAAGAATTTCAAAAATTCTATAAGCAACTATACGGCCTGTCAGACCCTAATCACCCAGATCCATCAATACCAGAAGCAACAGACTTGTTTTTGAAAGGCCTCAATCTACCCCAGATAACCTCCCAAGAAAGTGACACCTTATTAGAGCCAGTCACCGAACTAGAAGTGAAAAAGTTACTAGCCTCTATGCCCATGGGTAAAAGTCCTGGCCCAGATGGCTTTCCAGTGGGCTATTATAAAAAATTCTCAGATATATTAATACCCCACCTGGTAACGTGGTGCAATGCACTCCTAAATGGTGAAACCCTTCATAAACAATCACTGGAGGCCACGGTAACCATCCTCCCCAAACCGGGGAAAGATCCCCTTCTCTGCGGTAGTTTTAGGCCAATCTCGTTACTTAACGTAGATATAAAAATATGGGCCAAACTTCTGGCGACACGTCTGGGAAATCTACTTCCTAAACTTATCCACCCTGACCAATCTGGCTTTGTTCCAGGGAGGGAAGGGAATCATAATTCCTGTAGGTTAATCACAGCAATACAGTGGGCCAAAAAGAAAAACCTCCCCTTGGCGCTGCTCAGTGTGGATGCGGAGAAGGCCTTCGACCGGGTGAGCTGGGACTTTATGAGGAGGACTCTACTGAGGTTTGGAATCCCGACGAGATTTCAGGAGGCAGTCATGTCATTGTACAAGGATCCGAGTGCTAGAATCAGGGTCAATGGCACATTGTCCCCATCCTTCCCTATTCGCAACGGGACACGTCAGGGCTGCCCCCTATCTCCTGCCTTATATATATTGGTCATGGAGACCCTTCTTCAGGCCATTAGAGACCATGTAAATATACGTGGTGTGAAAACAGAAAATGACGCCATAGAATACATTAACGTGGCATATGCTGACGATCTACTGATCATGGTTTCTAACCCGGTCGAGGCCTTCCCGCATCTTTTGACATTGTTTAAAGAGTATGGTAGGCTATCAAACTACAAAATGAATTATACCAAGTCAGAAGCTTTAAACGTTAATGCTCCGGCGAGCTCCATAGCCATTTTGAAATCAAATACACCATTTAAATGGCAGTCCTCCTGTGTTTCCTACCTAGGAGTTAAGATTTCCGCCTGCACGGAAGATTTATTCCGGCTTAATTATACTCCCCTAATATCAGAGGTCCAAAACCTGCTCCAATCGCTACACCTCCCTTATTCCTCTTGGATGGGAAGGAAGAATATACTAAAAGCGTTTGTCCTCCCAAAAATTATGTACGTACTACAGATGTTGCCAATATTTTTACCTAACACATATTTTACAAGGATTCGCAGGCTTTTTATGACTTACCTATGGGGCGGCAAGAAGGCTAGGGCTCCTCACCAGAGGCTGATACTGGGGCGTGGTCATGGAGGTATAGCACTGCCGGATGTCCAAACATATTACAGGGCTATTCACCTGAGGAGGTGGTTGCAGCTTTATTCCCCTGTCTACCGCACATTGGGCACGGAACTGGAACTAATGCAGCTCACCCAACCACAGAAAGCAGCACTATGGGGTCAGGCAAATGCATCACTCCATTCACATGTCCTCTTAAAGGGCACTAGCCTGGTCATTAAACAGCTCAACAAGACACATGGGCTCCTACAGAACCCCCCTAGTATAATGCCAGCAGATCTCATACCACACTCGATTCAGCCTCCAGGATCTCAGGTCTCGCAGATTTGGCACAGATTAAGAGATTTCTCCACAGCTGACTTTATAGGAAAGGTAAACGGCACTTTACCGGATCAACATCCCCTTAGCTTAGCCTGGAGTACATTTAACTTTCTAGACCTAATAACTATAAAATCTGCTGGGAAACAACTAACTACTCAGAAGTCATGTGTAATGACCCCGACATGGTTTGAAAAATTAGCAACCCCCCCTTCCCCTCAACGCAAATTGATATCCACTATATATTTGGCCTTGATCTCACCACAACGTCGCATTACTCCACAATATGTCCACACCTGGGCTAATGACCTTAAGGTTACCTTTTCGGAGACAGATATTCTCCGTATGCACGCACACTCGCATGGCTTCTCCCGCTGCGTGAAGATCCAAGAGCACTCATATAAGGTCCTCACACAGTGGTACCTCACCCCTAAACAACTATTTCTTAGTGGTCTGAGTGATCATGACAGGTGTTGGAGGTGTGGGGAGGAGAGTGGCACTCTTCTACACATTTTTTGGTCCTGTTCTAAAATAAGAGGATACTGGGATGACGTCTCTCGGACCATTAATGAAATTCTAAACACTAACCTGACATTAACCCCAGAGTTGGTTCTTTTATGGCTTCCAACAAAAGAACTATCGCCATCAAGGAACAAACTTGTTATACACTTGATTCAAGCTGCCCGTCTACTTATCCCCCAAAAGTGGCTGAGTAAAGAACCCCCCACCACCTCTCAGTGGTTAAGCAAACTAGATCACGTTCATCGTATGGAAGAGCTAGCGGGCTGGGAACTTAGGGCACATGAGAAGCACAAAAAGCTATGGGCCCCATGGATTACATATAGATATGCGAATGGTACACCAACATCTTAAACAATTTTCAACAGACAAACAACTTTGAAAATGTCCCCCCAGACAGGAACGACACATTAGTGAGAATGGAGGGTGCTAAACCTTCTTCCTCCCTTTGGAATCATCAAAGGTTATCTTAACAGCCTCAGACCGTATCTGTCCAGTTCTAAGGACACCCATCCCCCATCCTCCCCCCCCCCTTTTTATATGTTTGTTTGACCTACCTACATCAGGTCACACACCAAATGTCAATTAGTTGGTTCTAGATGACCTTGCTCTGAAGACATGCACTTTATATATGTCATATGTATACTATGCACTATACTGTCAAAGTACGCTTTAGACTTGTCTGTAATAACTCTGATTTGTGCATCAATGTATGTAAACATCTCTTTTGATATGCTTTTCAATAAAAAGACAATTGACAAAGAATATAACTACTATGAGACTGCTCCTATGTACAAGAATATAACTACTATAATACTGCTCCTATGTACAAGAATATAACTACTATAATACTGCTCCTATGTACAAGAATATAACTACTATAATACTGCATCCTATATACAAGAATATAACTCCATGAATGGTTTGAGTAGAAGAATTTCTTATCATTTTGTAGTAGAGTATTTGATGTTGTAGAGAGCCCCATTCACACTTGGATCTGAGACTGTAAACTAGCAACAGATGGACTGTGGTGATACATTCTTACAAAACCAGGTAATGTCAGCACAGTATTTAGTCTCATCTGGCGCAATATTTGCCTAGAATTCGATATTCACGGAATCCATCCCACGTCATCCTGGAGTATCCGCGTTTGATCTGGTTGGTATTGAGGAGTTTACCATTTGTTTCAATGACGGGAGATTTAGTGCATAACACAATACGGTAAAGGCTTGTAGGTCAGGAGATCCCATCTGCATGCCTGCCAGTATCGCAATAATTCAGGTTCAGCACATTGTCTCCCCATAGCTGAGATTTTACCACATGTCCTAGACATCTAGAATTTCCAGTAGAATTTCATTTAACCCCTCCCGAACCATTCCATGCTCACTTAGGGCGCTTAAAGGGGTTATCCCACTTTGCGTTTTCATACTTACCTGCTGCCACCGCGCGTTCACTTCCTGGATTCTGGCTGGGGGCGGGCTTCATCTTGATTGAAGTCTTCTCCCGGCCGGGCCGCGCGCTGTCCTGAACGCGCACGCTGCTGCGCATGCGCAATGTGACTTATTTCTGGCCAGTATAGTACAGAGCCGACGTGTGCGTTCGCATCTCTGTACTATTCTGGCCGGGAAGAAGTCACCGTCGCGCATGCGCGGCAGCGTGCGCGTTCAGGACAGCGAGTGGCCCGGCCGGGAGAAAAGAAGAAGTCTTCTGGGCAAGCGCGACCATCGGGATTTTGCGGAAGAGCGATGGTCGTAACCAGGGGAGACCGAGTCACAACAATGAGGTAAGTGGGGATGAATTTTCTCCTAATCGGTGGGAATTTGTTAATAAAGTATATTTACAAAAATGATCACTGTCAAATCATTAACAGATTTAACAGTGATCATTATGATGGGATAACCCCTTTAATCTACTTGGCTCTTAAAGGACACAAACGTGGCCTGATCTGTTCCCTGAGTTATTTAAGGCACCTTCCCCTTTGGGAAGGCGTTTGAGCAATAAGGTTCTTAGTTTGTCTAGTTCCTTCAGAGGTGTTTGTGTCTTCAGAACCCCTGTGCCCGACTTCTGCCAGTTTATTGTGTTGAGCCTGTTCCACCTGTCCTGACCTCTGCTTCTTCATAGTATTGACCCACTGCCGCCTGTCCTGACCTATTGCCTGTTCACTGGATTGAACCAACTCTTCCTGCCCTGATCTTGGCTTCTCCACTGACTATGATCTCGATCACCCTTTGGTGCCACGCACTGGAGTCTTTTGACCCACCTGGGTCATCTGTCACTTAACAGAGGCTACGTCAAGAGGTGAGGCCTGGAGGTTCCCCTGCAGTAAAAGTCAGACCCCTGTATAGAGGTTAAAGGGTGAAAACTAGGGGGTCACCTAGATAACGCCCTTGGGAGTAGCCAAATCTGTTCAGTGGTAGTTGCCTCAAGTGGTGGCTGCAGGCAAAAAAATGTTGCTTTGCCACTTATTGAGAGACCAAATATTTTTGTTGTATATGTTTTCTAAATGTCAGTGGAGCGGAATTTAACAAAGCTGTAAGGCAATGTGCAAATTTTTAGCCAGGCAGATCTTGCAAATGCCACTCAAAGAATCTTTTTAGAGTAGGTAGGGCTTGACAAATAGGGGAAGGTCCTCCTCTACCCAACACACTTATTATGACTTATGCATAATGGCTTAAATTTTATAAGCTGAAGTCCAATGTGTTCTGTAATTTTTATTTGCAAGGTTTAGTTTGATTTATTTTTCTTATAGCTTTTTTGTCCCATAAGTTACTTACATTTTTCATTTTTTATTTATTTTTTATTAAATATATATATTATATATGCCAGTATTATCCCAACTACCATAAAGCGATGGCATATCTATCAATGTCAGATATCAAGATCAGATTAGAATACCGTAGACCGAGGAATACTGTGGACCACGCAGGTGGGGGTATATTACCACACAATATTGGGCCCACGAGATCAAAAGGGGATAGCGTGATTGATCTGCTGATCACCTCAGGTCCAGCTCGCAATAAGTGATACATGGATGGCTTGAGTCCTTTCAGAGGGAGAACTCCTGCTTGTTAGATCTCCACTCTATGGGAGTCTCGAGTCCTACAATGGGGTTCCCCCAACCCTATCCTGCCTGGATCCGGTGGTCAGAGGTGGACAGCACAGCAGGAACAGTGATCGGGCTGTGTTATGCTGTTTATATACTTCAAATAAGATTACTACATGGCTGAAAGTCTTCCTCAAATTCCTCCCCATGAAATACTTCAGATTGCCTGCTCACTCCCACAATAACTTTTTGTCAAAAACGTGCCCAAACAATGAACTGATCACCAAGTATCTTGCTACTGGGATCTTCAATCATCAGCTGTATTCTGCAAAGGAAGCAAGTATTAAATTCCCCTACAGCTCCCCCACAGGAGAAAGGAAGCATTACACAGTTCCCATGTAATGCATGGACGTGTTGGGTCCTCCAAAGCTAGGGGTGCACTTTTTATTTTGCTGCTGTCTGGTTTCTATTAATTCAGAATTCCCTGATAAGTGAAAAATTGATTTTTAAAAAGTGGACAATGCTTTTTCATGGTATACAGCACTGTGGAGGGTGACGGTGATGTATTAAGAACAGGAATACTTACAACATGTGTGATAAAACGATCATCAGTATTGGAAAGCACATACTGCTACTTTGTGCTCCAGTTTCTTCTTCTTTTTCTATATAGCCCTTCCATGTAGTTTAAGTAATTTATTATTTGTGCCTCCGCTGGGTAACACAGGCTTGTGATTAGGGGGAACTTTGACATACATTGCTGCAAAGCACGTGAATCCCAAATTGAAAACATCAGAAGCTGAATGTATTGTAACAGGAAGGAGGATTATTCAACAGAGCAAGGACTCCTCAAACAGCTGATCGGTAGGGGCGCTGGGAGATGGACCCCCGCCAATATAATATTGATGACCTACCCTGATGTAAATCATGGAAAACACCTTTAACTTATGCTATCTATAGTGTTGTAAGCCATGTACCAGGGTGGGCCCCCAGGGAACAGCAAAGTCGCGAACAAGGAAAGCAACTCAAACACCAGTTTTGCCATAATCGTATTTTACTTAAACGTAATAATGAACGCGACCACAAATTCTGGTTACACACAAAAAAATGTACATACACCCAGCCAGAAGGCCGAGACCCTTGTGCTGTACAGCGTGACGCCCTCCGGTGGATGCTGGAGGTATGAGCGATAAATTTACCTACTGGCGGGCTCAAATTAACCAGTCGTGCCTTACCTGTTATTTCCCTAGGTCAGGAACAATTGTTGGGTGCACAATGCGGGCTAGCCTGCGGTACGGCACAACAGCTTACAATCTATAATATTCCCTCCAATAACTGATCCAACAGCATGTGCCTATAGTGTTTCTTCTGAATAAACTGCAGCCTGGCTTGAATTCATTGCAATGCTTATCAGCTCTTCGGTGTAAACGCTTTAAACGTGAAGTCCTTGTTAAGAACAATTAACAATATTTGTGGCCTGTGTAGGAAGGCGCAAGGGTCCGTCGTAGATTAGTCTTACCGACCCGGGTCTGCTCTGTATAAGCTGGTAACTATGGATGGAACAAGGGTTTCTCCAACATGCGTGCAGTACCTCTTTAGTCCTCAGCTCTCATCTGTTTTTCTGGCAGCAATTCCCCTTCCTCTGGACAAGATCAGGGTCATGGACATGATCATCTCCCCTTGGCTGCAGCTCTGGTCCCTGAAGGATGCTGATGACAGCATCCTTCAGGGACCAGAGGGATGTCGAGGGATTATCTCCTCACACACAGCTCCTGTATGCTTCTCCAAGGCTTGACTCTAAGATGGCTGCTGCTTCCCTTTCTCCTAGGCTTGTAACTCCTCCTCTGAATCTAAAAATGCAGTCTGTTAGCTGTGCTTAGGAAACAGCGGCCCCTTGTGACCAAACAGCAGAATGTCAGTTCAAATAATTTAACTTCATTTACACAAATACAATGTTCACACAATGACAGCTGTTTCCTCATCTCACAATGTTACATAGGACTGTAAGTACCATCTAGTGCATTATCTTTACTCAGAGAGATTTCACTATGTGTTATCTGTGGTGTTACATAAGACTACAGGTAGCATATACTACGCTAGCTGTATTCAGAGAGTTAGCACTGTGTTATCTGTGGTGTTACATAGGACTTTAGGTGACATCTGAATCTGTATGCAGTGAGCTCCACCAAGTGGCTGCTACAGGAAGCCATTGTGATTATATGTCAACGTGTGCTTGGGCTACTTGCACTACTGTATTTGCCATGTATGGGGCCTCCTCTTTGAAATGGCGCTGTTCTTTAAAAGTCTATCGTACAACTTACTAGAGGTTCAGCAGTTTGCAGCAAGCATCTGGAGTGAAATGAATCTTCATGCCCTCCGCCTGGTAAGTGACAGGGGTAATGTAATCATCCGTTCTGCAGTTACATTGATTGTGGAATTTCCTTCTAGTTCTTCCATGTAAAACCGTCTTCAGCAATAGAAGGCCATTGTGTCTATTTCCTTAGAAACCCTAAAAACTGGGGAACTGAGATCTGCTCTTCTACATATCCATGTACATGGAGGACCATGAGGAGAACTTAATCACAAGTCAAATATCACATCTCACATGCACCATTAAAACCACCAGCAGGTGAAGTTACTGATTAAGTTATCTTGTGTCAATGGCTTCTGTCCAGGGATAGCAGATACTAAGCAGCAAGTGATCAGTCAGTTCCTGAAAATAAGTAATAAAATTGTCATACAGTGACCATATAGTACCAGATCTACACTGGGGGTCTGCAGAGTAATATCACACTGCAGACTATACAAGAGAATAGAGCAGACGCAATCATAGGCTGAATACTCAGCAGTTACAGTGACTCAAAGGTGACTTCTTCTCTAATTAGAATTGTTCTCCTTTTCTTCTCCATCCAGCCCAGATCGCTATGATGACTTTTCCCAATAACTACAGAATTGCTGCCCAGACATCTTTGATACCTGACTTCAACATTTTAGACCACACTCAAAACAGATCCTCTAAATACATGTAGACCCCAGATCAGAACTCCTCTCTTCCAGTACTGGAGTGATTGCCTCCACTGCCTCCTTTAAAATCACCCCTAGCACTATACAGTTATTGCAAGTCAGTTTCATTCACTTAAAGGGGTCGTCTCACTTCAGCACATGGCATCTATCATGTAGAGAAAGTTAATACAAGTCACTTACTAATGTATTGTGATTTCCCATATTGCCTCCTTTGCTGGCCTGATTCATTTTTCCATCACATTATACACTGCTAGTTTCCAGGGGTTATGACATAGAAACATAGAAACATAGAATGTGTCAGCAGATAAGAACCATTTGGCCCATCTAGTCTGCCCAATATACTGAATACTATGGATAGCCCCCGGCCCTTATCTTATATGAAGGATGGCCTTATGCCTATCCCATGCATGCTTAAACCCCTTCACTGTATTTGCAGCTACCACTTCTGCAGGAAGGCTATTCCATGCATCCACTACTCTCTCAGTAAAGTAATACTTCCTTATATTACTTTTAAACCTTTGCCCCTCTAATTTAAAACTATGTCCTCTTGTGGTAGTTTTTCTTCTTTTAAATATGCTCTCCTCCTTTACAGACTTGATTCCCTTTATGTATTTAAAAGTTTCTATCATATCCCCTCTGTCTCTTCTTTCTTCCAAGCTATACATATTAAGGTCCTTTAACCTTTCCTGGTAAGTTTTATCCTGCAATCCATGTACTAGTTTAGTAGCTCTTCTCTGAACTCTCTCTAGAGTATCTATATCCTTCTGGAGATATGGCCTCCAGTACTGCGCACAATACTCCAAGTGAGGTCTCACCAGTGTTCTGTACAGCGGCATAAGCACTTCACTCTTTCTACTGCTTATACCTCTCCCTATACATTCAAGCATCCAGTAGCGGTGGTCATGTTTGCACACGATAGGAAAGAGCGCTGTTCTCCCTGGTGGCCAGGTCCATGGGAGTGCTTGTAGGATGCCACTTTTTCCTATAGTGTAAAGCATGGCCACTGCTGCTGGATTACAGGGTGGTTATAACCTCTGGAAACAAGCAGTGTATAATGTGATTGAAAAATGAATCCAGCCAGCAAAGGAAGGAATATGGACATTCACAATACATTAGTAAGTGCCTTGTATTAACTTTCTTTACATGATAAATGCCATTTGCTGGCACCTTCACTATAGCACATTCTACAAGTGACTGGTGGAGGTCCTAGCACAATTTCATGTTCTTCTGTTAATTGGATAGGTGATGCCCTTATAGGGTGGAGTCTGACCATCAGATTTCCCAACCCCTAAAAACCTGGCTCCCTTTCTTGAGGAGCTAACCTAGATGCTTTTTTTAAGCCAGGCAAACGCCAGAGAACAGATTCAATCTAAGCCTCCGTGAGGTGGAGGAAACCTTTGGGGTTTCATCTTACTTGGAGAGTTGGGAAGAAGATATGTGTTTTTTGTTCTTTTGTAGAGACCTTGTGATGGGCCACTGTGAGTCCTTTTTTTTCTATGAGATAAATGCAGAAAACATACTCAGCTTTTTAAATAAAAGCTGGATGACAACATCTCTAGATACTTTAAAGGGGTATTCTCATCTTAATGATCACTGTTAAATCTGTTAATGATTTAACAGTGATCATTTTTCTAAATATATTTAATTAACTAATTCCCACCCCTTAGAAGAAAATAAACACATACTTCCTGACTGTTGTCTTCCGCCTCCCCTGGTTACGGCCACCGCTCTTCTCAGGAATCGCGGTGGCCACGCTTGCGCAGACGACTTCTTCTCTTCTCCCGGCCGGCCGCGCACGCCGAGGCCGCGCATGCGCTATGGTAATTTCTTCCTGGCCAGTATAGTATAATTGCCAGGAAGAAGTCACCAGGGCGCATGCGCAGCCTCGGCGTGCGCGTTCAGTCCAGCGCGCGGCCCGGCCGGGAGAAGACTTCAATCAAGATGGAGCCTGCCCCCTGCCGAGTGCCGAAACCAGGAAGTGGACAGCACGCCGGGAGCAGGTAAGTATGAAACTGCGTGTTGATAATACCCCTTTAATGGTTATCCTTAGTGGTTATGTTATATGCAGCATCCCCAACGGGAGGTGAGAGCATGGTGGTAGATGTCCTCATGGTGGGTATGGTCCTCCTCAGTGCTCCCTGGGCCAAGCACAGTGAAGAGAGGGTGCACCCTCGTTCCCTTGGGGCACACCCTTGGTTTTGGCATTCTACTGCCTGATGGTGGGTTGGGTTGCCCTTGATGTTGATGGGTGTCGGGGGTGCAAAGCAGGGGCTAAATGAAAGAGGTGGAAAACATTGTCGAACTGTGGTAATGCAGGACCTGATGCAAACAGTGATGATGCCAGTTTTGCATCAAACAACCATTCTTTACTTGCAATACCATTCAAAATACGCAATGGTCATGTGACATACTGGGGGGTCATTCATTCTATCATTTTACATCCTCAAACGCCCGGTTTCCAGGTGCTCTGTATTATACAAGATTACCAGTATTATACGCATTGTGCATGTAAGTGGGCACGCAGAGAAGGAAGTGTATGTGGTGACATTTCAGCCAATAGCTGCAGAACAGGAAATGATGTCAGAGAAGGGGCCTTGTTTTTGGCAAGTAGCCCAGTAAAATGCAGCATTTAAATGGTTAAATAAAGCCCATTAACCGCTTGACAAAAAAAATAACTTTCTTGTTCTCATTTACTATAATAACAATTGTTCACGTAAGTAAAACAACTGGTAGCAATTTTCCGTCTTGCGTTGTACATAAAAATGGAGGTAAGAATGGCGGCAGTCACCGCTCCCCGGCACTATAAGCAGTCAGAGCCCCCATTGTGTGCAGGTATTTTCCTTCGCAATTTCTCCCGTCCAGGTGGTAATAGGAAATGGTTTCTGATGTTCTTCCCACAGTCCACACACTCTTCCAATTAGGTAAATAACTGCTGCTGCTCTTTTTCTTTTTGTCCGCAGCCAACTTAATTCGTAACAATGTCTCAGCGTACCAGATGTATGCTCAGGGTAAGGCTGGCATTGATGTTCATTGCAATCGTTCATACTGATGGGATTTAGTTGAAATCTCGAGCAATCAAGTGTTAATGACAAATCGGTGTACTCAGTCTTTATAGGTGGTTAACTCCAAAATGCCACTCCATGTGCTTCAAAGTGGCATAACACATTGTAACAAATGAGATTATACAACAGAAATTATAAACCGACATGAACGCACAGATTATATGGGCGACCACTTGGCAAATAAGGTTCAATGTGGATAAATGTAAAGGTATGCATCAGGTTAGTAATAATAATGGGGTGGACTGGGAACTTACAGTGGCCCTGGAAAAAAAAAAAAAAATGTCCCCATGGTGTAGGCAGATCCAAATTGACAGAAGGCGGGGCAACACATGTAGGCAGGGTAAACAGAAGTAGGCGGGTCCTGTAGCACAAAATACCACCCCTGCAGAACCCAATACCACAGGACAATATACTGCCTCAACAGAACGAAATACCACAGTGCTGTACAAAATACTGCCCCCAGGGGCGTAGCTAAAGGCTCAAGAGTTCAGCTTGGGCCCCCCTTCCCTCAGTGGTTTGTGGCCAGGGAAGGGAAGCACATAGCCTTGTGCTGCCTGAGGCAAAAACTGAAACAGCACCCCTCCCCATGCCAAATTCTTGACCTACCCCCTTCCTTTCAGCCAGAGGTGTAACTTCACCAGGATGCACTTTCTATAATACCAGTGTCTTCTTACGTGGCAAAAGGGTCTTTGAGCCCCCTCAGGTTCCTGGCCCTGGAAGTGACTGCTACCTCTGCACCCCCTATAGCTACGCCCCTGACTGCCGCCCTTACCACAGTATTTAACTGATTCATTGTCCTGAGGATGGTGATAACGTTTATTTCAGGGGGGCACTTGTGGCCGTTGGCATGGACTCGCGGGTTAATATTAAAACTTTGCAAAGCTTTGGTGCTGCCTCATCTGGAATATGCAGTTCAGTTCTGAGAACCAATTTATAGGAAGGATGCCCTAGAACAGGAAAAAGTACAAAGAATAGCAACTTAACTGAAAAGCGTAATGGACAGTCTTAGTTCAACCTTTAAATTTTTTATTTCATTCTGGAGAAGAAATACATTTAATCTATATGCAAATGAGCTGTTAAGTGCACTGAGAGCAGAACCAAGCCATTCTGTGCACCCGTGCTCTTCTTGCTTCCTCTTCCAGCCCCTCACTCTTCTTCTTCATTGACAGGGCTAGGTTCCTGCATAGTCATCTTAATCAATCAAGAAGGTGAAAGGCTGGCAGAAGAAGCAGGAGGAGGAAGGGTGGACATTGTCAAAACCAGGGCTTTTTTTCTGGCGGAACGCACCGGAACGGCGTTCCGCCACCTTTTGACATCGCAGCCTGCCGTGCTCCAGCATCGCAGGCTGGATGTATCAGCGGGGAGGGACTGGGAGGAGGAGCTGGGGGCCGGTACGTTCACTGTGCTCCGGCCCCCAGCTCCAGTACAGTTATAGAATGTGTAAAATTAATAATTATTCTATTCATGAGGCTCCCTCTGTAGTAGAACATTCAATATATCCATCCTACTCACAGGGCTGTTATCGTAATCCAGGCCGGCCGGGCAGACGAGCGGCAGCGTCACTGACTGACGTCACGTGCCTGCCTGGCCTACTTTATGAATGAGGCACGTGACGTCAGTCAGTGACGCTGCCGCTCGTCTGCCCGGCCGGCCTGGATTACGATAACAGCCCTGTGAGTAGGATGGATATATTGAATGTTCTACTACAGAGGGGGCCTCATGAATAGAATCATTATTCATTTTATAACTGTACTGGAGCGGCAATGGGGGGGGTCTGTGGATGGCAGTGTTATGGGGGGGGGGGTCTGTGGATGGCACTGTTAAGGGGGGTCTGTGGATGGCACTGTTATGGGGTGGGGGGGCTGTGGATGGCACTGTTATGGGGTGGGGGGGTCTGTGGATGGCACTGTTATAGGATGGGGGGGTCTGTTGATGGCACTGTTATGGGGTGGGGGGGTCTGTGGATGGCACTGTTATAGGATGGGGGATCTGCGGATGCCATCCCCAGATCCCCCATTAACAGTGCCATCCCCAGATCCCCCATTAACAGTGCCATCCCCATCTGGGGGGTTTCTTTGCTGGGCTAGACTTTTATAGTCCCCCCAAATTTTACTTGCATCCCTGTTCTCTAAAGGGGCGGTTTTAGGGGGCGGTCCTAGGGGTGGGTAGGGGCGTGGCCAGGGGAGGGGGGCTGAGTTCCACCACCTTTTCTCTGAGAAAAAAAACCCTGGTCAAAACTGATCACAAAATGTAACTGGCCAATGAAAGGGGGGCTGATTTTTTTATGTCATCACCTCAACACCTCAGACCTGGCATTGAAGAGCTTGTCCACTTAAGACAATCCCTTTTTGCTAAAACAAGGATCAGCAACCTCCTGCACTCCAGCTGTTCTGAAACTACAACTCCCAAAATCCTCCTTTCACTGCTAAGCAAGTGTTCATGCTGGGAGTTAACGGCAGCTGGAATGCCGAAGGTTGCTGATCCCTGTGTTAGAAGGAACCCCTGACAAATGGCTAATATATAGTATTGTATGAACATGCCAGTATTCTGCAAGACAGCCTTATTACCTGCATTGACCTCAGGCTAATAGATTAGGGTCCTAAATTGGGGATTCTCTTTTATCATCCCAGAATTTCTCAATAGGGCATAAGTAGGCACTGGGTGTCCTGGGCCTATAAAGGACTTATGTAGGCACAGTCCCTCATACATATGGGCATATTGAGGTAGAAGACGTCATCATGCTGATCTTGGCAAGTTTCCCGCCATCATCGTTTTAGTATAGACAATATGACATGGGTTATGTAATATGGCGACTAATGGACATTTGGGGCATTTAAAGGATGCTGGAATGTGACCTGTGTAGAACTTGGTTTCCCAATGAATGACTAGTACATTCAATTAAATATTGTCAAATTCATTTGTGAAGAAATGAAGGTATTACACCATCCACATTGACACAAGCTCAACAGAGACACAAACCCTGTGACCCGTCCACTTCATTCATATCACATTTTCCAGTCTAGATTTTTATAGTAATGTTACCATACATAAACAGCTTCTCACAAACACGATGAGGAAACAGGAAAGTAAAGCAATATACTGTATTTATTATGACTATTTCCTCTAGTGGTAGCATCACAGTGTAATTAGTACAGCACACCTGACATAACGTAGAGAAAAACATGCCACGATTTTATCATAGTAGTTATATTCTTCTACACAGGAGCAGTATTATAGTAGTTATATTCTTGTACATAGGAGCAGTATTATAGTAGATATATTCTTGTACATAGGAGCAGTATTATAGTAGTTATATTCTTCTACACAGGAGCAGTATTATAGTAGTTATATTCTTGTACATAGGAGCAGTATTATAGTAGTTATATTCTTCTACATAGGAGCAGTATTATAGTAGTTATATTCTTCTACACAGGAGCAGTATTATAGTAGTTATATTCTTCTACACAGGAGCAGTATTATAGTAGTTATATTCTTGTAC
The DNA here is from genome assembly GCF_905171765.1 of Bufo bufo. Lineage (NCBI taxonomy): Eukaryota > Metazoa > Chordata > Amphibia > Anura > Bufonidae > Bufo > Bufo bufo. Next base: position 44,553,814 of record NC_053393.1, on the reverse strand, counting down.
ATAGGAGCAGTATTATAGTAGTTATATTCTTCTACACAGGAGCAGTATTATAGTAGTTATATTCTTGTACATAGGAGCAGTATTATAGTAGTTATATTCTTCTACATAGGAGGCAGTATTATAGTAGATATATTCTTATACATAGGAGCAGTATTATAGTAGTTATATTCTTGTACATAGGAGCAGTATTATAGTAGTTATATTCTTCTACACAGGAGCAGTATTATAGTAGTTATATTCTTGTACATAGGAGGCAGTATTATAGTAGTTATATTCTTGTACATAGGAGCAGTATTATAGCAGTTATATTCTTCTACATAGGAGGCAGTATTATAGTAGTTATATTCTTGTACATAAAAAGGAGTATTATAGTAGTTATATTCTTGTACATAGGAGGCAGTATTATAGTAGTTATATTCTTGCACATAGGAGCAGTATTATAGTAGTTATAGTCTTGTACATAGGAGGCAGTATTATAGCAGTTATATTCTTGTACATAGGAGGCAGTATTATAGTAGTTATATTCTTGTACATAGGAGCAGTATTATAGTAGTAACATTCTTGTACATAGGAGCTGTATTATAGTAGTTATATTCTTGTACATAGGAGCAGTATTATAGCAGTTATATTCTTGTACATAGGAGAAGTATTATAGTAGTTATATTCTTGTACATAGGAGCAGTATTATAGTAGTTATATTCTTGTACATAGGAGCAGTATTATAGTAGTTATATTCTTGTACATAGGAGGCAGTATTATAGTAGTTATATTCTTGTACATAGGGGCAGTATTATTAGCACTGACCTCACACTTGATGAAGACCCTCGAGAGGCTGGTTCTCAACAATCTTCGCCCCCTGGTGAGGTGTTCATTGGATCCACTGCAGTTTTCCTACCAGCCTGGCATCGGGGTGGATGATGCCATCATCTACCTCCTACACCAAGCTCTAACTCACCTGGAGAGGCCTGGAAGTACTGTGAGGATCATGTTGATTTCTCCAGTGCTTTTAACACCATCCAACCTGGACTTCTGAGGGACAAGCTGGAGATGGCAGGAGTGGACCACCACATGTCACATTGGATACTTGACTACCTCACAGAATGCCCACAGTTTGTTAAGTCTCAGGGTTGTGTCTCTGACAAGCTGATCTGCAGTACGGGGGCACCACAGGGAACTGTGCTGACACTGTTCCTCTTCACCCCCTACACTGCACACTTCTCCATCAACTCCCCAGGCTGACACATACATAAGTTCTCTGATGACTCTGCCAGAGTCGGCCTTATCACAGGTGAGGACGACTCAGAGTACAGACAGGGGACACAGGATTTTGTGGACTGGTGTCAGCGGAACCAACTCCAGATCAACGCGGGCAAAACCAAGGAGCTGGTGGTGGATTTCCGCAGACACAGGCTCTCTGCTTTGGTTTCGGTGAACATACAGGGAATGGACATTGAGGTGGTGGACTCTTATAAGTACCTGGGTGTTCACCTGAACAACAAACTGAACTGTAGCCATAACACTGATGCTCTTTTCAAAAAGGGTCAGAGCAGACTCTATCTGTTGAGGAGACTGAGGTCCTTTGGAGTGCAGGGGACGCTCCTAAAGACCTTCTTTGACTCAGTGGTGGCATCAGCCATATTCTATGGTGTGGTTTGTTGGGGGAGCAGCCAGGGGCGTAACTACCATAGCGGCAGACCATGCAACTGCTATGGGGCCCAGGGCATGAGGGGGCCCAGTCTTAGTTGGGATTATCTCCTCTTCTACTGGAGGTGGAAACTTAATCAGGACTCAACCCTCTAAAGGAACAACTTTTAGCAAATGAGGCAGTGGAAAAATGGCCCAAGAGTCATTGAAAAGGGTTTGGGCAGAAACCCATCTGTCCTGTGTAGGGGTCTGATTTGATCTTTGCTATGGGGCCCTTACTTCTCTATGTATGCCACTGGGAGCAGCTTATCTGTGGCTGAGAGACAGAGATTAGATAAGCTCATTAAGAAGGCCAACTCTGTCCTAGGTTGTCCCCTTGATCCAGTGCAGGAGGTGGGTGACAGAAGAACTCTAGCAAAATTAACATCACTGTTAGACAATGTCTCCCACCCCATGCACAAAGCTGTTGTTTACCTGGAGAGCTCTTTCAGTGACAGACTGCTGCATCCTAGGTGCACGAAGGAACATTATCGGAGGTCCTTCCTCCCAGCAGCGGTTAGGATTTATAACCACCACTGTTCCCAGAAACCCAGTAGTGAATTTTTTAAGTAAATGCTGTGTTATGTTTTTCTTGTATTTTACTCTTTAATTTCTAATTACTCTTATTTTTGCTCCTGTTGTGAATGTGATTGCTGCTGTTATGCCAAAATTTCCCGACTGAGGGAAAATAAAGGAATTTTCTTCTTTTCTTCTTCTTCTATTATAGTAGTTATATTCTTGTACATAGGAGGCAGTATTATAGCAGTTATATTCTTGTACATAGGAGGCAGTATTATAGTAGTTATATTCTTGTACATAGGAGCAGTATTATAGCAGTTATATTCTTGTACATAGGAGCAGTATTATAGTAGTTATATTCTTGTACATAGGAGGCAGTATTATAGCAGTTATATTCTTGTACATAGGAGCAGTATTATAGCAGTTATATTCTTGTACATAGAAGCAGTATTATAGTAGTTATTTTCTTGTACATAGGAGGCAGTATTATAGTAGTTATATTCCTGTACATAGAAGCAGTATTATAGTAGTTATATTCTTGTACATAGGAGCAGTATTATAGCAGTTATATTCTTATACATAGAAGCAGTATTATAGTAGTTATATTCTTGTACATAGAAGCAGTATTATAGTAGTTATATTCTTGTACATAGTAGACAGTATTATAGTAGTTATATTCTTGTACATAGGAGCAGTGTTATAGTAGTTATATTCTTGTACATAGAAGCAGTATTATAGTAGTTATAATCTTGTACATAGAAGCAGTATTATAGTAGTTATATTCTTGTACATAGAAGCAGTATTATAGTAGTTATATTCTTAACCAAATCTCTTTTTATTGAGAAGGCAAAAAGTTAAGCAACAGAGTAGTATGACAAAAGCCATACGCAGATGGCATCAATCAAAAACAGTCAAATAAACTTATAATTATATTTATGGGGGTCGAACAAAAGGACAAGACGATACTGACAGAAAAGAAAGACATACACATAAGAGAAGAAATAGAGGGAGGGGGGGTGGGGAGGGGAAAGAGAGCTAAAATAAAGCAGGGATCGCTCAGTGTGCTGGGTAGCGGTAAGACTTCCAGGGGCTCCATGTGTCCAGGAATTGAGAGCGGGAGTGAGATTCCCAGTGAGCCAGTTCTTCAAAACGAAATAACTGATCAACTTTCTCCTGCCACATTAGTAGCGTGGGCGCAGACTCACTCTTCCACAACACAGGGATCAGCAGGCGGGCAGCAGTGAGAAGCAATGTTGGTAAATTGTTCTTGGATGGAGTTAAGGACATGTTGGGACACCAGAGCAGAACCAGTTGCGCGTCTAGTCTTATAGGAGAGCAGCAAATCCGATTAAGTAGGCTCTCAATCTGTTTCCAGAAGGGACGGATTAGACTGCAGGACCACCATATGTGGGATAGGGACCCCGTCTCCGTTCCACAGCGCCAGCACTGATCAGGGATCTCATGGTTAAGGTTATGGAGGAATTCGGGCGTTTTGTACCAACGCGTCAGTAATTTGAAAGAGTTCTCTTGGATTTTAATACAACGACTGAATCCATGAGAATTAAAGAGAATAAATGCTTTTTCTGGTTCCGAAAGGCGGAACGAGAGTTCTTTCTCCCAGGCGGCCATAAAGGATAGTACTGGAGGTGTGGAAGAAAGTAACTCCTTGTAAAGAGTCGACAGGGGCTTCCTCGGGGAGATCGGTACATCTAGTTTCTTTTCCAGCCAGGTAGGCTCTTCAGTGCTGAGAGGAGGACGTTTTAAAGCCGCAATATCTTTGCGGAATGCAGCAAGAGCAAGGAAGGATTGCTTTTGAACCTCAGGTAGGGCATGGTTTGCATCCCATGCCAAGCCCCCAGCCGGAGACACAATCTCTTGTAGAGTGCGGTCAATCTATACCAAACACCTGAGGGGGCAGAGGTTTCAGGGTGCACTAAATTTTGTAAGAGGTGTAGAGGGAGGTGAGGACTTGGGAATCTAAGATCTTTAGATTTATAAAGTTTAGCCCATTCAACGAGCATGCCTTTCCAGATGGGAGAGGCAAAGGAGTGTGAAGGCGAGCAGCTGTGAAACCCCCATAGGATGAGTTTATCCTTGTATGTGATAAGGTTACGTTCCAGGGCCGTGCATAGGTTCGGGGAGCCTCGAGAAAGGAGAAAAAAGCACCTATTTAGGTGTGTAGCTACATAATATAGGTGGACATCAGGTAGGCCAGAGCCCCCAAACCTCTTCTCCCTAGTCAATGTGGAGTAAGCTATCCTAGATGATTTGTTCGCCCAGAGAAAGAGGGAGAACCTCCGACGCAGTTCTGCAAAGTATGAGCGCGGGAGCCATATAGGCAACGTCTGCAGCAGATATAGGAGTTTGGGGATTACAAAAGTCTTAAGATAGTTCTTCCTGCCTATCCAAGAAATGAAGGGAAGCTTAACCGACTGTAGGTGAGACTTAATAGAGTTAAGCATAGGGGTGTAGTTAAGGCTGAAAAGATCATTCAGGTTGGCGGAAATGTGGATCCCTAAAAATGTGATATCAAGGGTGGCCCAAGTGAAGGGGGTGGAACGTTTAAGCGACGCGAAAAGAGCGGGTTTACAGGTGACATTCAAGACAAGGGATTTTCTATAGTTGATCTTAAAATTGGAGATCCAGCCAAATTCCTCGAACATGGAATGTAGCCGGGGGAAGGATCTCTCATGGTTAGTGGTCATAATAAGGAGGTCATCCGCAAACACTGCTGTAAGATGCGTGTGGGAAGCCCTCTGAAGACCTTCAATATCGGGATCTTATCTGATTTTGCACAGAAGAGTTTCCATGACTATCACGAACAGGGAGGGGGAGAGTGGACAACCCTGCCTAGTGCCATTCGTAATGGCAAAGGCGGGTGAGAGGGTGCCGTTGACCTTGACCCTGGCAGAGGGGGCCGAGTACAGAGAAAGAATAGCCGAAATAAGTTGATCAGGAAAGCCAAACTTCGACAGAGCCAGGGACATATACTGCCAGCTCACCCTGTCATAAGCTTTCTCTGCATCAGTGCTTAGCAGGGCTAACGGAGTAGAAGTAGTCCGCGCCCAATTCATGAGATGTAGGAGGCGGACAGTATTCTCATTTCCCTGTCTGCCAGACACAAGGCCAACCTGCTCCTTGTGAATAATGTCCGGAAGGACTTTCTGAATCCGCTGGGCTAAAATCTTAGCCCACCATTTAATGTCCGTATTTAGTAGGGAAATAGGGCGGTAACTGCCACAGTTCAACGGGTCTTTGTTCTCCTTCCGAATAATGGTGATATGAGCTGTAAGCGATTGGGGAGGAAGGTGGCCACCGCCTAGAACAGGGATCAGCAACCTTCGGCACTCCAGCTGTGGTGAAACTACGACTCCCAGCATGCACACTTGCTTAGCTATTTTCAGGACCCCCATAAAAGTGAATGGAGCATGCTGGGAGTCGTAGTTTCAACACATCTGGAGTGCCGAAGGTTGCTGACTGCTGGCCTAGAAGATAATTACATAAGGAGCTAAAGTGAGGGACCAGTATGGGTTTAAAAGCTTTATAATAGGAGATAGTGAAACCGTCGGGTCCAGGACTGCGTCCAGAGGGGATAGTGGCCAGGACCTTCAGGACTTCAGAGCTGGAAATGGGAGCTAGTAATTGGGAGGACTGTTCTGAGGATATAGAGGGGAGTTGAAGGGAGGAGAGGAACTTATTTGAGGCATCCGTGATAGAACAGGGAGATGAGCCAGGAGGGGACGGGAGATTGTAAAGGTCCTCGTAAAAAGCGCAAAATGCTTTGGCTATATCAGAGGTAGATTTAAGATGATTACCTGCAGCATCTTTGATTGCCGGTATGAAGGAGTCAGAATATTGTTGTTTAGTTAGCGCCGCCATAAGTTTGTTCCCTCTGTCACCGTGAGCGTAAGATTTAAAACGCGCGCGTAGGAGCAATTTAGCCGAGGTAACGTTTAGCAGATTCTTGAGTTGGGTTCTCGTGACCGAAAGCTCCTCCATAAGGCTTATAGCTTGAGATTGCTTATGGCTGAGCTCGAGTGGCGATACGGGACAGAAGGGTAGATATAGCTTGGGCCCTTTGTTTTTTAATATAGGAGCCGAGGGCGATGAGCTCTCCACGGATCACAGCCTTATGAGTCTCCCAGATTACAGCAGGGGAGGGAGGGGAGGGACCTGCAGTGTTGCTACTGAAAAACTCCCGTAGAGAGGTGGCTATTTTCTCGGAGGATACCTGATCCTGAATGAGGGTTTCATTGAGACGCCAGTTCCATTCTCTTGTAGGGAGAGTGGACAATGAGACCGTCAAAAAGACAGGAGCATGGTCTGACAGTGTAATGTTCCCTATCCGAGTGTGTATGATCTGTCTGACATGTTCAGAAGATAGGAAGACATAGTCTAATCTATGGTATGAGGACTTGGCATGGGAGTAGAACGAGTAGTCGCGACCCGTAGGATTCAGGGTACGCCAGGTGTCAATGACACCCAATTTTCGCAAAGCAGCTTTCAGGCGCCTAAGACGGACATGAGTGATGGCCGATCTCCACGAGGAGGAGTCAAGGAATGGATCTAAGGTCACATTAAAATCTCCCCCAAGAATAAGCATACCATGCTTGAATGAAGCAAGAGCAGAGAGGGTCTGAACCAGCCATGCAACTTGTCCCCTGTTAGGCGCGTATATATTGGCCAATGTAACCGGTGTGTCCGCTATAGAGCCCTTCACAAACAAGTACCTGCCATCAGGATCCGAAGAGGAGGCTGTAACTGCAAAGGGTAGCTGCTTGTGAATGGCGATTCTGACACCCCGGCTAGCGGAGGTCTGCGCGCTATGAAACCATTGAGTGAATATCTTGGAAGGAAGATTAGAGATCTTACCTCCCCGAAAATGGGTTTCTCGGAAAAAAGCGATGGAAACTTTATCTTTTTGTAGCAAGGAAATCACCTGGGATCTTTTGCGCGGCTCGTTCAGGCCCCGGACATTAAGTGAGGAAACTACAAGAGAAGCCATTTGAAGTCAGTGGAGAAGCACACAGCAATCAATATCCGAGCGAGCCAAATAAGAGCGTGAAGATGGGAGATAAGGACACAAAAGGGAAAACACACAGGGGCAAAAGGATAAGAAGGTAGACAATGAGAGAAAGAAAAGAACAAAGACAAACAGGAAAGCATAATCACATAGCGCAGAACTAAGAGCTCCACAGAGCGCCTGATAATCAGAGGATCCTTTATCATCACGGACTGGTGCCGGGATCCATCAGGCGGGGGGTCTCGTAGAGCTGAGGTAGGCCATCAGGTAACAAGGAAATAAACGAGGAGAACAGCGGCTAACAAATCCCCTGTGCAAAGGGGGGGGGGGGGGGAGGAAAAGGTAGAAAGCACTCAGGAAGGTAAAGTCCTTAAAGAAATGAACAGAGGCCCGGAGAGGTCCAAAGAGCCAAGTCAGGGACTAAAAAGGCACGGGTGTGTTTCCTGAACGATAAGAAAGAAAGATCCGCAACTTCGGAAATCCACTTCAGGAGTTCACCGGAATTGTGTCCGGCAAAAATGGCGAACATCTCATCGGGTAGGCTTCAGCGATGAGGAGAGCGACCTGCTGCGGTGGAGGTCTGAGAACTCTGGCCGGATCGGGATTTCTTCCCAGAAGGCGCAAGGGACCAAGTGTCTGCTTTCGGAGGCGAGGGTACGGGATCTCTCTGGTCCGCCGGCATCCAGGACGGAATGTCAATCGGAGCTATACCCAGATGGTCCCAGGCCCCGGATAAGTCCTGGGGAGTGCGTATGGTGAGCTGCCTCCCATTCTTGAAGACAGCTAAGCCAAAGGGGTACAGCCACCGAAACTGGGTCGCCGAGGCTTTGAGAGAAGAAGTGGACGCAGAATACGTCTCTTTGCCAGCGTGGAGGGTGCTAAGTCCTGAAAGAACTGTAACAGCGAGCCTTCATGGTCCAGGCGGTCAGCCTCCCTGCTGGCCTTCAGTAAAGCCGCAGTGTCCACAAAACTGAGGAGGCCGCAGATAACATCCCTCGGAGGATCCGACACTTTAGGCTTGGGACGAAGAGCGCGGTGGATGCGCCCAATGATAATAGTCGCCGCTCTTTCTGGGCCTAGTAGATTCGTGAATATTTATTTTGCAACTTTTTTGAGAACTTCCGATGCAAATATTTCTGGATGGCCGCGAATACGAATATTACGTCTGCTGCTGCGATTTTCCCGGTCTTAGATTCGCAGAAGGGCATCGTTGATAAGATCTCTATGAGAGCAAAGCGCCGCGCAGGTTTTTTCTCCGAAGCGAATAATCGAATCCTGTGAATTTTCCAGCGCAGCGACTCTCTGGCCGATGGAGCGAAGATCGGTCTTTATGTCCGCAAGTTCTTGCTTCAGAGGTGCCAGGGCGGAATCCAGGATCTCACAAAGAGTAGCTTTAGAAAAAGTCGCGCCACGCTTGCGATTTTTATATTCGGATGTATCCGATGCGCTTCCCGCTTGCGAAAATTCGTCAGCATCAGAGTGAAGAGAGGGAGCCGGAGCCATCTTAGGTGTCTCAGCAGCAAGGCCCTTGGAAGATTTTTTCAGGAATTGCTCCATATCAGGCTGTTTGGAACGACTCACAGGTGGGTCAGCAGGTTCCCTGGGATGATCTCTCCCCACTTTGCCCATTTTGCGCGATTTAAGGGTGCTGTAGAAGGGTATTTGTGCCAGCTAGGATGAGGAGCTCAGAAACAGGCAGCCATGCCGCTCAGCGGCCAAGCTCCGCCCCCATGGTAGTTATATTCTTGTACATAGGAGGCAGTATTATAGTAGTTATATTCTTGTACATAGGAGCAGTATTATAGTAGTTATATTCTTGTAGATAGGAGCAGTATTATAGTAGTTATATTCTTGTACATAGGAAGCAGTATTATAGTAGTTATATTCTTGTACATAGGAGCAGTATTATAGTAGTTATATTCTTGTACATAGGAGCAGTATTATAGTAGTTATATTCTTGTACATAGGAGCAGTATTATAGTAGTTCTATTCTTGTACATAGGAGCAGTATTATAGTAGTTATATTCTTGTACATAGGAGGCAGTATTATAGTAGTTATATTCTTGTACATAGGGGCAGTATTATAGTAGTTATATTCTTGTACATAGGAAGCTGTATTATAGTAGTTATATTCTTGCACATAGGAGGCAGTATTATAGTAGTTATATTCTTGTACATAGGAGCAGTATTATAGTAGTTATATTCTTGTACATAGGAAGCAGTATTATAGTAGTTATATTCTTGCACATTGGTGGCCAGGGCTGCCATGGTTACTTAGCAATTTTAGAAGCATTATACTTACCTGCGATGTCCTACTGGTAAGTGAAAGGTCTGAGCGGCGCATTGCTTATAGCACAGACCTTTCACTTACCAGTAGGAGGAGCGCCCGGCCGGTCACAGACATCGCAGGTAAGTATAATGCTTCTAAAATTGCAAAGTAACCATGGCAGCCAGGACTGCAGTAGCGTCCTAGTTGCCATGGTTACCGATCGGAGTCCCAGCGATTAAACTCTCCGCTGCCACCAATGATGGGGGGTCGGACATTTTAATTAGGGGGGGGGAGGGAGGGGGGGGCCGGCCGCACTGGCCACCAATGTGTTAAATACAAGGCAGGGAGGGAGGGGGGGCCGGCCGCACTGGCCACCAATGTGTTAAATACAAGGGAGAGAGGGGAGGCCGGCCACACTGGCCACCAATGTGTTTAATACAAGGGAGGGAGGGGGACGGCCGCACTGGCCACCAATGAGTTAAATACAGGGGAGGGAGGGGGGGCCGCACTGGCCACCAATGAGTTAAATACAGGGGGGGGTCTGCCCCCTGCTGCCTGGCAGCACCTGCCAGGCAGCAGGGGGCAGTCATGTACACAGTTCTTTTAGTATATTCTAACCTGAAGCGTCCCCATCACCATGGGAACGCCTCTGTGTTAGAATATACTGTCGGATCTGAGTTTCACAATCTAACTCAAATCCGATGGTATATTCTAACATAGAGGCGTTCCCATGGTGATGGGGGCGCTTCAAGTTAAAATATACCATCGGATTGGAGAAAACTCCGATCAGATGGTATAATAGGGACTCCTGACTTTACATTGAAAGTCAATGGGGACGGATCCGTTTGCAATTGCACCATATTGTGTCAACGTCAAACGGATCCGTCCCCATTGACTTGCATTGTAAGTCAGGACGGATCCGTTTGGCTCCGCACGGTCCGTGGATCCTCCAAAAATCAAGGAAGACCCACGGACGAAAAAATGGTCACGGATCACGGAACAGCGGAAATCCGTTTTGCGGACCGCAAAAAAAAACGTCCGTGTGCATGAGGCCTTATAGTAATTATATTCTTGTACTTAGGAGGCAGTATTATAATAGTTATATTCTTGTACATAGGAGGCAGTATTATAGTAGTTATATTCTTGCACATAGGAGGCAGAATTATAGTAGTTATATTCTTGTACATAGGAGCAGTATTATAGTAGTTATATTCCTGTACATAGGAGCAGTATTATAGTAGTTATATTCTTGTACATAGGAGCAGTATTATAGTAGTTATATTCTTGTACATAGGAGCAGTATTATAGTAGTTATATTCCTGTACATAGGAGCAGTATTATAGTAGTTATATTCTTGTACATAGGAGCAGTATTATAGTAGTTATATTCTTGTACATAGGAGCAGTATTATAGTAGTTATATTCTTGTACATAGGAGCAGTATTATAGTAGTTCTATTCTTGTACATAGGAGCAGTATTATAGTAGTTATATTCTTGTACATAGGAGCAGTATTATAGTAGTTATATTCTTGTACATAGGAGCAGTATTATAGTAGTTATATTCTTGTACATAGGAGCAGTATTATAGTAGTTCTATTCTTGTACATAGGGAGCAGTATTATAGTAGTTATATTCTTGTACATAGGAGCAGTATTATAGTAGTTATATTCTTGTACATCGGAGCAGTATTATAGTAGTTATATTCTTGTACATAGGAGCAGTATTATAGTAGTTATATTCTTGTACATAGGAGGCAGTATTATAGTAGTTATATTCTTGTACATAGGAGCAGTATTATAGTAGTTATATTCTTATACATAGGAGCAGTATTATAGTAGTTATATTCTTGTACATAGGAGGCAGTATTATAGTAGTTATATTCTTGTACATAGGAGGCAGTATTATAGTAGTTATATTCTTGTACATAGGAGGCAGTATTTTAGCAGTTTGCAACCCCCATAATCACGCATTGATTACTTATTCTAAGGATATGCCATCAATGCACAATATATTCCCAGAAATCCAACATGAAGGATAACAATTGTATCGATGAGGACTCATTCTCACATTACATATATGCAGCAACAATCTTTCCTGAACTGATTTTTTCCTTTACATTCCACATCGTCCTCTCAGGTCTGTATGGGAGATAAGCTTATTTATACAGGTGTGAAGCCATTCCTCTGAAGTGTTACACAAAAATGACACTTTATTTTCCATTACATTAATTCTTGTGAAATTTTAATTTCACTTTGGGGAGTATGAATTTTATGCAGGAAAAAAGATGTTACATGAGAAATAAGCAGTAGTCTACGCTGGGAGAGTAATGAGATTTCACACTGTATTGATCTTATTTCTTATACATTAAGTGGTTGGGGGTGTGGAGATCAAGTATGTCTGAGTTCTTAGATTTTGGTCTGCAGCCTATGACTCTCCAGCTATTGTAATCCTACTGCAAGAGTTATTTTTATGCCAAGAGTTAAAGGGGTTATCCCATGACTAATGTAAAAAATGAAAAACAGACATCATGTAATACATGACAATCTCTTTCTAACAAAGCTAGAACCAGCCCTGTACCTCACATGGATCCAGAGATCTCCCCATTCATTGCTCTGCTGGATTTATATCAAACTGACAGCTCAAGGGGAGTGTCTGTTCTGCTGCAGCTAAGGGGGCGTGTCTCAGCTCTCCCTATCACAGCTCAGGGGTGTGTCCATGCTCCTCCTATAACCGCTCAGGAGGCGTGTCTCAGCTCTCCCTATCACAGCTCAGGAGGCAGTTGAAGGATAAAACTGAGCATGTGCAGCCTTCTCAGTGACACGGACAAAGAAATAAGAAAAAAACAAGCAGCAGGTGGCGCTATACAGATACAAGTTATTGAATAACTCAGTAAGGCTACTTTCACACCTGCGTTCGGGGCTCCGCTTGTGAGCTCCGTTTGAAGGGGCTCACAAGCGGCCCCGAACGCATCCGTACAGCCCTAATGCATTTTGAGTGGACGCGGATCCGCTCAGAATGCATCAGTCTGGCGGCGTTCAGCCTCCGCTCCGCTCAGCAAGCGGACACCTGAACGCTGCTTGCAGCGTTCGGGTGTCCGCCTGGCCGTGCGGAGGCAAGCGGATCCGTCCAGAGTTACAATGTAAGTCAATGGGGACGGATCCGTTTGAAGTTGACACAATATGGCTCAATTTTCAAACGGATCCGTCCCCCATTGACTTTCAATGTAAAGTCTGGACGGATCCGTCTGAAGCTACTTTCACACTTAGAATTTTTTCTACAATATGATGCAGACGGATCCGTTCTGAACGGTAGTGTGAAAGTAGCCTAACTATGCTAAAGATTTAATTACATGCAATTACAAAAGTATTCAGATCCAGGTGCTGGTTTGAAAACTGTAGAATATTTTTTGTGGGACAACTCCTTTAAATGTTGTGATTTGTTGTTAAGGTACTCTTTTCTTGCATTATGTATGTCCCAAATGGTTATGTTTGGGCAACAAATAGTTAACACTGGCAGTCCTAGTTAGATTGCCAGGAGACAGGCTGGCAATTGCAGTGGGAATTGTAGGGTTAATGAGAACGAATTGCACGCCTGTGGTTATTTGGGAAGACTGCAAAGTGTACTGAGAGTGAGATTCAGGGAGGATTACCACCATCATTGCTACTACCTATACAAGGCTTTTGGAACTACCTTGGAACTGTGCCTATTGCAGCTATATGTACTGCAACTCCCATCATCTATTCAGTAAAGAGAGACCTTGTTTATTGTAACTACACCGCCCTGGTCATTAAATCCATCACCATCCGCTGGCCCCTACCTAAGCGTGGCCACCTGCCTAGCACCTATCTACTTAACATCAACGACCCCCACCAGGTGGGAGACCCAAAAAGTACAGGGTGTGTGACGAGGGAAGAAAGGGGGCACCCTCCATTCACTGCACAGCCCTAGGGAGCGTTGGATTAAGGACAGCCACCATGAACCACCACTATTCCTATCAATACCCCATATACCACTCTCCTCCTCCCAGCTCCCCCTTCTGGGCTCGCTGCATAGGTAGTCCTGTTGCCCAAAAACGGCCAAAGATAACCTCTGCTGGTTCCGAGGGAAGGGGAAAATGGCATTGGCTGCCAAGATAATGTCCTACAGGTGTGCCAGTGGGTTAAAGAACAATAATATAGGATATTTTGTAAAAAAATAAATAAATAAAAATGCCCCTAACCTGTCCCTGGTCTGGAAGGGGAATGTTCACACAGCAGAGAATATACATTGGAAAAATCCAGTATTGGCCACAGTTTCTGTGTGGAAAAATCTGTGGCCCTAGTGTGGATTCCCATTAAGAAACAATGAGAGACTTTACATCCTGTATGTCGCACTTCCTGTTGCTGTATCCAACCAAACCCATGATGCACTTCTCCTTTCTCTGCCATACATTGAGCACCGCCCCTAACGACGCCCAGATAGTTTATAGCCCCTCCCACCAAGCTAGTTACATAGACACTCCACTATCACTGCCCCGCCCATGGACATATCATCACAGGAAATAAGAAAGCGCTACATGGACATGGTCATGTGACCACAGCTCGGAACAGGAAATAAGAGCTGTAAAGGTAAAAAGAAACACATTACGAGAATACAGCTACCTTTATCAATGATTATTATGAGGGATGTTGATCCAAACTGAAAACCCCACTTTAGGGTTTGTGGAGGTCATAAGCTCTGAGTGCCGTGCTATCGGTGGCCATCATCAGCACTGACGGGACAGATTTGTAGTACCCCAGAGCGGGCACTACCATTTTTCACCCTGCTACAGTCTCTTATTGTTAACAAATAATGTAATCTTTGTATTTGATTCCTTTGATATTGTGCCTTAATAATATTGTTATGTATTGTTATTTCATGCACTGTGCCTGGTTGTCCAGCAGGTGGCAGTGTATCTGGCAGAGAGAGTACCTTTAGATAGAATGGAACTTACCATTCCATTCTCCCTCTTTTGGGCAGAAGTGGGCTAGTCCTGCTTCCTACCAAGTGAGGGGTGGCAGGAAGCTTTAGAGAGTAGAGGTTTGAAATGCGAGGAGACAACATAGTGCAGTGAGGGGGCATCCCCCCCCCCCCACCCCACTCCTGTAGTAGGAACCCTGGGCGTATACGGCAGGTCCGCAATACATGGGACACTGGCCGTGTGCATTCCGCATCACGGATGGGGACCCATTCACTTCAATGGGTCCGCAAATCCAAAGATGCGGTGCGGAACGGGACGGAACCACGGAATTGAAGCACTACAGAGTGCTTCTGTGGTGTTCCGTGCCTCCGTTCCACAAAAAGATAGAACTTGTCCTATCTTTTTGCGGAACGGACGGATCGCGGACCCCATTTAAGTAAACGGGGTTGCGATCCGCATGCGGCTGGCCCACGGTAGGTGCCTGTGCATTGTGAACCGCAATTTGCGTGCCGCAGCATGGGCAAGGAGCCCTTACGTTTCGTCTGCTAGAGGCCTAAAGCTGTTGAACTTTTACCAAGTCTGGACTCGGATTATTCTCCACCAACTATCACTCTCTCTTTTACTGCTACAGAGCCTAACCCCGGGGAGCAACAGTATCCAGGTAGGAGCTCCAAGACACAAACTATTAGGGCCACAGGATACCACTTGGCATTCCTAAAAACTGGGACCCGATCACCCATGGCAGATTGCTCTTGTACCGCCATATAGTAATGTACATATTGCGCGTTCCATCCAGAACACACCAGTACTGTTCTTTCCTGCACTCATTTTCTAGCTTTCCATAGCATAATGTGCGCACAATTAGGGAAGCATTACATAACACATTTGTGACTAAAGCTGCCGAATCTTAAGTGGGGAAAGTCATGAGTCATGATTGCGGCAGAACAGAGGTCTGGATGGGACGGACACAAAGGGCACCGAGCCACACGTCGCCTGCAATCAGGTTCCAGGCTATATTTAGAACAGTCGCCCCGTTGTCTGATACCTCGCACCTCGCACCTGTGACGCAGCCCGGCCAGACCGAGCCAACGTGAGCAGCGACCCTGAGAAATCATGCAAATTAGAGTTTCCTAGCAAGGTGCAGGTGCTGATTTTACTCTGTGGACCTTTTGCAACGGAGTAGACGGGCGACTCCACCATCCCCTGGCATGGACCTGTATGGAAATGAACCCTTTCATGACCAAGACAGTTTCTTATATAAAATTGGAGCGGATTTTGATTAATTTTACAGATCTTGTTCGTGAATAAATTGTCAAAAATGGGGAAAAATGCATTTTTTTCTCATTTTTCAGAATTTTGAAGGGGTTGTCCAGATTATATCCGATCCAACACCCTGCATAACTGTCGATCACCTGATATATAGTACCTCCGGCACTGGAAATCAGTGCCGTTGGTTGAGTAGTTCACTGAACTCATGGATGGAATTGTGTGTCCAATCAGAGGCTGATAGGATCTGATTGGGGGTCTGATCTGAGTCTGAAGGGGGCTGGGGGGGTCTGATGGGGGGCTAATCTGAGGCAGACTGGTGCTGGGCGGTCCGATCTGAGGCTGTGGGGCGGTCTGATCTGAGTCTGACGGGGGCTGTTTTTTTTTAAGGGGGGCTGATCTAAGGCTAATGGGGGCTGGGGGTTCTGCTCTGAGGCTGATGGAGCTTGAGGTTCTGATCTGAGGTCTGGTGAAGAATGGGGATCTGATTTGGGGGGTCTAATAAGGGTCTGATCTGAGGTCTAATGAAGAATGGCGGTCTGATTTGGGGGTCTGATCTGATGTTTTCTCCTCCAAATCCTAGGTGCATCTTATAGTCCGGTGCGTCTTATAGTCCGAAAAATACGATAGATCTTAAATAGGTAGATAATAGATATATAAGTATATTACGTTTAGTGAGTTTACAGAGGTCAGATCCTGTTCACACCAGGTATCAGTGCAGGTAAAACAGACAGATTCAATAGATATCTATCAATCAGGTGCACATGACAAATTCAGCTCTGCTACATGTATGTAAAGACTTGTGATGTAAGGCGCTAAAACTAACATCTTCCACACCTGATTCATGTACGCTCACACAACAGACAAGAAGAACCTTGTAAGGATGATGTGGGTACTATTCCCGGAGAGAAGGCAGCCACAGGCGCAGCGGGTGATGTCATGTAAGGTATTTCCCGGCTCATGGAAATTCTGTTCACACTGGTTTTTCAAAACATGAGCTTCATGATAAATTCAATTAATTATCAGCCATGCAAGGCAGAACCGTCTACGTCAATCTGGAGGTACATGTGGCTTTGTAGCTGCTGTAGTACTATATGTTCCAGCAGATTTTGCCTTGACATGTATATAGGTATGTTCACACATGGTGTTTGTGCTGATTTATTTATTCTATTTTATTTTATTTTTTGTTAAAATAAAAAAAGTACAAAAAGGCAGGGAAAAAATCTAAATAAATCAAAATCAAAATACAGTGGTTCATCAAACCACACAGCAAACACGGATGGCATCTGCGTTGTGTTCGTAGTTTTCCTGGACTGATAGACTATAATGTGCGTGAGGAATCCATAATCACCGATAAAATAGGGCGTGATTCTGTCTGTGGTGTCACCACGACTGTGGAAAACCGCTGATGCATGAATAATACGCACATTAAACCATAAGGCCTCTTTCACATGGGCGAGTATTCCGCGCAGCATGCTCCTCTTTGTGCGTTTTTCACGTAACGCAGGCCCCATAGAAATGAATGGGGTTGCGTGAAAATCGCAAGCAAGTGCGGATGCGGTGCGATTTTCACGCACGGTTGCTAGGTGACGATCGGGATGGATACTCGATCATTATTATTTTCCCTTATAACATGGTTATAAGGGAAAATAATAACATTCTGAATACAGAATGCATAGTAAAATTTTAAAAAATTGGTGATGGATCATGTGATGGACCATGTGATGAACGTAGTGACGTCATCAAAGGTCCTATTGCTCACAGTTAAAGACAGAAGAGATGCCGGCTGCGCGAACAAGTGGATTAAGGTGAGTTAAATTTTTTTAATTTTTTTTTTAACCCCTCCAGCCCTATTGTACTATGCATTCTGTATTCAGAATGCTATTATTTTCCCTTATAACCATGTTATAAGGGAAAATAATACAATCTACACAACCTTGAACCCAAACCTGAACTTCTGTGAAGAAGTTCGGGTCTGGGTACCACAGTCGGTTTTTTATCACGCCCTGCAAAACGCATTGCACCCGCGCGATAAAAACTGAACATCGGAACGCAATCGCAGTCAAAACTGACTGCAATTGCGTACCTACTCGCGCGGGTTTGCCGCAATGCACCGGGATGCCTAACAGGGAGTAGCTAAGAGTGGGCTGATGGGGCATGTCCTCGGGTGCTGGGTCTGTCTGCCTAGGATAGGGTATGTGAATACAGGGCTATAACTGCACATATAGGTAAACGTGCACCAAACGTGGAGGCTGTTCCGGCCTTCCTGGACAGATCAGGACGCTTAGGGGGTACGTCCACACAGGTTTTCCTACATCAAATCCGCAATTCTTCAAAGGAAATCCACAGCAGAACATCTTCATCAATTCATGCAGATTTACTTGCAGGAAAACGGTGCTCGTATTTTTTGTTACTTTGTATTTTGTTTTTGCATTTAGTGATCGATAAAAATAAAAGTCAACGTAAGCCACAAAAAGTCTGCAACAATTCCCGTAAACTGAAAGACTAAAGAAAAAATCTGCACCGAGGATCAATCTTCTGGCAGAGCAGACGGATGTTGGCGCTAAGATCTGCAGGCGATTATCTGTCCACCAATCCGGACAGAATATCCACAATCATTGTTATCTGTGGATGAGCCCTCGAGGACGTTAAAGGGGTTCTCCGGGCTTTTACTATTGATGTTATAGGTCAGGGGTCTCCAAACTTTTCAACAGGAGGGCCACATTGAAGATTTTACAAGTATTCGGGGGCCGGAAAAAAAAATCAATTATGTATTAAATTAAATGTATATATTTTACATGGATCGTTTTTGTAATCAGCATGATATGACTGAGAACAAAAGAGAAAAAACTTTAGCAAAACAACGCAAAGACACCCGTGTCCCTATCAGCGGTGTCCCCATCCGCACAAAAATGTCCCCATCAGCACAGCAATGTCCCCATCAGCACAGCAATGTCCCCATCAGCACAGCAATGTCCCCATCAGCACAGCAATGTCCCCATCAGCACAGCAATGTCCCCATCAGCACAGCAATGTCCCCATCAGCACAGCAATGTCCCCATCAGCACAGCAATGTCCCCATCAGCACAGCAATGTCAGCATCAGCACAACAATGTCCCCATCAGCACAGCAATGTCCCCATCAGCACAACAATGTCCCCATCAGCACAGCAATGTCCCCATCAGCACAGCAATGTCCCCATCAGCACAGCAATGTCCCCATCAGCACAGCAATGTCCCCATCAGCACAGCAATGTCAGCATCAGCACAGCAATGTCCCCATCAGCACAGCAATGTCCCCATCAGCACAGCAATGTCCCCATCAGCACAGCAATGTCCCCATCAGCACAGCAATGTCAGCATCAGCACAGCAATGTCAGCATCAGCACAGCAATGTCAGCATCAGCACAGCAATGTCAGCATCAGCACAACAATGTCCCCATCAGCACAGCAATGTCCCCATCAGCACAGCAATGTCAGCATCAGCACAGCAATGTCAGCATCAGCACAGCAATGTCAGCATCAGCACAGCAATGTCCCCATCAGCACAGCAATGTCAGCATCAGCACAGCAATGTCAGCATCAGCACAACAATGTCCCCATCAGCACAGCAATGTCCCCATCAGCACAGCAATGTCAGCATCAGCACAGCAATGTCAGCATCAGCACAGCAATGTCAGCATCAGCACAGCAATGTCCCCATCAGCCGTGTCACCCTTAAGCACAGCAATGTCCCCATCAACGATGTCCCCATCAGAACAGCAATGTCCCCATCAGCGGAGTCCCCATTAGCAGCTGATAGGGGCCACCACTGATGGGGACACTGCTGTTGGGGACGCGGCTGATGGGGACACCCGTGTCCCTATCAGCGGTGTCCCCATCAGAACAGCAATGGCCAAATCAGAACAGCAATGTCCCCATCAGAACAGCAATGTCAGCATCAGCACAGCAATGTCCCCATTAATGATGTCCCCATCAGAACAGCAATGTCCCCATCAGCGGAGTCCCCATTAGCAGCTGATGGGGACACCACTGATGGGGACACTGCCTTTGGGGACGCGGTTGATGGGGACACCCGTGTCCCTATCAGTGGTGTCCCCATCAGAACAGCAATGTCCCCATCAGAATGGGGACGCTGATGGGGACATTGCTGTACTGATGGGGACACCATTGATGGGGACACCTTTGTCCCCATCAGCAGTGTGCCAATCAGCGGTGTCCTCAGCAATGTCCCCATCAGCACAGCAATGTTCACATCAGCAGTTTCCACATTAGCAGCGTCCCCATCATTGCTGATGGGGACGCCGCTGTGCTGATGTGGAAACCGATGATGGGTCACCGCTGATGGGGATACCCATGTCCCCATCAGCGGTGTCCCCAGCAATGTCCCATCAGAACAGCAATGTCCCCATCAGCAGTGTCCACCGCAACATCCCCATCAGCACAGCAATGTCCCTGTCAGCGGTGTCCCCAGCAGCATGTGTCCCCATCACCGCTGATGGGGACACCTCTGATGGGGACATTGCTGTGCTGATGGGGACATCGATTATGGGGTTACCGCTGATGGGGACATTGCTATCCTGATGGGGACACCATTGATGTGGACACCCATGTCCCCATCAGCAGTGTGCCAAACAGCGGTGTCCCCAGCAATGTCCCCATCAGAACAGAATTGTCCCCATCAGCAGTGTGCCCATCATCGCTGATGGGGACACCTCTGATGGGGACATTGCTGTGCTGATGGGGACACCATTGATGGGGACACCCGTGTCCTCATCAACGGTGTCCCCATCAGAACAGCAATGTCCCCATCAGCACAGCAAAGTCCCCATCAGCAGTGTCCCCAGCAGCACAGCAATATCCCCATCAGTATGTGTCCTCAGCAGCTTGTGTCCCCATCAGCGCAGCACAGCAATGTCAGCGTTCCCCATTGTGTCCCCATCAGCGTTGTGCAACACTTGCCTCCGCTGTAGCCGGCTTCTGCTCCTCTTCTTTTTTTTTTCTTCTTGGACTCCTGAGTCCCGACTCCCGCCCGCTGCTACACACGTGGATTTGTTATTTCAAACAGCGGGCGGGAAGAGGGGAGGTGCCGCACCTGTGACGTCACTGGTTGCCGGGACATCGGCGGTCCCAGCAGCCAATCAAAAAGCACAGCGTGACAGCATGGGCGGTTGTGCGGCTTTCGTTCCTGCAACCTGTCAGCTGCGGGCGGGCGCGGAATCGAACACACAACACAAGCGTGACAGCATGGGCGGTTGTGCGGATTTGGTTCCTGCAACCTGCCAGCTGCGGGCGGGCCGGATCGAACGCACGAGCGGGCCGGATGTTGCCCGCGGGCCGGGGTTTGGAGACCCCTTTTATAGGTCATCAATATCAGATTGTTGGCGGTCCGACACCCGGCACCCCCGCCGATCAGCTCTATGAGGAGACGGCGCGCGCGCGCAGTGCACATGTGCCGTCTCCCTTCTCTCTTCCTGTTCACCACTGCTTTGCCATAGACAACACGGATTAGTGTAAGAACGTCTCAACAGAAGTATGGACAGGACCCTCCATGTAAGATGCCATCTAGAAGCATGGCTGGGGGGGAGCATTAATCTGAGTCATGCCTACCCACCTACCTATGAATGACATGGCTGTAGCAGCCTAGTGGGTATTAATTCCTCACCATTTTTAAGATCTCTACTTGATGTCAGTGAATGGGACACTTTCTTATTTGCATCCAGAGGCAAAAGCACTATTCATACCTAATGCCTCAGCTGAGGGTTTGGTACAACTGTATCTGCTCTACATACTCCTCAGTGACCTAAACACCATGGACTAAACTCATACAACTTACCTGCAGTGATACCTGATGTCAACAGGATCTCACCTCTGTAAATTCTCTAAATGTAATATAATATTATATATCTACCTTTCTGTCTATCTAATATCTATCTATCCATCGTGATATATAGTCATTTATTTGAATACAGGGTTTTTTTTTCAGACACATTGTAGAAGTACTACCTTGCACTTACAAATGACGCTACTGCCCTCTAGTGGAATGGAAAATGGAACATACCTTCTAAAGGCTATATGATTTGTAATAAATATACCCACCTGAAGTATGGTTTCTCATTTCTAGAGCAGGTAGGTGTCACACGCCACAGTAATTTGTTTTGCAGCTTTTTAACCTAAAGGGAGAAGTGAAAGCTGCAGGAAGTAGAAATCCTTCCTTTATATTTCCCATTCCATTTGAATCCACTCCTGCCTTTGACTGTATCAAAAACTTCTGCGGGATGTGAGACCGTCCTTCATCCCAAATCATTCCCCAATCATATGTAGGGTAGAATCAGGGGCGCACCTAGCCTTTCTGCTGCCAGAGGCAAAAACTGAAATGGCGCCATTACATACATACAGCACAGTGCACTACAAAATATACAGCGTAATACAGCGTCATATACAGTACCTATTACATCCAGTGACGTCTCCTCTAATGTTGACGTTTTCTTTCCTCATCTTCTCCATTCAGACCAGACCACCATGATGATTTCTTTCAGCCATCTCTTGTCTCTGCAGAGTTTGGTACACATACATTTTAGTTTCCTACTTTTCCATCATCCTCCCACCTTCTGGATACCCCATCCTGCCACCCCTAATACTATGCCCACTGTGCTCACCAATACTATACTGCGGTTCACTGTGACAGTTGTGGCCTTGGAGGCTGGCTGCAGGCTGACACCTGTGCACGCATGACTGCGTGCTGGCTGCGGCTTTGTGTGTGAACTGTGGCCTGTGTTTGTGGCTTCCATGTCTGTATCTCTGTGGTTCCTGTCACCAGTGCCATGCCGGCTGGCTGCTTGCGCTTTGTGTACTAGTGCAACGGGCGCCCCTTCCCCCAGGCCCCTTCTATTACGCCACCCAGGTGTAGAAATGCAGAGTGGTATAGTGCAGCCTATCTGTTTCTTTATTTGTGTCACGGTGCTCCTACCTGGATACGGCTGGACCCCAGGCTTTGGCTCCAAAGCAATAAATAGGGGGGAAATTGAGGGATTTGAAGAAATAACTTGAGTCCAGACCTTGAGATGAAGTTCAATGGCAGCTTTACTTGAATAAACGTTTCTCCAAACAGTTTTCAGGCTTTGTCTTGGTTCGAGCAGGCTTCAGCATAAGGCTACTTTCACACTGCCGTTTCTGGGTCCGCCTGTGAGATCCGTTTCAGGGATCTCACAAGCGGCCCCAAACGGATCAGTTCAGCCCCAATGCATTCTGAATGGATAAGGATCCGCTCAGAATGCATCAGTTTGGCTCCGTTCAGCCTCCATTCCTCTCTGGAGGCAGCTTGCAGCGTTTTGGTGTCCGCCTGGCGATGCGGAGCCAAACGGATCCGTCCTGACTTACAATGTAAGTCAATGGGGATGGATCCGTTTACATTGACACAATATGGTGCAATTGTAAACGGATCCATCCCCCATTGACTTTTAATGTAAGTCAGGACGGATCCGTTTGACTTACACATAGACTAGAGTTATGCAGACGGATCCGCACTGAACGGATACCAGCGTTTGCATTTTAGGTGCGGATCCGTCTGTGCAGATACAAGACCAGGGGCGGATTAAGTGCATGATAGGCCCGGGGCTGTCTATCCCATTCGCTATCCCATTTTATTTTCTGTATGAAGAGGCTGCGGTGCTTCGTAAGCGCCAAAGTCTCTTCCTAGGCCATATGACATCGTTCACGTGGTCTAGGTGCAGCTCTGTCCCATCTGAGTGATTGGGTATAATCTGCAATACCAAGCGCAGTGCTATCAAATGGACAGCGCTGTGCTTGGTAAGGAGCAGAGAGGCTGCGGCGCTCACTGGGACATCGCGGTCTCCTCAAACAGCTGTATGGTGGGGGTGCCAGGAGTCGGACCCCCACCATCTCATAACTCTGAGTACAGATGTCATAGATGTTACCTGCAGTCCTATGTAACACCCCACATAACAAAGTGAACTATTGTGTTATGTGGGCTGTTACATAGGACTGCATGGAACATCTACTACATTATCTGTACACAGAAAGTTATCACTGTTATCTGGGCTGTTACATAGGACTGCAGCTGACAAATTTAAATTTTAGTTGCCCAAATACATATGATTATGATAAAAAAGACTTGGAGGAGAAGATGAGACGCAGGTCACAGTAGTAAGTTAGCTCTACATATAGGAGAATACAGCACCACATACCTGTTACATCCAGGGACATCTCCTGTCATGTAGATCTTCTCTTTCCTCTTCTCCTCCGTATGAGCCGCATTTCGTCTCTACAGAGTTTATTACACGGACATGTTAGAGTTCTCATAATTGGTGTAATTTATCAAACTGGTGTAAAGTAGAACTGGCTTAGGTGCCCATAGCAACCAATCAGCTTCCACCTTTCATTTTCCAAAGGAGCTGTGAAAAATGAAAGGTGAAATCTGTTGCTATGGGCAACTAAGCCAGTTCTGCTTTTCACCAGTTTGATAAATTACCACAATGGTCCCTATAGTGTCTACAGCAATTATAATGTCCCCTAGAGTACCCCCAGTAATAATACCACCCTATATTGTGCTCCAGGTAATAATGCCTGTATAGTGTCCCCAAAAATAATGTCCCCTAATAGAAATGCCCCCACACTGCCCCATATAGTAATTTCTCCCACACTACCCCATACAGTAATTTCCCCCACACTGCCCCATATAGTAATTTCCCCCACTCTACCCCATACAGTAATTTCCCACAAACTGCCCCATACAGTAATTTCCCCCACACTGCCCCATCTAGTAATTTCCCCACACTGCCCCATACAGTAATTTCCCCACACTGCCCCATACAGTAATTTCCCCCACAGTACCCCCATACAGTAATTTCCCCACACTGCCCCATATAGTAATTTCCCCCACACTGCCCCATATAGTAATTTCCCCCACACTGCCCCATATAGTAATTTCCCCCACATTGCCCCTGTATAGTAATTTCCCCCACATTGCCCCTGTATAGTAATTTCCCCACACTGCCCCATATAGTAATTTCCCCACACTGCCCCCATACAGTAATTTCCCCCACAGTACCCCCATACAGTAATTTCCCCACACTGCCCCATATAGTAATTTCCCCACACTGCCCCATATAGTAATTTCCCCACACTGCCCCATATAGTAATTTCCCCCACACTGCCCTATATAGTAATTTCCCCCACACTGCCCCATATAGTAATTTCCCCACACTGCCCCCACATAGTAATTTCCCCCACATTGCTCCATATAGTAATTTCCCCCTTAATGCTCCATACAGTAATTTCTTCCACACTGCCTCCCATGTAGTAATTCCCCCCACAAATGAATTTGCCCCACACTGCCCCCATCAAGTAATAACCCCCCACACTGCCCCCATTAGATAATTTTCCCCGACACAGCCATCCATTAAGTAATTTGCCCCCCACACTGCCCCCACAGTATTAATTTCTCCACACTGCCCCCACAGTATTAATTTCTCCACACTGCCCTCACAGTAATAATTCCCCCCATGGTAGTAATTTTCCCCCACAGTACTAATTGTCCCCCACACTGCCCCCACAGTATTAATTTCCCCCACACTAGTAATTTGGCCCCACGTAGTAGTTTGCACCCCACTGTCCCTTCAGTAATGTCCCCCAAAGTTGGCACACACAAAAAAAAAGAAGCTAATACTTACCTTTATGGAGCAGGCGCGCTGCGCACACACGTCGGTGTGCTGCGTCCCAAAACAGGCGCGGCTCGATGACGTCAACGCGCCCGCCTGCGCCGGGATTTTACTACCGCATAGGCTTCAGGTCTACTAGGCCTGAAGCCTATGGCGGTGATCGGCGGCGGGGCAGGGAACTATGTTCTCTCGTGCGCCGCCGTAGTTTGTGGGCGTTTGGGTCGGTGTTGGGCCCCCCAGTGATGCCGGGCCCAGGGCTACAGACCCAAACGCCCCAAGTATAATCCACCACTGTACCAGACGGATCCGCACCTAAACGCAGGTGTAAAAGTAGACTAAACTGGCAGGCAAACTCCACTCTGCTTTCTCTCTGACTTTGCTATACACTGCGTGCAGAATTATTAGGCAAATGAGTATTTTGACCACATCATCCTCTTTATGCATGTTGTCTTACTCCAAGCTGTATAGGCTCGAAAGCCTACTACCAATTAAGCATATTAGGTGATGTGCATCTCTGTAATGAGAAGGGGTGTGGTCTAATGACATCAACACCCTATATTAGGTGTGCATAGTTATTAGGCAACTTCCTTTCCTTTGGCAAAATGGGTCAAAAGAAGGACTTGACAGGCTCAGAAAAGTCAAAAATAGTGAGATATCTTGCAGAGGGATGCAGCACTCTTAAAATTGCAAAGCTTCTGAAGCGTGATCATCGAACAATCAAGCGTTTCATTCAAAATAGTCAACAGGGTCGCAAGAAGCGTGTGGAAAAACCAAGGCGCAAAATAACTGCCCATGAACTGAGAAAAGTCAAGCGTGCAGCTGCCAAGATGCCACTTGCCACCAGTTTGGCCATATTTCAGAGCTGCAACATCACTGGAGTGCCCAAAAGCACAAGGTGTGCAATACTCAGAGACATGGCCAAGGTAAGAAAGGCTGAAAGACGACCACCACTGAACAAGACACACAAGCTGAAACGTCAAGACTGGGCCAAGAAATATCTCAAGACTGATTTTTCTAAGGTTTTATGGACTGATGAAATGAGAGTGAGTCTTGATGGGCCAGATGGATGGGCCCGTGGCTGGATTGGTAAAGGGCAGAGAGCTCCAGTCCGACTCAGACGCCAGCAAGGTGGAGGTGGAGTACTGGTTTGGGCTGGTATCATCAAAGATGAGCTTGTGGGGCCTTTTCGGGTTGAGGATGGAGTCAAGATCAACTCCCTGTCCTACTGCCAGTTTCTGGAAGACACCTTCTTCAAGCAGTGGTACAGGAAGAAGTCTGCATCCTTCAAGAAAAACATGATTTTCATGCAGGACAATGCTCCATCACACGCGTCCAAGTACTCCACAGCGTGGCTGGCAAGAAAGGGTATAAAAGAAGAAAATCTAATGACATGGCCTCCTTGTTCACCTGATCTGAACCCCATTAAGAACCTGTGGTCCATCATCAAATGTGAGATTTACAAGGAGGGAAAACAGTACACCTCTCTGAACAGTGTCTGGGAGGCTGTGGTTGCTGCTGCACGCAATGTTGATGGTGAATAGATCAAAACACTGACAGAATCCATGGATGGCAGGCTTTTGAGTGTCCTTGCAAAGAAAGGTGGCTATATTGGTCACTGATTTGTTTTTGTTTTGTTTTTGAATGGCAGAAATGTATATTTGTGAATGTTGAGATGTTATATTGGTTTCACTGGTAAAAATAAATAATTGAAATGGGTATATATTTGTTTTTTGTTAAGTTGCCTAATAATTATGCACAGTAATAGTCACCTGCACACACAGATATCCCCCTAAAATAGCTAAAACTAAAAACAAACTAAAAACTACTTCCAAAAATATTCAGCTTTGATATTAATGAGTTTTTTGGGTTCATTGAGAACATGGTTGTTGTTCAATAATAAAATTAACCCTCAAAAATACAACTTGCCTAATAATTCTGCACTCCCTGTACTGACAGGTTGGCTGTAAAACTCGGATTCTTCTGTATGCTGCACTTCTTCTCTGTAGTCTGACTCTAGGTTATGCCAGGGAACTTTCCTCCTGGCTACCAAGGCTTTAAGCTTTGGCATCCATGGCCAGTAGACCTTAGGGTGCTCTTGCTGGCATGGGCACGTCCAGCAGAGAAGTGCCCCTGCACACCCTTCCCCTGTCTAGGGAAGACCTAAACTGAAACTAACTGGTCCCCACCCTTCTTGCAGGAAGTAGGACTAGCCCATTTCTCTCCAGAGGGGGGTTAGAATGTAATGCAGAGTTCCATTCTATATAAGTACAGCTCTGCCGTGTTTGCTGCAACCTGCTGGTGAACCAGGTACATCACATGAACAGTTACAACATTATTAGGAATGCACAGTGTGGGGGACCTGGAAATAAATGCACAAGATGACATGAGGTTAGACCAATAAAGATAGTAGCATGGCGCAGGAGTGATAACACCACTCTGGGGTGTTACATTGGCTGTGGGTGTTCCCATGTATGCTGGTTCTGTGATTCGTGCTGGCTGCGGCCTTGTGTGTGAACAGGGTCTGAGTAAGGATGCATTTGTGATTGTGCGGTTCTGTCACTCCTAGTTGCTGTGTAGGCTGGCTGCCTGTAACCTCATACTGGCTACAGTTATCCTGTGTATGCTGGTTGTCGTTCGTGCGTGCTGGCTGCAGCATTCTGTGACTAGGTGAACTGACACTTGTAATTGTTCTATGGTTCTGGTGGGGTTAACATTCCCTGATCTGTTCCTAGGTGTGTCTTATCAGGTGCCCTGGTTATCGCAGCTATATTGTCGGGCAGTAATAATTCATATAAGAATTATTAATTATGGTCATAAAATAATTAACCATGAAAAAATAAAATTTATAAAATTTGTCATAAATTCTTAAAATCATGACCTGGTGAATTGTAGACAAACACAATGATACATGCAATTGAATATATATATCATTAATATAAAGCATTACAAGCTTAACAATACATGTAAGTGGAAATAACTTGTCACATTATAACCAAGCTATTATTAGGTTAGGATATCAAAGTAGGAACATAAGTTACATACATTACTTCTGTTCAGAGAAAACCTCATGATACCAGGATGGGCATGTCTAATCCTAGACATCAATATAGAATGCAAAATACATTCCGCCCCCTTCTAACCAACTACACATCACATGACTTCCAGAATGGGCAAATCCATCCAAGGATATAACTTAGAAGAGATAACTGTATCCTTCCGCCCCATCCTGGACTATTTTCACATATATGACTTTGGTAAGAATATTAAGACAAATAACAAGGATCTAGAATCTTTGCTAGACCATATCTTAAATGGGAAAGACTTGAAACAAGTCTTTCCTGTGGGAATCCATCACTTAACTTGCCAAAGAATGTTCTATCTATATACAGTACAGACCAAAAGTTTGGACACACCTTCTCATTCAAAGAGTTTTCTTTATTTTCATGACTATGAAAATTGTAGATTCACACTGAAGGCATCAAAACTATGAATTAACACATGTGGATATATATACATAACAAACAAGTGTGAAACAACTGAAAATATGTCATATTCTAGTTTCTTCAAAGTAGCCACCTTTTGCTTTGATTACTGCTTTGCACACTCTTGGCATTCTCTTGATGAGCTTCAAGAGGTAGTCCCCTGAAATAGTTTTCACTTCACAGGTGTGCCCTGTCGGGTTTAATAAGTGGGATTTCTTGCCTTATAAATGGGGTTGGGACCATCAGTTGCGTTGAGGAGAATTCAGGTGGATACACAGCTGATAGTCCTACTGAATAGACTGTTAGAATTTGTATTATGGCAAGAAAAAAGCAGCTAAGTAAAGAAAAACGAGTGGCCATCATTACTTTAAGAAATGAAGGTCAGTCAGTCAGCCGAAAAATTGGGAAAACATTGAAAGTAAGGGCTATTTGACCATGAAGGAGAGTGATGGGGTGCTGCGCCAGATGACCTGGCCTCCACAGTCACCGGACCTGAACCCAATCGAGATGGTTTGGGGTGAGCTGGACCGCAGAGTGAAGGCAAAAGGGCCAACAAGTGCTAAGCATCTCTGGGAACTCCTTCAAGACTGTTGGAAGACCATTTCAGGTGACTACCTCTTGAAGCTAATCAAGAGAATGCCAAGAGTGTGCAAAGCAGTAATCAAAGCAAAAGGTGGCTACTTTGAAGAACCTAGAATATCACATATTTTCAGTTGTTTCACACTTGTTTGTTATGTATATAATTCCACATGTGTTAATTCATAGTTTTGATGCCTTCATAGTCATAAAAATAAAGAAAACTCTTTGAATGAGAAGGTGTGTCCAAACTTTTGGTCTGTACTGTATATATATATATATATATATACACACTCACCTAAAGAATTATTAGGAACACCATACTAATACAGTGTTGGACCCCCTTTTGCCTTTAGAACTGCCTTAATTCTACGTGGCATTGATTCAACAAGGTGCTGATAGCATTCTTTAGAAATGTTGGCCCATATTGATAGGATAGCATCTTGCAGTTGATGGAGATTTGAGGGATGCACATCCAGGGCACGAAGCTCCCGTTCCACCACATCCCAAAGATGCTCTATTGGGTTGAGATCTGGTGACTGTGGGGGCCATTTTAGTACAGTGAACTCATTGTCATGTTCAAGAAACCAATTTGAAATGATTCGAGCTTTGTGACATGGTGCATTATCCTGCTGGAAGTAGCCATCAGAGGATGGATACATGTTCTCATTCTGTTTACGCCAAATTCGGACACTACCATTTGAATGTCTCAACAGAAATCGAGACTCATCAGACCAGGCAACATTTTTCCAGTCTTCAACAGTCTAATTTTGGTGAGCTTGTGCAAATTGTAGCTTCTTTTTCCTATTTGTAGTGGAGATGAGTGGTACCCGGTGGGGTCTTCTGCTGTTGTAGCCCATCCACCTCAAGGTTGTGCGTGTTGTGGCTTCACAAATGCTTTGCTGCATACCTCGGTTGTAACGAGTGGTTATTTCAATCAACGTTGCTCTTCTATCAGCTTGAATCAGTCGGCCCATTCTCCTCTGACGTCTAGCATCCACAAGGCATTTTTGCCCACAGGACTACCGCATACTGGATGTTTTTCCCTTTTCACATCATTCTTTGTAAACCCTAGAAATGGTTGTGTGTGAAAATCCCAGTAACTGAGCAGATTGTGAAATACTCAGACCGGCCGGTCTGGCACCAACAACCATGCCACACTCAAAATTGCTTAAATCACCCTTCTTTCCCATTCTGATATTCAGTTTGGAGTTCAGGAGATTGTCTTGACTAAGACCACACCCCTAAATGCATTGAAGAAACTGCCATGTGATTGGTTGACTAGATAATTGCATTAATGAGAAATAGAACAGGTGTTCCTAATAATTCTTTAGGTGAGTGTGTATATATATATATATATATATATATAATCCAGAAGAAGGACGGCACTCCAGTAAGGTGAAAAAGATGATGATACCTTTATTCAACCATCCGGTGCAACGTTTCGGCTCTAAATGAGCCTTTTTCAAGGCTGCTTGAAAAAGGCTCATTTAGAGCCGAAACGTTGCACCGGATGGTTGAATAAAGGTATCATCATTTTTTTCACCTTAATGGAGTGCCGTCCTTCTTCTGGATTCTATTTGTGGGGTGAGAAGTCTATACCCTAGGATCGTGCACCCTATTTTCATTTGTTTGTGGCCAGTGCCGCCATTTTTCCTTTGTATATATATATATATATATATATATATATATATGCAATTATTTAATGCTTTGCTAGATTATGAGTCTTGATTCTTCTGCAGGTAGAATAAAGTTTCCAAATATCCTAAGACTACATCTCAATAAGGAGATGATCAATTAATTAATTTATTTATTTATTTGCCAATCTAGATGGTATAATTTCACCCACACTATCAAATTAGTCTTAATAAAATGAAATATCATTCTCTGTGTCTCTTACCAAGTCCTAGTAGGAATCTCACTTCTGCTCCCAGGAAAGCTGGGTGGTCCATCATACGCATCTTACCATGGCTTTCACCTTGATAGACCCCTCTACAGAGCTCAACTTGTCCCTTTGTGAGTTTTTCTTCTCCCTCTAATGTTTTTCTTCTCCCCCTGTGTATGGTTTATGATCACAAACTTATGAGTTAGAAACACCTTCCTAGTTTGGAAATTTCCAATCATTGTCGGATGGGCGTGACTATTGATAAGAAATATGACATCATAACCTTACCCAGAATGCACTTTTGCTATTGTTGTAATGTCACCTACTCATACCTAAGAGGCACTGCTATGTAAGCTATTTGCATCATAGTATAAAGGGTTAACTTATGTAAGTCTGAATAAAACATATTCTATACATTTGACCTTAGAAGCTTTAACTCAAAGCTATAGGGATTAATTCTGACACTTGTAGCAATTAGAGACAGACCTCTAGGCGTCTCTCTGAATGTTTCTCACACTGTTGATTTATGGACCTTAATGATATGAATGGGCCTTGTTTTCTCACAGAGATATCAGTACCTCTCTGTCATACCAAAGATGTGATTAATTGTTACAAAACACATCTTTACAGACACTCTTTTAGAGACGAATATTCTCCTAATGAGAAATATATATATATATACCATATTTTTCGCCCCATAAGACGCAGTTTTTTCCCCAAAAAAATGGGGGGGAAATGCCCTTGCGTCTTATGAGGCGAATGCTGACAGTTTAACATCGCTGGATGCGATGTACGAACGAGCGGGGGCCGTGGGAGGGACTGGGAGGAGAAGCTGGGGGCCGGCAATAGCAGTGGGGCGGTGCAGTCAGTGTACTATAGCCCCGCCCCGCCGCTCCGGTATACTAATATAAAATGTATTATTCAATAAAAAATTATTACACATGCCCCCTCACTCCTAATAGTACCTTACAGCCTAATAGCTTCTGTACAATGCCGGCAGGCCTGTTCGGGCGGCAGCGTAACTCCCTGATGTCACGTGCCTGCGCCGCTTACTTTATGAATGAAGCAGGCGGCGCAGGCAAGTGACGTCAGTGAGTGACGCGCCGGCCGCCCGGCCTGCCTGCCGGCATTGTACAGAAGCTATTAGGATGTAAGGTACTATTAGGAGTGAGGGGGCATGTGTAATATTTTTTTATTGAATAAGACATTTTATATTTGTATACTGGGGGAGCGGCGGTGGGGGGGGACTGATCTGTGGATAACATCCGTGGATGGCACAGTTAAGGGGTGGGGGGGTCTGTGGATGGCACTGTTATGGGCTGGGGGGTCTGTGGATGGCACGGTTATGGGGTGGGGGGTCTGTGGATGGCACATATATAACAGTGCCATCCACAGATCCCCCCTGTAACAGTGCTAGCCACAGATCCCCCCTGTAACAGTGCCAGCCACAGATCCCCCCTGTAACAGTGCCAGCCACAGATCCCCCCCTGTAGCAGTGTCCGTCATCCACAGATCCCCCCTGTAACAGTGTCCGTCATCCACAGATCCCCCCTGTAACAGTGTCCGTCATCCACAGATCCCCCCTGTAACAGTGTTCGTCATCCACAGATCCCCCCGTAACAGTGTCCGTCATCCACAGATCCCCCCATAACAGTGTCCGTCATCCACAGATCCCCCCATAACAGTGTCCGTCATCCACAGATCCCCAGTAATAGTACCATCCACAGACCACCATTAGTTCCAAACCCACCAAAAGCACACCTTTTGGTTAAAAAAATTTTTTTTCTTATTTTCCTCCCCAAATACCTAGGTGCGTCTTTTGGGCCGGTGCGTCTTATAGGGCGAAAAATACGGTGTGTATATATATATATATATATATATATATATATTGGATACATTTTGTCTTCATAACATATAACAATATAATATAAAGAAATATAGATAAATGTCCTACTGATTGTCTTATGCTAAGGACTAACTAAGGCTCATTAAATGAATACATACATATATATATATATTTTGCTTCATTAATAAATACCTAATTGTATAGGTAATTATCACCAGCTGCTTCTTATCTTATCTTACCTCCCGTCATAAATTTATAAGTAGCCAAGGAGGCTTCTTCCCAGACTGGTACATTCATGAGAAGAATAACACTAAAGAGCAGAAACCTTTTTACACAGAAACCTTTGTACGACCTTACTTTGGCCTACTCAAGACATACAAAATTGTAAATATAGTCGAGCATGGCTCTTAAAGGCAATGAACATCCATCTTGACTAGAATAATTGGATATCAATGTATATACCTATGAAAAGGCACGACAATATCCATCTGTGAGCTGTGAAACTTGTGGTCAGTCTATCTTGTGTCTTGCTGGGTGTAGCCCCTTGCTGCTGACCCAGTTTTTTTTTTTCCATCTGCTTTTTTGTGTGGTGTCGCCTGGTAATATGTTGTTGTTGTTGCCTTGTCTGATGTTGTTATCCTTTTCCATGCCTTGCCTGATGTCCTGTACCTGTTCTCTGTCTGGATCCACTCTGTTTCATGTCTAGCCTAGCAGTGCTCTAACTGCGTCTGATAGCCTGGCAGTGCGAACTGATCCTGCCTTTTTTATGTCCAGCCTGGCAGTACCTACTGCTTCTGATCTAGTCGGTTCCTTGTCTGTCCTGCAGTGCCTTACTGCTTCTGTTTCTGTGTTTGTCCTGCCTTCATGAGAGGGCTCCTGGGTTCTCCGGAGGGAGGATCTCTAGTCTGTGTGCAGCTCTGCCTGAGACCGCCATGCTTTCATTCCACTTGGGGTCCAGGCACCTGCTTCTGTGCTGGTTCCCATTTGTCTTGTTGTCTGATCTATTATCACATCGGATATGGCAGGTAACAGACGTGTGGCGCAGAGTGGAGGGAAGGGGAGTACCCGTTCCCTAGGGAGAGGGAGGAGTGGTGATCCCACCTAGCACTGGCACCTGACTGCCTGACGTCCCTAGACGGGCTGCTAACCCATATGCTGATCATGTGCCTCGTCCCTGGCTTACCCTGAAATAAGCCCTAGGTAGTGAGTAGGGCGGTGGGAGCACTAGTCCTCGCCACTGACACCTAGGGTGGCAACAGGGAAGTGATGCAGTACGCATCCCTGCAGGGTATTGCGATGGTGAGGTCACGGTTAATAGGCAAACAAGGGTTGCTCTTGGTTACTCACAGTTTTATGAAAGACCCTGGGCAGGCAAACAACAGTGATGTAGAGGCTGGCACATGGATCCTCTGGGGCACTCTCAGTGTATAGGGACCAGGCCTGGTGGTAGGTGAGGTGCCCTGGATGTTGCAGGTTTAAGGTGCCGGTGGCAAGATCCCTTTAAGTTCGTGACGCCAGTGCCGGTAACGGTGGCACACCGATTTATATTAGGAATAATTGAGGAACACGATGTTGTGGTGAACCAAAACTTCCTTTTACTGGAAACAATCAACTATTTACAGTCTTTTGTTCAGTTCCATATGTCAGCAGCAGTCACAAGCAGGTTTATACAAATGGCAGGCACAATGTTCTTGCAAGATACTCAGAGGGTTAACACACTTACAGATCAGGCTGCACTTTTCCTCAGAAATCCTGTCTGTCTTTATCCCAAGACCCGTATGCCCTATTGTTGGCTTTATCCTTGGTTAGGGAAACTTCCTCAGGTATATGTCCTAGCTTTCAATTAAATCCTTCTGCCCTTCAGCTCTCTTGTCTGGCTGGAATACTGGCTCTGATCTGTTATGGGAACTTGTCTTCTCAGGAGGCAAGACCCTCTCCTGGTGGGGCAACTAGAAGCCTGGACTGTCTAGCTGCATGTCAGAACCTGGCCTTCAGCTCCTGCCTGGCTAAAGTGCCCACTCTGAACTGACTCTACACACCTTTTCCTGAACAGGACCTGACTATATATATTAGGGGTTCCCTAGCTCCCTCTACTGTCTAGGAGGAGGAACTGCACCCTAACAGGCCTGATACACAGATAAAGCAGGGAAAATACACATAAAACATAGCAATATACAGTACAGACCAAAAGTTTGGACACACCTTCTCATTCAAAGAGTTTTCTTTATTTTCATGACTATGAAAATTGTAGATTCACACTGAAGGCTTCAAAACTATGAATTAACACATGTGGAGTTATACATAACAAACAAGTGTGAAACAACTGAAAATATGTCATATTCGAGGTTCTTCAAAGTAGACACCTTTTGCTTTGATTACTGCTTTGCACACTCTTGGCATTCTCTTGATGAGCTTCAAGAGGTAGTCCCCTAAAATGGTTTTCACTTCACTGGTGTGCCCTGTCAGGTTTAATAAGTGGGATTTCTTGCCTTATAAATGGGGTTGGGACCATCAGTGGCGTTGAGGAGAAGTCAGGTGGATACACAGCTGATAGTCCTACTGAATAGACTGTTAGAATTTGTATTATGGCAAGAAAAAAGCAGCTAAGTAACGATAAACGAGTGGCCATCATTACTTTAAGAAATGAAGGTCAGTCAGTCAGCCGAAAAATTGGGAAAACTTTGAAAGTAAGGGCTATTTGACCATGAAGGAGAGTGATGGGGTGCTGCGCCAGATGACCTGGCCTCCACAGTCACCGGACCTGAACCCAATCGAGATGGTTTTTGGGTGAGCTGGACCGCAGAGTGAAGGCAAAAGGGCCAACAAGTGCTAAGCATCTCTGGGAACTCCAAGACTGTTGGAAGACCATTTCAGGTGACTACCTCTTGAAGCTCATCAAGAGAATGCCAAGAGTGTGCAAAGCAGTAATCAAAGCAAAAGGTGGCTACTTTGAAGAACCTAGAATATGACATATTTTCAGTTGTTTCACACTTGTTTATTATGTATATAATTCCACATGTGTTAATTCATAGTTTTGATGCCTTCATAGTCATAAAAATAAAGAAAACTCTTTGAATGAGAAGGTGTGTCCAAACTTTTGGTCTGTACTGTATATATATCAGGCAGCTCCGCTGGCAAAGGAACAAGTCCGGTGAAAAGGGGCGTTGTTCTCTTCACTCAGGATAGTATAGGGAACAGGGGCGCTGACCTGGTACAGCGTATCAGAGATAACCAGGATAGTCCATAATGATAAAATACAATAGTCCCACAAAACAGCATCTCAGAGGCCCACAGGCATTGGGGTCATCTCTGGGCACATTTCTTTAAAGTTTTAATATTGCACATAAAAGTCACAGCACAAAAAGTCCATATCCCAGGGACATTTTTCCCTGGCAAGTCCTGGCATATAAAAATTGTGCTGTAATATCCCCTACTCAACCTGAAAAGGGGGTTAAAAGGGTAAAGTGCAAAAATAACAGGCACAACTTGGCTTGGGTACTTGAAACAGGCAGGATGTCCTGGTAGAAGGATGGCAGTAGAGCACTTGGTATAATCAGTGGTTTTTAACTACCACTGGGCCGTGGGTAACTGGCAGCAGCTCTTGTGGCCAAAACATAGGACTCCTGTCCTGAAACAGCTGAGTTCACATATCTGGGTCCATCATCAAAAGTAAAACATGGCCTAGCAGGCCTACTTACAGGTATGTATCAAGTCCACCCTGGTCATCAGTTGTGGTACATCCTGGTTCTGCTCGGCTTCCTAGCCTGAAACGAGGGTCCATGTATGGCTGGGCCCACAAAATAGTGTTGACAGGTAGTTAAATAATAAATGGGCCTGTCACTGGTATAGGCCCCATGGCCCTGGGCGTTAACGCTTCAGGAGACTCCATGGGTTCGGGTGTCGCGGGCTGCAAGCGACGGACCCGACTTCTGGTATAGCAGGGTTTCTCTGGTGCCGCAGCGGCGGGCGCAGCTATGGGGGTCGCCAAGCTGGCAGGGACAGGAACCCTGACTACAGGCTCAGGGACATCTGAGTTCTTTGGGGGATCTCCTTTATCCAGGGGTGTTGGCGCCGCTCTGGATGCAACAAGTTGGCGCAGGCCATGAAGGTGGATCTCTAACCTTGCGATTTGATCCTCCAGTCTCTCAGGCGCTGCTCCGCTGCAGATATCCGGCACTGTTGCAGCAGGCTCAGGTACGGGATCCGGACTTTCTGACACGGTCGCGGCAGGTTCTGGCGCTGAGTCCGAATTTTTTTCTCCCCGCAGGGCATCAAGTGCTGCATGGAATCTCTCCAGATTCTCCCTCTCTTTCTGAGTCTTTTCCCGGTGAGGCAGCTCAGGTGAGGGATAAGGGCTCACCCATTTTTCTAGCACTGTGGGTTGCCAAAAGACATTTGGGCCGGTGAAGGAACCCCTTTCTTGGTAAGTGTTGTGCGCCGGTTCCACCGGGCACTCGGGCTCACGTTCCGGGCTGATGGGCTCTTCCCAATCTTCAGGTCTCTGCTTGGGACGGGCTACAGCCGTGGCGTAAGGACCTCTCAGGCCCTCGGCGGGGGTAAACTCCACCTCTTCTCCTTTGCAGAGGTTGTGTAGATGCTCCAGCAGGTAGCTGCGCTTGACAGACCTCCGGTTTACAAAAAGGTCTCGACCGGTGGAATAGTCCTTGATAAAGCCGAACCCCCGGCTCTTGTCAAATGCCACCACTACCCCCATCCTCCTTTCCAGGCGGGGTTGAGTATTGGCGTGGCGCTCATAGACTGTCTTGGCAAGTTCTTCAAAGTAAATCTTGCGCGTAGTCTTTTGTATGGCCGCATCGCGTATCTCGGCCATCAGCGCAGACCATTGCGCACTAGGTCGCGCAAAGTCTTTCCATGAGCCAAAGTACGGCTCGGGCTGTGATCCCTGTGGCAGGCAGGGTGGCCTCTCCGGTCCCGGAATATAGGCCGTTGGAGCTTCTTCCTGCTCCAACATGGTAGCTTCCATCATCTGGACGGCAGGTGCGGCCATTAAATCAGAGCAGTCCTCACTCTTCAGCATGCTCGATCCTTCTCTGGAGAGAGACAGGGCGACACACATTATCTCGCCCAAGACCTCCCACTGCTCCGGGAGGCCTCCCCCTAGGTACTCCAACATGGGGGAGGCGGAGTCCATCTTAGCAGACATGCAAATTTCAAGATACGGCGGTGGTGCGGACATACAGTCTTTCCCGCTCTTCTAGCAGAAGGCGCCAATTTTTTCCCTCCAACACAGTACAAAGATGACGCAGCAATTATCTCAGTGAGCTTAAGCGGCCATCTTTAACAACTTAAGGACCACAGGTTTATACCCCCTAGTGACCAGGCCCTTTTTTACAAATCGGCACTGCACAACTTTAACGGTTTATTGCTCGGTCATGCAACTTGGCACCCAAATGAATTTTACCTCCTTTTCTTCTCACAAATACAGCTTTCTTTTGGTGGTATTTGATTGCTGCTGACATTTTTCGTTTTTCTGATATTAATCAAAATAGACCGCAATTTTCAAAAAAAAAGTGTATTTTTAACTTTTTCTGGTAAAATTGTTCAAATATAATTACATTTCTATACAAGTTTGTGTCAGAATTTATTGTGCTACATGTCTTTGATAAAAAAAAATCCAATAAGTGTATATTTATTGGTTTGAGCAAAAGTTATAGCGTTTACAAACTATGGTACAAAAATGTGAATTTCCGCATTTTGAAGCAGCTCTGACTTTCTGAGCACCTGTCCTGTTTCTTGAGGTGCTAGAATGCCAGGATAGTATAAATACCCCTCAAATTACCCCATTTTAGAAACAAGACACCCCAAAGTATTCGCGGAGGGACATGGTGAGTTCATGTATGATTTAATTTTTTTTCACAAGTTAGCGGAAAATGACACTTTCTGAGGAAAAAAAAAAATAATAATAAAGTTTCCATTTCTGCTAACTTCTGGCAAAAAAAAAAAAAATCTCCCACGGACTCACTATGCCCCTCAGTGAACACCTTGGGGTGTCTTCTTTCTGAAATGGGGTCATTTGTGGGGTGTGTTTACTGTTCTGGCATTTTGGGCGGGGCTAAATTGTGAGCAACCCTGTAAAGCCTAAAGGTACTCGTTGGACTTTCGGCCCCTTTACGCATCTAGGCTGCAAAAAAGTGTCACACATGTGGTATCGCCGTACTTAGAAGAAGTAGGGCAATGTGTTTTGGGGGGTATTTTTACATATACCCATGCTGGGTGAGAGAAATATCTCTGTAAATTGACAACTTTGTATAAAAAAAAATAAAAAGTTGTCATTTACAGAGATATTTCTCACACACAGTATGGGTATATGTAAAAATACACCCCAAAACACATTGCCCTACTTCTCCTGAGTACGGCGATGCCACATGTGTGACACTTTTTTGCAGCCAAGATGCGCAAAGGGGCCGAAAGTCCAATGACCACCTTTTAGGAGGACATTTTTAGGCATTTGGATTCCAGACTTCTTATCACGCTTTAGGGCCCCTAAAATGCCAGGGCAGTATAAATACCCCACATGTGACCCCATTTTGGAAAGAAGACACCCCAAGGTATTCCGTGAGGGGCATGGTGAGTTCATAGAAGATTTTTTTTTGTTTGGCACAAGTTAGCGCAAATTGATTTTTTTTTGTTTTTTCTCACAAAGTCTCCTTTTCCGCTAACTTGTGACAAAAATTTCAATCTTTCATGGACTCAATATGCCCCTCAGCGAATACCTTGGGGTGTCTTCTTTCCAAAATGGGGTCATTTGTGGGGTGTTTGTACTGCCCTGGCATTTGAGGGTCTCCGCAATCATTACATGTATGGCCAGCATTAGGAGTTTCTGCTATTTTCCTTAGGCCTCATGCACACTACCGTTGTTTGGGTCCGCATCCGAGCCGCCGTTTTGGCGGCTCGGATGCGGACCCATTCATTTCAATGGGGCCGCAAAAGATGCGGACAGCACTTCGTGTGCTGTCCGCATCCGTGGCTCCGTTCCGCGGCCCCTCAAAAAAAAAATAACATGTCCTATTCTTGTCCGCGCTTTGCGGA
The DNA here is from genome assembly GCF_905171765.1 of Bufo bufo. Taxonomy (NCBI): domain Eukaryota; kingdom Metazoa; phylum Chordata; class Amphibia; order Anura; family Bufonidae; genus Bufo; species Bufo bufo. The sequence continues at coordinate 44,513,597 of NC_053393.1, read as the reverse complement.
CAAGAATAGGCATTTATATTGCGTTTTTTTGCGGATCCACGGTTTGCGGATCGCAAAAAATGGCACGGTCGTGTGCATGAGGCCTTATATTGAGCATACGGGTAATGAGATATTTTTTTTCCGTTCAGCCTCTGGGCTGAAAGAAAAAATGAACGGTACAGATTTCTTCATTCGCATCGATCAATGTGGATGAAAAAATCTCTGCCAAAAAATGTGCAAAAAAAAAAAAAAGCTGCGATCGCTAATAAAGATCCAAAAAGCTCAAAAGTGATCTTTATAGCGCCTCAGCGATTTTACGGTGTTTTTGCAGTGATCATAAAAAAAATATTTCTGTCACTGCGGTGGGGCGGACTGAACGCAAGTGTGCGCACAAGATCAGGCCTGATCAGGCGAACACTGCGTTTTTTGTAGAGCCTAAGGTGACCCTAATGTACTGATATAGATCTGATTGCGATCAGTCTTGATCACTTACAGATACTATATAGTACTAGTGCTGATTAGCGACAGCGATGAAGCTAATCAGCGACTAATCAGTGACTGCGGTGCGGTGGGCGCTAACTACCTAACAAGTAGCTAACTAACTGGCGGTGATAAGGGATCTTTAGGCCCCATTCACACGTCCGCAATTCTGTTCCGCATTTTGTGGAAAGGAATTGCGGACCCATTCATTTCTATGGGGACAGACTTTGTCCCGCTCGGATCCGGAATTGCGGACCTGCACTTCCGGGTCCGCACTTCCGTTCCGCAAAAATATGAAACATGTCCTATTCTTGTCCGCAATTGCGGACAAGAAAAGGCATTTTCTATATAGTTCTGGCAATGTGCGGATCCGCAAAATGCGGAAAGCACATTGCCGGTGTCAGTGTTTTGCGGATCCTCGGAGATCCGCAAAACACATACGGACGTCTGACTGGAGCCTTACAGGGGCGTGATCAATGACAGGGGGGTGATCAGGGAGTCTATATGAGGTGATCAGGGGTTAATAAGTGACGGGGGGGGTGTAGTGTAGTGTGGTGCTACTTACAGAGCTGCTTAGATCGACCACCAGAGGAGCAGGTAGCAGGTATATCAGACGCTGTTAACAAAACAGCGTCTAATATACCTTTATGATGTTAAAAAAATCGCATCTACAGCCTGCCAGCGAATGATCGCTGCTGGCAGGCTGTAGATCAACTTGTTTACCTCGCGATCCTGTGAACGCGCGCTCCTGTGAGCGCGCGTTCACAGGAAATCTCGGGTCTCACGAGATGACGCCTATTGGCGTCATCGAGACCTGAGAGAGCCGCCGCACTGACGCCTATCGGTTAAGTATAACGCTGTCCATTCACTGACAGGAAGCGGTGACTTAGAAGCGACAAAACAGTCCACAGCAATACAATTTTCACACCGCGATTTTTACAGTTCTTGGGCCAGCAATTTTTAAAATAAACAGATAGGGCTTTGTCACTTTATAGCAATAACGGCACACAGTTTATATTCCACAATGGCGTAGGAATGATCGCATCCTGTTCGTGACGCCAAAATATGCAGTACGCAGCCCTGCAGGGTATTGCGATGGTGAGGTCACGGTTAATAGGCAAACGATGGTTGCTCTTGGTTACTCAAAGTTTTATGAAAGACCCTGGGCAGGCGTACAGCAGTGATGGAGAGGCTGGCGCATGGATCTTCTGGGGCACTCTCTGTGTATAGGGACCAGGCCTGGTGGTAGGTGAGGTGCCCTGGATGTTGCAGGTTTAAGGTGCCGGTGGCAAGATCCCTTTAAGTTTGTGACGCCAGTGCCGGTAACGGTGGCACACCGATTTATAATAGGAATAATTGAGGAACACGATGTTGTGGTGAACCAAAACTTCCTTTTACTGGAAACAATCAACTATTTACAGTCTTTTGTTCAGTTCCATATGTCAGCAGCAGTCACAAGCAGGTTTATACAAATGGCAGGCACAAGGTTCTTGCAAGATACTCAGAGGGTTAACACACTTACAGATCAGGCTGCACTTTTCCTCAGAAATCCTGTCTGTCTTTATCCCAAGGCCCGTATGCCCTATTGTTGGCTTTATCCTTGGTTAGGGAAACTTCCTTAGGTATATGTCCTTGCTTTCAATTAAATCCTTCTGCCCTTCAGCTCTCTTGTCTGGCTGGAATACTGGCTCTGCTCTGCTCTGTTATGGGAACTTATCTTCTCAGGAGGCAAAACCCTCTCCTGGTGGGGCAACTAGAAGCCTGGACTGTCTAGCAGCATGTCAGAACCTGGCCTTCAGCTCCTGCCTGGCTAAAGTGCCCACTCTGAACTGACTCTACACACCTTTTCCTAAACAGGACCTGACTATATATATTAGGGGTTCCCTAGCTCCCTCTACTGTCTAGGAGGAGGAACTGCACCCTAACAGGCCTGATACACAGATAAAGCAGGGAAAATACACATAAAACATGGCAATATACATTAAAATGTAATGTAAAATACAATGCCACTGTTCCACAGGAGGTGGAGAACAATGTGGCCCAATTGACCCTTGTGTAGTGCCCACATTTACCTAGTGGGACACTACAATGACAAACAACACAAACCCCACAAACAATCCCCGAAGGGAGACAACAAACAGGAATGAAGTGGAGATCCAACAGCTCCAGTTCCAACACCTCCAGCTCCACCAGAGGTCAGAATAGAAAATCTGGAAGGAAGGTCTATATCTGGAAACAAGGGAAGCAGAAAGGGAGAATATATAGTAGCTGGGAGTGGCTGACAGAGAACAGCTGAAAGGAAAAGCTACAGATTCCTAAATGGGACAAAAAGGATCGCAAACCTAAGCAGGAAAACCTGGACCAGAATCCATTACCACCACTAGGTCATGGAACGATCTCTTGAAACCGAGCAAGTAGCCACCCGCTGCAACCTTCTGACCCCACGCACAACAGGGTCAGCGATAGGTCCTGACACCCTCGTGACATCCATGTCCTGAGTTTGTTTGGGTTCCAGTCCTGTTGTTTGTGGTTTCCTGCAAGTGGGGGCCAAGTGTACCGGGACCTTCCTGGAGGAGCGACCAGTGAGCCCTCGGCCCAGTTCATCCCCACCACCAGGGACTCTGTGAAGAACGGGGCTCACTGGATCTCCGCCCTCTGGGTTTTGCTTAACCGCCCTCTGAGCTACCACTATTGCTTAACCTGCTTTACTGTCATGTTCTTTTATTACATGTGTAATAGAGTACATGTAGCAGGGGTAACACTCACACTCTTAACTCAAATGTCTTAACTCAAAAGCCATTGAAAAGCAATTGCTTAACGCATTTAGTTGCATTTAATTTAGATAACATGTCTCATAAAGCATGTGTGTTAACCCTGCTACATCCGTACTCTGTTGGTCCTTGGTCTGTTTTGCCTGTGTCCTGTTTGCAAGACGTCCCGGAGTTCTGCCCTGGGCCTTCGGAACGTGATATACACAGCAGTCTAAAAAATTACTTTGCCCAACAAATACTGCCCCTGACACTGTCCTGTAAACATAGTGTCCCCCAAAAATAATTATGCTAGCCTGATACTGTACCAAGGTACCCCTCCCCCACACAATAATTCTCTGCCAGGGTGGTAACAGTGCCCCCAAACGTAATAATGTCCCTAATTTTACCCCAGAAGTAATAATGTCTCCACAGTGCCCATACTACTTAATCATGTTTCACGTAGTCCCCCCCCCCGTTGTAATAAAGCCCACAATATTGCCCCCAGTAGTAATAATTCCCCCTATAACGTGTGCCAGTACAAAAAATACCCCCTATAACATGTGCCAGTACACAAAATGCTCCCTTATAATGTGTGCCAGTACAAAAAAATGCTCACTTATAACGTGAGCCAGTACTAAAAATAAGCCCTTTTAGTGCCCCTAGTAGAAAAAATGTCCCCATAGTGGCCCCCTTATAATGTGTGACAGTACAAAAATGCTCCTTTTTAGAGCCCCCAATGTCTCCATACTGCTTCCCCTAGCATGCTGCCAAATAAAAATTATAAACTCAAATACTCCACCTCCATTCTACCTCATCCGGTCTGTGCCCTGAGCTGTATGCAGCCCGGCTCAGGCAGCGTGATGACGACACCGGCCTCTGATAGGCTACAGGCAGAGAACAGTGATACAGCTGAATATGCAGAAATGAGCGCTTCCACAATGGAAGGGGTCATTGCCCATGGCCTTTACGCTGCCCCGGACTTGTCCCTACCTGGAGCCTCCAGAGGCAATAACCTCACCTCGCCTGATTGATAGTATACCCCTGGGTGTAATCACATGTTGTCTTAATTTTTTGTGATATTTCTGCCATTTCCTATCTGTAAAACTCATGTGTGAATACAGCCATAATGCAGTCCCTAAAAGGTTATATCTTTACACTAGGGGGAGCTTAGAAGCATACTGTTTACACAGCGGAGCAGATACACATACACTGTAATAAATCATAGTAAACCTGATGAGCCGCATGATGTGATGCCCCTTTAACTAAACCCCACCCACGTTTCTCACTACTTTTGAAGGGTGGTGGGAGAAGTCAAAAGTCGCAAATTATGCTGCAAATATAGCGTATGCTGTTATCCAGACTACACATCCAGACTGCCGTTATAGAGGGCGCTCCAGACTACACATCCAGACTGCTGTTATAGGGGGCTCTCCAGACTACACATCCAGACTGCTGTTATAGGGGGCTCTCCAGACTACACATCCAGACTGCTGTTATAGGGGGCTCTCCAGACTACACATCCAGACTGCCGTTATAGAGGGCGCTCCAGACTACACATCCAGACTGCTGTTATAGGGGGCTCTCCAGACTACACATCCAGACTGCTGTTATAGGGGGCTCTCCAGACTACACATCCAGACTGCTGTTATAGGGGGCTCTCCAGACTACACATCCAGACTGCTGTTATAGGGGGCTCTCCAGACTACACATCCAGACTGCTGTTATAGGGGGCTCTCCAGACTACACATCCAGACTGCTGTTATAGGGGGCTCTCCAGACTACACATCCAGACTGCTGTTATAGGGGGCTCTCCAGACTACACATCCAGACTGCCGTTATAGGGGGCTCTCCAGACTACACATCCAGACTGCCGTTATAGGGGGCTCTCCAGACTACACATCCAGACTGCCGTTATAGAGGGCGCTCCAGACTACACATCCAGACTGCCGTTATAGGGGGCTCTCCAGACTACACATCCAGACTGCTGTTATAGGGGGCTCTCCAGACTACACATCCAGACTGCTGTTATAGGGGGCTCTCCAGACTACACATCCAGACTGCTGTTATAGGGGGCTCTCCAGACTACACATCCAGACTGCTGTTATAGGGGGCTCTCCAGACTACACATCCAGACTGCTGTTATAGGGGGCTCTCCAGACTACACATCCAGACTGCTGTTATATGGGGGGTGCTCCAGACTGCTGTTATAGGGGGCGCTCCAGACTACCCATCCAGACTGCTGTTATAGGGGGCGCTTCACACTACACATTAAGAGTGATGTTATAAGGGGTGCTCCAGACTACACATCCAGACTGCTGTTATAGGGGGCTCTCCAGACTACACATCCAGACTGCTGTTATAGGGGGCTCTCCAGACTACACATCCAGACTGCTGTTATAGGGGGCTCTCCAGACTACACATCCAGACTGCTGTTATAGGGGGCGCTCCAGACTACACATCCAGACTGCTGTTATAGGGGGCTCTCCAGACTACACATCCAGACTGCTGTTATAGGGGGCTCTCCAGACTACACATCCAGACTGCTGTTATAGGGGGCTCTCCAGACTACACATCCAGACTGCTGTTATAGGGGGCTCTCCAGACTACACATCCAGACTGCTGTTATATGGGGGGTGCTCCAGACTGCTGTTATAGGGGGCGCTCCAGACTACCCATCCAGACTGCTGTTATAGGGGGCGCTTCACACTACATATTAAGAGTGATGTTATAAGGGGTGCTCCAGACTACCCATCCAGACTGCTTTTTGAGGGGGAAACCTAACAACCTAGTCCAAAATCGAGAGAAAAACAAACTCTTAAGCAGTTCTTCTTCTCTCTGCAGGGGTCTTCGCTATGTTTTTTTTACAGCATTTGGCTATACATACCTGTTTAGGTTTTTCGAGGTTTGGCAGGATTGGGAGAAGCGTACGATACATTGTTATAATTTCAGAATAGCTCCATGTTGTAGGGAAAGAACATCTGCTGTCTTCCCGACCGCCATATGTCTGCAGGGAAGGAGCCAGGACTTCTGAAGTCTTACCATTTTGGCAGAATAACCCGCGAATGCGAGCGGTGGTCGAGGGTCTGGGAAATTAGAAGACTACTTCTTCACGCACGGTTACTACGGTAACTATGTGTGGAGAAAAAGAGGCACAGCACACCAACATCAAAACCTCATCCCAACTGTGAAGTATGGTGGTGGGGGCATCATGGTTTGGGGCTGCTTTGCTGCGTCAGGGCCTGGACAGATTGCTATCAAAGGAAAAATGAATTCCCAAGTTTATCAAGACATTTTGCAGGAGAACTTAAGGCCATCTGTCCACCAGCTGAAGCTCAACAGAGGACAACGACCCAAAGCATAGAAGTAAATCAACAACAGAATGGCTTAAACAGAAGAAAATACGCCTTCTGGAGTGGCCCAGTCAGAGTCCTGACCTCAACCCGATTGAGATGCTGTGGCATGACCTCAAGAAAGCGATTCACACCAGACATCCCAAGAATATTGCTGAACTGAAACAGTTCTGTAAAGAGGAATGGTCAAGAATTACTCCTGACCGTTGTGCACGTCTGATCTGCAACTACAGGAAACGTTTGGTTGAAGTTATTGCTGCCAAAGGAGGTTCAACCAGTTATTAAATCCAAGGGTTCACATACTTTTTCCACCTGCACTGTGAATGTTTACATGGTGTGTTCAATAAAAACATGGTAACATTTAATTATTTGTGTGTTATTAGTTTAAGCAGACTGTGATTGTCTATTGTTGGGACTTAGATGAAGATCAGATCACATTTTATGATCAATTTGTGCAGAAATCCATATCATTCCAAAGGGTTCACATACTATTTCTTGCAACTGTATGTTATAAGGGGCTCTCCAGACGACACATTCAGACTGCTGTTATAGGGGGCGCTCCAGACTGCTGTTATAGGGGGCGCTTCACACTACACATTAAGACTGATGTTATAAGGGGCGCTCCAGACTACCCATCCAGACTGCTTTTTAAGGGTGAAATCTAACAACCTAGTCCAAAATCGAGAGAAAAACAAACTCTTAAGCAGTTCTTCTTCTCTCTGCAGGGGTCTTCGCTATGTTTTTTCCCAGCATTTGGCAGTACATACCTGTTTAGGTTTTTCGAGGTTTGGCAGGATTGGGAGAAACGTACGATACATTGCTATAATTTCAGAATTGCTCCATGTTGTAGTGAAAGAACATCTGCTGTCTTCCCCACCGCCATATGTCTGCAGGGAAGGAGCCAGGACTTCTAAAGTCTTACAATTTTGGCAGAGTAACCCGCAAATGCTAACGGTGGTGAAGGGTCTGGGAAATTAGCCTACTTCTTCACGCACGGTTACCACGGTAACAGTCCCCCACCCTGTGATCTGCACCCTACATTGCAGCATCAGTTGCTATGCCTTGGCCTGGACTTGGCGTAAAACGCCATTTGTTGTCATAACACGATACTACGCTTGTGTTTCCGGGCTGAAAATTGGCATAAATCTCCTTAAAATATAATAACAAGACAGCGGAAGCGAGACACGAGCCAACACAACAAGTCAAGTTTGTTTTCTTGGCATCGAGGCCTCGTCATAATTGCCTCAAACAATTATAAAATGAGTCACACTGGGCCAAACACTCAACTTGGTCTCCAAATAGGAGAAGTCTTACAATTACGTCCCCGCCGGCAACCGGCACCTACCGATACAATGACGGCTCATTAGAAGTTGTTACAGGAACCTTTCCCCTCCAAGCGTCCAGTCCATGCAAGAAATAAATCATTTAGGGTTTCTGTCACCAGAATTAACCCTAATAAACTGGCTGACATTAGCGATACTTGCCAATTTCCCCCACCTTCCACATTGTTGAACAACTCCTGTAATGTACTTATCGTAGTTTGCCAAACTTTTTAAGCACCGAAGCCATGTCAAGCCTATTTTATTCCCGGATGGCAGAATTTACTGTAAAGGACTCTGTCACTCTTATAACCTTTGAATAGCGTAGCAGTGAGCATATGTGACCACCGCTCCATACAAACGGGGGATACATTTCCTCCATTCTTGTGATTAGCAGTCGTCCCTCCAGCCATCAGACATATATCACCTATCCTGTGGATAAGTGACAAGTGTTAATTAATGGACCATCCCTTTAAGAGAAGCAAATGTCTTGTAGGAAAGCGATAGTGATTGCAGTTGATCTTTATCTGTTTCCAATCCAGAAAATCATTTAGGCTTGGGTGTGACTGCGGATCTTATACATGCAGTTGATTATGTCTTGGATGGAAATATAGGGATCATTTCATACTGTAGTTTCGATTTTGTGGTCAAGACATTAATCTGAATACACGTAAGATAACTAGCAAGTGACAGTCTTATATTACAGAAAGGAAGGTGGTGCCACCTGGTGCTCACCACTGGTACTGCAAGCACATCATATTTCCTCCAAGAATTGTGTTATCACACAGAGCCCCTTTCAATAGGTGGCACTATCAAGATTGTTCTGTTTCTCTGCATCTACGAATCTTTTAAAAGGTACATGAATTAGAACTATACCCTCGTAAAATCTTAATGCATCATGTGTGTTTCTTGCACAGCGATAAAGACGTAGCATTTAGCAGTTTCAGAAAAGTGGATGAGATTTTACAACGTCGCATCCACACTCTGCAAAAAAAGAAAAAAAAATCTGAAGCCTAAAATCATTTAAAATCTGCTGCATGCAAATTAACACCGCAGGTTTCCATCACAGATTTCACCCTTAGAATAGCAAATCCGCAGCAAAAAACCCACAACAATCCTTATGGAACACATAAAATTTTGCTGCGAATGGTGCTATGGAAACTCTGCTGTAGAAATACCGCCCCATGTCAACATACTATAAATGTGTCACTTTACATACCTGCTCCTGCCTGATATATGTATGGAGAGACACAGGTAGGTGGGTGGTACAGGTGCCAAGGGAAGCATATGATGCCAGTCTTGTGCACTGGTCGTCCAAATAGAATAATAATAAAAAATACAATGGAGGTCTATAGGACAAAAATGGTCATACTCAGAGCATGCTGCAATTTCAAAACACTTCCATGACCGATGCAAAACTGCATCTCAGTTGCAGTCATCAGGGGCGTGGCAATTTTTTTTAAAAAACAACCTTGCCTCTAATTCCTCCTAGTCCTGCCCAATCCCCTTATTGCCCCCACACAGTATAATGCTCCTTTAGTGCCCCCTCACTGTAGTTACAGTACCTCAGAAGGACTACTGCAAAGGGTTAATTATTATAAAAGTTAATGCCATATTATTCAGTGAAATGTTGTGATTTTTTGTGTTTTATATGTACTCACTAGCAATCTGTGGGCAACCAAATAATTAACATATTGTCAGACTGTTTAGTTTACCAGTACGATGGTCCGTGTCCGCCACTTGGTTAGGCTACTTTCACACCTGCGTTAGGTGCAGATCCGTCTTGTATCTGCACAGACGGATCCGCACCGATAATGCAAACGCTTGTATCTGTTCAGAACGGATCCGTTTGCATTACCATGAACAAAAAAAAAAATTAAATTTTTTTTTGTTCATGGTAATGCAAACGGATCCGTTTTGACTTACACTGAAAGTCATTGGGAGGCGGATCCGTTTTCAATTGCACCATATTGTGTCAGTAAAAACTGATCCGTCCCCATTGACTTACATTGTAAGTCAGGACGGATCCGTTTGGCTCCACATCGTCAGGCGGACATCAAAACGCTGCAAGCAGCGTTTTGGTGTCCGCCTCCAGAGCGGAATGGAGGCTGAAAGGAGGCAAACTGATGCGTTCTGAGCGGATCCTTATCCATTCAGAATGCATTGGGGCTAATCTGATCCGTTTTGGGGCGCTTGTGAGATCCCTGAAACGGATCTCACAAGCGGACCCAGAAACGCCAGTGTGAAAGTAGCCTTAGTTGAGGAGTCTAGACTAAGCAGAGCAAGGGAAAAGATGTGTGTGTGTGAAAGCTCCTGCTATCCAGGCCCAAGTTCGGAGAACCTTAGTCTCTGGGACCATCTGCCGAAGTAGCAACTCTACCTACCACCAGGATAACCCTGAGAGAAAGAGATCTCATATCTTGAAGGTTCAGAACCCTATCCAGGCTGTACTGACAAGTCAGTATGGCATTCGCTCGCTTGTTTACGGCGTGGAAAGGATTATTGCCTGCGTCACCTACTCAGTCCACTAATTTCAGAAAGGGTTAACAAGAACTTAATTGCATGTCTATGGCGGGCAATAATACTCTCGGAAGGGATACAGGGTTTTAGAGATACAATTGGCCAAGTCATGTCCAGATGTGAAGTGTGTTTTAACTGTGACCCTCACTGCAGCTTTTGGTAGCAGGTCACCTTACTGACTCCAATGCTTGACCATCCAGACTCTAGATTTTCTAGTTCTTTCCTTCGTCTAAGGCTCCATTCACACATCCGCAATTCTGTTGCAGAATTGCGGACCCATTCATTTCTATGGGGCCACACTATGTGCTGCCCGGATCCGGAAATGTGGATCCGCACTTCCGGGTCCGCAATTCCGTTCCCGAAAAAAAATAGAACATGTCCTATTCTTGTCTGCAATCAGACTACGGAATATAACTTTCCAAGGGTTTAGTCCTCTTTTCAAAAAAATGTCAGATCTTCCATTAACAATATGCATCTTTGCTAAGAGAATAATCAGCATTATGGAGGCGCCTAACACTATATATTCCCACAGTATGGGGATTTTTGGCTATATACCGAGAGAAATATCTTATTAATATCACAAGCAATAAGCACAGTATACGTTACCGGGTCAAAGGTAGACAGAGTTTCAGATGGGACCAGTTCTCAAGAACCTTCCTAGTAGCCAAAAAAATAATCCAAGTTTCTTTTGGTATCTCTTTCTTGTGCTCAGTTTCCTTTGTGAGTTTTTCTTTTGGTTTGTGAGTGATCCCTAACGCTCTGCACACGAGTAATTATTCCCCACCTTATCTAAGAATCATCCCCTTCTGGATTAGGGATTTCCAATCAGGTAAGGTGGGTATATTCGTATGCTAATAACACAATGATGTCATATTAACCCTTGACATGGTATAAAACAAATGGTAAAATAATATAATATTATCCATCTGCCTCCAGATGGCACTGTTGTAACATCAGACTTTTAAGTGAAAACTTAGTGTCACGGCTGAGGATGGGGGAAATCCTCAGCCGTGCGTGCGAGATGATGTTGTGGCTGCTCGGCCAGGAGAACAGGATAGGGAGCAGGTCACCTCCTACAGCGTCCCTACCCTGACCCTAACTCCTAACTGCATGGGCCGACCATAAAGGTAGGAGGACCCATGCGCAGGAACCTCGGATCCCTAACTCACCCTCCGTCCGGTCCCTGCGCTAGGAGTCAGGATAAGACTCCCTACTCCTCCTAGACACGGAGGAGCAGGAGTCTCAATAGCCGGGCTGTTGGGAAAATGGGAACTCCTACAGCCTTACGGGAATGACAGGCGAACTATTAGTTCCACCAACCTGTCACAGCCTTCCTGACTGGATCCCTGCGCAAACAGGAATCCAGAACCGTAAGCTGCACCAAACACATAGAAAGGTCCCAACAGAACACAACATACAACATCAACACACAGCAGACATAAACATAAGGACAATATCTTTATGACCACAGGGGTGGCTCTCACTGGCAGATAGTAACACAGGAGGCTGCTCCAGCAAGCATGGCTGAAACAACCCACAGAGCCATGCTAACAGTGAGGCTATATAGGCCAGGAAGCCACACCCCACAGTCGGACACACCCAGTGACACACACACACACTGGGAAGGGAGTTAACCCTTCCAGCACCACAGAAGGGAAAAACACCACTTAAACGGGAAGTGCACACAATACATAAAACACAGTGTACACCATACACACACACCTAACATAAAGGAAGTAAGGTGAGACCGCATGCCAAAGCAGCAAGCTGCCTAGCACCGCTCAGGCTGCTCTGCTGACAATAACAGAACACAACTAGTTGCCCGCGGCAACCACAAGTGAGGCCACACACAGCGACCCTCACCTGTGGTTGAACACACAAACTAAACCGCAGGCAACCGCATGCGGTAAGGAGTCACGGACATAGCCATGGCCGTGACACTTAGATAACGTGGCTTTATTTTATTAGGTACCTTTTAACCTTTCTCAACGTAAATCAAAGAGGAGGGATACCTCTTTGACAATCTGAAGTAATCATTCCCAGACATTCCCAGTGGGGGGGAAGGGGGGCTCCCAACTCTGCCTCAACCAATTTGATGGTTCCCATACCATCTTATTTATGGTCAGATAAGAAATACAATGGGCCTTACACTTGCACCATGGGTTTGTATATATAACTGTCCAAGCTATTGAGTAACGACGACTGAAATAACATTAGCTCTTCTGAGAAACTTCTATTAGTAGAAAACCTCAGTGTTTTCTATACCTTCTAAGACTATATCCATTCAGTAAGATACACACGACATAAAGTATACCTTAATATTTGGTATAATATATATCAATATTGCATATTATACATGAATTATTGATATGTTCATACTAAAAAACTAAATATATGCACACATGAATATATATAATACTTATGAATATATGAATAGACACCACACACCAGAGGTGTCTTAAGTATATAAATTCTTATTAAAATTCACAAGATAGATATGAAATAGATAGTTATGAAATAGATAGATAGATAGATAGATATGAAATAGATAGATATGAGATAGATAGATAGATAGATAGATATGAAATAGATAGATAGATAGATAGATAGATAGATAGATAGATAGATAGATATGAAATAGATAGATAGATAGATAGATATGAAATAGATAGATAGATAGATATAGATAGATAGATAGATAGATAGATAGATATAGATAGATAGAGAGTATAGATAGATTTAGATATAGATTCGGTAAACAAAGACTTTATTGATTGCAACCTGTGACCCTACCATCCACTGGCCCTATATCTGCCCTCCTGCCTTGCACCCTGCCATGGACCTAACAGTAAGGGCAGGCACCCCAACTACCATCAGGCAGGAGCCCCAGAAAACCAGGGAGTGTCCCAAGGGAAGAACGGTTGTGCCCTCCATTCACTGTGCACGGCCCGGGGAGAATCAAGGTGAAGATTTCCGCCGTGAACTGTGACTCCTCCCATCCTCAACTCACCTCCAAGTCGCTGCATAGTAATGCCCTCTTACTTCCCCTCTGCAGTAGTTATGTTCCCTTTGTGCCCCATGCAGCAGTTAAACCCCCTTAGTGTCCCCACCCAGTAGTTATGCCCCCTTATGACCCCTCTCATAATAGTATTACCCCCTTAGTGGCCCCTTACAGTAGTGCTGCCCTTAGTGTGCCCCCCTTACAGTAGTGCTGTCACTATAGTGCTAATAAAACAAAAAAAATGAATACTCACCTAGACCCTTTCCCCCGATGAACAGAGCACATCCTGCTTTCCACAGCAGCAGGCGCAAGGAGATGATGTTCACTTCATACACAGGTTTCACAAACTACTCAAATCTTAATACAAGAAAGATAGGCAATAATCAATAACTCTAATCCTGGCCATTTAACCCTTAGATACCACAGCATCTAGGCAGTTAGACATGGGGATGCCCTACATCCCCCTTGGCCACCCTTCAATGGGTGTCAGTCGGTTGCCATGGCCTTACAGAGGCTTCCAGGCCTGTCATGACTGTCTTAACTGGCCAATCCATACACATTAGTCTTTTTGCGGTGAACCCACCGAGAGTGGTTGGTTTGCCAGACACACTAATGTGGGGGAAGGGGGGGGGGCTCCCAACTCTGCCTCAATAGATAATGTCAGGGGAGACAAGAACAGGGCAAAATGAATATTTTTCACCTGATCCTTTTGTTCTCCTGGGAGATTAGTTGCCGCCAGAAGTGTTGCAGCAGCTTTCTCCGCTCTCTCCCCATGGTACAAACAGATATGTTCGGCCGAGCCGTATATGTACAGTATATGTATGGGAACCCGGGAGGGAGTCAGGCGAGGAAGCAGTCGGACGATAACTATTGAATGTGTATGGGCAGCTTTATGCTGTGCCACAGGCATAGCCTATGGGGATACTCACATCAGTGTATTCCGGACTGGACGTATTATCAGTCTGTATTATTTACATCAAAACCGCAAGTTTAACTGAGCCAAAATCACTGCGCCGTAGATCCTTATGATGCTGTGAGTTCGGGTCAGTTAAAGGGGTTATCCAACCCCTATAATGACCCCTTAATGCCCGGGCACCTCATGTAGGCTATACTTACCCTGCTCCCCGCACCGCCGCTGCATCTTCCCGTCGCGCGGATCAAAACATCCGGCACCAAGGGGCGGGGGCTTGGTCTCAGCCAATAGCAGGCAGTGACAGGGACAAGCCTCCCTAGCATCACAGGTGACGCTAGGAAGGCCCATCCCCGTTGCGGCCCGCTATTGGATAACCACCTCCCAACCCCCGACACCAAATGTTTTGATCCGCACGACAAGGAGATGCAGCGGCGGTGCGGGGAGCAGGAGAGACGCAGATGCAGGGTAAGTATAACCTATATGAGGTACTCATGCATTAGAGGGGTCATTATAAGGGTTGGATGACCCCTGTAAACCCTCAGTCTGGCCATGAGACATGCAAGTAATAGGTATTGATAATACATCTGGCGTACACTCCTGTGAATAGACCCTACTGAACAGCTAGACATTAACAAAAAACTATATTTGTGTTCGGACAGGCTATCAGAACGCATGCCCTACCACGACCCCCTTACCATAATAAGCAGTAGAATTATGCCATAACTGCTGTCGTAAAAGTAGCCTAAAGTGGGCCACCTTAGTAGTCTGAGAATTGAAAAAGGGGGAATGGGTGGGCAGGTGAAAAGCAACCAGCCGCGCGACGTGGGCTATGGGGGTGAGCCTTATATGTCGTGAGAGGGAGCCTCCCCTCACACAAATACGGCAATACCTTAGCCTTAATACTTGTGTTCGGACAGGCTATCAGAACGCATGCCCTACCACGACCCCCTTACCATAATAAGCAGTAGAATTATGCCATAACTGCTGTCGTAAAAGTAGCCTAAAGTGGCCAAAAAGTACAAACGTTAGTGTAGTTAGTGCTTTAATGAAAAACACGTATTATGCCAACAGATTACGAAAAGCAACAGACATTTCATGACATGGGTCTGGGATGTACGCAAGGTATGACGAGGACTTCCATCTCCCTAGTTTCCTGATGACATGGACCGGGACACCGTTCTTGGAGGCGGCGCCGATACGAAATGAGTGACCCGTGATGCTAGCTGGGTTAACATTGACATTGACAAGTAGTGCCCTAACGTACTTCAGGAAAACCTGAATGCTGAGAGATGTGCCGTTGTGAGGCAGCAATGGCGAGTCTGGTGCCGATGTACGTATATGAAGTAACCATTGGTTTAGGACTTCGACTGGACACCACTGGTCACCGGTGGGAAAATACCTGACACGTACCATCTCCCCCGGACGAGCGGCTTTAGACTGTTCTAAATTAAGCAAGAACCCTGAACTATCTGGAATTAGATCTTTCTTACGAAGAAACTTTGTGGAAGTGGCTGTGCACGTAAATTCCCCGGGCCTTAGGAAACCGAAAAATGACAGGTATAATGCCGTTTCTACTAGTCTACTAATCTCTAGACCAAAGGGGCGGTTACGTAGCATGTCAGAGACTGCCCTAAACATGGGACCTGTGAATGGCTGACGGCCCGTGGTTTTCTGAAAGGTGGTTTTCTGTATACCCCGTAACATAGCCTTAATGGGATAGGCAGAAAACAAGGAAGGCTGCTCCGGGTGAGCCAGATAACAGTTGGATTCCTGCTAAATATAGCTTGATTGTGTTGTAAGCTAACTTCAAATTTGAGTGGCAAAACCCAATGAAAGCCATTAGGTAGGTTATGTGTCCCATATCTAGTGGTGGATGTGAGACTCTGAACTTGTTAAACAACGACCATGCTGTCTTGTACACCTTCAACGTATTTACGGAGAGGGACTGTTCCACCAGGGATCTGGCAGTGAGGAGTAGTGGTGCTATTGCATGACTAGCAAGTTGTGCTGCGGGATCGTAGTTGGTAGCGGATCTGCCCCTGGGGAAACCTGTAAAAAGAATGGAACATTAAGCCTGGATAGCGCGTCTGCAGCAAGATTCCTCTGTCCTTGAATATGCGTGCAAACAAAATTGAACCTATGCTGTAACGACAACCACACAAACCTCCTCAGAAATGCCATAATTTCTCTGGACCCAGACCTGCCCTTCATCATGACGTCCACCAGTGCTGCATTATCTGTTAAAAACAACACGGTCTGGTTACCCCACAGACTGCCCCACGTATGAGCTGCTGCCACTACCGGATACATCTCGAAAAGGGTGGATGACTGTAGAAAGCCTGGAATAGCTAAAACCTCAGGCGGCCAAGGACTGGCCATCCAATGTTTTTTGTAAATGGCCGCAAACCCGGTAGAAGAAGCTGCGTCTGTATGGACGATCGGGGAATGAGTGGATACAGAGGGGACAAAGAATGACACTCCGTTCCACTGTGCCAAAAACTCATCCCACATCATGAGATCTGCTAAGGCATCCTGATCTAACCTAAGTGCGCTATCCTGACCCGGGGCTAAGGGTAGAAGCTTCAGCAACCTGGATATGAATGATCTACCTTGTGGTATTATCCTCATTGCAAAGTTCAACATACCAAGTAGACTCTGGAGATCTGTTTTAGTGGTGACTCTAACACGTGCAAGTTTGTGTACTACTTCTCTGATCCTGGTTAACTTGTCGTGAGGCAGACTAGCTTGCATGCTAACTGTGTCCAAGCGAATGCCTAGAAAAGTAATGACATTACCTGGACCCTCTACTTTATTGGGGGCTACGGGGACTTTAAGGTCTTCAAAAACTCCTCTCAACACCGTGAGATCTTGTGGGACCTGTGTGGGTGGCTCGATTAACAGGAAATCGTCCAGGTAGTGGATTACGTGATGTACTCGAAAAACATTCACTAGTACCAAATGCAAGCCTTGGGCAAACTGATCAAATAACCAGGGACTCGACTTAGCGCCAAAAGTCAGTTTGTTCGCAAAATAATACTGCCCTTGCCACTTAATGCCATGCCACTGCCACAGCTGAGGTTTAAGGGGTAACAACTTAAAAGCATCTGTGATATCGGCTTTCGACAACCAGGTTCCCTTGCCTAGTGACAGAATGACCTGTATGGCCTCATCTATGGAAGAATATTTCATAGAAACTTCCTCAGAGGGTATCAGTGAGTTCAAACTTGGAATGGAGAGTGAATGAGGAGCTGACAAATCATAAATTACCCTTTTTTTTATTGGAAAATTTCCCTGTGACAACACCTATGTTGACCCTCCAATAATCATATGGGGACTGTGCCATTGGACCTATCAAATATCCCTTCTCTAACTCGACAGCTAGTAAGTGTGAAATGGAGACCGGGTCTCGGACGGCCGACAACAGGTTTTTGCATTCATATGTAACCTGCGGCAGCGCCACCAAACCGGTGTGGAAGCCATGCCGAAGACCATCGATCAGAAACTGTACCCAACTCTGATCTGGATGATCTAGTAAATATATGGCCAGCAAATCCGTATCTACCACGCTTAGTCACGCTGAATGTTGCCCTTTCTGGGGGCACACGGTGACAGAATGAGCCCTGAAACAAAGGGTACACAAGTGCAGCAGCCTACAATGATTAAAGTAACAACCTGTGGTGTTGAAGTTGTTACATATCTGTGTTTTCCCAAGGTATTTAATCGGCCGCCCTAACTTGTCTATGCCTGTCGTAAGCCTGGCAAACGGAGGTTGGGGAGTGTAGCTAGCTTGTGCTCGTTCTGGCCTGGCACTAGCACACCAATCTGTGGCATGTGCGTAAGAGCCGCAGCTACTACACGCCGGGGCTTTGAGACCTGCAAAATGCCGGCAAAACAGCTCGGTATCGACTATGGACCAGTCAATGGTATGCTGAAATTGCCTGTGCGCAGCTGCAGCTTTAGCTGAAAAAGATCTGTGGTATTCATAAAATGCCGTACCGCCGTATTTGTTGGCTAAATCCACCACTTTGTATAAATACAGATCCAGCTCCTCTCTCCTATTGGGACTCACTGAACACACTACATCTCTAAATAAGCTAAATGCAAGTACGAACTCTGCTACGGTGAGCTTCCTGTTAAGCCTGACATCTCTGGACTTCAGGATCACTGAAACCTCCCCACACGCTATGGTCTTGCTATCCGGCGTTTCGTGCGTGGCTACGAGCAAGGAAGCTAAGTTAACGTCCTTACCATCTAATATGTCTTGACGCACATTGGCTGGGATGAAATGACATGGTGCTATATTAAGAGGGTTGACCTGGGAGCCAACAACAGAAGACTGGGTGAGTAACTGCACGGCAGTATTCGGGCCAACCGCGTTTGAAGTAGAGGCCGTATTTTCCATCGCCTCTAATCTGGTCTGAAAGCGGGACAGAGAAGACGCCATCGTATTGACTACAGCGTGAAGTTGTGACAAGGAATTTTGTATCGTGTTCGTGGCCACCGAGTCCTCCCCTGAAGCAGGGGGTTCTGAGAACAGCAACCTGTAAAGTTCCGCTTTCCTAGCGGTCGCTGGAAAAGGAATTCCTCTCCTTAACAGCTCTGCCGTGAGCCTCGGCACAGTCCAGGATCTGAGAGCTGGAACCGCCTCTCTTTCGGATTGGGTATCTTCATTACTGTGAGATGCGACACTCTCTTCCACATGAGATTGCTGAGACATCCTAACTAAAAGAAACTGTGGTTACCTATGGGTACCGACTCTCGTGCTCCCACCACCAGTGTCACCGGACCCGTGATATCTGAGCCTGCTAACATGATGCAGTGCTGCCCAGTGAAGCGGGCATCGTACTCCTGAACCTGTTGACATACCCACGGTTCACTCCAAGATATATAACTACCTGGTGACCTGTAGTCGTGACAGACTATTGAGCGTCTGTAGTCGTGACAGACTATTGAGCGTCTGTAGTCGTGACAGACTATTGAGCGTCTGTAGTCGTGACAGACCATTGAGCGTCTGTAGTCGTGACAGACTATTGAGCGTCTGTAGTCGTGACAGACTATTGAGCGTCTGTAGTCGTGACAGACTATTGAGCGTCTGTAGTCGTGACAGACTATTGAGCGTCTGTAGTCGTGACAGACTATTGAGCGTCTGTAGTCGTGACAGACTATTGAGCGTCTGTAGTCGTGACAGACTATTGAGCGTCTGTAGTCGTGACAGACTATTGAGCGTCTGTAGTCGTGACAGACTATTGAGCGTCTGCAGTCGTGACAGGTTTGAGCGTCTGTGACTATAGGCGCCTGAAATCGGCACAGGCCTTGATCGTCTGTAGACATGACAGACCCCGTGCCTGCACCAGTGACAGACCGCGCCTGCCTATTGGTAACAAGCCACGAGCATCTGTACTGGTGACAGACCACGAACGTCAGTACCCGCAACACACGACACAAGGGCTGCCGTGACAACCTCAGTGCCCTACGGTCATGACAAAGGTGAAAAGAAATATATGTCTTCCCCTTGTTTTTTTTTTTTTTTTTCCAGGAGTAGAATACCCTGCATAGGGTTGTGCCACACCCCCGTGCTACTAGACCGTGATACAAAAACCCCTGCCCCCAAGACGGACTCCGTGTCACCTACCTGAACCAATGCGGATATGCCCTACTGCTGCGAGTTAAAGGGGAAAAGGGGAGAAAGGAAACTCAACATATTGCATGACCTCTACTATCCCTTCCCCCCATTTTTTTTTTTTTTTTTTTTCCTTTACCTGCCAGAAACAAAGTACCATGAGATACGTAGTGGCAATATGTGCTGTGGGATGACGATCCTACTGACCTGAAAAGATACTGCGGTTACCACCTAGAACCCTGATAGGTTAAACTCTCATGAGCCATGTCTTTAGAGTTTGATGTGCAACCATTATGTGCTTTATCTAGCGCTGACTGAAGACAATAAAACTACTACGTGTGTGCTAATGAGAAGCCACAATGCAGTGCGATATGGGCTGCTGCCTGCAATAACTACACGCCTAGTAGTTTTATTACACAGTGTCCATGAGCCGGACCAGGCGATGTGCCCTGAAGACCTTGACTGAGGGCACTGAAGTGTACCGCCAGACTGCCCTGCCAAGGACCACCGCAACTGCGGCCCCCACTGAAGGACCCTGAACTGCCAGTACGCGAGCACCGCACTCAAATGCCGCCCAGTGAGGCACACGTGGCGGCGGCACATGCCCCAGAAACGTCAGACACGCCCCTACCATGCCCATGGATGTAAGCGTAGCCACGCCGGCTGACTGACCGGCTGCCGGGTGAGTGACGCGGCCAGTGACCGCCGCGCACATGTTGTGAGACAGCGCCATTCTTCGCCATGTACCGGCGTCTAACGCCCCCCCCCCCCCACACCACCTTATCACCTTAAGTCCGATGCTTGCAGCCGGAGATGCGGAGCTGACGCTGAGACTCCGATCGCGCTTAGCCACGTGACGTCTGTGAGCGCTGCCGAAAGTGCCGACCCGGAAGTGAAACTCGCCGGAAAAGCAACGAGCCGCGCGACGTGGGCTATGGGGGTGAGCCTTATATGCCGTGAGAGGGAGCCTCCCCTCACACAAATACGGCAATACCTTAGCCTTAATACATATATAGTGGGGATTCGCTCTGGTAGACAGGGTAAGCGGACGCAGTACAGAGGCAAAAACCAGTTGGTAAAGCTAAACTTCAGTGTTTATTCAGACATAAGGAAAAAAACTAAATGACAGTTTGCAGTCTTGGTGTAAGTTCACACAATGGAAAGTCCAAGGAACAAAACAATCACCATGTTAGCAGTTTTTTCACCAGCGGTCCACAGCAGGCTTTAGGGGGCCTGTTTCTCAGCATGCGTCTCTCAGCCCTCCAGCATGGCACAAAGCCTCAGATCCCAAACACAGACTGACTGCTCTCCCCTGTCAGAGAGGAGTAAATCCATCAGACCTGACAGTGCTGACTGCTTTTAAACCTGCCAAGACCCGGCCTGGAACGTGGGGAGTATCCACCCACCCAGCACTTTGGCTACTCCCAGTAAGAGCTGTCCCGGATCAGCTTTACAGCCATACTAAACAGCTGATGTGAGACTGCAACCTGCAATACTGACACTTCAGGGGGAAAAAAACGTCTCTTACCTCACCGAGGCCAGGAACCTCGGTGACACGTACCGACCATCAATGATGGCCCCATGTTCCTTCCTACAATATATATATATATATCATTTGTATATATGTCAAGTGATTTCTCCTTATGCATTCCCTGTACTTACTGGTTTACAATCACATGTAAAGATTACAGCAGCCACCAGAGGGCAGCATGTTATAGGATATAACGAAGGACAGACAGATCAGAAAAAGATAAATATCAGAAAAATGCTGGTATCCATGGAGATGCCATCAGCAAGCAGTCGGTCAGTCAGCAGGAATAATTGTGTGCCCAGATCTAACCGCCTCATTGCTGCACCAAAAAAAAAAAAAAAAAAAATTATTTTTATTTTTTAGTTTTTTTGTAATTTAAAGAGAGAGTTCAAGGAAATGTTCCTAAATTGTACGTGGAGTAATGTATGTCAATGATGGTTATATATTTTTGTAGGATTATTTGTACTACTTTTATTCCCATTGAACTTAGTGTAGACGAATGCCACCCATGCTGCGATTAAGCTATCAAAACAACATGATCTAAAAAATACACCTGGGGCTACTAACTTACGTTTCTTTTACACATAGGCCCAGATTTACTAATCATGAGGATATCGTAAACTTACTCCTTGTTCACATTTCCGTGTTCGTCTGTAAACAATTAATCCATGTTTCATTTGTGAAGACGTCCGTGAAGGATCCGTGTTTGGCCCATGTGTCCGTTTTTTACCCTCTGTGTGTCATCCGCATTCCACCGACGCTGCTCAGCTGAAAATTAATTTCCAAAGCATTTCTTACCAGTGGTCAGGAAAAAAAAAAAAACGATGCGATACGGACACAACACAGACACCATCTGTGTGGTGTGTGTTTTTTTTCACAGACCCATAGACTATAATAGGGGTCTGCCCTGGAGTGGAGTAGAAATTAGACTGTTTTTGCAACTATTTGAGTCATAAACAGTCGTAAAAAGTTAGAAAACTTCTGAATTGGTCTAAAACTTCAAAATTGTCGAACAAGGTGCAAAAGCCTCCAAACCAGGGCCAATTTTAGTAGCAAATAAAAAAGTTAGACTGTCTAAGGCTGGGTTCACACGAGCGTGTCCGGATTAGTTCCGGATGCGTCCCGGTGTGTTGCGGCAAACCCGCGCGAGTAGGAATGCAATTGCAGTCAGTTTTGACTGCGATTGCGTTCCGATGTTCAGTTTTTATCGCGCGTGTGCAATGTGTTTTGCACGCGCGTGATAAAAAACCGACTGTGGTACCCAGACCCGAACTTCTTCACAGAAGTTCAGGTTTGGGATCGGGGCTGTGTAGATGTTATTATTTTCCCTTATAACATGGTTATAAGGGAAAATAATAGCATTCTGAAAACAGAATGCTTAGTACAAGGTCAATTGAGGGTTAAAAATAATAAAAAAAATTAACTCACCTTCTCCTCTTGTTCGCGTAGTTCTCCCGGTCTTTAGTTCTTTAAAAGATAAACTATGTGCTAAAGGACCTTTGGTGACGTCAGATCACATGCTACATCACCGCGGTGATGGACCATGTGATTGGAGCATGTGATCTGACGTCACCAAAGGTCCTTTAGCACATAGTTTATCTTTTAAAGAACTAAAGACCGGGAGAACTACGCGAACAAGAGGAGAAGGTGAGTTAATTTTTTTTATTATTTTTAACCCTCAATTGACCTTGTACTAAGCATTCTGTTTTCAGAATGCTATTATTTTCCCTTATAACCATGTTATAAGGGAAAATAATATAGTGAATAGACAGTCACCTAGCAACCATGCGTGAAAATCGCACCGCATCCGCACTTGCTTGCGGATGCTTGCGATTTTCACGCAACCCCATTCACTTCTATAGGGCCTGCGTTGTGCGTGAAAAACACAGAATATAGAGCATGCTGCGATTTTCACGCAACGCACAAGTGATGCGTGAAAATCACCGCTCATCTGAACAGCCCCATAGAAATGAATGGGTCGGGATTCAGTGCGGGTGCAATGCGTTCACCTACCGCATTGCACCCGCGCGGAATACTCGCCCGTGTGAACGCAGCCTAAAACACCTTTTTACACCTAAAATCAGGTGCAGACACTATAGTAAATGTGCCCCAGTGCTCTCTTCAGGGTGTCCAGCTCGACCACCAGATCTATCCCTGACTGAGAATGTCTGGGACTAGATGGGGCGACGGATCTCCCTTGCACAGAAGCCAAGAACCACCATGGCTGAACCACAGGTCCAAGATGAAAGAACTTTGAATGACATCCAGCACCTGTATGACCAGTACGACGTGAGAGTTAGGGTTGCCATCCGATCGGTATCTCACCGGCATTCCGGTATTTTTTTCTACCGGCCGGTATTTTAATTGCCGGTATTTTCTTAAGCTCATTAGTGCAGCCTTTACCTGCCCCTCACCTGTTAATTTTTAAAAAAAGACACTCACCTCCTCCATTTTCTCTCGGCCCTGACTGGATGTGCAGGACAGGACCTGTGAGACGTCATCACGCTGGAGCGCAGGTCCCGAGCTTCCAGTCAGCAGTGAGCGTGCACCGCACCGTGAGCAAATGGAGGAGGGGAGTGCTTTTTTTTTTTTTTCCAGAAGCAGAGAAGGGGGCATTATTCTTCCTGGGGGGTACTAATGGGGGCATTATTCTTACAGCAGAGCACTAATGGGGCCATTACTCTTACTGGGGGGCACTAATGGGGGGGCATTAATTCTAAGCTGCACTAATGGGGGCATTATTATTACTGGGGTGCACTAATGGGGGCATTAATATTACTGGGGGCACTAATTGGGGCAGTATTAATTCTGGGGGGCGCTAATTGGGGCATAACTATTACTGGGGGCTCTAATGGGGGCATTATTAATTCTGGGTGGCACTAATGGAGGCATTAATATTACTGGGGGCACTAATTGGGGCAGTATTAATTCTGGGGGGCGCTAATTGGGGCATTACTATTACTGGGGGCTCTAATGGGGGCATTATAAATTCTGGGTGGAACTAATGGAGGCATTAATATTATTGGGAGCCACAGTATGACAGCGACTTAACACCCTGTATTAACCACCTCAGCCCCCAGTGCTTAAACACCCTGAAAGACCAGGCCACTTTTTACACTTCTGACCTACACTACTTTCACCGTTTATTGCTCGGTCATGCAACTTACCACCCAAATGAATTTTACCTCCTTTTCTTCTCACTAATAGAGCTTTCATTTGGTGGTATTTCTTTGCTGCTGACATTTTTACTTTTTTTGTTATTAATCGAAATTTAACGATTTTTTTGCAAAAAAATGACATTTTTCACTTTCAGTTGTAAAATTTTGCAAAAAAAAACGACATCCATATAGAAATTTTGCTCTAAATTTATTGTTCTACATGTCTTTGATAAAAAAAAAATGTTTGGGTAAAAAAAAAATGGTTTGGGTAAAAGTTATAGCGTTTACAAACTATGGTACAAAAATGTGAATTTCCGCTTTTTGAAGCAGCTCTGACTTTCTGAGCACCTGTCATGTTTCCTGAGGTTCTACAATGCCCAGACAGTACAAACACCCCACAAATGACCCCATTTCGGAAAGTACACACCCTAAGGTATTCGCTGATGGGCATAGTGAGTTCATAGAACTTTTTATTTTTTGTCACAAGTTAGCGGAAAATGATGATTTTTTTTTTTTTTTTTTTTTTTCTTACAAAGTCTCATATTCCACTAACTTGTGACAAAAAATAAAAACTTCCATGAACTCACTATGCCCATCACGAAATACCTTGGGGTCTCTTCTTTCCAAAATGGGGTCACTTGTGGGGTAGTTATACTGCCCTGGCATTCTAGGGGCCCAAATGTGTGGTAAGGAGTTTGAAATCAAATTCTGTAAAAATTGACCTGTGAAATCCGAAAGGTGCTCTTTGGAATATGGGCCCCTTTGCCCACCTAGGCTGCAAAAAAGTGTCACACATCTGGTATCTCCGTATTCAGTAGAAGTTGGGGAATGTGTTTTGGGGTGTCATTTTACATATACCCATGCTGGGTGAGATAAATATCTTGGTCAAATGCCAACTTTGTATAAAAAAATGGAAAAGTTGTCTTTTGCCAAGATATTTCTCTCACCCAGCATGGGTATATGTAAAATGACACCCCAAAACACATTCCCCACCTTCTCCTGAGTACGGAGATACCAGATGTGTGACACTTTTTTGCAGCCTAGGTGGGCAAAGGGGCCCATATTCCAAAGAGCACCTTTCGGATTTCACTCGTCATTTTTTACAGAATTTGATTTCAAACTCCTTACCACACATTCGGGCCCCTAGAATGCCAGGGCAGTATAACTACACCACAAGTGACCCCATTTTGGAAAGAAGAGACCCCAAGGTATTCGCTGATGGGCATAGTGAGTTCATGGAAGTTTTTATTTTTTGTCACAAGTTAGTGGAATATGAGACTTTGTATGAAAAAAAAAAAAAAAAAAAAAAAATCATCATTTTCCACTAACTTGTGACAAAAAATAAAAAATTCTAGGAACTCGCCATGCCCCTCACGGAATACCTTGGGGTGTCTTCTTTCCAAAATGGGGTCACTTGTGGGGTAGTTATACTGCCCTGGCATTTTCCAGGGGCCCTAATGTGTGGTAAGTAGGTAAATGACCAGTGAAATCCGAAAGGTGCTCTTTGGAATATGGGCCCCTTTGCCCACCTAGGCTGCAAAAAAGTGTCACACATCTGGTATCTCCGTACTCAGGAGAAGTTGGGGAATGTGTTTTGGGGTGTCTTTTTACATATACCCATGCTGGGTGAGAGAAATATCTTGGCAAAAGACAACTTTTCCCATTTTTTTATACAAAGTTGGCATTTGACCAAGATATTTATCTCACCCAGCATGGGTATATGTAAAATGACACCCCAAAACACATTCCCCACCTTCTCCTGAGTACGGAGATACCAGATGTGTGACACTTTTTTGCAGCCTAGGTGGGCAAAGGGGCCCATATTCCAAAGAGCACCTTTCGGATTTCACTCGTCATTTTTTACAGAATTTGATTTCAAACTCCTTACCACACATTTGGGCCCCTAGAATGCCAGGGCAGTATAACTACCCCACAAGTGACCCCATTTTGGAAAGAAGAGACCCCAAGGTATTCGCTGATGGGCATAGTGAGTTCATGGAAGTTTTTATTTTTTGTCAAAAGTTAGTGGAATATGAGACTTTGTATGAAAAAAAATAAAATAAAAAAAAATCATCATTTTCCACTAACTTGTGACAAAAAATAAAAAATTCTAGGAACTCGCCATGCCCCTCACGGAATACCTTGGGGTGTCTTCTTTCCAAAATGGGGTCACTTGTGGGGTAGTTATACTGCCCTGGCATTTTCCAGGGGCCCTAATGTGTGGTAAGTAGGTAAATGACCTGTGAAATCCGAAAGGTGCTCTTTGGAATATGGGCCCCTTTGCCCACCTAGGCTGCAAAAAAGTGTCACACATCTGGTATCTCCGTATTCAGGAGAAGTTGGGGAATGTGTTTTGGGGTGTCATTTTACATATACCCATGCTGGGTGAGAGAAATATCTCGGCAAAAGACAACTTTTCCCATTTTTTTATACAAAGTTGGCATTTGACCAAGATATTTATCTCACCCAGCATGGGTATATGTAAAATGACACCCCAAAACACATTGCCCAACTTCTCCTGAGTACGGAGATACCAGATGTGTGACACTTTTTTGCAGCCTAGATGCGCAAAGGGGCCCAAATTCCTTTTAGGAGGGCATTTTTAGACATTTGGATACCAGACTTCTTCTCACGCTTTGGGGCCCCTAGAATGCCAGGGCAGTATAAATACCCCACATGTGACCCCATTTTGGAAAGAAGACACCCCAAGGTATTCAATGAGGGGCATGGCGAGTTCATAGAAAATTTTTTTTTTTGGCACAAGTTAGCGGAAATTGATATTTTTTATTTTTTTCTCACAAAGTCTCCCGTTCCGCTAACTTGGGACAAAAATTTCAATCTTTCATGGACTCAATATGCCCCTCACGGAATACCTGGGGGTGTCTTCTTTCCGAAATGGGGTCACATGTGGGGTAGTTATACTGCCCTGGCATTCTAGGGGCCCTAAAGCGTGAGAAGAAGTCTGGAATATAAATCTCTAAAAAATTTTACGCATTTGGTTTCCGTGAGGGGTATGGTGAGTTCATGTGAGATTTTATTTTTTGTCACAAGTTAGTGGAATATAAGACTTTGTAAGAAAAAAAAAAATAATTCCGCTAACTTGGGCCAAAAAAATGTCTGAATGGAGCCTTACAGAGGGTGATCAATGACAGGGGGGTGATCAATAACAGGGGGGTGATCAATGACAGGGGGGTGATCAGGGAGTCTATATGGGGTGATCACCACAGTCATTGATCACGCCCGTGTAAGGCTTCATTCAGACGTCCGGATGCGTTTTGCGGATCCGATCCATCTATCAGTGGATCCGTAAAAATCATGCGGACATCTGAATGGAGCTTTACAGGGGGGTAATCAATGACAGGGGGGTAATCAATGACAGGGGGGTGATCAGGGAGTCTATATGGGGTGATCACCACAGTCATTGATCACGCCCGTGTAAGGCTTCATTCAGACGTCCGGATGCGTTTTGCGGATCCGATCCATCTATCAGTGCATCCGTAAAAATCATGCGGACGTCTGAATGGAGCTTTACAGGGGGGTAATCAATGACAGGGGGGTGATCAATGACAGGGGGGTGATCAGGGAGTCTATATGGGGTGATCACCACAGTCATTGATCATGCCCCTGTAAGGCTTCATTCAGACGTCCGGATGCGTTTTGCGGATCCGATCCATCTATCAGTGCATCCGTAAAAATCATGCGGACATCTGAATGGAGCTTTACAGGGGGGTAATCAATGACAGGGGGGTGATCACCACAGTCATTGATCATGCCCCTGTAAGGCTTCATTCAGACGACCGGATGCGTTTTGCGGATCCGATCCATGTATCAGTGCATCCGTAAAAATCATGCGGACATCTGAATGGAGCTTTACAGGGGGGTGATCAGGGAGTCTATATGGGGTGATCACCACAGTCATTGATCATGCCCCTGTAAGGCTTCATTCAGACGTCCGGATGCGTTTTGCGGATCCGATCCATCTATCAGTGGATCCGTAAAAATCATGCGGACGTCTGAATGGAGCTTTACAGGGGGGTAATCAATGACAGGGGGGTGATCAATGACAGGGGGGTGATCAGGGAGTCTATATGGGGTGATCACCACAGTCATTGATCACGCCCCTGTAAGGCTTCATTCAGACGTCCGGATGCGTTTTGCGGATCCGATCCATCTATCAGTGGATCCGTAAAAATCATGCGGACGTCTGAATGGAGCTTTACAGGGGGTTGATCAATGACAGGGGGGTAATCAATGACAGGGGGGTGATCAGGGAGTCTATATGGGGTGATCAGGGGTGATTAGGGGTGATCAGGGGCTAATAAGGGGTTAATAAGTGACGGGGGGGGGTGTAGTGTAGTGTAGTGGTGCTTGGTGCTACTTTACTGAGCTACCTGTGTCCTCTGGTGGTCGATCCAAACAAAGGGGACCACCAGAGGAGCAGGTAGCAGGTATATTAGACGCTGTTATCAAAACAGCGTCTAATATACCTGTTAGGGGTTAAAAAAAACACATCTCCAGCCTGCCAGCGAACGATCGCCGCTGGCAGGCTGGAGATCAACTCTCTTACCTTCCGTTCCTGTGAGCGCGCGCGCCTGTGTGCGCGCGTTCACAGGAAATCCCGGCTCACGCGAGATGACGCGTATATGCGTCGCTGAGCGCAGGGCTGCCACCTCCGGAACGCAATCCTGCGTACAGCGGTCCGGAGGTGGTTAAGCCACGCCCCACAACCACACCCCATTTGGGGTGTGGCTTAACTTGGCCGGTATTTTTTTGGTTGGGAAAGATGGCAACCCAAGTCAGGGTGGCAGCTGGTATCGCAGTAAGCGGAGATGCCACCCAGTATTAATGTGACCCTTCCCCAACAGAGCCCAAAATAAAGGGGGCACCACCTTGGTTGTGTCATCAGTGACCAAGTACCATCAGTTTATAGTTTGTCAATCACTTTACATTTTCCAGGTGTTCTTTTCTCCTTTTCCGGTAGTCTATGTTAGCACGCACCGATTGTAACACACCGGAGCAGATTCAGACATAACTGGTGTAAAGGAAAGCTGGCTCAGTTGCCCATAGCAACCAATCAGATTCCAACTTTCATTTTTCAGAGCTCCTTTGGAAAATAAAAGGATCAATCTGATTGGTTGCTAGGGGCAACTAAGCCAGTTTCCCGTCGCACCAGTTTGATAAATCTCCTCCGCTATGAAACCATCCTGAGAACCATTATCCTATGCTCGTAGGTGGCACAAGTAACTCAAGATGGCACAAACCACAGCAGAGCACTTTAAAACCTGCGGTGTGCACGGCCATGGGCGCTGTATGGCGCTCACTGATACGTCCGACCAGCTGCAGATTTTCCAACGTGCCAGAAAAGCTGATCTGAAGGGTTTTGACCTCCAAAATGGCACCACATTCTCAAACTAGGCTGAAAATGGCCCCTTTTCCTCAAATTGTGAGATTTTATTTGGCTTTTTCTCAGTTATATCTTCTTCTGGGAAAGCTGTGTGACAGAGAATGCAGTCACCCAGTCTACAGTCCTGAGCGGCAGGTATGGGGCCTAGTCACGCAGCAATGCAGTGGATGCATAACGGGGCTAATCTGCCATTCAGGAGTCTAGGAAGGCTTGGTGGTTACATTGGTTGTCACCCAGTTTTAAAGGGGAAATAACCTTATTTTAAAGGGCATCTGTCAGCAGTTTTGTACCTATGACACTGGCTGACCTGTTCCATGTGCGCTTGGCAGCTGAAGACATCTGTGTTGGTCCCATGTTCATATGTGCCTGCATTGCTGAGAAAAATGATATTTTAATATATGCAAATGAGCCTCTAGGAGCAACGGGGGCGTTACCATTACACCTAGAAGCTCTGCTCTCTCTGCAACTGCTGCACCCTCTGCACTTTGATTGACAGGACCAGGTGTGATCACGTTTACACTGCCCGGCCCTGTCAATCAAAGTACAGAGGGCGCGGCAGTTGCAGAGAGAGCCGAGCCTCTAGGTGTAATGGTAACGCCCCCGTTGCTCCTAGAGGCTCATTTGCATATAATAAAACATCATTTTTCTCAGCAATGCGGGCACATAGGAACATGGGACCAACACAGATGTCTTCAGCTGCCAAGTGCACATGTAACAGGTCAGCCAGTTTCACAGGGACAGATGCCCTTTGATATTGTTATTTCATCCCAATGTAAAAATTCTTTGATAAAAAATAAAAGTTTTCATTGATTTGAACTTTACGGTCCGGTTCCAGCCCACACTACATCTGGTAAATGAGTTATATCTGTTTGGACTACACTTCCCAGAAACCTCTGCCCATCAGCCAGGTTCTAAGACTGTGCAGGGAATCATGGGAGATGTAGTTTCTACTCTGTGTCAACAATCCACTGCCCTGTGACAATGTTTCCAGGCATTCCGCTGATTCTCCTTTATTTCCTATACCCGCCCCCAGCAATCAGGCAGCAGCCTGACAGAGGTAGGTGGGCACTCCAGTGGGAAGTGGGAGGCTGGACATGATACTGGGAGAGACGTGAATGGGGCTGGACATGGCTGCAGAGGTCACATAACAACAGGTAGGAGCAATACTTCCTACTGTCCAGATGGATAGGACTACAAATCTCAGCATGCTCAGCTTGTAGCTGGAAGATCATGCTTGGACTTGTTGTTCCACAATATATCGTGATATGTGAAGAGACTAAAGATTATAGCAGAAGGCAGAAGTCCTGGAGCGACATCAGCCCTGCCCCTACGACACGCAGACCGCTATATACCGTACATTCTGCCTTTGGGATCAGCACAGGTTTACGTTATTACATTGCATACATTGCGGCACTGGTTGGCATCAAATAGCAAGTTTGGGGGATGAAGAGGCACTAAAAACTGTGTTATTTGGCTGCTATATGTTGGGTGTATGATACTGTTATATGGGTGCTGTATGGACGTTGTATGATACTGTTATGTGTGCACAGTTTGATACTGTTATATGGGTGCTGCATGGTAATGTATCTGTAATGCCCCAGAGTGGCGTTCCCACTTCTGCACCCTGCTACTATCTCTAATGGGCAAGTATAATGTCATTCTAAGTAATAGTTTCCAGGTCCTGCAAAATGTGTATTCATAATCTTGTTATGTAACTGTTTAAGTGTGATATGCCTGGTTCACCAGCAGGTGGCAGCATCAATGGCAGAGCTACAGGCAGGGCGTCTTTAACAAGGGGCAAAAGGGGCAGCTGCCCCCGGGCCCAGTTGCTCCTGGGGGGCCCAAGGCAGCTGCCTCTTGAGCCCTGCTGGCCATGCCTGCCGGCACTCCAGGCAGCATACTGTGAGAGCTGTGATTTTCTAGGACCTTAGATGACATCATCACCATGTGACCAGTAACCTAGCAATATTACTGGTCACAAGGCTATGAGGTCATCACAGGTCCTGTCTACCAGGAGTGTTGCTGCAGGAGAAGTTTCCCATAATTGTGGAGCTTTTTTTGAGAAGATTACATCAGGAAAAGGTGACAGGGGCTGTAATGCTAATATACTGTAAGCTACTGTATAGTGGGGTGCTGTACTGCTCTACTGTATACTATGGGGGTGCTGTATACTGTATATTGTGGGGTGCTTTATATTGTGGGGGGCTGTATATTTTGGGGTGCTGTATACTGTGGGGTACTGTATACTGTGAGGTGCGGTATTCTGTATATTTTGGGGTGCTGTATACCGTGAGGTGCTGTATACTGTGGGTGCTGTATATTGTGGAGTGCTATACTGCTGTACTGTATAGTGTGGGGTGCTGTATACTGTGAGGTGCTGTATATTGTGGGGTGCTATACTGCTCTACTGTATACTGTGAGGTGTTGTATACTGTATAGTGTGGGGTGCTATACTGCATAGTGTGGGGTGCTGTATACTATAGGGTGCAATACTGCATACTGTGGGTTGCTGTATACTATAGGGTGCTATACTGCACACTGTGGGGTGCACTGTAACACTAGGGTGAGCCGAGCCCTGGTCTCCTTCCTGCAGAGCGGTGCCCACTTCCAGCCTGAGCCCAGCTGCCCAGAGCACTGATCCTGAGCCGCTGGAGTCTTCAGAACTGGAAGTATTTATATCACTGTACTCTACCAGGTGTGTGGATTTTTTGTGTGTGTGTGTTGTGGTGGAGGCCGTGATTGCATGCTAGGGTGTGGAAAGGCGGGATCCAGGGGGCCCAAGTAAATTTTTGCCCAGGGTCTGATCAATATTAAAGACGGCCCTGGCTACAGGTAGATAGAATGGAGCTTTCTATTCCATTCTACCACCCTCTCTGTGGTGTGGTAGGCTGCAGGGAGGGAGGAGTCTAGTTTAGAGTTAGTTGCAGTTTACCCCCTGCCAAGGGAGGGTGTGCAGCAGGTGCACGTTCCCGCTGGATGTGCCTTGCCAAGCCAGCTAGAGCACCTTCAGCTCTGCTGGATGTGGAGGCCACAGCTGGAAGCCTCTGAAGCCAGGAGTAAAGTTCCCTGGACCAGTTTAGAGACAGACTGCCAAGAGAGAAGTTGCAGCACCCAGAGAAAGCTAAATTATACCGCTATCCTGTCAGTACAGCAGAGCCAGAGAGCGAGAGATGTAGCAGAGAGGAGATTGCCTGCTACAGTTAATGCTAACACCTGCTAGAACCAAGAAAAAGCCTGAAACTGTTGGAGAAACGTTTATTGAAAGTAAAGCTGTTATCAACTTCATCACAAAGTCTGGACTCAATTTATTTCCTCATCCCCTTCATCAACAAGCCCCCTTTTCATTGCTGTGGAGCCAACTACTAGGGTCCAACATATCCAGATAGGAGCACTGTGACACGTGCACAACACTTTAAGGAACATTATAGACTACCCTACACCACTCTGGCATTCCTACTCCTGGGTACCATCTACCACTACATCACTAAAAGGGGCCCTGTGCCATTGTTGCTTCATTGCAACTGGCGTCACGAAAAACAAATGCACTTTTCAACTCTTAAAGGGCCCTGGGGGGAAGCGCCCCCTGCATATGGTGTTGTAAGGACTGTTTGCATCGTATGATACTGTTATGTGTGCATTGTGTGACAATGTTATGAGAGCTTTGTATTATACTGTTATATGGGTGCTGTATCATATTGTTATGGGGTGTCACAGTATAAGGGCTCGTTCACACGACCGTTGGTGTCCTGTTCCCGTATTGCGGACCACATTTGCGGATCCGCAATACACGGGCACCGTTCCGTTGTCATTCCGCATCACGGATGCGGACCCATTCATTTTAAATGGGTCAGGAAATCCGGAGATGCAGAACGAAAGCACGGAACGGAACACTACGGAGTGCTTCCTGGGGTTCCGTTCCGTGGCCTCCGCACAGCAAAAAGATAGAACATGCTCTATCTTTTTGCGGAACGGAGGGATCACGGACCCATTCAAGTGAATGGGTCTGCAATCCCCATGCGCCTGCCCCACGGAAGGTTCCCGTGCATTGTGGACCGCAATTTGCGGTTTACAGCACGGGCGCGGGACACCAACGGTCGTGTGAACGAGCCCTTAGGATAGAGCAGGGATCAGCAACCTCAATCCAGCTGTTCTGAAACTACAACTCCCAGACTCCTTCTTTCACTTCTATGGGAGTTACAAGAACAGCTATGAAAGTGTGCATGCTGGGAGTTGTAGTTTCACAGCAGCTGGAGTGCTGAAGGTTGCTGATCCCTGGAATAGATGAACACCCGGCGTATACTCTGTCTATATTCCCTTCACCTCGGAATTACAGACATAAACTCTGCAGCGTTTTCCAGTAGCAGTAAAGTAGGTGAGATGTCACCAGATCCCATCCACACATCGCGTGATAATCTGTGGACATTGACCCGCGACGCAGATTTTAAATCCACAGCAGGTCGATTTATGGCGAAGCTTTTCACCGCGGATTTTACCCTTTCGCCCATACCAAAACCACTGCAAAACCAGCGTGAAAATGTAGATTATGTCGCAGACTGCAGGGCTTCTGCATTCCACGTCTCAGGATATTGCATTACCAAGAAAACACGGAATCACAAAGGATTACGCGGGATTCGAGACATTGGATTTTTTTCTGATCGTGATATGGAGGTCTTCTCTCCAGTAGGTGCATGTACAGGGTGACCTAGACATGTGTTTTGGTCGAAGCCGATCGCTTCAGTGCCATAAACAGCAATGACGATCAGATGATGAAGGTCTATGACCGTCATGACATTTACTTCTTTACTTTGTGACGGCGTAGGTTGCCGTTATAGACAAAGAAAGAGCCAAGAAAACCGCACCTCCAATTACCGTAAATAAAATATGTGAAAAGTATGTTGCCGATATGACCTCAGGTCCCATTGACTATTTCTTATTTTACCGTCAGTGATGTCAAAGAAAGAGGAAAGCCCCAAACCTCCGCACCCTTACCGGACATCGGTTGAGCAACTTCTAAAATGCTACGGGTCAGATACATACAGAAAATTCCGGAAGCCTGAATCTAAACATGTGATAAGTCGCACATACAGGTGAGGGGCTCTATATGTACACCGCCGCCTGACCGCTTCCTGGACCACGTGTGACCTGCATCAAACCTAGTGCAAGGGGAAAAAGTGCAACAGCCAATCAGAATACAGCTCTCATTTCTCAGAGGGTCTCTGGAAGATGAAAGACACAACCTGATTGGTTGCTTTAGGCAACTGCTCCGCTTCACTAGTTTTGATAATTCCAAATGTAGTGGAGTGTACAGGGAATTGCTTGAATAGCGATTCCCTAATGTAGCAATGCTATATAAACCGCTTTATGTACGTAAAAGAGCACCCCGAATTGTAAAGGCGCCACTTTGATTTCCTGTCTGTCCCCCTATAGTGCTGAAACATTAAGTTTCGTCACTACCAGGACAGCACCCGGTCAACACAGAGAACCTATCCCTAGGGTCCCAATAACTAGGTGCTTGCATCGAACGTGTCTATTACCTATGGCCAGCAATATGGCAGAATATGTCGGAGATACAGGCCGGGATATACACCGACCTATACCTCTGACTGAAGGCTAGAAAGCAATGTGAACCGAGCCCTACCCCTTCTCAACCCCGAGATCAGTGTCAGTTCTGTCTTGAGTAATCTGAGACCGATTTATTGCTAGGAATGTATTGTGCAACATCTCATATGGTTGTTAGGCAGGTTTCCCTAGCAACCAGTCTGTCAGACATGACAAATGCCATGGTGGTCATAGTGGCCAACTGTCCCAAATTTTGGCTTGTCCCCACTGAAAAATTATAGGGTGCTCATTTCAGTGGGGCTTCCCCCGAATTACGAACAAAAATGGCGGACCACGAGTCTCTCATCTCTTTCTGAATTTTATGATGTGAGGGGAATAAGGGGGCCTTCTGTCAATTATTGCTGAGGAGAGCTGAAATAGGGGGGTGGGTGCACGAATAATCTGGGTGACCGGGTGACAGAGAAGTTGTCTTTAGGACAGCTAATATGGCCAACAATGGCAGCAGCCAGACATCTGCTTTCTGTCCCCCAAAAAATAATGGCAGGAGCAGTCTGAAGCCCAACGTTGTCGTCAGCCGTAGCCTAATCATGCATGGATCAGAGGGCTCAAGTGCGTGCGAGACCATCTCATAACATCCCACCCTGTCTTGTAGTGACTCCAGTACTCTGAGCCATCAGTCTGTACCCCGCCATTTAGAACAACGCCCCCGACCCCAGACCTGTGCGGCGTGCAGGGCCTGCAAGTCCTCAAGTGTCACCGACTCCATGCCGGAAGTCCTTAAGATGCAACCTTTAGGCCGGACGCACCACCTTCCGTACCACTGTGCAAAAACCAACACAAAGAGGCCAACAGCAAGACACAAAACCAGGACGCGGGGTGAGGCTCCTGCCCTGCTGCAGGTAAGTCGCCACTATTCAGCAGATGTAGGCCTCATGCACATGGCAAATTAACGGCCCCCAATGCAGGGGCACCATCCGTGCGGATTCCGCAGACGAATCCAGATCTATTTAACTTGAATGGGTCCGTGATTCGTCCGCACTGCCAAAAAAATGCTTCAGTGAGGTTCCGTGCCTCCGCTCCGCACTGCACCTTCCGGATTGTGGACCCATTCAAGTGAATGGGTCTGCATCCGTGATGCGGTGCACAAACTGCCGGGACCCGTATATATTGCAGACTTGCTATTTGCGGGCCGCAATACGGGTACAGATGAGCAACGGCCGTGTGCATGAAGCCTTAGGCCTCGCTCACATTTCCGTGTCAGTACAGGTTTCATCTGTGAAGGATCTGTGGTTGGTTCATGTGTCCGTTTTTACCATCCGTGTGTCATCCGTAATTCACTGACGTTGCTCAGCTGAAAATTTATTTCCAAAGAATCTCCTATCAGTCTTCAGTGAAAAACGGACACAACATGGATGCCATCCGTGCTGTGTCAGTGATTTTCACGGACCCATAGACTTCAATGGGCGTGCTTGGTCCGCATCACAGTTCAAAGTAGTGCACGCCCCCGTGTTTTTTTTACTGACCCACGATCAGTAAAAAAAAGACAGAAATTTTTAAATCAAAGGGTACGTGTGTGCTGTCCGCAGAAAATACGGACAGCACACGTCAGTGAAAAACGGATATGTGAACGAAGCCTAAGGGAATGTGTCATTTTATTTCTGTTAGATGTAAAAGAGACGTGATTTAAATTTCTTTTATGTAGCAATTTTATTTTTTTATTTTTAAAAACTTCTCCGGGGGTAGCCATATTGGAGACAGACACTTCCCGTAATGTCTGAATAGGCAGTGCAGCAGAATGTGTGACAGCTGGAAGGAACGGAAGTTAAAGGGGTACTCCCATCTCATTAAGCGACGGCATATCACTAGGTTATAACATTACTTTATAATCAGTGGGGGTCCCAGAGATCCTGAGAATGATCCTGAAGGCACTGAAGCTCAGGGTCAGACTGGGGTTCCTTAGGCCCACCAGAGAAAATTATTCTCAGGGGCCCAAACCTCATATCATTAGTAAAGTCTAATAGATTTGGCTTCAAAGAAATATACCCTAGTGGCGAGTTATTGGCTCCGGCTGTTTTTTTTTTTTTTTCTTATAGACCCTTGGGACCCATTCTGGTATCAGAGCCTGGACCCACTGGGTGATCCTCTGGTACTCTGGTGGGCTAGTCCTAGCGCTGCTGGGGCTCCATTAGTACCTTCTGCACTGCGAGTGGCTGGGGCACTGCAGCCCCTTCATCCTCAGGATCATTGTGGGTCTCAGAGTTCAGATGCCTTCACTTTATAAGATAGGAATACCCTATACCCTGGAGAATAAATGCTTTTAATCCATATGCAAACTAGCAGTTAAGTGCACCGAGGGCGGGGCGAAGCTTTTCCTGCTTTCTCTGCCAGACCCTCCCTCTCCTTCTTGATTGACAGGACCAGGCGAGATGACAACACAGGAACCCGGCCCCGTCAATTAGGAAGGAGAGGGAAGGGCTGGCAAAAGACCAGGAGGAGCAAGGGTGCACAGAGGGGCTTCAGCCCGCTCTCACTTAAATGCTCATTTGCATATGGAGTTACAGTGCTTTTGCTCCAAAATGAAGCGACGGATCACTAAATGAAAAGTATCATTACATTTAGCCGAGCAAGGCATTGTGCCTGGTGACAGATTCCCTTTAATAGACAAAAAAGTGTCCACAGACTAATACAGTTTCCAGAAAATAATGGAGGAAGGCCCCCCCCCCCACCCCTAGAGACCTGAAATTGTCAGCGGACCTGCACACACATTCATATTTGAATAGTGTATAGTTTTACTGTGTTACTTTAGATAGGCCTCCAGCAGTATTGGAGGGTTGTTATTACATCCCTCACCATCTAACGATAATGAGATGACTCTGACCCTGTCCCAGTCTACACGGCAAAGCTGAAAAGTATCAGCTTACTGTGTGTGCTCCAGTGTCTATTTTGTAAACTGGAATACGTCTGGATTTTGTATATGGAAATTCCCATAAAACACCAAACATTTAAAAAAAATACATGTATAATAAAAACTTAAAATGTGTCATTTGCTAATAATGCGTTCACTTTCATGGTGAAAACTGACTTAAAGGAGTTTTCCAAGACCCTCAAAATGAGTTAAAGGCAGCAAATGGTATAAAATAAGAAAAGATGCATTATTCACCTGTTTAATCCCCTGCCGTTCTGGTGCCACAGCTCCGGTGTTCTCCATGGGGGCCACCGATTGGCTGCAGCGGTCACATTTCTGTAGATGGGTACATCATTGCTGCAGGATCGGGATCTCCGGAGTGCTGGCACTAGTACAGTGGGGGATTGAACAAGTGAAAAATGCATTTTTCTTTTCCATTTTTTTATCGTTCCTGCCTTTAGCTACATTTTTAGGGGTCTTGAAAAAAACCTTTTAATGTTTCTCAATTAAATTCTCTTTCAGCTTCCACATTCCAAAACACTGATGCCATGTAATGGGAAGAGGTCTATCAGCCTGCAAAGCCGTGCATCATCTTGTAGCTCCAGGTTGGCAGGTAAAATATGATTCATTTTATTAACGAATGATCTGATTTAATACGGGAGAACCGATCCCATAGTTGTCATACCCGGAGTATCCTTTTAATGGAGCACTAAAGTTTAAAAAAAATGAAAACACTAGTAAGACTTACAGTGATATCGTCCTCTTCTTAAATACTATTTAGTATGTCTCCAATCTAAGGCTGCGTTCACACGGGCGAGATTTCCGCGCGGGTGCAATGCGGTAGGTGAACGCATTGCACCCGCACTGAATCTGGACCCATTCATTTCAATGGGGCTGTTCAGATGAGCGATGATTTTCACGCATCACTTATGCGTTGCGTGAAAATCGCATCATGCTCTATATTCTGCGTTTTTCACGCAACGCAGGCCCTATAGAAGTGAATGGGGTTGCGTGAAAATCGCAAGCATCCGCAAGCAAGTGCGGATGCGGTGCGATTTTCACGCATGGTTGCTAGGTGACAGTCTATAAACTGTATTATTTTCCCTTATAACATGGTCATAAGGGAAAATAATAGCATTCTGAATACAGAATGCTTAGTAGGTGGTCAATTGAGGGTTAAAAAAAAAATAAAAAATTAACTCACCTTCTCCTCTTGTTCGCGTAGTTCTCCCGGTCTTTAGTTCTTTAAAAGATGAACTATGGGCTAAAGGACCTTTGGTGACGTCAGATCACATGCTCCAATGACATGGTCCATCACCGCGGTGATGTACCATGTGATTGGAGCATGTGATCTGACGTCACCAAAGGTCCTTTAGCCCATAGTTCATCTTTTAAAGAACTAAAGACCGGGAGAACTACGCGAACAAGAGGAGAAGGTGAGTTAATTTTTTTTATTTTTATTAACCCTCAATTGATCACCTACTATGCATTCTGTTTTCAGAA
Source organism: Bufo bufo (assembly GCF_905171765.1). Taxonomy (NCBI): domain Eukaryota; kingdom Metazoa; phylum Chordata; class Amphibia; order Anura; family Bufonidae; genus Bufo; species Bufo bufo. The sequence goes on along the minus strand of NC_053393.1, from coordinate 44,473,605 downwards.
TGCTATTATTTTCCCTTATAACCATGTTATAAGGGAAAATAATACAATCTACACGACACCGAACCCAAACCTTGTAAAAAAGCAAATATATTATAGTCTCCTATATTTTCTTGGAGGGATCAATTGTATCCCCCTCCCCCCCTGCTTTCTACCCCTTCTGAGCCTAGACTGGGTAAACCATAAGCTCGGGGAAAGGAATGTGGCTTGGAAAAGAAGTCAAAAACCTTCCTATAAGGCTACATTCACACGTCAGTATTTTTCTATATCCCGATTTTCGGTCAGTTTTTTGCGGATCCGTTGTTCCTGAAAATGTTTCCGTATGTGATCCGTATGTCATCCGTTTTTTGCGGATCCGCAAAAAACGGAAACATGTATAAATTTCAATAAGCAAATAAAGTTGTTTGGATTTCTTTGAAAAAAAATAAATAAATTTAAATGTAATTTCCAGGAACGGAATCCGCATAAAACGGATGACATACGTAATGACATCCGAATGTCTTCCGTTTTTTGCGGATCCATTGACTTTGTATTGTACCAGGATCCGAATTTTGCGGAAAAGAATAGGACATGTTTTATATTTAAACGGACAGCACACATTGTGCTGTCCGATTTTTTCCAGGACCAATTGAAAATGAATGGGTCCAGATCTGGTCCAAATCTGTTCCGCAAAAAACGGAACAGATCAGGAAAGAAAAAACGGACGTGTGAATGGACCCTAACTCTGACTTCAATTAAGCCCTGCCCCTTTTCTTAAGCTCCACCCATTTCTGACACCAGGCTAAAGTGAGAATGCCCTCAGCAGATTTCTACACAACCCCTTCTTTTAGAAGTTTGCAGAAGCCACTGCAGACTCTCCAATGGGGAAATAGTTGCTTTTTGTCTTCAGTATTTCCCTTTTGGGTGGACCAAGAACTTAAAGCGGCCCTGGAAAAAACTAAAAAAACTAAAAGTGGTCCCATTTTGTAGGCAGGTTCAAAATGATAGAGTGCGGGGCAACACAAATAGGCATGGATAACAGAAGTAGAAGGGGCAGCAATACCATAGTGCAGCACAAGATACCGCCCCTGCAGAATCAAATATCACAGTGCAGCACAAGATACCGCACCTGCAGTACCAAATACCATAGTGCAGCACAAGATACCGCCCCTGCAGTGCCAAATACCACAGTGCAGGACAAGATACCGCCCCTGCAGAATCAAATATCACAGTGCAGCACAAGATACCGCCCCTGCAGAATCAAATATCACAGTGCAGGACAAGATACCGCCCCTGCAGTACCAAATAACACAGTGCAGCACAAGATACCGCCCCTGCAGAATCAAATATCACAGTGCAGCACAAGATACCGCACCTGCAGTGCCAAATACCACAGTGCAGCACAAGATACCGTCCCTGCAGAATCAAATATCACAGTGCAGCACAAGATACCACCCCTGCAGTGCCAAATACCACAGTGCAGGACAAGATACCGTCCCTGCAGTGCCAAATACCACAGTGCAGCACAAGACACCGTCCCTGCAGTACCAAATAACACAGTGCAGCACAAGATACCATCCCAGCAGAACCAAATAACACAGTGCAGCACAAGATACCGCCCCTGCAGAATCAAATATCACAGTGCAGCACAAGATACCACCCCTGCAGTGCCAAATACCACAGTGCAGGACAAGATACCGCCCCTGCAGAATCAAATATCACAGTGCAGCACAAGATACCACCCCTGCAGTACCAAATACCACAGTGCAGGACAAGATACCGTCCCTGCAGTGCCAAATACCACAGTGCAGGACAAGATACCGTCCCTGCAGTGCCAAATACCACAGTGCAGCACAAGACACCGTCCCTGCAGTACCAAATACCACAGTGCAGCACAAGATACCGCCCCTGCAGTGCCAAATACCACAGTGCAGGACAAGATACCGCCCCTGCAGAATCAAATATCACAGTGCAGCACAAGATACCGCCCCTGCAGAATCAAATATCACAGTGCAGGACAAGATACCGCCCCTGCAGTACCAAATAACACAGTGCAGCACAAGATACCGCCCCTGCAGAATCAAATATCACAGTGCAGCACAAGATACCGCACCTGTAGTGCCAAATACCACAGTGCAGCACAAGATACCGTCCCTGCAGAATCAAATATCACAGTGCAGCACAAGATACCACCCCTGCAGTGCCAAATACCACAGTGCAGGACAAGATACCGTCCCTGCAGTGCCAAATACCACAGTGCCGCACAAGACACCGTCCCTGCAGTACCAAATACCACAGTGCAGCACAAGACACCGTCCCTGCAGTACCAAATAACACAGTGCAGCACAAGATACCATCCCAGCAGAACCAAATAACACAGTGCAGCACAAGATACCGCCCCTGCAGAATCAAATATCACAGTGCAGCACAAGATACCACCCCTGCAGTGCCAAATACCACAGTGCAGGACAAGATACCGCCCCTGCAGAATCAAATATCACAGTGCAGCACAAGATACCACCCCTGCAGTGCCAAATACCACAGTGCAGGACAAGATACCGTCCCTGCAGTGCCAAATACCACAGTGCAGCACAAGACACCGTCCCTGCAGTACCAAATACCACAGTGCAGCACAAGACACCGTCCCTGCAGTACCAAATAACACAGTGCAGCACAAGATACCATCCCAGCAGAACCAAATAACACAGTGCAGCACAAGATACCGCCCCTGCAGAATCAAATATCACAGTGGAGCATAAGATACAGCCCCTGCAGAACCAAATAACACAGTGCAGCACAAGATACCACCCCTGCAGTACCAAATACCACAGTGCAGCACAAGATACCACCCCTGCAGTACCAAATACCACAGTGCAGCACAAGATACCTTCCCTGCAGTACCAAATACCACAGTGCAGCACAAGATACCGCACCTGCAGTACCAAATACCACAGTGCAGCACAAGATACCGCCCCTGCAGTACCAAATACCACAGTGCAGCACAAGATACCTTCCCTGCAGTACCAAATACCACAGTGCAGCACAAGATACCGCACCTGCAGTACCAAATAACACAGTGCAGCACAAGATACCGCCCCTGCAGAATCAAATATCACAGTGGAGCATAAGATACAGCCCCTGCAGAACCAAATAACACAGTGCAGCACAAGATACCACCCCTGCAGTGCCAAATACCACAGTGCAGCACAAGATACCACCCTTGCAGTACCAAATACCACAGTGCAGCACAAGATACCTTCCCTGCAGTACCAAATACCACAGTGCAGCACAAGATACCGCACCTGCAGTACCAAATACCACAGTGCAGCACAAGATACTGTCCCTGCAGTACCAAATACCACAGTGCAGCACAAGATACCGCACCTGCAGTACCAAATATCACAGTGCAGCACAAGATACTGTCCCTGCAGTACCAAATACCACAGTGCAGCACAAGATACCGCCCCTGCAGAACCATATACCACAGTGCCTCAGCAGAATCAGATACAGTATCACAGTGCAGCACATAATACTGCTACCCTCGTTGCAGTATTTTACTGTATCACCATTCTGAGGATGACAATACAGTTGAAATCAGGAGGGTACCTAAGGCTGTTGGCCAGGTGCTTAAGTACCTGATGCTCCTAGCATTAATTAAGAGCTTAAGATTGTTATGTACCCGGCTGGCAGCCATGAGGAGGGCTCGGGCCGGTCCCCTGGGCATTAGCCCACCAGGAAATTTCCCTGTAGTGTCTATGGCCGATCCGCCCCAGGTCCATTTAAGGAATTGCTCTAAAGGCAACTCCATATCGTACAATGGAAGAGTCATGAGAAGAGTCCTCTTCTCAAATATATCTACTGTATGACATGTCGGAAGATTATTTTTGGTTGTATTTCCCCTTGAACTATTGAGACGTACTAAACATGGCTATTTGATAGACTGTTATCTTGTTTTATTCTCCAGAAGATAGGGTGGCCACCTCACCGTGTCTCCCCGCACTACCTCAGTCCGGTTTCCTCTCTACACATGCTGGTAACAGTGGTGGCAGACATAGCAGTACATATCATCCTGATCAAGAGCTAAGGCAATGGATTGTAGAGTTTGGAGGTGACGAGCAGGCAGCATTCATGGCAAGAGGACTTCAGAAGTTACAGCTGGCATACGAGGCGGGCAAAGCGGAAGTCTACCGATCAGCTCACTGTAAACCCATTACCAACGAGTGCTAATAGCAGATTCATCATCATACCATCAAGCAGATTCTTGCCAGCAATATTATGGTCGGATTTCTCTCTGTTGGGTGGGGGTCTCGATTCGCCTTAAAGGCAATGTATCATCTGAAAATTACCAATTATTATTTAAATCAACGTTTTGCATTAAAGATATTTAAAACAAAACTGGCCACAGAGCATGCCCACTACACTCTTCCAAAAAAGTAAATGAGGGAGAAAACAGGCTTATTTGCCTTGCCAATTTTCCAAAGGAGCTCTGAAAAATGAAGGGTGGAATCTGATTGGTTGTTATGGGCTGCTGTTCACATCTCAGCAAGATGGACACCCCTATAATCATGTTAAAGGGGTTTTCCAGGAATTAAAGACTTATGACCAATCCTCAAGATAGGTCATCAACCCCTGATCAGGTAGGGGTCTTACTCCTGATACCTTTTCATCAGCTGTTCGAATAGGCCGCAGCACTTGGAAGAGTACTGCGGCCTCTTCATAGTATATCAAGCACAGCGCCATACATTATATAGTGGTTGTGCTTGGTATTGCAGCTCAATCCCATTCACTTGAATAGGACTGAGTGACCGATGGACATGACTGCACAGGCCGAAGAAGAGGCCACAGCATCCATCCATCAGCTGATCGGCAGGGGCGATGGTAAACTCACCCCTACCAATGAGTTTAAAGGGCATCTGTCAGCAGTTTTCTACCTATAACACTGACTAACCTGTTACATGTGCTCTTGGCAGCTGAAGACTTCTGTGGTGGTCCCATGTTCATATTTGCCCGCATTGCTGAGAAAAAGGGTGTTTTAATATATGCAAATGAGCCTCTAGGAGCAACGGGGGCGTTACCATTACACCTAGAGGCTCTGCTCTCTCTGCAACTGCCGCTCTCTCTGCACAGGACCAGGCAGTGTAAATATCATCACACCTGTTCCTGTCAATCAAAGTGTAGAGGGTGTAATAGCTTCAAACATCATTGAGCCTCTAGGTGTAACGGTAACGCCCCCGTTGCTCCTAGAGGCTCATTTGCATATATTCAAACTTGATTCTTCTCAGCAATGCGGGCACATATGAACATGGGACCAACACAGATGCCTTCAGCTGCCAAGCGCACATGTAACAGGTCAGCCGGTGTCATAGGTACAAAACTGCTGACAGATGCCCTTTAAATGAGAGGCCCAACACATTTTTTGCCTAAGGACCTCTGCCAGTGATGCGGATTATGGCTGCCATTGAGTCGTCACCAATCTCCACCCCAAAATCTCCTACGTGCAGTTTTGCTTTACAATGGATGGGTGCGTTTGGCTCAGGCTGCACGTCTTTTCCATGTCTCGCCGCTCTCTCCTATACTCGGCGCACCCCTATTTATATCACTCACTCTGCGCGGCGGTGCCGTCTGGCTCGGCCCCTCGTCAGACTGCTGGTGTTTTTACGGCGTCAGTGATGTTACTGCTGATTTAATTATATCCCTGTTGTGTCAAATCCGCCAGTTCTCAATAAAATCGCCTCAGCCGCTGCTCATCACACTTGTCACGAGGTCTCCGAATAATTACTCCCTCGTGTACCCAGCGCATCGCTCCTGTAATACTGATCCAGACATTATGTTATACAGAGAGTTATATGGGGTATAGTTTTATCTGATGGTCTGAAATATCCTCCTACTAAAGCTACCTTCACATCTGCAGCTTTTTGGATGTATACAGGGGTATTTCATGCAGAATTTACCAGCATGACCTGTTCCTCGCAATTCTTTTAAGGGGGATCTAAGAGATTTGAAAAAATCATCTGTTATATATAAAGAGCGCCACTCTTATCCATAGGCTGTGTCTGGTATTGCAACTTAGTCCCATTCCTTCAAACGAAGGCATAGAGTGGCGTTTCTGGGGGCAATTTTTTTTTTTTTATCTCAATCGCATATGGTCTTTTAAAGCATCAATCTCAATGTGGAAAAACCAGGTAAAGAAAAGAAGGTACATTTTCTAGAGTTTTTCTTTTTTTAAGAGGGTTGTTCAGTTTAAAAAACTCATTTTCATACACTCCTGTCCGGGATGCTTATCTCTTGGTCAGAGTGGAATGTGGTTAGGTTACAAAGAGCGTCTATCTCTCTCTCTCTGGAGGAGTGAACGAGCCCTTCCACAGATAACCCTCTTTGATTTGAATGGACATTGTGCAATTCTTTATTTCCCCTGTGGTGGCGCTTCAGGAAATCTGAACACTTACTATTTCCCTGAAGATTACAGATGATCTCTGAGGTTCTCACCAGGGGGACACTTTGTGATCATCTTAAGGACAAGTCAAAGGACCCTTCTAAGATGAGTGGAAAACCAATTTAAACTTTGCCTTTGATTGTGTCACATTTGATATAATATTGCTGCATCTACTTTTTGCACCATTATCAGGACATACATACCCTAAATATAGATAGAAACACGCAATTCGCAATTTTTTAGTCACCTTCCACCACAAAAATTTAATAAGGCCTCATGCACACAGCCGTTGCCCGGCCATGCCTGTATTGCAGCCCATGTGCACACTGTAGCACCGATGCCGACCCATTCACTTCAATGGGTCCGCAATCCGGAAGGTGCAGTGCGGAACGGAGGCACGAGACCCCACGGAAGCCCTACGGAGTGCTTCTGTGGGGTTTCTCTCCGTGCCTCCGCACCGCAAAAAAATAGAACATGTTTATACTTTTTTTGCAGTGCGGATGGATCACGGACCCATTCAGGTAGAATTGGATTGGATCCGTCTGTGGAAACCTCACGGATATTGCCCGTGCATTGGGGACCGCAATGGCCGTGTGCATGAGGCCTAACAGTGATCAAAAAGCATACATACCCCAAAAATGGTACCAATAAAAACTACAGTTTGTCCCACAAAATAAAAAACAAGCTCTGTAGACCGAAACATAAAAATGTTATGGCTGTCAGAATATGGCAATGGAAAGAAAATTTAGATTTTTTAAAGTAATTAAACAAAATAAAAATGATACAAGTTTGGTATTGTCGTGGCTGTATTGACCCTCAGAATAAGGACGTCACAGTGAACGTTGTAATCTCAAAACTCCAAAAACCTTGTCAGAAGTGGGGATTTTTTTTTTCTATTTTACCCCTCAAAGATTTGTTTCCCCTTTTCCAATACAGAACATGGTAAATTAAATGGTGCCATTAAAAAAAATACATCTTGTCTCACCAAAAATAAGCCCTCGTATGGAGAATTTACAAAAAAAGTTATAGCTCTTGGATTGTGGGGAGGAAAAAAAATAAAAAATGCAAAAATGAAAATGAGCCCGGTCTTTAAGGGGTTAAAGGCACATAGCCTCTCATTCTCTTTCATCCTGTCGCTTGTGATTGTGCCATTTGCATCATTCGCTATTATCGGGTGGATACAGTCAGCAAGAAGGAGAGGCTATTCCCTTTCCTTCTCCACACCTGGCACATGCTGCGATTTCCATGGCATGTTGGCACGTCGTCAGTTTGAACTGGCAGTTAGACAACATGACCGCTGAGTCCAGACAGGTATGTGCGCTCGAAGGCAGTCGCATGCTCCAGCAAAGTATTGAATTAAAGGGAGGGCTCTACCTTAAAGGGGTTCTGCACTTTGTTTAAACTGATGATCTATCCTCTGGATAGATCATCAGCATCTGATCGGCGGGGGTCCGACACCCGGGACCCTCGCCGAACAGCTGTTTGAGAAGGCAGCGGCGCTCCAGGAGCGCCGCAGCCTTCTCACTGTTTACCGCAGGCCCAGTGACGTCACGACTTGTATCAATGGCCTGGGCGGGGCTAAGCTCCATTCAAGTGAACAGAGCTTATCAACGAGCGTGGGCGGGGCTAAGCTCTGTTCACTTGAATGGAGCTTAGCCCCGCCCAGGCCATTGATACTAGTCGTGACGTCACTGGGCCGCGGTAAACAGTGAGAAGGCCGCGGCGCTGCTGGAGCGTCGCTGCCTTCTCAAACAGCTGATCGGTGGGGGTCCCGGGTGTCGGACCCCCGCCGATCAGATGCTGATGATCTATCTAGAGGATAGATCATCACTTTAAACAAAGTGCAGAACCCCTTTAACTTACTGTATATTCTGCCGTGTGATTCCCCAACAAGTCACTCAATGCAGGCGCAGCAGCGCTCGACGTCATATTTGCCAACTGTTGTGATTTTTGCAGGATGATCCCGCGAACTGGACCACAAAGGGGGAGGAGTTTATGGCCATTTGCACTGAAAAGGGGAGGTTCTAGTCATTTTAACGGTTTTGGAATTGGGGCAGGGTTTTTTGGGACTTGGTTATTGACCACCTATCCTTAGGATAGGTCATCAGCATCAGATCCGTGGTGTCTGACACCCGACACCATGGCCGATTAGCTGTCGGTGCCAGAAACTACACAGTGGATGGAGCCAGAAGTATAGGATCCATATACAGTGGAGAGGCTGTCCACCAGAAACTGCACAGTAGATGGAGCCATCTTCTTCTGCTCCATACACTGTGTAGTGATCGGTATGGATGCCGGGTGTATTTGACGCCAAAAATTGTGGTCTTTCATGATACATTTTTCCAATTGTTTAACCACAGCCTTTCCATGCATCATTATTCTTCAAATGTGGGACCTCTTTGTTGCATTTTGAGTGATACATTTGCCAAATGTGCAAGATCCTGACATCGGATTCATGGTTTATCCGTGGAACTTTGCATAAATTAAACACTGAGTCTGAAAAAAAACGAAACGTCAGATTGTTCCTCCGGCTTACCACATGCACGGGGACGGCTGTAATGAAGTGCATGATATAATCCTGTATTAATTATGGATATTACCTCAGGTCATTCATTAGAGCCCTTCATCCAGTGAAGAGCGCAGGACTAAGCGGGGGAAAAATGGCAGAAAATTCAGCCGGATTCTGTTTTAATAATGAGCTCTTAACCCTTTCACTGAGACATAAAATCTACAGACCTGCAATGTGCAAAAGAAGACAGAAACCTGGTGAAGTCAAGACCTGTGAAAAAGCAGATGGTCCGGCATAGCGGTCATAGCTTCTATAGAAACTGGAGCCGTAATATTAGTGTGAATAGAACCTAAATGTTGCAATTTTTGAGGGACCTAAAGGCCAGATAAGAAGCCACCGGTTGTTACGTATGGTACTTGTTAAATGAGGGAACCAGATATTACACCTCAGAACTCCAAGATGTTGCTCTGGACCAAACATGGATCTTACAAGATGGAATGCTAATGTCTTAATCTTTCGTTCTCCCCGCTACTATCACCACCATCATTTACTGATATTACATAAAGATTAAAAATCATAACAAATCTTATACATTTCAGCCACCCTTCCTATAAATTAGATAACCATATGATGTCATCTTCCTTTTTCGTTACATAAGGATATATTTTGGACTCTTTTTGATTTTGGACTATTTCTGAAGAATGGGGTGCAGGCCTAGTGTAATTTTACTAAAATATGGAGAAACTGAGACTGGCCTTTCAGACCTGTGGTTAACAAAACAGATTTCCAACTACTCAATTAGGAGATAATCCAAGGGGTCCCTTAATATTAAACTGATCATAAAGTGTCCCTCAGCTGGGACCCATAGCAACCAGCTGTAATCCCTGAGGAATTATATTACAATATATGGCAGTTGGTGCTCAGCTTTCCCACAGCGTCACCAAAAGGGAAATTGAAGCATTACACTGTGCCATTCAAATAAATCAGTCCATGTCCTCTAGAGCTACAGACACTCTTTGTAACCACTCTGGCCAAGAGATGAGGATCCTGAACAATGAATCCCCTATTCATACAAATAGGGGGTATAAAAATGTGTTTTCTAGACCTGATGCAACAGGCGCCTCCCCCTAGGGCCCTCTATGTAACGTGTCCCAGGTGTAGGAAATGCCAAGTGGTGTAATGGTGCGGCCCAAATGTCTCTTTATTTGTGTCACGGTGCTCCTACCTGGATACGGCTGGACCCCAGGCTTTGGCTCCAAAACAATAAATAGGGGGGAAAAATTGAGGGATTAAGGAAGAACTTGAGTCCAGACCTTGAGATGAAGTTCCATGTCAGCTTTACTTGAGTAAACGTTTTCCAAAATGGTTTACAGGCTTTGTCTTGGTTCCCGCGGGCTTTATCATGAAACTGGCAGGCAAACTCAACTCTGCTATATCTGTTTTTCTCTGACTCTGCTGTACTGACAGGCTGACTGCATAACTCAGCTTCTTCTGTATGCTGGACTTCACTTTGTAGTATGACTCTAGGTTATGCCAGGGAACTTTCCTCCATTCTTTCTAAGTACAGCTCTGCCATGTTTTCTGCCACCTGCTGGTGAACCAGGCATATTTCATGAACATAACAGTTGCAAACAGATTAGGAATGCACATTGTGGAGGACCTGGAATAAATACATAAGATGACATTCAGGTTAGACAAATAAAGACAGTAGCAAGGTGCAGAAGTGGTAACACCACTCTGGGGTGTCACATTCCGCCTCAATTAAAACCAAGCCGTCCTGGGCTTGTGCTTAGAATGGGCTCTAAGGGTACCCAAGGAAGGTTAGAGTGCTTCTTAAGACTATAGACTATCATGACATACATATACTAACATAGAGACGGCTACCACTAGGTTCCTGCCCATATGAGTAGGGTGTCTATTCACAGTTTGCCCTCTCGGTATAACCAGTGAACCAAAAAAGATACTGCACTAAATGCTAAAATACTCCACACAGGACTGGGCCAGAGTCGTATATGGAATGTTGTGGTGTCATGTACTGTAATCCCTCCACGATACTATGAGATGCCCACAAATAGAAGGGTGGCTTCATCCTGTAATCCCTTCCTAGCACCCAGGCCTTATAATGCTTTACGTTTCGTCACCTTGATGACTGAACAGGTAGCTAAACATATCCATAAGACTGCGCACTAAGCCTTAGGACACACCAAATGTAGGAGGAGGAGCAGGTTCTCTCCCAGAACTCCCATGAGGGTTAATGCCTCTAGACACACATTTTTAGCAGCAGGGTTACTCTTGGCGTTGTTAGACCTGCTTGTGACGTACATTGACGTCCTCAGAGGCAGTCCATATGAGCTAGAAAGTAAGGTGCTAGCTATCTGGCTAAATGCATAAAGTCCAAAGTCCATTTGTAGTGCATAGGATCACAGTGTTGTACCCATCATAAGATGCAATAGAGGAGCTCTTTAGAGGAGATATCGAAAATCCTCGCTGCTGGAGCCACTGAATGACATTAGAGGGCGCTCCTGCCTCTTGTAGGCCAAACTCGCTGCCATGGTGGTGCTCTACTGACCTATAGTGGAGGACCTCGGTAGTGACTGGGTGGTCACACTGGCTATGGCGGCAGCCACATTTTCCTTTGAAGTGCCGGAACCTCAGGATCTGCGGGTGTAGGGGCTGTGGCCAAGGAATCTCCAACGGTGGTGATGGAGAACGGGACCCTCTTACTGCGGCCAATGGCATCTTCCATGGTAACTGGTAATTGACCACCGTTGGGTGGTAGGAAAAGGCGGCGGTTGACAAGCATCCCAGCTGGACAGTTGGCGGCGGGGGTAGACCTGGGATCAGAAGCTCCGGCTGAGGCTGATTTTCTTGGAAGCGGAGGACTCCCTCCGCAGTCTCCTGGAGGCAGCGCGTGCGGTCTGCGACGGCTGGATCCACCTGCCAGCACTCAGCTACTGGCAATGGGACAAGGGGTTTGGACAGGAAGGTCACCCCGGTGGTGAATGGTCCCTTGAGGGAGCCCATGGGGTTGTACGCAAATTTACACAGTGCCCGTTTTGGGGGTGTTCTCAGAGACTGTAAATGCCCTGTTTTTGTAAATTCAAATATTGTTAAAGGCTATGTACACATTTGGGAGCATTTTTATTATTATTATTGCATTGTACTTATTTTGAGCTAAAAATATTTTTTTCAATTGGTCTTTATTAAAAATGTTGATCCCTTTTCTCTGTACAGCCTTGAGATTCTCTAGTAGCATGCTGTCTGTTTTCACTCTGTTCCTTCAGGTAGCAAAGCTGATCTCTGACCTCCTAAACACTTATTATAGCTAAATCCTTATCTTACTGATAAGACTGTGGTTTAAAACGGTTTGCCGCGATTTTCATACTGATGACCTATCCTTAGGATAGTGAAAAACCAACAGATGACGGCAGCATATCCAAAACGAGGGTCCTTTATTCACCAAAACGTCCATGAACAATGTACAAAAAAGTATAAAAAATGCAACGTTTCGGCTACATACTAGCCTTTGTCAAGCATGTTAGACAGTGACTATTGAGAATATTTAATGTGCTTTATGTTCCACCCACCATCATTAAAAACCAATCAAGTGTCTGTAGTTCTATAGGGTGTTGTAGTTTTAAATATTCCCCTAAATCTTGATCTATGATCTCATCATCCATAGCTTTATTCAATATATTTTCCAGCAAATTCATAATCTCAAATACGATTGAATTGATTGATATACGATTCAATGACATGATTATTCTGAGGGGGAGGGAAGTTACTCTTTTTTCTCAAACCTAGATCTTTTAAACATAACACATCTTTATTAGTATTATCATCAGTCAATCTCATACTCATAGACTTATCCTTTGAAAAAAAGCCTTGGTTGCTTCTCGTCAATCTCCTCTGTGTTTCCTTGTTCTGTCCTAAGTGTGTCAAAGGAGGTATGTTCTTTCTGGGACCTCCGGTGTTTCCTTCCGCCCCGTCTGTATTTCCTCTTCCTCCTGGTTTGATTGTACCTAAAAAAGATGATTTACTCGATTCATCAGTGGATTCAGAGTCACAAGTGGTGAATCCAAAATGGCTTTGTTCGAATCTCTTCCCTTTTCTCGGTTTCCCTTGTATTTGTTGACTTTGCCAATTATACACTTTGCCAGTTTGGTAATCCTCCAAATCTCGATGCCATTTATCACGTTTTGTTCATTCCACTTCTGTTTTATGACGGTGTACATATTGCGCTATTTTTTCTTTATGGGTAGTTTGTGTCACGTGACATACTGACGTCATACCCACACGCCGGAAGTGACAGGATCACATGTGAGCATGCGCAGAGGAATCTGATTGACGCTGTTGTAGACCATACGTGCATGTAGGGTGGATTACATTGCCCGCCATCTACCACGTGGGGAACACCTATGATTTCACAAGGTAATTACTTATCTAGTTCACATGTCTGATTATGGTGACGTTTATTATGAATGAGATGTGTTCATTGGAGAGATCGTAATGAATAGGTGGATCCTTAATACGTAGAGACACTTGATTGGTTTTTAATGATGGTGGGTGGAACATGAAGCACTTTAAATATTCTCAATAGTCACTGTCTAACATGCTTGACAAAGGCTAGTATGTAGCCGAAACGTTGCATTTTTTATACTTTTTTTGTACATTGTTCATGGACGTTTTGGTGAATAAAGGACCCTCGTTTTGGATATGATGCCGTCATCTGTTGGTTTTTCACTGATCTGTTGACCGTTGAGGATCTATGGTTGTGGACGAGCGGATGCATTCCTGAGGAAGTACTGGTGCTGCTGTAAAGTGTTGTTGTTCTATCCTTAGGATAGGTCATCAGTATCTGATCTGTGAAGGTGCGACACCCAGGATCCTCGCCGATCAGCTCTAAGAGCCACTGCCTTCTGGCAGCTTACCAAGCACAGCGCCGTACATAGTGTAGTGGCTGTGCTTGGTATTGCGCTCAGCCCTATTCACTTCTATGGGGCTGAGCTGCTCCTAGGCCATGTTATCGATGAATGTGTCGTCACTCGGCCCAGGGAAAGCAAAGAGGCGGGAGCGCCGGTGCTATCTCAAACAGCTGATCGGCGGGGGTTCTGAGTGTCGAACCCCCACCAATCAGATACTGATCCAGAGGATAGGTCATCAGTATGAAAATCTCGGAAAGCCCCCTTAAACGTGTTTATGACCTTTTAGTAAGTTAACAGATACGTTTTTTTAGGTGACCTGCACAAAGTGAAAGTACAGTTCACACAGTTAGACAAACAGTTAACCCTTAGTGACAAAACGGCTGAATATTTTTAATAAAGACATATTGAAAAAAAAAATTTTAGCCCAAAATGAGTAAAATGCAATTATAAGAAAAATGCCGCTGATGGTGTATATAGCCTTTAATTATGAGCAACGATCATCCTCTGATCGGCTTATCCTTAAAGGAAACCTGTAACCAAAACCAAAAATTGGAGATTCCCATTGTAAATCATAATTAGATCCTGGAGACGCCATAATATACTGTATGTAGCTGCTGAGATTGTTATGCTGCCTAGCAACCAGCCCATCTGTCTGAGGTGCCTAGCAACAAGCCCATCTGTCTGAGGTGCCTAGCAACAAGCCCATCTGTCTGAGGTGCCTAGCAACAAGCCCATCTGCCAGAGATGACTAAGCATAGCAACCAACCAGATCAACTCAACTCTGGGAAGGTGAGAGCTGGAAAAAGATTGGTTGCTATGTGTAACACTGATAGTTTTTCTGGGTTTATACATGTCCCTCTGTCAGCTGCGACCACCACTGTTGCCCAAAACAAAAGTGCCCAGTAAAGCACCAAAACCCGCTTGGGTTCTAGTGAGATATTCCCGATACTTGCCATCCTGGCACTCCGCTCTGTTGACAGCCCCATTCATTTTAGGATTCCATCACTCTTGACCTCTCTGATGGAACATATCAAATGAAATAAAAATTGTCAAAAAATAGGGTACTCTACATGGATGCTCAATCATGCTCAGGGGTGGACTGGGAACCTAACGTGGCCCTGGAAAAAAAACTAACTAAGAGTGGCCCCATGTCGTAGGCAGGCTCAAATTGACAGAAGGTCAGCCTACAAAAGTAGGCATGGATAACAGAAGTAGAAGGGGCTGAAATACCACAGTGTAGCACAAGGTACCGCCCCCTGCAGAACCAAATACCAAAGTGCAGCACAAAATACTGCCCCTTCTGAACCAAATAGCACAGTGCAGCACAAGATACCGCCCCTGCAGAAATAAATACCACAGTGCAGCACAAGATGCCTCCCCTGCAGAACTAAATACCACAGTGCAGCACAAGATGCCTCCCCTGCAGAACTAAATACCACAGTGCAGCACAAGATACCGCCCCTGCAGTAACCAAATACCACAGTGCAGCACAAGATTCTGCCCCTGCAGAACTAAATACCACAGTGCAGCACAAGATACTGCCTCTGCAGTAACCAAATACCACAGTGCAGCACAAGAAACCGTCCCTGCAGAGCCGAATACAACAGTGCAGCACAAGATACCGCCCCTACAGAATCAAATACCACAATGTAGTACCAGTACCGCCCCTGCAGAACCAAATACCACAGTGTATCACCAGATACTGCCCCTGCAGAACCAAATACAACAGTGCAGCACAAGAAACCACCCCTGCAGAGCCAAATACCACAGTGCAACACAAGATACCGCCCCTGCAGAACCAAATACTACAGTGTAGCACCAGATACCGCCCCTGCAGAACCAAATACCACAGTGTAGCACCAGATACCGCCTCTGCAGAACCAAATACCACAGTGCAGCACAAGATACTGTCCGTTCAGAACCAAATACCACAGTGCAGCACAAGATATCACTTCTCACAGTAGCGCTGCGACCTTCTCACAGCTTTCCAGTCAGGTTCATGTCACATGGCCTAGGCCTGTGATGGCTAACCTCCGGCCCTGTAGTAAAACTACAACTCCCAAGATGCACACTTGCTTGGCAGTTCTCAGAAGTCCATAAAAATGAAAGTAGGATGCTGGGAGTCAGAGTTTCACCACACCTGGAGTGCCAGAGGTTCACCATTACTGGCCTAGGCGCAGCTCAGCCCCATTAAAGTGAATGGGGCTGAGCTGCGATACCATGCACAGCTGCTATCAAATGTATGGCACTGTGCTTGGTGAGCATGGAGACCCACAGATTGGATACTGATAACCTATCCAGAGGTTAGGTCATCAGTAAAAATATCTCAGAAAACCCTTTTAAGGCTCCTTCGCGCACACATTTGTTTTTTTTCCATACAGTATTTTTTATGATGTTTTTTAATGACCTTTTGTTTTAAAACAAATGTGTGGATGGTATTTTTTTTCATGCATTTTTTCCCTATAGGGAAGAACATAAAAAATGCAATAGCTTCAATATGCTGCACAAAAAAAAAGGTCACCAAATGGAAAAAAATGCAAAAAAAAAAAGCGCTTGTCTTCCCTGCAGTTGATATCTCCCATAGACTTTCACCTTAAAAACTGGAGCTGGTGTTCTTCAAGCAAAAAAATAAAAAGTACCAAAAATGCAAATGCAAAAAAAAGGCTACTAAAAACGCAAAAGTTCTGAAAGATACCACCAAAATACCTATGTGTGCCAGCCTTGAAGTAAAAAAGCAGTAGATCAAACCAAAAGAGAAACCAATATTAGTTTGAAATGAGTTCAGTTTCCTCAGGTTAAACATACTGTTTGATAGTTAATTCCATGCTAAAAAGTTGAATGTTGTGATTTATTGATTTTGCTTGTGAATCCCAAATGGTTATGTACGGGCAGCATATAATTAAAACTGGCAGTCTTGGTGCAGTTGCCATGGGCTGGTCCAACCTCCATGGTTAGAGAGTTTTATCTGAGCAGGCCTAGAGTGAGCACATGCTTTTGTGAGCTGCTGAGAACTAAGCCTAGCCCAGAGAACCTTCATCCCTGAGACTGAAAACTGCCAGAGAAGCAAATGAACCGAAAGACTACCCCTGAGAGAAAGAGAACACATTTATAGATGGTGGAGAACTAAGACAGTAAAGTAATGCTCATTTATGGCAAAAAGACTTTACTGCTGTGGAAAGGGTTTTTTGCCTCCGGCACCTGTCACACTTTGGAGACAGACTGGCCATCCAAATCTGAGTTCTGCTCCCAGCAGACTGGAAATGACATAAAGTGTTAATGAGAATGCATTGCACACCTGTGGTTATTTGGGATTGCAAAGTATATTCAGACTGAGACCCAGGGAGGATAACGACCATCATTTGCTACAGCCTTTACACGGCTATTAGGAAGAGCATACTCTCTAATGTAGCTTAAAACTGTGCCTATTGCTCTATGTACTGAAACTCCCATCATCTATTCAGTAAAGAAAGACTTTATTTATTGTAACCTAATGGACCTGGTCATTGACTCCATCCATCATCCACCAGCCTTACACCTTCCCTCGTGCCACGCACCCTGCCAATCACCCACCACAAAGGCACCTCAAATACCACCAGGTAGGATACCCTAAGGGTCCAGGGTGTACCCAGAGGGAAGAAAGGTGTGCCTTCTACTCACTGCACAGTCCAGGGAGCACTAGAGGGAGAGGGACTACAACCAACCCCCTTCCCTCTGACAGTCACCACTCTTATCCTCTCAAGCCCCTGCAAGGTGCCATGCTATCCCCTATGCCCGCTGTTTTTAAAGATGACAAACTATATCAAAACCTGGTAGTGCCTTATGAGTTTGTTCTCTCCTTTCTTATGTGGATCCACTGTGCCAACCAACCGGTTTCACTTTGGGCTACTCCATAGAGCGTTATCCTAGCAGTCCCTTGGTTTTTACCCTTCGCCAATATCTGGCCTTCGCTGCAGGGAGCCACCAGACTGCTACCTCTTGGAATAGTCCCGGTGTGGTTGGCTGCTGACCCACAGGGATCAGAGACACCAGTGCATGGCACCGAGGAGCTGGGCTAAGCATGTAGTCAGGAAACAGATGGAGATCAAGGTTGGCATTATAGCTCTTCTACAGGCTCTAGCAAGCTAGACAGACCTAGCAAGATATAGCAAGAGACCAGTTGCTCAGGCAAGGAAGTGAGCTGAGCAACACAGCTATATAGCAGAAGTTGATTAGCAACAAGAAACAGCCTTGCAGCAGCTCGCCAGGACAGAACTTTGTTTTCCGTCTTGCATAACGGAAACCAGACGGATCCGTTATGATTCCCATAGACTTGTATTATGAGGGATCAAAACTGAATGCCTCTTAAAGGTTTCCTTTTTGACTTCCGTCTTATGGATTCCATTATTTTCCATTATAACCTTGTTATAAAGGAAAACAATGATGGAATCCATAACGGTGATGTGAACAAGCCCTTATATATGTACTGTAACTTCACTGTGTTTATTATTGTGTACTGTGACATCACTGTGTTTATTATCCCTGTACTGTGACATCACTGTGTTTATTATCCCTGTACTGTGACATCACTGTGTTTATTATTGTGTACTGTGACATCACTGTGTTTATTATTCCTGTACTGTGACATCACTGTGTTTATTATTTCTGTACTGTGACATCACTGTGTTTATTATTCCTGTACTGTGACATCACTGTGTTTATTATTCCTGTACTGTGACATCACTGTGTTTATTATCTCTGTACTGTGACATCACTGTGTTTATTATCCCTGTACTGTGACATCACTGTGTTTATTATCCCTGTACTGTGACATCACTGTGTTTATTATTCCTGTACTGTGACATCACTGTTTATTATCCCTGTACTGTGACATCACTGTGTTTATTATCCCTGTACTGTGACATCACTGTGTCTATTATTCCTGTACTGTGACATCACTGTGTTTATTATCCCTGTACTGTGACATCACTGTGTTTATTATCTCTGTACTGTGACATCACTGTGTTTATTATCTCTGTACTGTGACATCACTGTGTTTATTATCCCTGTACTGTGACATCACTGTGTTTATTATTCCTGTACTGTGACATCACTGTGTTTATTATTCCTGTACTGTGACATCACTGTGTTTATTATCCCTGTACTGTGACATCACTGTGTTTATTATTCCTGTACTGTGACATCACTGTGTTTATTATCCCTGTACTGTGACATCACTGTGTTTATTATCCCTGTACTGTGATCTCACTGTGTTTATTATTCCTGTACTGTGACATCACTGTGTTTATTATTCCTGTACTGTGACATCACTGTGTTTATTATCCCTGTACTGTGACATCACTGTGTTTATTATCCCTGTACTGTGACATCACTGTGTTTATTATTCCTGTACTGTGACATCACTGTGTTTATTATTCCTGTACTGTGACATCACTGTGTTTATTATTTCTGTACTGTGACATCACTTTGTTTATTATTTCTGTACTGTGACATCACTGTGTTTATTATTTCTGTACTGTGACATCACTGTGTTTATTATTTCTGTACTGTGACATCACTGTGTTTATTATTTCTGTATTGTGACATCACTGTGTTTATTATCCCTGTACTGTGACATCACTGTGTTTATTATCCCTGTACTGCGACATCACTGTGTTTATTATTCCTGTACTGTGACATCACTGTGTTTATTATCCCTGTACTGTGACATCACTACGTTTATCCCTGTAACTGGAAGCAGGTACACTCTGCCAGAGGCAGAAAAAAGAAGCACTCTGAACCAGAGGTTTTCTTGTTAAATAGTAATTTATTAAAAAGAAATATAAAAAACAATAAAATACAAGCTACGCGTTTCAGTGTCGGTCCGCCACCTGTGCCCACATTGCTGAGAAAAATGAAGTTTTAATATATGCAAATGAGCCTATAGGAGCAACGTGGCCTAGAGGCTCTGCTCTCTCTGCAACTGCTGCACCCTCTGCACTTTGATTGACAAGACCAAGAAGTGAAAATCATCATGTCTGGCCAGAGAGTGCAGCAGTTGCAGAGAGAGCAAAGCCTCTAGGTGTAATGGTAACACCCCCATTGCTCTCTCTGCAACTGTCACGTCCTCTGCACTTTGACAGGACCAGGTCATCTGTTGCATGTGCGCTTGGCAGCTGAAGGAATCTGTGTTGGACCCATGTTCATATGTGCCCACATTGCTGAGAAAAAAATATGTTTTAATATATTAAAATGAGCCTCTAGGTGCAAACGGGGCATTGTCTATGCTTCACTTTCTCTGCAACTGGTGCTTCCTCTGCACTTTGAGTGACAGGGCCAGGCAGTGTAAACGTGATCGTACCTGGTCCTGTCAATCAAAGTGCAGAGGGAGCGGCAGTTGCAGAGAGAGCAGACCCTCTAGGTGTAATGGTAATGCCCCGGTTGCTCCTAGAGGCTCACTTTCATATATTAAAACTTCATTTTTCTCAGCAATGCGGACACATATGAACATGGGACCAACACAGATGCCTTCAGCTGCCAAGTGCACATGTAACAGGTCAGCCGGTGTCATAGGTACAAAACTGCTGACAGATGCTGCTGCTTTTCAGAGGCAGTGGCGTAGGGATCGCCATAGCAACCATAGCAGTGGCTATGGGGCCCTACGCCACTGGGGGCCCATCAGGGCCGCCTTCTGTTGATTTTTTTTTTTTTACACACACACACTACAAACAGGCAGCCAGGCCTGAGCCGCGGACCGCCCGCCCACTACACTAGTGTAGTGGGCGGGGCACGGGAGGTCCGCGGCTCAGGCTTGGCTGGGGAGGAGTCAGGACTGGACTGGAGCAGGGCGCACGCAGGGCCGGGCCGACACAGAGGCTGGGGAGGCTCCAGCAAGGCCACTGAGTAAGGAAGATCCGATCATATTCTAACCCCCAGGCGTTCCTATGGTGACGGGGACGCTTGCCTGGGGGTTAGAATATACAGGGCCACGCCGCTCACAGGAGCACATTTATAAACGAATTAGTAACTTGAACTTTAATCATTGACATTGCTGAATGCTGATCTCTTTACTTGCATTGGATACCTTACTCTGTCTTAGCTCTGGTAACGGTACAGCAGGCAGTGCGGGCGGCGCTCTCTCACTGACGTCACGCGCCTGCTCCTCCCACTAGGCGGCGCAGGAGTGTGACGTCATGGAATGAGCGCCGCCCGCCCGCACTGCCTGCTGTACCGTTACCAGAGCTAAGACAGAGTAAGGTATCCAATGCAAGTAAAGAGATCAGCATTCAGCAATGTCAATGATTAAAGTTCAAGTTACTAATTAGTTTATAAATGTGCTCCTGTGAGCGTCGGGGAGGGGGATCTGTGGATGGCACTATTTAGGGGAGGGGGATCTGTGGATGGCACTGTTTAGGGGAGGGGGATCTGTGGATGGCACTGTTTAGGGGAGAGGGATCTGTGGATGGCACTATTTAGGGGAGAGGGATCTGTGGATGGCACTATTTAGGGGAGAGGGATCTGTGGATGGCACTATTTAGGGGAGGGGGATCTGTGGATGGCACTGTTTAGGGGAGAGGGATCTGTGGATGGCACTATTTAGGGGAGGGGGCCAGGGGATCTGGGGATGGCACTGTTTAGGGGAGGGGGATCTGTGGATGGCACTGTTTAGGGGAGGGGGATCTGTGGATGGCACTGTTTAGGGGAGGGGGATCTGTGGATGGCACTGTTTAGGGGAGAGGGATCTGTGGATGGCACTGTTTAGGGGAGGGGGATCTGTGGATGGCACTGTTTAGGGGAGAGGGATCTGTGGATGGCACTATTTAGGGGAGGGAGATCTGTGGATGGCACTGTTTAGGGGAGGGGGATCTGTGGATGGCACTGTTTAGGGGAGGGGGATCTGTGGATGGCACTGTTTAGAGGAGGGGGATCTGTGGATGGCTGTCACGACTGTGACTGATCCAGACAGGTCTGGGAGGAGAAGGTCGCAGCGACTTGCTACTCGCGATAGCTTGTGAGTTTGCTCCGTGGTTCAGGGTATGTCATCTGGGTTTTGCCTTGTGAACCTTTTTGTCCTGACTGGGAGTTTGTAGGCATCCTTCTCAGGTGAGTCCTGTCTGCCACTCCCAGCTACTATATTAGTTTCACTTTCACTTGCAGTCATTGCCAGATATAGTCCTTACTTCCAGTTCTATTCTGACCTTTGAAGGAGATCGTTTGATGGTGTTGCTGTGGAGCTCTTGTCCGGCGTGGACTGTCATGATTGGGATCGCCTTCTCTGCTCGTGACTGGATAAGTCTATCTCTGATATAGTTTGTTTGTTGCTGTCTTCCCCTGCTGTTCTCCTAGACATGATTGATGGTGACTAGCGCTCCCATCGGCCTTTCCCCACTCTAGGCTTTAGGGTGACTGAGGGTTTAGGCATCCTGCTCGCCGCACGGGTTCACACCCCGTCTAGGGTATCAGGGCAGACAGGTGCCAGCTTAGGGTTAGTCAGGGGTGGCTATACTATTCCTATCCGTAGATAAGGGTCCCCCTTCCCCTCCGTCTGGTGCGACACGACTGCTGCTGGGGTAGCGGTCGTGACAGTATATCTGGCCTTTTAAAAAAAAAAAAAAAGTGACTTTTTTTTTTTTTTTGCTTGCTGTTTTGCTTTGTATTTTTCTGTTCCACTATGGATCCGGTTACGGTTTTGGCGAAACAATTACAGGGATTATCCCTTGAAGTGGCAGGATTAAAAGCAACAGTGCTGCAGCAGCCATCCTTGGGTTCCACCGTTGCTACGGGAAACCAAGGTACTCCTGAGCCAAAAGTGGCTTTACCTGATAGGTTCTCAGGAGGGAGAGACCAATTTGTAACCTTCAGAGAAGCTTGCAAATTGTTCTTCAGGTTACGCCCTAGATCCTCCGGCGGTGAGGAACAACGGGTGGGTATTGTAATTTCTCTCCTGCAAGGAGATCCGCAGGCTTGGGCTTTCTCCCTACCATCAGACTCTCTGGCCTTACGATCAGTGGAGGAGTTTTTTGAAGCCCTGGGTCTCGTATATGATGACCCGGACAGGTAGACTACGTAGACTTCGGCCAGAGAACCGGTCTGCTGAACTATATTGTTCCGAATTCCGTAGGTGGGCTACTGATACGTTATGGAACGACTCGGCCCTTAGGAGTCAGTTCTGCCAGGGGTTGTCTGAAAAATTAAAAGACGCGCTGGCGGTATACGAGGTCCCTGGGTCTCTGGAGGCTGCTATGTCTCTGTCCATAAGAATCGACAGACGACTCAGGGAGAGACTATTAAATTTTACGGAGGCCTCTATAGGGCAGGGATCGGTTTGTTATGATCCAGTCGAACCAATGCAAATAGGGGGCACCACTAGACGGGTGAATCCTCCTAAGTTCCGCTGTAGGTCAGAGGTTTGTTTTCGTTGTGGGGGGAGGGGTCATTTTGTAAAGGTTTGTCCCTCAGAACCCAAGAGACCACAAACAAAGGAGCCGCCGGGAAAACTAGAGTCCCCAGATTGTGCGGAGGATAACAGTCTGGGCGTATTCGTTTCCTCCATACGCATGTCTCAGTTTTTGTTGTCCGCTACCGTTGAGGCGGGCAAAAAAAAAACTGAGATCTGTTCCGTCTTTTTGGACAGTGGGGCGGGGGTCAACTTGGTGGATTCACGGTTTGCTCAGGCTCTGGGTTTTACTCCAGAACCGATACGCAGAACTATTCCTGTTTTTGCCATCGACTCCTCCCCTCTTACTCAGAAAGAGTTAACTCAGATCATTCATAATATCCATCTGCAGGTAGGGGACCTCCATAAAGAGCATATCTCGTGTTATGTCCTGGACGGTCTTCCGGCTCCTATGGTATTGGGGCTTCCCTGGCTGGTGACTCACAATCCAGTGGTGGATTGGCAGGCCGGGGAGATTGTGGAGTGGAGTGAACATTGTAAGGACAACTGCTTGAGTAGTAGGTGCTCTACACTCTCTGTAACATCTTTACCTGCCTTTCTGTCAGATTTTATGGATGTGTTCTCTGAGAAGGGTTGTCAGGGGTTACCACCTCATCGTCCATATGATTGCCCGATTAATCTACTACCTGGGGCCAAACTACCTAAAACCCGGTTATACAATCTTTCCGGCCCGGAGAGGAAGGCTATGAAAGATTATATTTCGGAGAGTTTGGCTAAGGGACATCAGACCCTCTTCTTCACCTGTGGCTGCAGGGTTCTTTTTCGTTAAAAAGAAAGATGGGGGCCTACGTCCTTGCCTGGATTTCCGGGAATTAAACCGGATAACTATCCGAGATCCCTATCCTCTTCCTCTCATTCCCGACCTCTTTAATCAGGTTGCTGGTGCTAAATGGTTCTCCAAAATGGATCTCAGAGGAGCCTATAACCTGGTTCGCATCAAAGAGGGGGATGAGTGGAAGACGGCTTTTAATACTCCGGAAGGGCATTATGAAAATCTGGTCATGCCATTTGGTCTTACTAATGCGCCTGCGGTATTCCAACATTTTGTCAACGATATTTTTAGTCACCTTATCGGGAGATTTGTTGTGATATATCTTGATGACATCCTGGTCTATTCCCCGGATCTGGATACACATAAGATCCATGTGAGACAAGTGCTGCAGATATTAAGGGCCAACAAATTGTTTGCTAAGTTAGAAAAATGTGTGTTCGCCGTAAAAGAACTGCCATTTCTGGGGTATGTGTTGTCAGATTCAGGTTTCCGCATGGATCCAGAGAAAGTCTGGGGGATTATAGACTGGGATCTGCCTGAGAACCTGAAGGCATTGCAACGCTTCCTGGGGTTTGCCAATTTTTATAGAAAGTTTATAAAAAACTATTCCTTGGTGGTCAAACCACTGACGGACATGACCCGAAAGGGATCCGATTTTTCCAAATGGTCACATGCAGCCAAAACTGCCTTTGCATCTCTGAAGGAGAGATTCACCTCGGCCCCTATTCTCGTACAGCCAGATGTCTCGCTTCCTTTTATTGTAGAGGTTGACGCATCAGAGGTGGGGGTGGGAGCGGTACTATCTCAGGGCCCGTCCCCTGGTGAATGGCGTCCGTGTGCTTTCTTTTCGAAGAAATTGTCTACTGCAGAAAGGAACTATGATATTGGCAACAGGGAACTTTTGGCTATTAAGTTGGCTTTTGAGGAGTGGCGTCATTTTTTGGAGGGGGCGGTTCATCCCGTCACGGTGATTACTGATCACAAAAACGTATTATATCTGGAGTCTGCTAAACGTCTCACCCCTAGACAGGCTCGGTGGTCGTTATTTTTTACTAGGTTTAATTTTGTAATAACCTATCGCCCGGGGGCAAAAAATACTAAGGCGGATGCATTGTCTCGAAGTTTTCCTGGAGGGGGTGATGTTGAGGTACCAGAGCCCATTTTGCAAAAGGGGGTGGTGGTCTCTGCATTACACTCAGGTTTGGAGGGGAGGGTGTTGGAAGCTCAGGGGGACGCCCCGGCCTCCTGCCCCTCGGGTAAACTGTTTGTGCCAGAAAATTTACGCCTGGAGATACTAAAAGAACACCATAACTCCACACTGGCAGGACACCCAGGTAGTAGGGCAACCTCTGAGTTAGTGTCTCGTCGGTTCTGGTGGCCTAAATGGCGCCAGGAGGTGTTGAATTTTGTGTCTGCATGTGCTACCTGTGCTCGTTCTAAGGTAGATCATACTCGTCCGGCAGGGCGTCTTTTACCTCTGGCCATCCCCAACAGGCCTTGGACGCACCTGTCAATGGATTTCATTACGGATCTACCAGTATCAGCGGGGAAGACTGTTATCCTTGTAGTTGTTGACAGATTCAGTAAAATGGTGCACTTTATTGCTCTTGCCGCATTGCCTAATGCTAACACACTGGCTCAGGTTTTTATTGACCACATCGTGAAGCTTCACGGGGTCCCTTCCGATATTGTTTCGGATCGTGGTACCCAATTCGTTTCTAAATTTTGGAAAGCTTTTTGTTCTCGTTTAGGGGTTCATCTGTCGTTTTCTTCATCTTTCCATCCACAGTCCAATGGTCAGACTGAACGTACCAATCAAAACCTAGAGACATATTTGAGATGCTTTGTTTCCGAAAATCAGGAGGAATGGTCATCTTATTTACCGTTAGCCGAGTTTGCCATTAATAATCGTCGTCAAGAATCCACCGATAAGTCACCATTTTTTGGTGCGTATGGTTTCCATCCTCAGTTTTGTACGTTTAGTGAGGGGGGGCCGTCTGGGATTCCCGAGGAGGAACGATTTGCGTCTTCACTTTCTTCAGTGTGGCAGAGTGTGCAAGAAAGTTTGAAGAGAATTGGTGGTAGATACAAACGTGCGGCTGATAGGAAGCGCTCTGAAGGTCCGGACCTTGGGGTGAATGACTTGGTGTTGTTGTCTACCAGAAATATCAAGTTGAAGGTTCCCTCGTGGAAATTAGGTCAGAGATTTATTGGTCCTTATAGGGTAATTAAGATCATTAACCCGGTGGCTTTTCGTCTGGAGCTACCTCAGACTCTAAGGATCCATAATGTCTTCCACAGATCTCTGCTTAAGAGATATGTAGAACCTCCTGAACCATTGCCACTACCGCCTCCACCGGTGGTTGTTGATGGCAGTCTTGAGTTTCAGGTAGAAAAGATTGTTGATTCACGATATGTTCGCCGCTCTCTTCAGTACCTGGTGCACTGGAAAGGTTATGGTTCCGAAGAAAGAATGTGGGTTCCAGCATCAGAGATAAAAGCGGACAGACTCATTCAGGCTTTTCATAGCTTCCATCCGGAGAGGCCTGGTCTTGAGGGTCCAGGGGCCCCTCGTAGAAAGGGGGGTACTGTCACGACTGTGACTGATCCAGACAGGTCTGGGAGGAGAAGGTCGCAGCGACTTGCTACTCGCGATAGCTTGTGAGTTTTCTCCGTGGTTCAGGGTATGTCATCTGGGTTTTGCCTTGTGAACCTTTTTGTCCTGACTGGGAGTTTGTAGGCATCCTTCTCAGGTGAGTCCTGTCTGCCACTCCCAGCTACTATATTAGTTTCACTTTTACTTGCAGTCATTGCCAGATATAGTCCTTACTTCCAGTTCTATTCTGACCTTTGAAGGAGATCGTTTGATGGTGTTGCTGTGGAGCTCTTGTCCGGCGTGGACTGTCATGATTGGGATCGCCTTCTCTGCTCGTGACTGGATAAGTCTATCTCTAATATAGTTTGTTTGTTGCTGTCTTCCCCTGCTGTTCTCCTAGACATGAGTGATGGTGACTAGTGCTCCCATCGGCCTTTCCCCACTCTAGGCTTTAGGGTGACTGAGGGTTTAGGCATCCTGCTCGCCGCACGGGTTCACACCCCGTCTAGGGTATCAGGGCAGACAGGTGCCAGCTTAGGGTTAGTCAGGGGTGGCCATACTATTCCTATCCGTAGATAAGGGTCCCCCTTCCCCTCCGTCTGGTGCGACACGACTGCTGCTGGGGTAGCGGTCGTGACAATGGCACTATTTAGGGGAGGGGGCCGGGGATCTGGGGATGGCACTGTTTAGGGGAGGGGGATCTGTGGATGTTGGATGGCACTGTTTAGGGGAGGGGGATCTGTGGATGGCACTGTTTAGGGGAGGGGGATCTGTGGATGGCACTGTTCAGGGGAGAGGGATCTGTGGATGGCACTATTTAGGGGAGGGAGATCTGTGGATGGCACTATTTAGGGGAGGGGGGTCTGTGGATGGCACTGTTTAGGGGAGGGGGATCTGTGGATGGCACTGTTTAGGGGAGAGGGATCTGTGGATGGCACTATTTAGGGGAGGGGGATCTGTGGATGGCACTGTTTAGAGGAGAGGGATCTGTGGATGGCACTGTTTAGGGGAGGGGATCTGTGGATGGCACTGTTTAGGGGAGGGGGATCTGTGGATGGCACTGTTTAGGGGAGGGGGATCTGTGGATGGCACTGGGGGGGGCATAAAATTATTTTTGCTATGGGGCCCATGCATTTCTAGCTACGCCCCTGTTCAGAGGTATGCTATATAGTGATGGGCGAGCATGCTCTGCCGAACACTAGTTTTGCTCGGCACATCGCGGTGTTTCGCCGAATACCGGGTGTGCTCGAGCGCGATGCTCGAGTCTCCTCCCCGCACATTTGTTGGCTGCTACGCAGCCAATAAACGTGCAGGTGAGTACTGCCATTCACTGTAATGCCGTAGCCATGTTGGCATTACAGTGATTGGCTGGCCTGAACGCGTCATTGGGTGCTGCGGACAGTTACATTACCTGCGCTACATCTCCTGTATAACGTTTGCGTATCGGAAATATCAGTGACATTCAGTCAAATTTTTTTGCTGCTGGTGGCAGCGACATTATCTGTGCTACATCTCCTGTATAACGTTTGCCCATCCTAAATATAAGTGACATTAATTCAGTGTAATTTTTTATTAGCCGCTGGTGACAGCGACATTACCTGCACTATACCTCCTGTTTAACGTGTGCGGATCCTAAAAATAACTGACATTCTGTCTACTTTATTTGCGCATACGCTTACAAAACCTGCGCTACTGTACATGTGACATACTTTCAAGCATATATACCATTTAATATGCGCAATGCTGCCCGCAGTCTGGCGCTTTTTGAGGAAAGTGTGGACGAGAAAAGAATTGTCATTTGCAACTTGTGCCATAACAAAATGAGCAGGGGCGTGAACACTAGCAACCTCACCACCACCAGCATGATCCGCCACATGGCATAAAAGCACCCTAATAGGTGGGCCAAATGCCTGGGTCCACAATCAGTGTCTGCGGGTCACACCACTGCCTCCTCTTCCCCTGTGTTACGTGCTGGCCAATCCCCTGTCCAAGATCAGGCCCGGATGCCTCCCGCCCTGCACCTGGACCTTCGCAAGCACCATCAGCTAGCACATCCACTACTGTGTCCCAGCGCAGCGTACAGATGTCTATACCCCAGGCCTTTGAACGAAAGCGCAAATACCCAAACACCCACCCACCCACAGACCATAGCACTAAATGCGCACCTTTCCAAATTGCTGGCCCTGGAAATGTTGCCATTTAGGCTTGTGGACTCTAAGGCTTTCCGCAGCCTGATGGCGGCGTCTGTCCCGCGGTACTCTGTCCCCAGCCGCCAATATTTTTAACGGTGTGCAGTCCCAGCCTTACACCAGCATGTGTCCTGTAACATCACCCGTGCCCTGACCAACTCAGTTATTGGGAAGGTCCACTTAATGACTGACATATGGACAAGTGCTTTTGGCCAGGGACGCTACATTTCCCTGACAGCACACTGGGTGAACGTTGTGGAGGCCGGGAGCGAGTTATACCCTGGGATGGCACAGGTGCTACCGATGCCAAGGATTGCGGGCCCTACTTCCACCAGGGTTTCCGCCACCACCTACGTTAGTGGCTGCAACCCCCCTTTCTCCTCCTCCACTTCCACCTCTGAATTATCCTCTTGCAGCACCAGTCAGCCATCAGTCAGTAGCTGGAAGCAGTGTAGCACTGCAGTCGGGAACAGGCCGTGCTTAAACTGATCTGCTTAGGTGACAAACAGCACACCGACGCAGAGCTGTGCCAGGGTATAAGGGACCAGACTGAGCTGTGGCTCTGACCACTCATAAGTGGTCTGATAATGGCTGTAATTTGGTGGTGGCTTTGGAGTTCGGAAAGCTCACACATATACCATGCCTAGCCCACGTCTTCAACCTAGTGGTTCAACGGTTTCTCAAAACATTCTCAATTTGCCTGAGCTACTGGTGAAGGTGCGCCGCATGTGTGTCCATTTTCGCAAGTCATCGACAGCTTCCGCCGGTCTGGCAATGCTGCAGCAGCGCTTGCAATTGCCAGCTCACCGACTGTTGTGCGACGTGAGCACGCGCTGGAACTCCACGTTCCACATGTTGGCCAGGCTTTGTGAGCAGCATAGGGCATTAGTGGAATATCAGCTGCAACATGGTCGTCGCCTTTCCAGTCAGCTTCCGCTCTTCACAAGCGACGAGTGGGCATGGATGTCTGACCTCTGTGAGGTTTTACGCAACTTTAAGGAATCAACACAGATGGTGAGCGGCGATAACGCTATTATCAGCGTAACCATCCCACTTCTGTGTCTACTCAAACGCTCACTGCTGACAATTAAGGCCGACGCTTTGCATGTGGAAGAGGTGAAAATGGGGAAAGACAGTACACAGGGTGATAGCCAGACTACCCTCCGTTCGTCTTCTCAGCGCAAATTGGATGATGATGAGGAGGAGCAGGAGACGGTTGCCTCTGCTACAGAGGGTAGTACCCACAGCAGGTTTATTCCATCTGTTCAGCATGGATGGGTAGAAGAGGAGGAAGAGGATGAGATTGAGAGTCTCCAAGGCCTGGGACAGTTTCATGACACCCCGCCAGCACCTTCAACCTCATGCGCGGCCTAGTGTCACAAGGAGGGAAACATTTTGGAAGATGGTGAAGGAGTACGTAGCAGACCGTGTCAGCGTCCTCAGTGATCCCGCTGTGCCTTACAACTATTGGGTGTCCAAGTTGGACACATGGCACGAACTGGCGCTCTACGCCTTGGAGGTGCTGGCCTGCCCTGCCGCTAGCGTTTTGTCAGAGCGGGTATTTAGTTCTGCTGGGGGCATAATAACTGATAAGCGCATCCAATTGTCAACTGAAAATGCTGACCGGTTGACTCTTATCAAAATGAACAAGGCCTGGATTGCCCCTGACTTCTCTACTCCACCAGAGGAAAGCAGCTGAACATAAAGGCACTCTATGTGGCTTTTATGGTGTATTGAACACACTGTATTCCCATGCACCCCTTCCACAACTAAAAAGGGTATAAGGTTCAATCTCCCTTTTCTCGTCCTCCTCCTCCATCATATCAACATGCTTATTAGGCTGCCCTCGCTCCTTATGTTTTAGAGGGTCAGCTCAGCAGCAGACCCTCACCCCTAATGTTTTAGATAGTCAGCTCGGCGGCAGGCCCTCGCCCACAACATTTTTGATATGGTCAGATCTGCATCAGGCCCTTGCTCCTAATGTTTTTGAGGGTCACCAGCAGGCCATCAATCATAATTTTTCAAGGGTGTGTATGATTCCCTTCTTTATGTGTAATAAAGGGTGTATTGGAGTGCCGGTTCCTTGTAATTTTTGGCAGCCCTTTCCCTTAGTGCATAGGCTTTATGAGTGTTGGAGTCCCACTACCTGAACAATTGTACCACAATGTGAATGAGGCCCTCCATTATGTGATATTCAGGTTGTATCGGAGTGCCTCTGTCATTTTTGGCAGCACTTGCACTTTATATACCAGTAAATATACAGGAAAGAATGTTTCCTAACAATTTTCCTCTGTAAAAGTGGCGCACTACTCGTACAACATCGTTCCCAGCAGTGACCTGGGAGTCCAAGATGCATCCAGACATCCACCCCATGCTGTTCCCGAACCATTTCAGTTGTGTTTCCATCAATTTCTGACCTTTTCCTATGAACCAGACACCCTCCCCTCTTCAGAGCAGGGGGTCCCTTGTTTAATGCTCGGGTTCTCCCGTAGACTTCTATTGTGCTCGGTACAGCACCCAAGCATCTCGAGGTGTTCTACTCAAGCACCCGAGCACTTTGCCTCTGTACTGCGCCCGCTTACCCTATCTACCAGAGAGAAACCCCACAATATATTTATTTCTACACTTCACTGAAATATTCTTAATAATTGTAACATTTACTAATAATTTACAACGAGCTGCTAACACAAATAGAGGAAATAACCAGACAGAAAATGTCAGCGTGAAAAATGCTATGCGGCAGTGATATTGTGCAAAGTCCAGTTCTGCAGTGCTGACTGGTTTCGGATATGTTTCTGTGCCAATGAAATTCTGCTGCGGTGCCAAGTTTCAGTAATACTATGACAGCCCAAGCGCCATTGATATCGCATAGTATCTGCAGCCACCAACAGGTAAAGAGCTGTTTTGGGGAGTTCCTGTTGCAAGGTATGAAGTAGTCATGGGGGGGGGGGGGCGTCCTTTATATAGGGCCCGGCCAAGGTTATGCTCCCCTTTTGGAACCATTTTAAACAATACACCAGAGAATTGCTTAAATAGCGATCCCATAATATATTGTTACCCTTGAGCATGCTGACAACCTTGAGTTTTAACGTTGCTGCTCTCAATAGGTAGCTTAGAAGGGTACAAGCATATTTTTTTAGGGCAGAAGTCTCCAACATTTGCTGCTTTTCTCTTTGAGCCACATTCCAATGGAGTAGAGATGTGTATTAAAGAGGTTGTCCAGAATTAGAAAAACATGGCTGCTTTTTTCCAAAAACAGCACCTCCCCTGTCCACAGGTTGTGTGTGGTATTGCAGCTCTGCCCCAGTGACTCCTATGGAGCTAAGCTGAAATACCAGACGCAACCCGTGGACTGTTTTTGGAAGAAAGCCGCCACGTTTTTCTAATCCTGGACCACCCCTTTAAACCTGGACAAAATCTGACACACTGATATTGGCATTATTCTGGAGTCAGGATAAGTCGGCAATCTTGTCGGAGTTGATGTCATACTGTAACCAGTGCATATGGCCATAACTCTCGAGTCACTGGTTGGGGACCATGGCCTTCTCTAGTGTCCTAGAGCATCCTAAAATAGGCTAGATCTCCTCTATTCATAGCAGAGCAAGCAAGTTTCCTGCAAAATATTTCTGGCAGACACCACTAGAGGGAGCTAACTGTATGTATATATTTATATTGCTGTATAAATAGGTATGTATTATGCTCCCCCTGGTGGTGGCTGGAGGCAGACAGAATTTTAATGAATTCTATGGCTGCAGCAAGTTTTGGAGTAATTGTAAGGCGGCACTCTGCTGGTAGTAAAGTTAATTGGGGTCCTCTGCTGGCACTTAATCGGGACCCCCTGTTCATGGGGGTGCTCTACTGATAGCATTTATTGGGAGAACTCTAATAGTTAGGCCTCTTTCACACGGGTGTTGCGGGAAAAGGTCCGGGTGCGTTGCGGGAACACCCGCGATTTTTTCGCGCGAGTGCAAAACATTGTAATGCGTTTTGCACTCGCGTGAGAAAAATCGCGCATGTTTAGTACCCAAACCCAAACTTCTTCACAGAAGTTCGGGCTTGGGATCGGTGTTCTGTAGATTGTATTATTTCCCCTTATAACATGGTTATAAGGGAAAATAATAGCATTCTGAATACAGAATGCATAGTAAAATAGCGCTGGAGGGGTTAAAAATATATAATAATAATTTAACTCACCTTAGTCCACTTGATCGCGCAGCCCGGCTTCTCTTCTGTCTCCTTCTTTGCTGATTGCAGGAAAAGGACCTGTGGTGACGTCACTCCGGTCATCACATGGTCCGTCACATGATCCATCACCATGGTAAAAGATCATGTGATGACCGGAGTGACGTCACCACAGGTCCTTTTCCTGCAATCAGCAAAGAAGGAGACAGAAGAGATGCCGGCTGCGCGATCAAGTGGACTAAGGTGAGTTTAATTATTTTATTATTTTTAACCCCTCCAGCGCTATTGTACTATGCATTCTGTATTCAGAATGCTATTATTTTCCCTTATAACCATGTTATAAGGGAAAATAATAATGATCGGGTCCCCATCCCGATCGTCACTTAGCAACCGTGCGTGAAAATCGCACCGCATCCGCACTTGCTTGCGATTTTCACGCAAACCCATTCATTTCTATGGGGCCTGCATTACGTGAAAAACTCACAAAGAGGAGCATGCTGCGATTTTCACGCAACGCACAAGTGATGCGTGAAAATCACCGCTCCTGTGAACGGCCCCATAGAAATGAATGGGTCATGATTCAGTGCGGGTACAATGCGTTCACCTCACGCATCGCATCCACGCGGAATACTCGCCCGTGTGAAAGGGGCCTAACAGTTTCTCTGTCTGATGGGAACGTTTATGAGGGCACTCCGCTGGTAACAGAGGCACTAGTTATAGTTATGTGGTTGTGGAAAACAAATCAGTGGTTTGTGTCCACTGCATCGCAATTCTCCTTGAAATTGACCCTAATAGGGCATCTGTCAGCAGTTTTGCACCTATGACACTGGCTGACCTGTGACATGTGCACTTGGCAGCTGAAGGCGTCTGTGTTGGTTCCATGTCCATATGTGCCCGCATTACGGAGTTTTAATATATGCAAATGAGTCTCTAGGTGCAACAGGGGCGTCGCCTTTGTCCATTCCCTCTGCACTTTGATTAAGGCCTCTTTCACACTACAGTTTTTTGTTTCCATTTGCGTTCCGTATACGGAACCATTCATTTTAATGGGTCCGCAAAAAAAACGAAATGTACTCCGTATGCATTCAGTTTCCGTATTTCCGTTTTTGCCATTCCGTTGAAAGATAGAACATGTCCAATATTTGGCCGCAAATCACAAAAGTCAATGGGTCTCCAAAAAAAAAACTGAATGCATACGGAAATTCATCCGTATGTCTTCCGTATCCGTTCCCTTTTTTGCGGAACCATCTATTGAAAATGTTATGCCCAGCCCAATTTGTTCTATGTAATTACTGTATACTGTATATGCCAGACGGAAAAAACGGAACGGAAACACAACGGAAACAAAAGAACGGAACAACGGATCCGTGAAAAACGGACCGCAAAACACTGAAATAGCCATACGGTTGTGAGAAAGAGGCCTAACAGGGCCAGACGTGATGATGTTTTCACTGCCCGGCCCTGTCAATCAAAGAGCAGAGGGCGCGGCAGTTGCAGAGAGAGCAGAGCCTCTAGGTGTAATGGTAACGCCCCCGTTGCTCCTAGAAGCTCATTTGCATATATTAAAACATCATTTTTCTCAGCAATGCGGGCACATATGAACATGGGACCGACACAGATGCCTTCAGCTGCCAAGCGCACATGTTACAGGTCAGCCGGTGTCATAGGGACAAAACTGCTGACAGATGCCCTTTAAAATAGTCAGGTATATACCTTAGGGGATTGCAATTTATGCCGTTTCCTCATGATTATTTAAAGAGGTAAGATCTTCTCTGTGATTCCTTTGTTACTTTGCAGCGGAATGATAATCCACAGCGCGGATCACCTGACGTCTGCCTGCATCTTAATAAGGGACATCCCGGGGTTTGGCGTCTACGCTGATTAATGAGTTTCAGCTCTTTTCCAGGTCACTCTTCACCGAGCGGATTAAAAATAGTGTGCCGCCATTTCAGCCTCTCCATATGTTGCGCTTGCTTAGTTCACATTTCTGCAGGTTTTCCTTGGACACCTGCGTAGCCCTCATCCTGCCAATTTTACCGCGCAGACATAAACCGCTCCCCCAAAAATGGGGTCTCCCCTCCCCCACCTCCATTTATAAAGCAGATATACTGCCT
Source organism: Bufo bufo (assembly GCF_905171765.1). Taxonomy (NCBI): domain Eukaryota; kingdom Metazoa; phylum Chordata; class Amphibia; order Anura; family Bufonidae; genus Bufo; species Bufo bufo. The sequence goes on along the minus strand of NC_053393.1, from coordinate 44,438,476 downwards.
ATCCATCTACATAGGGGGAAAAAAAATTCATGCAAATAAAATGTGGCAGTCAAATCATTTCTGCAGCAGGAGTCACGATATTGCTGCACGTATACAACACGTCAGAAATGGTGAGTAGTGTAGACGGGACCTGTCATGCTGACTTCTCGCCAGAGAGAGCACAGGATCGGACATGTTGACATCCAGTATGCCCAACCCTTTTTCCCCCTGACATCTTCCATCAGAGGAACGTCAGGACAACTCCCTATACATCAGATGGTTGGCGGCTCCCACCGAAATCTTCAAATTCAGACATTCATGTAATATATGTGTGGCCACCTTTAAAGGGTTTGTCCCACGAAAAATCTTCTACATTTTTCACACCTGGATCTGAATACTTTTGTAATTGCACGTAATTAATAATGTAGCACAGCCACCGAGATATTCACTGAAATCTATCTGTATAGCGCCACCTGCTGTTTGTTCTTTTTCTAATTTCTCTGTCCTGCTCATACGCTCAGTTCCATCCTTTAGCTACAGCAGAAAAGACACGTCCCCTTAGATGCATCAGAAAGGACACGCCCCCATAGATGCAACAGAAAGGACACGCCCCCTTAGATGCATCAGAAAGGACACGTCCCCTTAGATGCATCAGAAAGGACACACACCCTAAATAAGGCCTAGTTCACACGAACGTTTTTTTTGCGAATGTACGGGCTGGTTTTTTGTGTTCCGTATACGGTCCGTATACGGAACCATTCATTTCAATGGTTCCGCAAAAAAAACGGAATGTGTTCCGTATGCATTCTGTTTCCGTATTTCCGTTCCGTTGAAAGATAGAACATGTCCTATATTTGTCCGCAAATCACGTTCCGTGGCTCCATTATGGGTCCGCAAAAAAAAAAAACGGAACACATACGGAAATGCATCCGTATGTCTTCTGTTTCCGTTCCGTTTTTGCTGAACCATCTATTGAAAATGTTATGCCCAGCCCAATTTTTTCTATGTAATTACTGTATACTGTATATGCCATACGGAAAAACAGAACGGAAAAACGGAACAGAAACGGAAACAAAAAATTGGAACAACGGATCCGTGAAAAACGGACCGCAAAAAACTATAAAAGCCATATGGTCGTGTGAACTAGGCTTTTAAGCCTATTGCACACGACCGTATGGCTTTTTCAGTGTTTTGCTGTCCGTTTTTCACGGATCCATTGTTCCGTTTTTTGTTTCCGTTGTGTTTCCGTTTCTGTTCCGTTTTTCCGTATGGCATATACAGTAATTACATAGAAAAAATTGGGCTGGGCATAACATTTTCAATAGATGGTTCAGCAAAAACGGAACGGAAACGGAAGACATACGGATGCATTTCCGTATGTGTTCCGTTTTTTTTGCGGACCCATTGACTTGAATGGAGCCACGGAACGTGATTTGCGGGCAATAATAGGACATGTTCTATGTTAAAACGGAACGGAAAAACAGAATGCATACAGAGTACATTCCGTTTTTTTTTGCGGAACCATTGAAATTAATGGTTCCGTATACGGACCGTATACGGAACGCAAAAAACGGCCAGTAAATGGGAAAAAAAACGGCCGTGTGCAGGAGGCCTTAGATGCAGCAGAAAGGACACGCCTTCTTAGAGGCAGCAGAAAAGACACGCCCCCTGAGCTGTCAGCTTGATATAAATCTAGCAGAGCAATGAATGGGGAGATCTCTGGATCCATGTGAGGTACAGGGCTGGTTCTAGCTTTGTTAGAAAGAGCATTTTGTATGGTTTTCATATTTCTTTTTTACATTATATATTGGATGACCCCTTTAAGCTTGGCGACATTTGGCCCAGGGATGGTCATGATAAAATCGCAGGTGCTGATATTTCCAGCACATGGAACAGAAGGTCCAGAGTCACCTTTAGGAAGGTTCCAACATTGTGTAAAATCCTACAAAACTCCCACTTTACAGCAACGCCAATAAAAATCGCTGACTGCAGGCTAGGACTGCAGACACAGGGGACGCGATTACGTATTTTCAAGGACATCGCCACCTTTATTGGAGTTGCGGTCGTGTGAAGATTTCCCTTCCCCCCAACGAGCGTCTTTCAGTGGAAAGGCTTCACTGCCATGACTTGACGCTAAGTAGCAGCGTGGGCTTGGTCAGCCCCTAGATGCTCATATTGCAAACACAATGACACTACAGTCACACAGCAGCACTCAGCCAGTGAACGTATTAACGCTTTGTGTGTATGAACATTACAGGAGCATATGAGCCGCTCATGTGGCATGGGCACCGACCCTCACCCCAGGCTATGTGACCTCAAACCACGACTGTGGTCGCTGATACCCTGACTGAAGAAAGGGGGGCATGTGGCTGGCACTGATACTGGGATACGTGACAGGTGCTGAGGACCAGCATGTGACTGGCACTGTTGGTGGGTATGTAGCTGGCATTGTAAGGGCATGTGGCTGGCACTGTTGGTGGGTATGTAGCTGGCATTGTAAGGGCGTGTGGCTGGCACTGTTAGTAAAACATGTAGTTGCCACTAATAGGGGGCACCTGGCTGACAGTGCTAATTGTGTACCTGGCGGGGGCTGATATGGGGCATGTGGATGGCACCGTCAATGGCATACTGTTGGCACTGTCAGGGCATCTCATCATGAACTTACATCATGGCACCAGGTGTGATATTAGCTAGGTAGGGTATAGCATTGTTATTTATCCTCTTTATATCACTATTTTGTCACTGTAAGGTAGTATTTATACACTGTATGGCACTACTATTTGGGCACTGTACTGTATATTTTTTACTCTTATAGCACTATTATTTGGACACTATGTGGTAGTATTAATACTCTGTATAGTATTGCTAGTTGTCTACTGTATGGTAGTATTTATCCTCTGTATATAAAGTAATATTTATACACTGTACAGCATTGTTATTTAGGCAATGTACAACATTGTGGTATTTATCCTCTATATAGCACTATTATTTGGACAGTAGTATTTATATTCTGTATAGAATTGTTATTTGGGCACTGTATGTAGTGTTTATGTTCTGTACAGCACTATTATTTGGGCACTGTATGGTAGTATTTATACCCTATATAACATTATTATTTGGGCACTGTATGGTAGTATTTATACCCTATATAACATTATTATTTGGGCACTGTATGGTAGTATTTGTACCCTGTATAACATTATTATTTGGGCACTGTATGGTAGTATTTATACCCTGTATAACATTATTATTTGGGCACTGTATGGTAGTATTTGTTCCCTGTATAACATTATTATTTGGGCACTGTATGGTAGTATTTATACCCTGTATAACATTATTATTTGGGCACTGTATGGTAGTATTTATACCCTGTATAACATTATTATTTGGGCACTGTATGGTAGTATTTGTTCCCTGTATAACATTATTATTTGGGCACTGTATGGTAGTATTTGTACCCTGTATAACATTATTATTTGGGCACTGTATGGTAGTATTTATACCCTGTATAACATTATTATTTGGGCACTGTATGGTAGTATTTATACCCTGTATAACATTATTATTTGGGCACTGTATGGTAGTATTTATACCCTGTATAACATTATTATTTGGGCACTGTATGGTAGTATTTATACCCTGTATAACATTATTATTTGGGCACTGTATGGTAGTATTTATACCCTGTATAACATTATTATTTGGGCACTGTATGGTAGTATTTGTACCCTGTATAACATTATTATTTGGGCACTGTATGGTAGTATTTGTACCCTGTATAACATTATTATTTGGGCACTGTATGGTAGTATTTGTACCCTGTACAACATTATTATTTGGGCACTGTATGGTAGTATTTGTACCCTGTATAACATTATTATTTGGGCACTGTATGGTAGTATTTGTACCCTGTATAACATTATTATTTGGGCACTGTATGGTAGTATTTGTACCCTGTATAACATTATTATTTGGGCACTGTATGGTAGTATTTATACCCTGTATAACATTATTATTTGGGCACTGTATGGTAGTATTTGTACCCTGTACAACATTATTATTTGGGCACTGTATGGTAGTATTTATACCCTGTATAACATTATTATTTGGGCACTGTATGGTAGTATTTATACCCTGTATAACATTATTATTTGGGCACTGTATGGTAGTATTTGTACCCTGTATAACATTATTATTTGGGCACTGTATGGTAGTATTTGTACCCTGTATAACATTATTATTTGGGCACTGTATGGTAGTATTTGTTCCCTGTATAACATTATTATTTGGGCACTGTATGGTAGTATTTATACCCTGTATAACATTATTATTTGGGCACTGTATGGTAGTATTTATACCCTGTATAACATTATTATTTGTGCACTGTATGGTAGTATTTATACCCTGTATAACATTATTATTTGGGCACTGTATGGTAGTATTTATACCCTGTATAACATTATTATTTGGGCACTGTATGGTAGTATTTGTACCCTGTATAACATTATTATTTGGGCACTGTATGGTAGTATTTGTACCCTGTATAACATTATTATTTGGGCACTGTATGGTAGTATTTGTTCCCTGTATAACATTATTATTTGGGCACTGTATGGTAGTATTTATACCCTGTATAACATTATTATTTGGGCACTGTATGGTAGTATTTATACCCTGTATAACATTATTATTTGTGCACTGTATGGTAGTATTTATACCCTGTATAACATTATTATTTGGGCACTGTATGGTAGTATTTATACCCTGTATAACATTATTATTTGGGCACTGTATGGTAGTATTTGTACCCTGTATAACATTATTATTTGGGCACTGTATGGTAGTATTTATACCCTGTATAACATTATTATTTGGGCACTGTATGGTAGTATTTATACCCTGTATAACATTATTATTTGGGCACTGTATGGTAGTATTTGTACCCTGTATAACATTATTATTTGGGCACTGTATGGTAGTATTTTTACCCTGTATAACATTATTATTTGGGCACTGTATGGTAGTATTTGTACCCTGTATAACATTATTATTTGGGCACTGTATGGTAGTATTTATACCCTGTATAACATTATTATTTGGGCACTGTATGGTAGTATTTGTACCCTGTACAACATTATTATTTGGGCACTGTATGGTAGTATTTGTACCCTGTATAACATTATTATTTGGGCACTGTATGGTAGTATTTATACCCTGTATAACATTATTATTTGGGCACTGTATGGTAGTATTTATACCCTGTATAACATTATTATTTGGGCACTGTATGGTAGTATTTGTACCCTGTATAACATTATTATTTGGGCACTGTATGGTAGTATTTGTACCCTGTACAACATTATTATTTGGGCACTGTATGCTAGTATTTGTATGGCACTATCATTTGGACAATGTATAGTAGTATTTATACTCTGTATAGAACTATTTTTCTCTTCTGTCCTGATCTAACCTTACATACCACCATATCTAATGCATCATAAAAATTATCTTACTTTACATTTTAGCATTTTTTTATAGCAGTCACATTGTGTAAGGTCATTCTGATTTTCGTTTGCAAAACACGGACAATGGTAAATCCATGTGAAGGTCCATATGGTGTCTGGGCGCAGAATTTTTTCCCCCCGCATCCATTCTGTTGAATAATTCCTTGGCTAGGTCACCATTATCAGATTGGTGGGGGGTCCGGCGCCCCCGCTGATCAGCTGTTTTGGGCTTCTGCAGAACCAGAAACAGTGTATAAAGCAGAAGCAGAAGGCTCCATACCCAGGATAATTCCTGGTGCCGCAGGAGCCCAAAACGTTTTGCCGGATTCCTCTGCTGCAAGTGTGAAAGTAACCTAAGTAACTACTATTCCCCATGTAATAACAATTCTGGAGCACCTATTCTCATGACTATGTCGTGACATTCCTGTATTATTCCTACTAGAAGTTTACTGATAAATTGCCAGCAGTCTGCGGTAAGGGTACTGCTGGGTGTTACCAGTAGCGGGTGTGTCTGACTCTGTCCAACCAGTAGACGCTCCAGAATAGTTTTTTACACGGGGAATGCAAGTAGTTACTTAAACAGACATGTCAGGAAAGGAGAAAGCTCAAGCAGTTATTTCATGTGCATTTAGCTCCCCCTAGTGGTGGCTCTAGACAAAAAATTTAATGGTGTAAAGAATATCAGGGGATATTAAAAGAATAGTAAGAGTGCAGGAATTGCGGCTTCCACACGGCCTTCGTGTAGCTCAGCTCCATTCAAGTAAATGAGATTGAGCTGCAATACCGGGCACCGCCACTACATAATGTACGGCGCTGTGTTTGGGATACAAGCGATACAACAGCTGATCGGCGGGGGGTGCCGGAAATCGGACCCCACAATTAGAAATTCAAAATTTTTAAGGGGTTGTCCAGTTTTTTTATTTTTTTATTTTAACATAAAATTGTAAAATATAAATGCACCAACTCTGGTCCAGCACCTCTGCCGCTCTGTCCTCGTCCAGCGACATATTATTTTGGTTGCAGCAGTGACATTCTATATGCCATGCCACCAAGCAACCAATCACAGGCCTCAGTGGTCTCGCACTGTACACACCCCAGACCAGTGATTGGCTGCAGCAGTATGGAGATGGTCACAGGCTGCAGTCAGAGGAAGAGGACGGAGAGGTGGCGCTGGATCAGAGCAGGCGCAGGAAGGTAAGAGAAGTTGTTTTTTTACCAGGTTCCTGGCATTTTGGTAAAGTGTAGAAAAACTTATTTAAAAAAAAAAACTTGGACAACCCCTTACAATGACAGAATTGTGCCTGCCTGCAGTTGTACCCAGGGGGTCTCTCCATGTGTATGTATACAGTGCTGTGAGAGATGCATGTATTGAGCTCCCCCTAGTGGTGGCTTCAGGCAGACATTATTATGCACCTCTATGGCAGAGGTTACAGAATCAATGCCAGACTTCATCGTTGGTTGCCCTTGACGAGACGATTAGGCTCAGGGGTCACGTTGCCCCTCATTTACCATTGTGGCCCAACATACCAGTAATTGGGCACATTCTGGCGCTTCTCTAACATTTTAGACAATATCTAGGGGATGCAGGGAGTCGCTACCGGGCCCTGAAACCTGAGGGGGGCCCCTCTGCCGTATAGGAGGACACCAATATCATAAAAGGGGCATGGTATGTGGAGGGGCCACTATCACTGATTTGTATGGGGCCTCAGGATTAGTAGATCTGCCCCATCGCCACTACGGCAGCAGACACACATTTATTTCTATAGTCTGGTGGGATGTTGGTACTGCCCGGTGGCACGAGCTGTAGCGGGCGATGACACGGCAGGGACGGGCACAATGAGTGTGCACTGGCTTACGATCGAAGCCGTTCCTTTCAATGCTTCACGTGTGATGCCACCCTGCAGCCTACGTCATGGCGTATAGACATATATTACGATGAGCGCCAGGTATGACGCACCAGCTCCTGCCATGCCTGAACGTTCCCGGCATCCACCCCCAGAACTGGCTGATGATTCACTCCCCTGAAGTTGTGGCCGCTGGATGACATCATCACGTCGTACAGCAGATGACCCCCCTCCTCCATCTCCAGCCCCCACCGGCCTCTCAAGAGATCATGTGATGCGCCTGCATGCCCCAAATCTACTTAACCTCTTCACCACCAAGCCTGCAGTATTAACCCACAGAAGCCCTTAGGAACCTGTCCTCCTCTCTCCATCCCGACCTAACGGATACATTTAACCCCTTATTGTTTTCAATCCAGGAGGAGCCAGCCATCTGTCGCTTTAACCCCTGCGATGACTGACGGCATCTGGGAGTCCCAAATGACGGTTAACCCCTTGAGCGCCAAAGGTGTCAAATTTAACCCACGGGGGAATGGGGACCGGGGTGGCTCAGGAAACCACCAGAATTTGCAATGTCCTCTCGCACTCAGCCAACAAGCTTATTTAACCCCTTGTTGATCACTTAGCGGGATCCTTAAAATGTGAGATCGAGATGTTTTAACCCTTACAACCCTAGACTGTGAAAATGTTTTAACCCACAAGAGGCCAAGGGCTAAAATTTTCATGCTGAGCAAAGATTATTTAACCCCCTGGTGACCATGATATCAGATTAATGATTTGACTCAAAAACATTAAATCCGCAAATGTTTGGAGGGGAGGGGGGGGGGGGGGGGTAAAGACCCAAAGACCATTTCCATCAGGACGATCCTTGCGGAAAAATGCATGAAAAAAATGGCACCAAAAATATGACTTAAAAAAAAAAAAGGCGCTGCGTGAAATCGCCCTTGGTCCCGCATTATCACCATGGAGCACTGCGTCAGTACACACCGCGGTTATGGCGCTCTGTCATCACATCATGATATTTTACGTTATCGCCATTTGGTCGCATATTGCACGAGGTGTGTTGCTAATCAAACATAAATGTAATTAATAAATAGATTTTTTTTTTTCTGATTGCAAATTTGCAGATGCATGACCTCACATACATGCACACAATGTCACGAGTCCACCGCAAGCGCGATTTTACCGCGCACGTGTCTGCTCGCTGTGGAGCCCCGGCCTTCGAGTTTTTTATATTCTGCATCACAGCATCTTTCCCTGCATACCTGTTAACCCCCTGGTGACCACAGCAAACAAGATCATGTGATCTAGTGTTCGCGCCTCACACGGATGTATGGGCTCGCGCCCACGACCGTTGCCTGTTTTGCAGTCCTCAAATTGCAGATACACAAAACACGGATACGGGCCGCGTGCATTCGGGGGAACGTAACGTCCGGCCCATAATAGAACTGTCCCATATTTGTCCGTAACGTGGACAAGAATAGGACGCGTTCGATATTTTTGTGGATACATGCAACGGAACAGAGATGAAGGGGTCCACATCTGACCCGCAAAAAATGAAGATTGGATGCAGACACAAATACACGTTCGTGTGCGTAAGATCCAACGCCGTAACCGCCAGCTATGTACATGGTACTAATCCACATGAGCCCTGCAGAAGATCCACATCCTCAAGAGTGAACTTATTTAACCCCTTGTTATCAAGCAAGCCATGAAGCGGATTTAATACACAAGAAGGGTAGATTTAACCCACAAAAGCCCAGGAAGCCTTCCGAATGCTGATATAGGTCATCTTGTCTGTTAAAGACTATTTAACCCCCTGATGGCCATGACCTCGACTCCACACAAAGTCATCAAATATTATTTAACCACTTAACCTTAGTCCTCTCAAACAGACAATTATTTAACCCCTTGAGAGCCACAGGTTTCAATAAACAAATGAGGGGACTAGCTTTAACCCTCAAAAGCCCAGGAATCCATCAAGCTGTAGAGCAGGCATCCTCCATCTGCGGCCCTCCAGCTGTTGAAAAACTACAACTCCCAGCATGCCCGAACAGCCTACAGGTATCAGCCTACAGCAGGGCATTGTGGGAGTTGTAGTTTTACGACAGCTGGAGGGCCGCAGTTTGAGGATGCCTGCTGTAGATCATCCTCTCCTCTAGTATTAACCCATTAGCCTAAGGCCTCATGCACGCGGCCGTTCCCATATTGCGGTCCGCAAACAGCGGGTCCGCAATATGTGGGCACCGGCCTCGTGCACCCCGCATCACGGATGCGGACCCATTCACTTGAATGTGTCAGCAATCCGGAAGGTCTGGTGTGAAACAGAGGCACGGAACGCACCACAAAAAAAAAAGTACTGCATGCACTCCTTTTTTCAGTGCAGAATGACCAAGGACCCATTCAAGTCGAATAGGTCTGGATCCGTCTGCGGAATCCGCACAGATGTTGCCCGTGCATTGGGGACTGCAAATTGCGGTCCCCAATGCACGGAACCGGCGATCAACAGCAGTGTGCATGAGGCCTAACACTTTTAACCCACCAGAGGCCAGGAGCTTTTGGGAGATTTATAGGGTATGTTCAGACATACCCGCCATATGTTCAACAAAATCCACCACGTAGCCCACGGCAGAAATCGTTGCGCTGCGGTTTCCACTGTGAGATTTCAGGCAGCCCCTCTCTAGATTTAGCTTCACTGCGCTGTGGCTTTGCAAGGGGTCCATGCGGTATATTTGCCAAGGCAAAAATCCTCGGCCGCATGAACTACAGAGAGGCTTCCATAGGAAACAATAGGAGGCTGTTCCAGTGCAGATTTGGTCAGGGTTTCGGCACTGAATCCGTGCTGAAACACATTCAAAACATCCTCTGTCTGAACACATCCTCGGACATGGAGGGGGCATTCATCAAAACTGGTGTAAAGAGAATCTGGCTGAGTTGCCCATAGCAACCAATCAGATTCCACCTTTCATTTTTCTGAGCTCCTTTTTAAAATGAAAGGTGGAAGCTGATTGGTTACTAGGGGCAACTCAGCCAGTTTTCCTTTTACACTAGTTTTGATAAATGTCCTCAGGATTCCTGGTGGTTTTTGATCCTGCCCATTTCAACGGGACACGGAATCTGTACCAAGAATTAACACATCGCTTCTTTTTTCCATGCTGCGACTTTTACGGCCTGTTCACACAGCAGAATTTTGGTGTCGACCCCATGCCAAAATCCCATTGGTGTCCGTCTCCCGTTGTTTTCAGGGACAGTTTGTGCACCCAGCAGTTTAGGCTACATTCACACGACCGTATGCGTTTTGCGGGCCGCAAATCACGGATCCACCAAAAATACGGATGACATCTGTTTGGCATCAGTTTTTTTTGCGGATCCATTGTAACAATGCCTATCCTTATTCGCAAAACAGACAAGAATAGAACATGTTTGCGGGGCTGCAGAATGGACATACGGATGCGTTTTTTGCGGACCCATTGAAATGAACAGGTCCACATCCTATTTCCAAAAAAACGTAACGGAAACAAAATACGTTCGTGTGCATGAGGCCTTAAAGGGATGTGTCCCTTCTGCCGGTTCAGCTCCATTCAATGTCGGCAGCATTATGCTTCATTTACACCTCGCTGTGTGGGAACGTACCCTTAAAACTGCGAGCGGGGGGGGGGGGGGGAAACTGTGTAAATTAACACGTGGTTTTCCTGTTGAGATTATCTGCCAACGTTTTGTGCACGGCTTTTTGGTGAAGAAACTCGGTGCGAACGTACCGCGTGCACCCCGCATCACAGATGCGGATCCATTCACTTGAATGGGTCCGCAATTGTGAAGATGCGGAACAGAGTCATGGAACACTGGAAGCTCTACGGAGTGCTTCCGTGGTGTTTCTGTCCGTTGTTCCGCACCGCAAATAAATCGGACATGTCCTATTTTTTTGCGGTGCAGACAGACCACGGACCCATTCAAGTTGACTAAGGATCCACATCTATAGTGATCCGAAACCGGTCGATTTTCTGCATTGCTGTATGTTGGTTTTTATCTGCACGGGATTAAATAAAGCCTCAAGTATTTTTCAGTGAAGCTGGACCGCCTTTCTTTCTATTTGAATCTGCTGTGCGCCCAAGGTTCAGGGCGAGGTCCGGGCTCCTGGCTTCCTGTGGATGAGGGCGACATTTTCCAGTGTTGCTCCATTCAAGTTGATGTTGGTGTTGCCCGTGCGTTGGGGGACCACAAATGCGGTCCCCAATGCAGGGAACGGCCGCACAACGGCCGTGTGCATGAGGCCTAAAACCGTGAGTTGAAAGAAAAAAATAAATAGATGTTAAAAAAACATGGTGCAAACGAGCAGTTTTCCTGTGGAAATCAATAGAGATGAGCCGCCAATGTTTTGGGCACGGCTTTCGGGTGTGGGGAAACCGCCACAAAATCCACTTTGAAGACGCTTGGCGTGAACGTAACCTTAAAATCACAAGTGTAAATCAATCAACCATCGGTTTTCAGTGCCGAAGATGACTTGCAGGCGTCGTTTTCGGGGTGCGGAATCCGCCCCCCAAATTCATGTCGACGGGTGAAAAAAAAAAAAAAACAACAACCCTGCGCGAACACACCCTCCTTCTTGGCGCCCTGAACTGAGTTTCTTTAACCCCTTCCTGACCAGGCAGGAGGCTTTAACCCCTTCACAGCACGTGACCCCCTTCCTTTTTGAGGTTTTTTGTTTAACCCCTTGCTCCCCAGGCCGCCGAGCATTGTGAGCCATGTGTTTCCCCCTCTCCTCTCTCACACACACACACACGTGCTCGGGATCAACAGTTTGCAGCTCTCCCTCCCGACACCTTGAACTTTTTGTTTGTTTTTGTTTTTTCTCCTTCTCATCCCTCCCCTTATTTCTTCCAGTAAAAAGCGCGGCGTGCACTTCCCAGGCGATGATCCGTCCGGGGATGGGATCGGTTACAATAAGCCCCCTGTTTATGGGGCAGGTTACGCCCATCCCCCTCCTCCTCCCTTCCTTCCCCTCCTCACAATGGGAGCTCCATGCAAATCACCAGTGCGCAACTTTGCGCAAGAACCGAGCTACGATCCGGGGTGAAGTGCGGGTGGTATCGTATGCAAATCCGTCCGCTGACGTTACAGATCATGTGGGTTTTGGCGTAGATTCCCCACTGATCGAGGATTTTTTTTATTTTTTTTTTGCCTCCGCTCCTCTTGCGCTGTGTGTTGGGGGGGGACGGAAATTCGTTGCAAGGTTGCGTTTTCCCCAACGTTCCATCCGCCTCTGATACATTGTTGCCGCCAACGTTCCATCGCCCCGGGAGCCGCAGGTAAGAAGAAACTTCCTGGAGGAGTCCGGTGACACGTGAGAGGGCAGATCGGACCGGGTCACCGATCGCTGATCGGCCAACTTTAGCAGCGTGTTTAGGGCAGCTGGGGGCAATAGCAACGGAAACCTTTACATGCAGATGGAGGGGGAGGGGGTCTACCGACTGCTGGTTGTAACACGGCAGGGGGATCGGGGACAACTTGGCCGATCGGGGGGGGGGAGCTCTCTAGGAGGAGCCGCACGAGCCGACCTACGTTTCCCTATGTCGACATCAGCAACAGAAAATATGGCGTCCGCTGTGGACAGGGCGTTACGTAGAGGCTGCCGAGAGCTCAGCTCCTGCTCTCACCACGGCCGGGCCTGCTGGAGGCACAGGGCAGGGGGGGAGGAGGAGGAGGGGATGAGCCCCAAATTTGGGGTGATTTGGTTGTGATGTGGTTGCAGAAGGCATGACGCTGGTGCAGCCCCCCTCCCCCCAAACTGCAGGGAGGGAGAGTGGCTGAGCACACACCACCATGGCTGGCGGATCTCATCAGTGGGGGGCTCCGGACCATGGAGGGGGGGGATAGTGCGATCACCAGCTAAAGTTCACACAAGTCTGGGCAGCTTTGTTTTTAGGGAGGAGGGGAGGGGGGGGGGGGGTGTAGCTGAGCTGAGTGTGTCACTTGACGCAACTCCCGTCAGCCTGTGTGCTTGTAAAGTTTAGGAATGGCGTAACGGAGGGCCTGTTCGCATTTCGTAGGCGACCGCAGAGGGGCCTGGCGCACCCCCTCGAGCACCCAGCGCCTCCTTTATATTTCTGCTACTCTTTGCTATAAAGAAAAAAAAAAGTATACAGTGCGTTTTTGTTTTGTTTTTGTTTGTTTTTTAATTGGACGGCGAACGGTATATATATATATCATTTTTTAATAGAATTGGATGACTGAGTGACCAGGACCTGTCATGTCCCAAGCCGTGAGTATTAAATCCGCGATACCCAGATCGCCCCCTCGCCGGCAACGCGTTCGCTTCTGTCAACCTGACCTCAGGGTCTGTTCACACACCTGTGTTTTTTTTGACCGGGTTTTTATTTATTTTTAAATTTTATTGTGCAGTTTTTGAAACCTAAGCCAGGAGCGGAAAATAAAAAGTAATATCTGGCTTCAAAAACAACACCTGCACGTGGACCTTGGCGAGACTAAAACGTGTCTGTTTTGTGACGTCAAAATGGCGTGATGGCACCTTACTTTGTAACTTTTAGTATGCCACCGCCTCTGTGTGACCCACGTCTAACTCGGGACCCCCCCCCCCTTCCATTCCCCTGCTCCATCGGCACTCCTAATAATAACCTGCGCCCCCCCCCCCTTTCTCCGCCATCAGGCCTCATGCACGCGACCATATATTCTTTCCGTGTCCTTCCGTTTTGTTTTTTTTGCAGACCGTATGCGGAACCATTCATTTCAATGGGTCCGCAAAAAAAAGGTAGTTACTCCATGTGTATTCCGTTTCCGTATGTCCGTATTTCTGTTCCGCAAAAAAAATAGAACATGTCCTATTATTGTCCGCATTACGGACAAGGATAGTACTGTTCTATCAGGGGCCAGCTGTTCCGTTCCGCAAAATACGGAATGCACACGGACATCATCCGTATTTTTTGCGGATCCGTATTTTACGGACCGCAAAATGCATACGGCCGTGTGCAAGAGGCCTCGTCCTGTGTCTGCACTTGGCGGACGACCCAAGGCACTTGAGAAAACTTTGAGGCAGTAGCATCTTGTAAATTGTTCCTTGAGTGCCCCCCCCCCATTAATCTGATATAAATGAGTCTGTGAGCTCTTCCTGGAAGTACAGGCGGGGGCCCCCTCCTCGTTCTGAGTACCCAGCCCACTTGCAGCTCTATTGTTATCCCTCACTGACCTGTTTGATCAGCGGTTGGAGCCATGCTGGGAGCAGTAGGGTTAATGTACGTTGCTGTATGCCTCCCCCATGGATGAATGGAGTTGTACTGGTGAAGAGTGAACCCGTGTGTAGGAAGTGCCGCCATCCTGGTGTCCTAAATGCTGCTCCACCTGATTACTTTACTTCAAAGTTGTTAAATTGGGGGGGGGGGGGGGCACTGTTGTCGTCGTCAAGTGTTTCCTGGTGGCTTTTGTTGGCCGAGCTGTGGGAACCCGGGGCTTGGACTCGTCGCGGTTTAGGTCTTTATGATCAGTTTACTACATGTAATTTCAGGTCTCGTTCACATTTCCGTTTTTTCACGGACGTGTGCTGCCCGCATTTTCCGCTGACGTCGCACTTGCCCATTGATTTTAATGCATTTGTTCACAAATCACGGAGACGTGCACTACTTTGGTACGCGCCCGTTGGAGTCTATGGGTCCGTGAAAAAAACGCTGATGAGATATATATTTCAAAAAAAGGGCCACAGCAGCACAAGACCAGTGCAAGTGGGTGCAAATATCCTCAAAGCCGCAGGCTCACACGGCTATCAAAGTATAGCATCAAAGGATGAGGCAGCACTCCAGATACAGTGAAAGAAATGGTGGATCTTTATTCCCCTTGCAACGTTTCAACCGCTCGATGCGGTCTTTCTCAAGCATGCTTGAGAAAGACCGCATCGAGCGGTTGAAACGTTGCAAGGGGAATAAAGATCCACCATTTCTTTCACTGTATCTGGAGTGCTGCCTCATCCTTTGATGCTATATATATATTTTTTAATGGAGCCTTGGTAGGAGATGCTCTGGAAATTCATTTTCATCGGAGCAGTGTCCGTGGCTTACGTATGACACACAGAGGGCAAAGAACGGATCCTTCACGGATGAAACGTGGACTGATTTTCCACAAGACCTCATGCACACGAGCGTACGTAGTATTTATTTTTTTTTTTGTCCACCTCCAATCTAAATTTTTGTGGATCGAACACGGACCCGTTAATTTCTACGGCGCCACAAAAATTGCGGACAGCACGTGGATTTCCTCCGTGTGCCTCTACGGTCGTGCCCCAAATTATACAACCTGTCCTGTTCTTGTGGAGCCTGCAAAAATTGTGGGATGCACACAGACCGCATCCGTATTTTGCCTGTCGTGTCCTGAATTTAGTTAGTAATTATTTTTTTTTCAGCCTCGTGTCCTTTGAAAACCCCATTCGCCTGTAACCGCAATGGACAATTTGTGATCGTTGCAATTTGAAGGTGACTTTGCGTCGCCACTGAGCTGCAGCCTAAGGCCTCTTTCATACATCCGTGACAGGATTGTCAGTGGTTCACCCGTGATGGATCCCTGTGTCCGTTTTTTTGCCCACCGTGTGTCATCCGTATTTCAGAGACACGGCTAGGCTGAAAACTAGGCCTCTTGCGGCCCCCCCCCCCCCCATACAGCGGGTCCGCAATACACGGGCACCGGCCCGTGTGCACTCCACATCACGGATGCGGACCCATTAACTTGAATTGGTCTCTAATCGCCGAGATGCGGAACGGAAGCACGGATCGGAACCCCACAGAAACACTACGGAGTTCCGTGCCTACACACCGCAACAATATAGAACTTGTTCTATTTTTTTTTTTTTGCAGTGCGGACGGATCACGGACCCATTCAAGTTGAATGCCTCTTGATCCGTCCCGGCCGAACGCACGGACGTTGCCCGTCCATTGTGGACCGCAAGTTGCGGTCCCCAATGCACGGAACGGACGCACAACGTTCGTGTGCAAGAGGCCTTAGTTTCTGGAGCATCTCCTAGCAACAATCTGTGAAAACCACGGACAGAACATGGATGCCGTCTGTGCTGCGTCATTGGTTTTTCACAGACCCATAGACTTCGATGGGCGTGTTTTTTCCACATCGTGCATGTCTCCGTGTTTTTTCCACATCGTGCATGTCTCCGTGTTTTTTCCACCGGTCAGTGGGAAAATTAACTGATTGTGTAAAAAAAACAACAACTAAAAAACCCATTAAATTCTATGCGGTGAACAAGGACCGCACACGTCTGCTGTTCATGGAGGTGTGAAAGTGGTAACTACTAGTCACGTGACATAAAATGGAAAAGTCGTGAATGTGGTCACGATGGGACCCGCAAGTCTTTGCGACACAATGGTAGCAGCACATTACCGCCAGCTCCTCGCCTCTCTGTGGATGGGAGTCTTCATCCTCATGGTCGTCACCCGGGAGAGGAACGTCTGTGGTCAGCTCAGGTACCGCGAGAGTTGCCAAAGTCATGTGGGGGGGAACAAAAGGTCCAAAATAAAAGCACTTGTCACAGGTGACCGTGTCATTCAGTGGCTGCTACATGGACGGTGGACAGTGCTCGTGGATTTCAGGCTTTACCTCATGCAGCGGTGAATAGCCTAACAAGTAGTGCTCTGGCCTTACTGTGGCAGCCATGTTGTGGTACCGGAGGGTACATTGAGTATGGACAGTGTTGACCTTGGTTCTGTCTGACACCTGTTCTAGTATTATATTCTGCCAATACGATGGACGTGTCAGCAGTCCTTACTCTCCCAGCTGACAGGTGTCTCCCTCTGACCTCCCCATAAACATGAGCACACAAAATGGCCGACTGCATGGGTATTACAAGGGGGAAGACAGAGTGATGCAAGACAGTTAGGCCAGGTCCAGGCGTGGCACGCGGATTCCACACCGCAAATCTGTGGCGGTTTAGCGCACGATACATCTGGTGTGTAAACCAAAAAAAACAACTTTCACATTTAGTAGAAATAGGAGTTGTGGCTTTCGCTTTTTCACTTTAAAACACAGCAAAATCTATATGCGACACAGACTCGGCCTTACGACCCCAGCTCGTGTCCCAGGCTAACAAGTAAGCCAACATGGCGACATCCGGCTTGCCTGACGCCCTTTCACCTTGTCGACCTCTCCAGTCAGTGGATCCCTTCCCAATGTCGTCCACATTAAAGCAAACATTCACTGAATCTGAATATATAAAAAAAAAAAAATTCGGTACATGATCATGGGTCGGCCATCTTGCCTGAGCTGCTTTTAACAGCATTTCGAGATTCGCTTTACAGTAGCCACAGAGGCACAATGGACAGGAGATGGCTAATTGACTTTTATGGGAAAGTGTTGTGGGCATACTCTGTGACCTGTGCAGGGAGGGGAGTAGATAAGCTGTGACCATCACTTGGTGTGAATGGTGGATCTTTTGTTTTGTTATATATAATTGCCTGTCATTGTAATCCTGCTTGTGGTGATCGTGAGGTGACTGCTGAGAAGTGATCTCTGCAAAGCAGGAAGTCTCAGCATTTTTTTAAGCTTAGTGTTCAGTGTAAAAAATTAGGTTTAAAAAAATCATAGTGATATGAAACATTAAAAATGGCATCCCCAAAAAGTCTAAAAAATAATTTAATAAAAACTTGATTTAATAGTTTGTTTTCCGATGACCTGTTGCCATAAACCTAAACCTATTAAGCTTGTTGTCTTCTAGGACTGATGATGAGGACCATGACATACATGTCTCGGTGGAATGAAAACGTCCTTCCTTATGGTGGACTGTTTTTGGTTTTTAGAAGTTTAACTAGTCTGGTTATCCTTATTGTTTCTGTGTTAACGCATTTAGTCGTTTGCTCATCGCAAAGCTATTTTTGTGGTTGGTAAATCGAGGTTTTTTTTTTTGTTCCTAGTACAAAGAATCTGACAGATCTTACCTCATGTGAAAGTCTTCTTGCCTCAGCCTGCCTGGCAATAAAATTCCTTACTTGTGTGGTGGGAATAGGATTGTTGTTAGGACAGTTCAGATTCCATGTGGTTTCCCGTTAGTTGGGTCAATGGCATGACCAAGTTATGGAAGCCTATAGTCTTTGTGGACAGTAGGCTGCTGCTAGGGACAACGTTGGAATAGGGGCTGTAATTTAGAATTTTCGAGAAACCAAACTTCATCATACCTGGGTTCTTCTGCCAAAGCAAAGAGCTGAGGAACCGGATAAGGACGTAATGTACAGTCATAGTTTATTCATTCCTCCAAAAACTTTTTGCCTTTTATTTTCTTGTTGTGTTCCCATTAGCGTTGAGCGAAATTGTGTTTCAAGTTTGGCGTGCAAGCTTTGGGTTATCTAAGAATTCCGTTATGGATTTCGCTTCCATGGACCATAACTTATGGTCCCGGATGGATTCTGCTACTACGGACCATAACTTATGGTCCGTGGTAGAGGAATCCATAACGGAATTCTTAGATAATCCGAACCTCGTACGTCGAACTTGAAACACAAGTTCGCTCATCCCTAGTTCCCATCTTTACGAGGAAATAAGTGGAATCAACATGGACCGAAATATGGCTGTCAGATGTCTCTTCTAAAAATGGACTTTTGCCGTGACTTGAGTTGTAAGAATTGATGAGTTCCTGATTTAGACTGTTCAATGAGATCTCTTCTGGTTGGTAACGTTTGGTATTAGTGTTCTCTACCATTTTTAGTCATTGGATTCACTCATTCTCCACTGTTAATGTTTAATACATTTTATATAAATGTTTTGCTTTGTGAGGGTTGGCATTTGAAGGCCCATCGGCATGGGTGACCTTCAAAGACTATTTGGTTGTCCATATAATTTTTTTTAAGGTTTCAACTGTAAAGTTAGCTGTAGACCAACGTTCCCCAACTTGTAGCTCAGGCTGTGGGACATTGCTGTAGACTAATGACCAGAGTGAAGTTACCATAGTTTATGGTACTATGGCCCAGAATTGTTCATAAGCGAAATCCAAAAGTTAGGTCTGGTTCATAGAAGTTTTCCAGCCCTGGTTGTATATTGTTATAGTGTGATGTCCAGACTATTGACTCTGCAGAACGTAGGTGGATCCTCCAACCCATAAGGAGATACGTTTGTGATTAATTCCCTGGCTAGTTCGTGGGAAACTGTTTGGTATATGGTGGTTTAGAAATGAGATGTTTGGATTGTAGATGATTTCCACGCTTTGGGTGTATAGTTTACTCTTCAGGACCAAAGGAGGATTGAAAGCCTTTGAGGGTCTGGTCTAGATCTTACGGTGAAGACCCCCTATGGAAAAGTCATCAGCCATAAAAAGTCCACATGACTTTACAACAAGCAATATGGGGTTAAAGAGGTCACTTAAAGGTGCCTATGCATCTTCAGCAGCTGTTGGCTGGAACTCTCATTCAACCAACAGCTGGGGTCCGACCACACAACGCAGTCGTGTGGCGCTTGTGAGCGGGTGTGTAATGTTGATGGCCGTTAACAGTACAGACCGGCTGAACAATGCGGTCTCGTTAGCTTAATTAGAGCCTGCTGCGTCCCTTTTGGCCATGCGGTACTGGCACACAGTGCGGCCTTGTCACAAGCACCAAGCCACTGCGCTGTGTGGTTGTACCCATAGGCCTCATGGACGCGTCCGTAAGGGTTTTGCCCGCCCCCTCGCTTTCCCATTCCTCACATCGCTCTCTATTGTAGAAATACCTATTCTTGTCCGCAGTACGGACAAGAATAGGGAATGTTCTGTCTTTTTTGCGGAGCCGGTGAACGAACATACGGATACGGACAGCACGCGGTCTGCCCTATAGAAATGAACCGGTCCGCATACGAGCCACAAAAAATGCAGATCAGATGCGAACAAAAAATCAGGTTGTGTGCATGAGGCCTTATTTTTCCTGCTTCACCATACACACGTATGCTGGGCTTAGCAGTGTGTGCAATGTGTTCCCAATGGCGACAGAGGAGTACGGCTGGTCTCATACCTTTGGTGGGAATTCTGTCAGACAATGCAGCGCTCAGCAGTTTGTGTCCAGCCAAATGTCTGCCGCAATGCGAGCGGATCTCCACCGGACCCCATCGTACTTAATGGGGCTGACGGGCATTCCGTTTGCATCTGGAGAATTCCGGCAGGCTGTTCTCTGCCGGAATTCACACTGCAGGTGTGAAACTAGCCTAAGGCCTCATTCACACAACTGTATGTATTTTGCGGTCCGCAAAAAATACGGATGACGTCCGTGTGCATTCCGTATTTTGCAGAACGGAAGAGCTGGCCCCTAACAGAACGGTGTATCCTTGTCCGTAAGGCGGACAATAATAGGACATGTTCTAATTTTTTGCGAAACGGAATGCTCAGAGTAGCTTCTGTGTTTTTTTTTTTTTTTTTTTTTTTGCGGACCCATTGAAATGAATGGTTCCGTATACGATCCGCAAAAAAAACTGACACGGAATGGAAATACATTCGTGTGCAAGAGGCCTGACTCTGATTAACTCTTTCAGCACTGTGACACCTGTTCTGTCGCCGTCCTCCTCAGGCTTTTCCTTACGTTAATTTCCGGGGCTCCGGCACTGCAGTGACTTATTAGATTCTGGGCACATTGCAGAGTTGGAGCCGTGGGAAGTTGATGCTGCAGTGTATGTCAGCGAATAGACATTAGGGCAACGGGGAGGCTGGGGGTTTAAAGGGATATTAAAAAGACGCCTGTTTGAAGCTTCTAGAAAGACAGTATGAAACCATTAAACCATTATCTCTACTTACATTGTGCTGTATTTTTTAAAAACTTGGTCATGTTCATACTGATCGCCCGTAGAGCTGCCTTCGCCGAAGGTAACGTCTGTCTGCCACCTGCATAAAAGCAGCTGTCGATGAGATCATTGATCCGGTCGCTATCGGACACGCGCCAAAAATCAATCTATAGACAATGGCATCAGCTGTTTATTGACGGCGCTGGTGTGGAGTGCAGCTGTCTCCTGTGGGGCTTATCGCAGGCCGACCCAGCTGGCGAGCACGTTACACGATCAGGTTCACGTTGGTCAGTCCGGCGAGCGTACGAACGTGTGATTGCTGGTCAGTCTCGAATATTCCTCAACTTTTTGAGATCGCAAGTGTTGTCGTAAGCCCACCGTAGACTATAGTGGATTGTTCGGGATTACATAAAAAAAAAAAAAAACTGCTGAGTCGCAATACCGTATACAACCTGCGGAAAGTAGTTGTGGCGCTGTTCTTATTGAAGACCACAACCCTGTTTTCTAAAGTTTAAAAATTGCCTGTAAGGTTTAGGTTTTAAGATGGTCTCCTACACATTACCCTATATCCGTTTTTGCAGTCTGCAAATCACAGATACACAAAACACGGATACTGGCCCGATAGCCTGCCGCCATTTTTTTTGTTTTTGTTTACTCCTTCCCAAATGTCTGCAAAACGGACAAGAATTGGACATGTTTTTTGCGGTGTTGCGGCCCTGACTTACGGATGCGGCCAGAACAGGAGTGTGCTGTCCACATCTTTTGCGGCCCCGTTAAGGTGAATGGGTACGAATATGATCCGCCAAAAATGTGGATCGGATGCGAGCCGAAACCACGGTTATGTGCATGAGCCATTACTCTGTCCTTACCTATGGGACAAGTCAACTGATTGTGGCGATTCCGGCCATTTTGATTAGCCGTCCTTTAAAAATGTAATGCCAACGTGTAATTCATAGAGCTGGAAAGTTTTGACCAATGTCGGCTACGCATACGAGCGTGTGGTGTGATCGGCCGATCATTTGCCATTTTGCACAAGCTGGTCGATGCTGCTGTGGCCGGCATCAGACCTGGTCGTGAGGGGTAAAGATGTCCATACACTTTAGATGAAACTGGGCTGAGCGCTCTGAAATTTCGTAACATGTACGTGAACCATGAACTCGACAGCAGATGTCGGGCATGTTGTTCCCAGGAGAGATAAGCCGGTGCCAGAGGCCCTCTCCCCATTAAAATAACCCTAAATACTTGGCCAAGCCCAAACAGGTGAAGCAACTATTGGCCTACAGACTGTTAAAGGGAACCTATCAAAAGATATGTACCCCTCCCTCTCCCAAAACGCCATCAGTACCCGCCAATTCTACTCATCTATTCTCTAAAGTAGGACCTCATTATGGTTCCACATGTTGTATGCAAATCTAGGTCCCCGAAGTCCAGGAGGTTGAAATGTGGCCAAACAAAGTCAAGGTCTCTGTGCCCAAATTCCACCTCTTCTGGCTTGATTGAAGTCCCTGAGAACAGGGAGGCATTGTGCACGCGCAAGGATTTGTCCTGGCTGATAATGACGTTCCCTGTCTTCGGGGATGTCAATCAAACCAGGAGGAGCAGGATTTGTTGCATGGAGACCTTGACTTCTTTTGGCCACGTTTCCACCTCCATGACTTTAGGGACCTAATACACATATGGCACGGGGAGGCGTCAAAGTTTTTGTTAGCTGGAGGACTAAATGTTGGGTGTTGGTGGCAGATCGGAAAGAAGGGCCTGGGTTGGATCTTATGGCCTGTGACCAACCTAGGCTCCGGAATGGCTGACTAGAAAGGGAACTCTCGGCCAGAGTTGGCAGGAGGGCTTTACAGTCCTCCTGAGCTAAGAAATAAAAATGAAGATTTTTTTTTTTTTTTTTCATTTATACGCTTTTTATTCCGACTATAAATGGCTTAGAAACGAAATAACTTGATATTTCGGCTAAACGATTCTGTAAATGAGATCTGTGACCTCCGCGTTGTTGTGGTGGACGCGTCTCGAGTCCCTGACACGGCTCAACCTGGTTAAGCTGTTATGTACGGCCGCCGTTCTGTAGAAGGTGTGAATGGAAAGCAGCAGTTGTTATGATTGTGAATAGGTTGATTGTATCAGACGTCTCTATTTATTCTTATGTAAAATGGGGGATCGGCGGAGACGCGATCCTATAATCTGTTAAACAATCTCCCCCGTCACTCGCTGCGAGGGCCTTTATGAAAAAGCAATTTGCACCGTAACATTGGAGAGGAGATGCTGCGCCCGCTGATTGGTCCTTCCGCGGTTTTTGTAAGGCGTTTTGTACCAGAGCGATGATTAGAGGGTAAAGTGAAGGGCCGGGAACGGTGAAATACAAATTATATTAACCCCTTCTCGGGGGAGTGGGGGTGCGGATTCCACCGGAGCTCCCAGGGTAGAACGCTGCTTGTAGGTGGACATCCGAGCAGGTCCTGCCGGTGATGAAAGCTCCTGGAAAACAGGTTACGACTTAAAGGTGTCCTGTTAAAGGGGTTGTACAGGATTGGAAAAACATGGCTGCCTTCTTAGAGCCTTAGAGAATTTTTATTTATTCTGTACACGCCCCTTTAAATTGACTTCTAGGGGATCTTTCTTTTTGATGAACCGTTGCAGAAAGTTATTTTAGGAAGCAGTTTCGTAAACTTGCCCCTATGTGCATTTTGTATGCCGCAACACTGGGGGGGGGGGGGGGCTTGCGGTGGCCACAGACGTGTTTAGCTCTTCTGCTTGGTGGGAGGACTTCCTGTCCTGGAAGAGGTTGAGCGCTCCTTCAAGATATGCTCAGCCTTGCATGTCTCTGCAGCGCCATTAGGGAAAGGTCGACCTGGAGGAAACGAAGGCCCTCGGAGACGTTACTGTCCTGACGCATCTTCTCATGAGGTCCCCTCTCTCAGGGGCATTTCCTCAGCGTGAAATAAAGATACTGTAAAAATTACTAAGGGCTCATGCACATGAGTATGTATTTTGTGGTCCGCAAAACATTCAGGTGACGTCCGTGTGCATTCCATATTTAGCAAAACGGAACAGCTGGCCCCTATTAGAACAGTCCTATCCTTGTCCGTAATGCGGACAATAATAGGACATGTTCTGTCTGTTTGCGGAACAGACATACGGAAACTAAATGCACACGGAGTAACTTCTGTTTTTTGGGGGGTTTTTTGGGCGGACCTAACTAAACAAAAAAAAAACGGATGGACACGGAAAGAAAATACGTTCGTGTGCATGAGCCCTAAATATCTTTTCTATTTATGTGAGCTGATTGTAGCCATGACGGCTTTGTAAATCGACCATCTAATTGGTTAAGGCCCTGTTCACACTGCGGGTATGCTCTTCTGTCACAGCATGCAGCGCTGTTAAGTCAGTGGGGTCTACCATGGCCAAATTGGAGATGTGAACACGGGCCTATGATGGGCGAAACCCCATTAGGTTGGATTCACACGTAGGTTTCTATGGCGTTTTGCAGGAGGCCTAACTAGGAGTCCTCTGTACAGGTTCTTACAGCCACAGCACTCGGACCTCCTGGCATTCATCTGAAGCGGACTTGGATCACTACAGGCTTCCAAGTCCAGTTCAGATGAACCCCCGGAGATCAGATTGTTGAAACCTCCAAATACACCCTAGTCATGGCTGTGTGAAAAATGCTTAAAGGGTTTCTCCAGGCTACGGACATTGATGACTTAGGCCTCTTGCACACAACTGTGTGTGTCCCGTGGCCCTATTGCGGCCTGCATACGGCGGGTCCGCAATACACGGGGCACCGGCCGTGTGCATTCCGCATCACGGATGCGGACCCATTCACTTGAATGGGTCCGGAGATGCGGTCCGGAAGCTCTACGGAGTGCTTTCGTGGGGTTCCGTTCGGAACAGAAAGATCGCGGACTGCAATTAGCGGTTCGCAACACGGGCAGCACACGTTCGTGTGCAAGAGGCCTTATCCTCGGGATAGGACATCAATATCAGATTGGTGGGGTTCCTCCGGCACCCCCGCCGGTCAGCTGTTTCCTTCACCAGTGTCACTCGATGACAAGTCAGAGATTTTAAAGTGCAGTGTCCCTTTAAATCCAGTTTCTATTATAAGGGGTAGCTAGTGGCCTCTCTGGTCGGACGGGTTTGTATGGTAGGTTTCTTCCCCGGAATTCTTGGCCTGGTCCCTGAGCTGCATCTGTGCTGCGAGGACAGCTTCTGCTGAATATAGAACAAGCCTGGCTTTGCTCGTGGTTGTGGGATGTGCCGCTCCCCTGCCAGCGGTGACATCACAAGGTCTCCATGACTCATCGGCTCAGCTTTATTTTTACACACAGACGCAGTTCTGCCTGTTCCGAGGACAGCTGGATGCCAACAAATATGGCCGCCTTTGCCGCTTCCTCTGCTTTTCTTGAGTCCTAAGTGGCAACAGTGGAGCACCTGGGGCCTCGCCGTTACACCTAGAGGCTCCGCTCTCTCTGCCACTGCCGCGCCCTCTGCACTCTGACAGGACCAGGTGTGATGATGTTTCGGCTAGGGCTGCACGACGACATAGGGCACGACTACACTGCTACATGTGTCGCGTGACCACTTTTATAATGATAGTCTATGGTGCTGCGACGCGACAATCGCAGTGCGACACCATAGACTATCATCATAAAAGTCGTCGTGTAGCCCTAGCCTTACACTGCCTGGTCCTGTCAATCAAAGTGCAGAGGGCGTGGCAGCTGCAGAGAGAGCAGAGCCTCTAGGTGTAATGGTAACTCCCCCGTTGCTCCTAGAGGCTCATTTGCATATATTTAAACATCATATTTCTCAGCAATGCGGGAACATATGAACATGGGACCGACACAGATGTCTTCAGCTGCCAAGCGCACATGTAACAGGTCAGCCAGTGTCATAGGTGCAAAACTGCTGACAGATGCCTGCCTAACACCTTCATTGAGAACAAAAGGATTGGGCGTGCTGAAATCTGATAGGTCTGATCCTTCTTTTTTTTTTTTTTCTTCCCTCTCTCTGATGTCTGAGGAACACATGACACGACTCCATACACACGTCTGCCTGTCCTGGTGAAATCAGTTTGTTCTCGTAACAGGATCCCCTCCTCAGCGCTAATCACAGAATACTATTCCTATATATCAGTGGTAACCTCCCCTCCCCCCTACTGCGCATATGTGGCCACTAATGATGCCTTTAGCATCGTCTTTGTCACATGACCATGCGGCTATACTGAAACAGCAGGTGGCGGCACCAGTTTGTCTCCTCGTGCCTCCATCTGATTGTGCGTTTTATGTGACCCTAATGACCGGGAACCCCCCCCCCGTCACCACCACCACCACCAGTAAAATGCACCACTACCTCCGTATTGGCGAAATGTCCTGCTTTTATTTTATAAAAAAAATTTGAAATGAAAAAAATGACACAAAAAAAAAGCCCTTTTTTTTTTTTATTTTTTTTTAGCACAGCAACTAGAAGACGGTGAAATCTCCCCGATGGGATGATCCGTGACCGTTACGCCTCCTGATTATTGCAGTCTCTGGGAATTTTTTTTTTATTCTGTCAGCTAGGCAACTGCTAGGAAACAAAATGGCTGCTGCTTTCGTCAAGCGTCGTGGTCAGGGAGCGGATGCAGCCGAGATTCTTCTTAACCCTTTCACGCCAGAGCTTGACCCGATGAATAGGAAGCCGTTTTTTTTGTTTTTTAAGGCGGTTTTATTGGTTGGGCCTGAGCTGGTGGCAGCGAGACCAGGATTTAATGAGCGCGCCTTCCATGAGGCCCTTCAAAAAAAAAAAGAAAAATCAGTATTTTTCCACAGCCTTAAATGAAACGGCAGCATATGGTCACGCAGCCGTCTCTGGCAGTGAGCGGATTCGTCATGTGGGACCTGACTGGCATTCACGGCATGAAAGCGCAGTTCAATGGTCAAGTGATTTCCTGTGCAGAGCTCCCAGTCTCTCTTTGTCAAGTTTAGTGGTTTGTAGTATCCTGCTCGTTTAGACTTTCTGCTTGTCTTGTCTTTTTTTTTATTTTTATGGCTTTTTGTATTTTTAACGTTAAATGTTTTAAGTTTACACTCGGTTGAAATGTACAGTACGTTCCTAAATGTTACCTTTTTTTTACTTTTTTGTCATCTGAAGCCACTTTTTTTTTTTTTTTACTTTTTACTGGCAAAAAACAGCATCGTAGGTAAATGAAGTCAGGATGTAGTTGGCAATATGTACACATTCACGTTATAGTACTGAAAAAAAGGCTAAATTAGCTTTGTAGTTTTTCAGCATTTCCGCTCATGCAAACGACTATGTATTTTGCGGGCCGCAAAAAAAAAAAAACGGATGACGTCAGTGTTGCATCCGTTTATTTTTTTTGCGGATCCACTGTAACAATACCTGTCCTTGTCTGCAAAACGAACAATAGGACATGTTCTATTTCCGTTATTTTTATTTATTTAATTTATTTATTTTTTTGCGAAGCCCCCCCCCGTTCAAATGACTGGTTCCACGCATGGGCTGACACGGACAAAAAAATACGTTTGTGTGCATTAGCCCTTTGCTTGCTTTTTAAATTTTATTTAAATTTATTTTTAAAAATGTTAACTTTTTTTTTATTATTGATGTGTAAAGAGTCAAATCTACAAAAGATAGAATTTTATAAACATTTTTGCCACAAAATCGTACAAAAAAAAAAATAATTCACTAGACATTTTGCTTCTAGAACGCCGTCTGTCCGAAGTAGCAAGGGCTCGGCTACACAACGACATTTGTCGCATGGTAAAAAGGCTACAGCTACACGGCGACATGTCGCGTGACTCTTTGTAATCCTAGTCAATGGTGTCGCAATGCGACATGCTACGGTAACTTGACGGTTGCAAAAAAGATCCGATTTGGATGGATTCGGCGCCATTGACTATCATTACAAAAAATGTCTGTTTATAGGGAAGCTGGCAGGCAGCGAATATCACCGCCTTTAGGGCTTGTTCACACGGTGGGTTTTCTGCCCAGAGACCGGACAGAATCCGCCTCCCATTTCTGAGTAGGAATCTGAGCTGACATTCATAGGGCCACAGTATTTATAAATTTCTTCTTTGAATTCGAAACCAAGTCAAGAAAGGACATGTCCCTTCATGGCGCGGTTTCCGTACACAAACTACCTGGAAAGCTGAGGGTGGCCGCTCGCCCTGTTGGATGGCGCTAATACCACAGGCATCCGAAGCGGCAGCGAATTATCTTTCGGACAACAGCTCTGTCTCCGACTCCCTCCCAGTTCCTCGGCTGAAGAAAGCCGCAACCAGACGCTTCTGGCACCGGCTTATCTTCCAGGAGAACAAAAAGATCTGGTGAAAATATCGATCCATCATCTGTCAGGAGCTGATGAGTATGGGGGCCATTAGGCCTTCTTCACTCACAGCTTTTTTTTTCTTTTCTTTTTTTTTTAACAAGCATTTTTTCCTTGTGTTTTCAGATGTTATAGAGCATCTTGTGTGAAAACCGGCTGTTCTGTCACCGCATTACGGAGGCAGACCCATTCACTTCAATGGGTCCGCAATCCGGAAGGTCTGTGCGGAAAGGAGGCACGGGACCCCACGGAAGCACTACGGAGCGCTTCTGTGGGGTTTCTGTCCAGGCCACTACTCTTTTGCAATGCGGATCACGGACCCCATTCAAGCCCGCAATATGGGCCCAGACGGTGCATGAGCCCTTACATTTACTCTCCCTTTATACCACCTAATAGTTGGCCTACGTAGCAACACAATAAAAAAAAATACCTGACCACTTCATCAAGGTTGTGTTTTTTGTTTTCTAGATTGTCGCTTTTTATTTTTTATCCACTACCCAAGCCAGAAGACGTGCTAGTCATTGCGCAGAGTCTCGTTCTCAGACCCGCGTTATTAGCCGCCTTCATGGTGGGAAGCCGGTCCTGACTCTAAATTAAAGGCTGATTGCGGGAAGAGCTGCAGTTTCTTCAGCCGTGAGCGTCCGTGCAGGATTCGCTGTTTGGTCCAACTGATATTTGAGCTGGGTAAATAATGCGCCATGATGTGAGATACACAACAGGAGGTCAAGTGTCACTGCGTGTTTTTTTTTTTTGTCTGATTTTTTTTTTTTTTACAGTTGTTTCCTTTAATCCAGCATCTGATCATCTGGAAAGTCATAAAAATTCCTGAACCTGAAGCAGAAACAAATGAGAGAACTTATTAGGAATTTCCTCCAATTTTTTTTTTTTTTTAAATACATTGGTATTTTTGCAATTTTTTTTTTTCTATAGTAAATATGGAAAAGGCCACAAGGTGTATTGATTTTTGGTGTTTTTGGGTTTAAAAATAAAATTAAAACCTTAAACGTCATTAGAAACGTGTTTGAGAAGGGTTTTATAGTAAAATGTTCTGTCGACCGTCCTTCCAGAGAGTGCTCTACCATTTATGGACTTTCCTCTGACCATCCAGTAATCCAGAATCTTTGATAATTCAGTACCTGCCTCTGCCCACTGACGCCAGCTTATCACTCTGCCGGTCATCGGTGACCTCCAGAACAGAGGGGCGAGTACTGCCCCCGCTTTCTGCTCCTTCTCTGCTCTCCGCTTTGTGCCACTTCAGATGATGGACGGAGACAGACTGGTTGCTATGAAATGTTCTGCTTGACAACCCCATAGAAAAGTTTGGTTGCCAACAGTCCTGAAGTTGAAGGGAGTATCTTTCATTTTCAGAGACCATCCCGGTAAATTCAGGCTGTCCCGCCTCAACAAAAGGGTGGGGCTGCTGTAAGCTCCGCCCATAAGTGGCGGATCCTGTGTGGGTTTGACTGTTCCCAGGGGCGGGGCTTAAATGCAACGTTGCGAATTGTGGAAAAGACTATAGTTGTACGTGCTGTATCCCTAGCAACTACTCTGTCCGTTGGTCTTGTTGAATTATTATATATTTTTTTTAAATATGTAAATCTTGGAAAACTGGTGGCTTTGTTGCAGAAATATCTGCAACGGACTCTTGTACCTGGATGGGGCGTGCAGAAATCCATGCACATGCTACAGAAACAATCCCATTCAGACGTTAGTCATGGAAGTTTCTGCAACGAATCTGCCGCATGTGAATTTACCCCTACTGCTACGTTTCGCGAATGGGAGCGGGGAATTGTCAGCCATGTTACTTGGACATCTGATAAATGCTTTTCAAATTTCCATGCCGCCGAAAATGAATTTTTCCGAGGCTGCATCCTCTGCGGCGTGATTTTAGAGGGTAAAAACAAAAAAAATGTTAACTTTGGGGGCTCCAGCTGTTGTGAAACTACAACTCCCAGCGTGTTCCATTCCCGCCTATGGGAGTTCCAAGTTAGTGTACATGTTGGGAGATGTAGTTTCACAACAGCTGGAGTGTCAGAGGTTGCTGACCTCTGACTTAAGCCTCTTGCACACAAAGGATTTTTTTTTCCGTTCCGTTTTTGCGGATTCCGTATGCGGAATCATTCATTTCAATGGTTCCGCAAGTACGTTTCCGTTTCGCTGAAAGATAGAACTTGTCCTATTATTGCCGCAAATAACAATCCGTAGCTCCATTCAAGTCAATGGTTCCGCGAAAAAAAAAAACAGAATGCATCTGTATGGCCTCTTTCACACGGGCGTGTCCGGATGCGTCCCGATGCATTGCGGCAAACCCGCGCAAGTAGGAACGCAATTGCAGTCAGTTTTGACTGCAATTGCGTTCCGATGTTCAGTTTTTATCGCACGGGTGCAATGTGTTTTGCACGGGCGTGATAAAAAACCGACTGTGGTACCCAGACCCGAACTTCTTTACAGAAGTTCAGGTTTGGGTTAGGTGTTCTGTAGATTGTATTATTTCCCCTTATAACATGGTTATAAGGGAAAATAATAGCATTCTGAATACAGAATGCATAGTACAATAGGGCTGGAGGGGTTAAAAAAAAAATAATAATAATTTAACTCACCTGAACACACTTGTTCGCGCAGCCGGCATCTCTTCTGTCTTCATCTGTGAGCAATAGGACCTTTGATGTCACTGCGTTCATCACATGGTCCATCACATGATCCATCACCATGGTGATTGACCATGTGATGAACGCAGTGACGTCATCAAAGGTCCTATTGCTCACAGATAAAGACAGAAGAGATGCCGGCTGCGCGAACAAGTGGATTAAGGTGAGTTCAATTTATTTATTTTTTTTTAACCCCTCCAGCCCTATTGTACTATGCATTCTGTATTCAGAATGCTATTATTTTCCCTTATAACCATGTTATAAGGGGAAATAATAATGATCGGGTCTCCATCCTGATCGTCACCTAGCAACCGTGCGTGAAAATCGCACCGCATCCGCACTTGCTTGCGAATGCTTGCTATTTTCACGCAACCCCATTCATTTCTATGGGGCCTGCGTTGCATGAAAAACGCACAAAGAGGAGCATGCTGCGATTTTCACACAACGCACAAGTGATGCGTGAAAATCACCGCTCGTGTGCACAGCCCCATAGAAATGAATGGGTCAGGATTCAGTGCGGGTGCAATGCGTTCACCTCGCGCATCGCATCCGCGCGGAATACTCACCCGTGTGAAAGGGGCCTATGTCTTCCATATCCGTTCCGCTTTTGCGGAACCATCTATTGAAAAGGTTATGCCCAGCCCAATTTTTAATGTACTTACTGTTTAAACATTATTGTATGCTTCAGTTTGCGATCTGCAAAAAACGGATCACAAATGGAATGGCAAAACTGAACGGAAGCGGAACGAAAACGGAAACCCTACAGAAACAAAACAGAAAAAACGATCCGTTTAAAACGGACCGCAAAACCATACGGTCGTGTGCAAGAGGCTTTAGAGAAATAATTACTTTGAAGTGGGGGAAGGAGGACATTAGGGCCTTGTTTTCTTTTTAAAGGGTGTTGACTCCTTGTTGACATGGATTGGGGGGAGGGGGGGTCTGGGAGAGCAGGTTTTTTTTTAAGATGTTTTGAGTGTGAGTGTTATTGGATGGATTCTCCTTTGACGTCAGTAGGGGTTTAGAAAATGAGCCTCTTCAGTCGCCTTTATGATGCTAAGGAGTCATGTGGCTAATTAGCACATCACAAGCTGGACAAATGGCTGAATGTGGTTGGGGGGGGGGGGGGTGTTATGTAGGTCTGACCGTGTTATATTGAACTGTTCAGACATTACTGTCATCCAATATCAGGAAGAAGTGTTCTACAAGGGCCTGTATTAACCTGTAAAGTTTGGTCAGATGGCTAATTGGAAACTGGCCTTAGATAAGTTGAGGCCTCCAGCATCAGTTTCTTCTCGGACCTCCGATATGGTATACCTAGTTGTGCAGCGCACTCCCTGGCATCTATGGTTTGTTCTCCCCAGGTGGGAAAAATCAAACAACCTAAAAAGAATTACTGTACTTGGGCTATGTTCACATTTATAATGGAAGCTACGATGTCATTCTGATACTGTTGTATGACTGATACTCTCTACGGACCTCATTTACTTACAGCACATTTGGCTCTTTTGCTGCTCCGTTGTGGCGCCTGGCGTCTTAGTCTACTTTCACACTGGCGTTTTGGCTTTCCGTTTGTGAGATCCGTTCAGGGCTCTCACACGCGGTCCAAAATGGATCAGTTTTGCCCTAATGCATTCTGAATGGAAAAGGATCCGCTCAGAACGCATCAGTTTGCCTCCGATCAGTCTCCATTCCGCTTTGGAGCTTGCAGCGTTTTGGTGCCCGTCTGACGAAACTGAGCCAAACGGATCCGTTCTGACACACAATGTAAGTCAATGGGGACACAATCTGGCACAATAGAAAACGGATCCGTCCTCCATTGACTTTCAATGGTGTTCAAGACGGATCCGTCTTGGCTATGTTAAAGATAACACAAACGGATCCAAACGCGAGAGTGAAAGCCTTATCTGGAAGAAAAGTGACGCCTGTCTAATATAAATGAGGAAAAAAAAAACTCCACTTCGTCACAAAGAGTAAGGGTGCATTTTGTCCACGGGGGTCAAACGCTGGTGATATCTATTGTATGAGGGATACAGTCGTCGTTTCCGCATGTGGGTTGCCGCTGTTCACACTTGCTTTAGTTCCTTACAGTCAAGCTTCTGTTGCTTTTTGATCAGAAAAGTGTAGGATACCCACAGCACCATCTATTGAATAGTGGCTAGGTTTGGTATTGCAGCTCGGTCCCATTCGCTTGAGGCCATGTGACCGAGGAACGTGATATCACTGGGCGAGGCTAAGCTGTGAAAAGCCGCAGTGCTAGTGCAAGTCAGATACTGATGACCTATCCAGAGAATAGGTTATCAGTATAAAAGTCTCTAAAAACCCCTTTAAGGCTACTTTCACACCTGCGTTCGGGTGTCCGCTCGTGAGCTCCGTTTGAAGGGGCTCACAAGTGGCCCCGAATGCATCCGTCCAGCCCTAATGCATTCTGAGTGGACGCGGATCCGCTCAGAATGCATCAGTCTGGCGGCGTTCAGCCTCCGCTCCGCTCAGCGAGCGGACACCTGAACGCTGCTTGCAGCGTTCGGGTGTCCGCCTGGCCGTGCAGAGGCAAGCAGATCCATCCAGACTTACAATGTAAGTCAATGGGGACGGATCCGCTTGAAGATGACACTATATGGCTCAATCTTCAAACGGATCCGTCCCCGTTGACTTTCAATGTTAAGTCTGGACGGATCCGCTCAGGCTACTTTCAGACTTAGAAATTTTTTCAAACTATAATGCAGACGGATCCGTTCTGAACGGATACAAACGTCTGCATTATAGGAGCGGATCCGTCTGAGACCCGCTCTGAACGGCAGTGTGAAAGTAATGGATCAGGCAGGATTCTTTCAGGTATCTTACACACTTTTCTGATAAACTAAAACCATGGAGTGCTCCAAAGGATTGGTCATCATTTCAAAGTGTCGGAAAACCCCTTTGAGGACTAGTTTTGGTATTTGAAGGGGGTTTTTCGGCCTTACACCCCTATTTATTCTGACCCTGGACCATGATTTGTTTAAAACAAGAAACCCTCATCTGCTCCCTGCCGAGATGTTCAGCAAATTTTTATATATATATTTTTTTTATCTTTCCTTCGACATAGCCATACGAGGATATGTTTTATGAAGGGCGACATATATTTTTAATGATGCCATTTTTGGAGTACCTGTATTGTAAAACCCTTTTACATTCATCTTATTTTTTTTTTTTTTTAAATACACATTTACGCCATTGTTTTTAGGTTTTGTTAGCACAGTAAAAATGACATCATAACTTATCCGCCGATCTGTACGGTTATGGAGATATCCACTTTCTATGGTTTTTGTTCTGTTTTACAACTTTGAAAAAAGAAAAAGCAATCTAGCTGAACAGGATGGATAGGAATAGACCCTTCACAGGTTAACCGGCTCTGTAAGGTGTGTCACTGGCGGGCAGCAAATTCATGCGGGATTTCCTGTGTTTTTTTGTTTCTTTTTTTCTTCGAATGTGTGCAAAAATACTCGTCCGCTAAGGAAAAGATTGTGTTTTGGGGGTTTCTAGGGTAAATTTAGGTATTCTACAACAAAAAAAAGCGCCTTGTGGCGGTATATTGGCAGTAATGGCGCATTAAGTTGAGAACTTACCAGCCACATCTTTGTTTTGGCCTTGTGGAACCCGTCTGAGGTGTGTGTGATTCCCAGCTCTTATATTCACATAGTCGCCGTCCTAAACCGCGCAGTCATGGTTGACACGTAGGAGAATCGTAGTCGCCGATAATACATTTAGTGGATAAAGTGGAACTTCTGGGGTATGTTTGTGGGGGGGGGGGGGTTGTTGTTATTGTCCAGGATTTGAAAAACATGGCTGCTTTCTTCGAGGAATAGTATTACATGGCGTCTCTCCATACTGCAGTACCGCACACAGCCTCTGGACAGGTGAGGCGCTGTTTGTGTAAGAAAGCAGTCATTTGATAGTCCCTTTTTAAAGGGGTTTTTCAGGAGTGGAATATTGATGACCTATCTTTAGGATAGGTCATCAATATTTGATCGGTGGCTGTCCGACTCCTGGCGCCTCCGCTGATCTGCTACTTGTGTAAGAAATACTCTAATACTTTTACAGTCCCTTTTTTTTTAAAGAAGTTTTCCAGGAGTCAAATATTGATGACCAGTCATCTATACCTGATTGGTGGGGGGTCCGACTCCAGGCACCCCTTGTTGATCAGCCATTTGGTGAGCGCCTCAGCCTCTTCTTAGGCCAGTGACGACATGTTCGTCAGTCACGTGGCTTAGGCGCAAATCACTTGCTTTCAAGTGAATGGACTTGGGCTGCAATACCAAGTACAGCCATTATACTATAATTGGCGCTGTGATGAGGCCGCAGCAGCGGGGCCTGATCGGTGGCGGACCCATCCCCCTATATTGATGACTGACTTACCCTGAGGATATATATGGTAATATACTGAACGCGGCAAAGAGAACCATGTATATAGTGGGGACTAATGTCTGTGGACCCCGTGACCCTCCGTGGGTGATCCGAGGATTCCCCTGGAGGACTATTAATCCGGAGTTCCGGATGTCATCTAATGTTAGCGGAATGTTTGTAACCATTTATTCTTCATTTCAGGTCGGGCTGTAGAATGTGGCTGGACGTGTCTGAGAAAAGAAGCCCCTCGTAACCAAGGTGTCCGTGGTATGTAGCCCTCTGTTCTTAGTTTTTTGGATTTTACCTAATGATTGGAATTTAAGGAGATGTCCCCCATTTGCCAGTTTCCCTCCTGATTATAAACCGCCGCGGTCACCGCTCTCCATGAGAGCACATCGCTCCAGTCTGATGTCAGCCAGCTTTGATGATGTCATGGAAGTTTCCAGGCAGCGTGACTCAGAAGCAGTGACTGGCAGGATGCAGGGGAGATGTCTCATCCCTGCACCTGACTACATGAGCAGCTTCTCCGCATGTTCAGCGCCATTGTCTTGTTGTTTAGAGGTTTTTATGATCGTACAAGTCTGACTAAACCGCGTGACATCAACTGGAGCGAAAAGGATATGGGAATCTGCGGGGGGCCTCTACCGGCCGACTCCAGATTATTTGTGCAAACAGATTTAGATGTTTTTTTATTGAAGTGGAAATGTAAAAAAATAGTGTTTTTCTTATTTTACTTTATTTTATTATTGACTTTTTATTTTACCATATTCACACATTGTTTTCCTTGATGTTTTTCTTGTCACTTTATTTTATTACGATTTTTTTAGCCATATCCACACAGTGTTTTCTTTTGGTGTTTTTCTTATTTTACTTTATTACAAACTTTTTTTTTTTTTTTCATCTTATCCACACAGTGTTTTTTTGGTGTTTTTCATATTTTACTTTATTGTATTACCAACTTTTTTTTAAACCATTCCACATGGAGTTTTCCGTAAGTCCCATAGACTACAATGGAAAGAGGCGCGCAATTGGATATCCACTTGTGTCTGATATTGCAAATCTGCTTTATTGAGTTGCAATACAACTCCCAACCTGTGGACAGGAGTGGTGCTGTTTCGGAATGGAAGCTGCCATGTTTTTCTAATCCTGGACAATCCCTTTAATATCTAGTTAGAATACCCCTTTAAAAGGCTTTTTCGGTAGTAGGATATTGATGACCTATCCTCTGGATAGGTCACCAATATCAGATTGGTGGGAGTTCAACTCCCAGCACCCCTGCCAATCGGCTGTTTTAACACGCTGCGGCCTCTTCCTAGGTCATTGACCTTACATTCATCAGTCACGTGACCAAGGCACGGCTCAGTCCTGGACTGCAGTACCAGGCACGGCCACTATACAGTGTGTGGCGCTGTGCTAGCACAATAGCCTGTTCGAATACATGATTGACAGGAGCGATGGGTGTCGGACCCCCACCGATTAGATATTGAGGACCTATCCTGAGGATAGGCCATCAATTTTCTACTCCCCTTTAAGATAAAATGGTCATGGCCAATTTCTTGTAATTAATACTTTTTTATTTTGCTTTTTCATCAGATTTGTGAAGTGGAAAACAGTATTTATAGATGTACAGTAGATGTGTGTTTGTGTTAAATTCCTTTAATCCAGAATGTCCCATAACCCGACACTTGTACGTTCTTGAATATCCTCTGCCCTTTTTATATTCTTTCCTGTCTGATAATCCAGACTATCTGCTAATCTGCCCCCCTACCATATGTGTGCACATAGCATTTCTTTTCACATTGCTGGCTTCCGTCAGGGCCTTGATGAGTGTCCTGCTGGTGTCTCAGCGCTAGGGTCCCCTGGGCGCTGCAGCGGATGTACTGCGGGCGTTCCCCTGACGCCGGTATGGTCCGATCACTGTCGTGCGCGTCTGACAGGAGTAGATGGGAACATCCTCCAGACTGGACTGGGGGCAGATTATATCCGTCACTGCTCTCTGGACCTGTCAGGACCTATAAAACGCTCCTCAAGTCACCGGCTTAGGCCGTGGCCTACTTTCTCAGCTTCATTCTGCTTCATTAAG
Source organism: Bufo bufo (assembly GCF_905171765.1). Lineage (NCBI taxonomy): Eukaryota > Metazoa > Chordata > Amphibia > Anura > Bufonidae > Bufo > Bufo bufo. The sequence goes on along the minus strand of NC_053393.1, from coordinate 44,400,980 downwards.
TATTGCAGTTGCTGCAGAAGAGCGCGGCGCTCCGGCTATAATTACTTCGGTGTACACCGCCCCGGTATATGTGTGCAGAGGGGCTGTGCTGGCGCGCTGTGGCTTTCTTGCTTTGACATATGGAAGGTGTTCCTGTGGTTTCCTGATGTGGGCTCAGACCAGATGAAATGTCACTCTGCGTCCTCTCCCTGCCGTGTCCATTGGTGTCATCTAAGCCTGTGACCAGACCACAGCGCCAGGTGCTGATCCATCTGCAGCGTTTACTGTCATCTTCCAAGCGGTCGCAGACTTCTTGAGGTTTTGACATTTTGCGAATATGTGCAGAGCAGGAATTCACATTTCACAAGCAGAATTTTTGTATCTGCTGTTGAGCAAGAGATCCGTTTCTTATTAATCATGTGACACCCCCCCCCCCCATGCTGTTTTCCGTGAAGGAGCACACCCCCATACGGTTTTGTGTAGTAGCACAGCCCCCTATGCAGTTTTGTGGGGTGGCGCCCTCCCCCATGCTGTTTTGGGATGGTGGCGCGCCCCCCCACTATACTGTTTGCTGGGTAATCATAGCCTACTTTTGTGTAACCATTTCATTCGGGGCATTTTTCTTGAGAATCTTATACAATTTTATGTCCGTTTTTCCTTTTCTATGAACATCCTCCCGCTAGAAAGTCCCATTGAAGGAATTTTACTCTACTGTTTATTTCCAGCCGCTTATGGGTAACAGCTAAAATGGGTGCTGTTATGGTTGAATTGTCACCCAGCTGTGATGACAATAAACATAGGGAAAAATTTGCGTGTGAGCCCTAGCCTTAAACCCCATCAGGACCCTGCCATTTTTCACCTTAAGGACCAGGCCATTTTTAGCAAATCTGACATGTCACTTTATGTGGTAATAACTTTAAAACGCTTTTACATATCCAGGCCATTCTGAGATGGTTTTCTCATCACATATTGTACTTCAAAACAGTGGTAAAATGGAGTCAAAAAAATTCATTTTTATTTATAAAAAAAATACCAAATTTACCCCAAAAAATTGAAAAATTAGCAAATTTCCAAATTTCAATTTCTCTACTTTTATAATAGTAATACCTCCAAAAACAGTTGTTACTTTACATTCCCCATATGTCTACGTCATGTTTTGGATCATTTTGAAAATTACATTTTATTTTTTGGGGACGTTAGAAGGTTTAGAAGAAAATCTAAAAAATTTTAAGAACATTTCCAAACCCTCATTTTTTCATGACCAGTTCAGTTAGGAAGTCACTTTCTGGGGCTTACATAATAGAAACCACCCATAAATCACCCCATTTTAGAAACTACTCCCCTCAAGCTATTCAAAACTGATTTTACAAACTTTGTTAACTCTTTAGGTGCCCCACGAGAATTAAATGAAAATGGGAATGAAATTTCAAAATTTCACTTCTTTTTTTTTAGCAGATATTAAATTTGAATCCATTTTTTCTGGAACACATCAAGGGGTAACAGCCAAACAAAACTCAAAATCTATTACCCTGAATCTGGAGTTTACAGAAACGCCCCATGTGTGCTCAGCATGCTTTAGAGTGGAAGGAGCACCATATGGCTTTTGGAGAGCGGATTTAGCTGGAATGGTAATTGGGAGCTATGTCGCATATAAAGACACCCTGAGGTCACCCTAGAGTGGAAACCCCCAAAAAGTGACCCCATTCCGGAAACTACACCCCTCAAGGAATATTTCAAGGTGTCTAGTGAGCACTTTGACCCATCAGGCGTCCTACAGAATTAGGAAAGGCTTGGCTGTGAAAATGAAAAATTTAAATTTTTTGCAGAAAAAGTTGCTTTACACCCCACATTTTACACTTTCACAAGGGGTAACAGGACAAAATGCACCCCACATTTTGTTCCCCATTTCCCTCCAAATATACCAACACTCCATATGTGCTCAAAGAATGATGTATGGATGCCTGCCAGGGCTCTAGAGAGCTAAATATAGATTTTGCTGACCTGAATTGGCAGACATGGATTTTAGCTGCCATGTCGCATTAAATAAATTCCTGAGGTCCCCAGAAATGAAAAACCCCAAGAAGGGACCCCATTTCGGAAAGAGCACCCCCGTATGAACATTTCAAGTGGTGGAAAGGGTACTTTTTAGCAAATGGGTGTCTCACAGGAGGCAGAAATACTTGAGAGAAGCATTTCAAAGCACACATTTGTAAAAATGAAAAATTACTAGCAGACCCCAATTTTTCACTTTCACAAGGGGTTAAAGGAGAAAATGCACCCCAGTATATGTTCCCCATTTTGCGAACACCCCATATGTGCTTGTAGCCTGCTGTATGGGCGCACAGCAGGCCTCTAGAGGCAAAGTGCAAGATATGGTTTTTGCAGGCCTGAATAAACAGACATGGATTTTAGGTGCCATGTCGCATTTAAAAAAATTTACTGAGGTCTCCAGAAATGAAAAACCCCAAGAAGTGACCCCATTTCGGAAAGAGCACCTCCGTACGAACATTTTAAGTGGTGGAAAGGGTACTTTTTAGCAAGCAGGTGTGTCACACAAAAGAATATGTAGTGGTTGTTGTAAAGTGGATATGCAAGCGAGGTGAACTAAATCAGATATAAAGTGGAAATATTACAGGGAGCATAAAGGATGAAATTCATTTAATATTCCATAGAAGAATGGTAGATTCTGAAACAATCCTGCATGCAGAGGCCAGGTTTTTCAGGGCAGGTTTCGCAGTGGTAAATGGTGTCTTTCCTTATCTCCCTTTTGGAACACACCCTGCATCTTTTTTGGGTCCTTCCCTTCCTTGCTGTCTGGGGGACTTGACCTGGAAAATATTGCCCTGGTACAAGTACTGGGACCCTCCCCGGCCTGGGTTTGATAAATTAGGACCTTGATAACCACCTCTTGAAACTGAAGGAAAGTTCCTCTGTGGCCTGAAGATTGAAATAGCATGTACATATTGTACACTATCTGTACAATGTGTACGGCCAGCTTTTTGTACCACACTTTTGTTTTTCGTGTGGCACTGTAGGGCTTCATAAGTTGATCTGCAAGATCCACCCTTCTCATGTGCCTGCTGTTATCAAGGATGCAAACTGGTTTGGGGACCGTGGTAGTGGTACCTCGTATGGCGGCAGGGGAGCTGGCGTTAGTGTGAATGGTGGTCAGTACAAGGACGTCCCTCTTGTCCTGCTTTCGCCCATTATTAGTGGTTGCCCTACCAGGGATCTAGGGAGGCCTCTCTGATTTTTGTGCACTGTCCCGCAAGCCACAGTACCCCTGGCAGTTAGGGACCTGAATAGAAGTATGCTGGTATAATAGTTATCCACATAGAGGTGGTAACCCTTATCCAGCAGTGGTTGCAGTAACTCCCGCACGATCTTCCCACTAACTCCTAGGATGTGGGAGAACTCAGGGGGTTCTATCCTGGAATCTTTCCCTTCGTAAATGCGGAACTTGTGGGTGTACCCAGAGATACTCTCACAGAGTTTGTATATCTTTACGCCATACCTTGCCCGTTTGCTAGGCAGGTATTGGCGGAATCTAATCCTCCCTTTAAACAATAATAGGGACTCCTCTACACTGACATTTTTCTCTGGGTTGTACACCTCAGCAAACTTGGTGCTGAAGTGGTCAATGACAGGCCTAACCTTGAACAGACGGTCAAATGTCGGGTCATTTTGGGGTGGGCACTGTGCATTGTCGTTGTAGTGTAGGAATCTTTGGATTAATTCAAATCGCTTCCGGGTCATGGTCTGACTGTAAATTGGAGTCTGGTAGAAAATGTCCGAACTCCAATATTGCCTAACATTTGGCTTCTACACTGTGTGCAGAATTATTAGGCAAATGAGTATTTTGACCACATCATCCTCTTTATGCATGTTGTCTTACTCCAAGCTGTATAGGCTCGAAAGCCTACTACCAATTAAGCATATTAGGTGATGTGCATCTCTGTAATGAGAAGGGGTGTGGTCTAATGACATCAACACCCTATATTAGGTGTGCATAATTATTAGGCAACTTCCTTTCCTTTGGCAAAATGGGTCAAAAGAAGGACTTGACAGGCTCAGAAAAGTCAAAAATAGTGAGATATCTTGCAGAGGGATGCAGCACTCTTAAAATTGCAAAGCTTCTGAAGCGTGATCATCGAACAATCAAGCGTTTCATTCAAAATAGTCAACGGTCGCAAGAAGCGTGTGGAAAAACCAAGGCGCAAAATAACTGCCCATGAACTGAGAAAAGTCAAGCGTGCAGCTGCCAAGATGCCACTTGCCACCAGTTTGGCCATATTTCAGAGCTGCAACATCACTGGAGTGCCCAAAAGCACAAGGTGTGCAATACTCAGAGACATGGCCAAGGTAAGAAAGGCTGAAAGACGACCACCACTGAACAAGACACACAAGCTGAAACGTCAAGACTGGGCCAAGAAATATCTCAAGACTGATTTTTCTAAGGTTTTATGGACTGATGAAATGAGAGTGAGTCTTGATGGGCCAGATGGATGGGCCCGTGGCTAAATTGGTAAAGGGCAGAGAGCTCCAGTCCGACTCAGACGCCAGCAAGGTGGAGGTGGAGTACTGGTTTGGGCTGGTATCATCAAAGATGAGCTTGTGGGGCCTTTTCGGGTTGAGGATGGAGTCAAGCTCAACTCCCAGTCCTACTGCCAGTTTCTGGAAAACACCTTCTTCAAGCAGTGGTACAGGAAGAAGTCTGCATCCTTCAAGAAAAACATGATTTTCATGCAGGACAATGCTCCATCACACGCGTCCAAGTACTCCACAGCGTGGCTGGCAAGAAAGGGTATAAAAGAAGAAAATCTAATGACATGGCCTCCTTGTTCACCTGATCTGAACCCCATTGAGAACCTGTGGTCCATCATCAAATGTGAGATTTACAAGGAGGGAAAACAGTACACCTCTCTGAACAGTGTCTGGGAGGCTGTGGTTGCTGCTGCACGCAATGTTGATGGTGAACAGATCAAAACACTGACAGAATCCATGGATGGCAGGCTTTTGAGTGTCCTTGCAAAGAAAGGTGTCTATATTGGTCACTGATTTATTTTTGTTTTGTTTTTGAATGTCAGAAATGTATATTTGTGAATGTTGAGATGTTATATTGGTTTCACTGGTAAAAATAAATAATTGAAATGGGTATATATTTGTTTTTTGTTAAGTTGCCTAATAATTATGCACAGTAATAGTCACCTGCACACACAGATATCCCATTAAAATAGCTAAAACTAAAAACAAACTAAAAACTACTTCCAAAAATATTCAGCTTTGATCTTAATGAGTTTTTTGGGTTCATTGAGAACATGGTTGTTGTTCAATAATAAAATGAATCCTCAAAAATACAACTTGCCTAATAATTCTGCACTCCCTGTATATTAAGCCCATATGCAGCACAAGTCCCCAAAACTTAATTATCTCTGCTGCATCTACTGGGGTCCAACCTCTAGGGGTCTAGCGTATGGCGAAGTAGACTTCTGATCATTGAATTGTTGGGCGTACACATTGGTTTGGGCCACAATTTAAATTTACAAAAACTTCAGAGAAGAAGATTTTGAGAGAATCTAGCTCAGTGAAGTCCGCACAATCTATCAGAATTCCTGAGTTGCCCACAAACTCAGGAATTTGGGTCTGATAGTCGTCAGGGGGTGGGGGGCTGCCTCCGCTGCTACCCTGGGGCGTCTTCTAGAGGGTCCCTCATCAGCTGATGATGATGATGATGATGGTAGTAGTAGTAGTAGTAGTAGTACCAGTAGTAGTAGTAGTAGTACCAGTACCCTGATGTCCCCTGCCTCACCTTGGATGTGACCAGTTCAGGACCGGCCACTGTCCCCTGACCACCTCCCGCCCTGCAGCTTCTGACAACTTCCTGCGCTGCGATAGGCCGGTCTCATTGATCGGCCAATCACACAGCTTGGAGCTACAGGGGGGCGGAGCCGACCGGTAAGAGCAGCCATGGTGCCGCGATTCCACCCCGATTTTCCCCCAGAGCCCCGCAGACCTCATGAAGTACATGTACGTCATGGGTCTTTAAGGGGTTGTCCGGGTCTTAAAGGGGTTGAGCTGAACCCGGACATATCCCCATTTTCACCCGACCAGTCCCCCTGACTTGAGCATCGGAGTCGTTCATGCTCTGATGCTCTCCTTTGCCCTGTGCTAAATCGCGCAGGGCAAAGGCATTTTGTGATGAACTGGGCTCTCCTGTAAAACAGCTAGGGCAGCGCTAAAGTCCGCCCATCAGAGCCGGTGACGTCACCAGGCTCGCTGCTGGGCAGAAGCCTCCGCCCGGCAGGGTGGTATTGTAAATAAAAGAACCCGTGACCTGCGCAATCTAGGGGAGAGCATCGGAGCGCAAAATGATCTGATGCTAACATCAGGGGGGCTGCCTGGGTGAAATTATGGGTATGTCCGGGTTCACTTCTGAACCCGGACAACCCCTTTAAATCAGACATACTGTCTGGTAGGGTTGATCCTGCTGAGTAAAATTATGCTGTTGCAGCACTCCCAAGGAAAAAACGGGTTTTTGTGAAAATGAGGGCTTCAGTGCACCGAGGAGCCGGGCCAGAACTGGAAAGCTGAGGGACTGGGCCCCACCCCTGGGTACACTGAAGCCCCCATTTTCATTAAAAAGATAAGACTTTTTCTTTATTGGGAACAGTGTTTTTTTTTTTTTTTTTTTTTTACGAGACCGCTGTCATTTTAATCAGCAGGATTAACCCTACCAGGTAGTACACCCGGTTTAATAGAGTTGCTCCTGCTGACAGATGCTCTTTAAAAGAAGACCTCTTAACTTTCCTGGCATGCCGTTCAGTAAATACTTGGGTCCCTCATACAATTACAATTTTGGAACATCTTTTCTTAGGACACTTGTGTTGTAAGAAAAACATTGTCTCAGATATTCCTCCTGGAAATGTAACTATCAAACCGACGGCTACCGACGTACTGGGACACGGTCTAATGATCACGGCTAGTGACCTGTCCGTCTGACCAGGAGAATAGTATTGCCCCGCTTCAGTTTATACATGGATTTCATAGACGGACTCGTTTGGGAGTTTTTGCAGTTTTCTGCAAGGTAACATTTCGGATCTACCAGTGAAATTCTGCACAAGCCTGTGATTGGGGGGGTCGCCAAGCCATTATCCCGGTGTACAGAGGTCAGGAGCAGTAGGCTGTAGGGGGAAGTCTCATCCTGGCCGTTTAACCCCTTCTGCAATGTAGAGTGTGGTGCTGATGAAGGTAGGGCGTTCCCTTTGTCCTGTCCTTGTTGGCCCCAGCAGCGCAATTAGGAAATGATGACAGCCCCGCGCCTAATAAAAGCGGACCAGTCGTATGTGCCATCTTTGTATGGTCTCCATTGTTGTGTCCCCCTGTAAACAACACGTCAGGTGGCAGTGGCTTAAGTTGCCTATGGGATCTACGCGTTTCAGGCCTGGTCATTTCCGACTCAAGGATGACTGAGGGGTAAAGCTTAACCAAGGGACTTATCTTTTTATCCTACATGAGACAGGGCAGAGGGGACACAGGACCATGAGGAGGATAAGAGAGAAGGGCTGGGATATGCTTGTTAGAATAGTGAGTGCAGCTCTGGAGTATAATACAGGATGTAACTCAGGATCAGTACAGGATAAGTAATGTAATATATGTACACAGTGACTGCACCAGCAGAATAGTGAGTGCAGCTCTGGAGTATAATACAGGATGTAACTCAGGATCAGTACAGGATAAGTAATGTAATGTATGTACACAGTGACTACACCAGCAGAATAGGGAGTGCAGCTCTGGAGTATAATACAGGATGTAACTCAGGATCAGTACAGGATATGTAATGTATGTACACAGTGACTGCACCAGCAGAACAGTGAGTGCAGCTCTGGAGTATAATACAGGATGTAACTCAGGATCAGTACAGGATAAGTAATGTAATGTATGTACACAGTGACTGCACCAGCAGAATAGTGAGTGCAGCTCTGGAGTATAATACAGGATGTAACTCAGGATCAGTACAGGATAAGTAATGTAATGTATGTACACAGTGACTGCACCAGCAGAATAGTGAGTGCAGCTCTGGAGTATAATACAGGATGTAACTCAGGATCAGTACAGGATAAGTAATGTAATGCATGTACACAGTGACTACACCAGCAGAATAGGGAGTGCAGCTCTGGAGTATAATACAGGATGTAACTCAGGATCAGTACAGGATAAGTAATGTAATGTATGTACACAGTGACTGCACCAGCAGAATAGTGAGTGCAGCTCTGGAGTATAATACAGGATGTAACTCAGGATCAGTACAGGATAAGTAATGTAATGTATGTACACAGTGACTGCACCAGCAGAATAGGGAGTGTAATGCATTTATAAAGTGACCCAACACAAATACAAAAAATATAAATCAGTGATCTATACGCGTTTCTGGACGTAGCTATGGCAACCAGTAAACTACCATTCTTTACACTGCGGGCTGTATCCTGGGAAACCACACAGTAGATACAGGGTTTATCTTACAAGGTGACATCTTTCTCATTTTATGACTACTTCAGTTATAAGATTTCCTTTTTTTTCGCGTCAGTCTTTTCTCTCCGCCTTCTACCTGGCCGCGTGCGTTTCGTCCTATGGTAATGACTGCTGGAGACGGGTCACCATGAAAATTGCTGACCTGTTACAGGAATGTGCAGCCGTGTGCGCCGAGGAAAGTTCATTAGCTGCAGTAACTGATTAGCATTCACTCCACACAGAGCACCTCATTAGAGCGCCATCATCGCATCCCCCTCCATGGCGATCAGATTCCGCCCGGATGACAGCGCTGCGGCTTCTTTGTTATAGTCCTGCTGCAGCAGAACAGCAAACTCTTCAGTCTGTTCATGGTCTGATCTGCGACTGGGAAAGCTGGGTGACCACCATTGTGCACCAGCTTCTGCAGTAAAAAAACAAAAAAAAAAACTACTTAATATACTTAACGCTAACCTGTGCTTAATGTCCTAGATCTGCCCCCCTCCCCCTACGATTTGGGTTACTGGGGTGGGAGTGGGTGACAGCCGCGGGTGGAGCTTAAATAGTGACTTATCCTGGACAGAAAGGGATTAGATTTCGGAGGGGGGGGGGGGGGCAAGGAGGGGGTGATTACAGTGTGAAATCGGAGAACTTCGTGGCTGTGAATAGTTTAAAATATTCTTTTACTTCGCCATCCTGTCGTCCAGCGCTTCTTGTTCTAAATCCCCCAGAAGCGGAAGACTTGGCTTTCGATTTTATGTTAAATTAGAAAAAAACTGTCTTCCCTTCCAGAAACGGCGCCACCGCTGTCTACAGGTTGTGTGCGGTATTGCAGCACAACCCCAATTATTTCAGTAGAGATTAGCTGCAATTCCAGGGGGGGAGGGGGGCCTGTTTCATTCTTGAAAAGCGGCCATGGTTTGGTTTTCTGTACGCCTTGGACCATCTTTTGGAGCTTCTCGGCTTTATCCAGTGAGGTGTATTTCCCATAATCTGGCACTGACTAGGTCTCGGCCTAAGGGTCCATTCACACGTCCGCATTTTTTAACCGCATCCGATCCGTTTTTTTTTGCGGATTGGATGCGGAACCATTCATTTCAATGGATCCGCAAAAAAAGCGGACAGCACACCGTGTGCTGTCCGCTTCCGTATGCCCGTTCCGATGCTCCGCATAAAAATAGATCAGGTCCTATTCTAGTCCGTTAAATGCGCCCCGTTGTCTCATTGATTTCTATGGTTCCGCAAAAAAAAACGGATGTCACACGGATGCTATCCGTATGTCACCCGTTTTTGCGGATCCGTTGTTATAGTTATATTATATAGTTATATTACAACTTTATTAGCATTTTAAATTTACATCATGTTATCCGTTTTTGCGGATCCGCAAAAATGGATCACATACGGATGATATACGGAAACATTTTTGCGGAACAACGGATCCGCAAAAAACGGATCGCAATCCCGGATATAAAAATGCGGACGTGTGAATGGACCCTTAAGGGCTCACGCACACAACCGTATGTATTTTGCGGTCCGCAAAAAATACGGATGACGTCATTGTGCATTCCGTATTTTGCGGATCGGAAACAAGCTGGCCCCTAATAGAACAGTCCTGTCCTTGTCCGTAATGCGGACAATAATAGGACATGTTCTATTTTTTATTTAATTTTTTCAGAACGGAGATACGGAAACAGATGCTTAAATGAATGAATGGGTTCCGCATACGACCCGCCCAAAAAAACGGAACTGACACGGAAAGAAAGTACTTTTGTGTGCATGAGCCCTAAAGGAATTTTACTGGTGACTGTCCTAGGGATTAAAAACGGCGACAACCGCCGTGGGTGCTTTTGTGGCTCATGTCATGGTTGTCACTTCCCTGCCCCTGAAGCGAAAGTGATGGGTAAATGGAAGTGAGAAGATTTACATGGATTCCTTTTTTTTTTTATTTTAATATGAATTTTTTTTTTTTTTTTTTTTTTCCCGACCACCTAACATTTGTCTGCTGTATAAGGATTAAAGGGGTTGTCAGAGTTGAATCTTTTAATAGGCAGGGGAGGCATTCTATCCGGAATCTCTGGCCTCGCTGACACAATGGTGGGGGTTGTATTACCAGCTCTCGTCTTTTTCGGCTTGGCGCCCCTTTAAGGATTTGCAGCTGTGATTTTCTATCGCAGTCTGCTGAGCCGCAGCTGAAGATGTCTGCTAGCTCTGCGGCAGAACGCCCAGGGCTCGTCTGAATCCGGATCTATATTAAAGCCTTGTGGTTTGATTGATTTTCAGCCTGCCTTGCCCAGTGACGCATACGTGGTTACCTGCAGTATTCCGGGGGTAGCTGCATACCAAATTCTGGGCGCCGGCGCCTGCCAACTGCATAGTGCTTTCTGGAAGATTTATCCGTGCAGAAGCTAAATGCATTCATAGTATATGTCCTGACGTGTGACACATGCTGCTGCTCTGTTCACACACAGACATTTGCAAAAATCTTGGCGTCCCCCTCCTACCACTAGGGGGGGTCTAATCTGTAAACAGATGCATATGGCTCCTATGCAGGTCAATGAAAGCTGCAGACAGAGGAGATCAGACCTCCCTAGTGGTGGACGCAGGGCGCTTAGTTTTTATTGAGAACACTTAAAGGGGCTCTCCGGGGGTTTGGCTAAAATCTCCTATTTGGATAACTTGTGGAACGAGGATAGGAGCAGAACTGGTGAGTGCGCAGTCGGCAGCTCGACAGAATGGTAAATGTGGCCGAAACTTATCTTCTTTCCACAGGTTCTGAACGGGAGATTTGGATTGTAGCCCTTTTTTTTTTTAAAGGAAAATTTTCTTCAGGAAAACTCCTAAGGATTGCCTGACCGTTCAGCTCCTCGTGTGCCAGGTGGTGTCCTTATTGCTTCAGCCGATCCCTTGTTCTTCCACCAGAAATCCACTTTATTCGCCATCCACGGTGTACGCAAATTAGCGTTTTGGGGTCCAGGAGGTGGAGACTTCTAGAACTGAAGTCAAGCTTGCCACGCCCAAATCCTGTCCCATCACCCTTGATGGACATCCCAGAAGACGGGGGAACGTCATCGGCAGCTCTCGTGGGATCTCTCATCTAACACTGTACTTGCCCTACCTTCTGCATGCTCCATGGACCAGTCAGGTCACTGCACATGACGCTACGTCGCATGCGAGAGATCACAGGATGTCGTTACCTGTCCTCAGGGACGTCGATCAAGACTGATGGGGTGTGAATTGGGTGCATTAAAGGAAATGTGTCACCAAAAATTTTATCAGCAAGTTAAAACCAGATAGGGACACGTCTTCTTTTTTTCTAATCTGTTTTTATTTTCTGATTTGGAGATTTTTATTTTTTTTTTAATTTTTTTTTTAATTTTATTTCCTGCCCATGGCTATGGGGGCAGCCATGTTTTCGGAGATGTTCTTATCAGAATTTACAAAGCATTAAAGAATTGCTTTACGGCAGCCCCCATGGGCCATAGACACAATGGTCTAGAGAGGACCTCAGTGACTTCTATGGGAGAGTTTTCTAGGCGTGCTCTGTGATCTGTCCAGAGGTCATCGTACAAGGAAAGTATAGATAAGCTCTGCCAATCACCTATTGTGAATGGTGGATCCTGTCTTATCTATTCTCAGAGGTGATATCATTACAGGCAGGATTAGAATGGCAGATAACTGCAATACTGTACAGCCCAAGAAGTGGCGCCTGATAGGTGTAGTGGCCAGTGAGAAAACTGCAAGATTTTATGTTTTTTTGTTTTTTTTTGTTTAAATATAGATAATGACATGGAAAATTAAAAATAACAAAAATTCTTATAAAATGTTAAACATAAAAATGTGATTTAAACAGGCCATTTTCTGATGACACTTTTCCTTTAGTTTTACTTCAGTTCTCAAAGTCTCCACCTTCTCGGCCCCAAAAATGCACATTATTAACCACAAACTCCATATTCAAAAATGTACTTTTGGCCAAATTAGGCATTTCCCTGGGCAAACAACTCCAGCAGGCATATTAGCAGTGCGATGGTCAGGTACTCCTGGTGATTCGGGGGACAATATCCAGCAAACATATTCCCTTTAAAATCATATATACTGTACCTTTATAGTTACCTCAGAGAAATGCATGAAATCAGGAATATGTAGTAATATTGGTCTTGTTTGTTCACCTTAAACTCATTGCTTCCATCATTTTTATTTTTCAGGTGTGTCGCACGAATACTAACCTTATGCAGATTCAAGGGAACCACCAAAGCTCACCCTGGATAGTGTGTGGAGTATAACAGTCCACTGCTTGAACAAAACCACTCCTACATCCCTCCCCACCCAACATTTTTTGGTTTACTCCATCTGAACTCATTTGTATACTATAATTATAACCCACCTTCAACATGGCCAGTAAAAGAAAGTCTACAACGCCGTGCATGGTCCGGGCAACTGAGCTTGTAGACCAAGAAGACCAAGATGTTGATGCACCAGCCTCAGAGACTAAAAATGACTGGCCAGCGGAGAAGGAAGCAGAGGAGCGCGATGCAGTGGAAGAGAAGCCACCCGCTGAGACTCAGTCCAAAAAGTTGCAAGGTGGTTACGAGTGCAAATACTGTCCGTACGTAACACAGAATCTCAATGAGTTTACAGAACATGTAGACATGCAGCACCCAAACGTCATCCTTAATCCCCTCTATGTCTGCGCCGAATGTAACTTTACCACCAAAAAATATGACTCGTTATCTGACCACAATTCTAAACATCATCCAGGTGAGAGCAACTTCAAGTTGAAGTTAATGAAACGCAATAACCAGACCATACTCGAGCAGTCCATTGAAGGTGGTGCTGATGTTTCAAGCACACAAGAAAACATGGAAAATGATGACCCAACCATGACCGGCATATCCATAAATAAGCTGCCTATCACTAAGCTTGGAAAAAGTCGTGCTGAATTGAAAAGACTGCGAAAGGCTGAAGAGTCGCTGTATGATGGCCACTTTGGCCTCTCGGAAACTAATGGATTTTCTGGAGATGGTTTAACTCATGTGATGCCATTTGTTCAACTTCCACCCAACATAAACCTTATACCAAAAATCCCCGTACCTCTAAATAGCAACAAATACAATTCCGCTCTTGACACTAACTCAACTTTAATCGATTCTTTCAATAAATTTCCTTACCCTACACAGGCGGAACTGTCGTGGCTAACCGCAGCCTCAAAACATCCAGAGGAGCAAATACGAATTTGGTTTGCTACCCAACGGTTGAAGCATGGTATAAGTTGGTCTCCAGAAGAGGTGGAAGAGGCAAGAAAGAAAATGTTCAACGGGACTATCCAGTCTGTTCCACAGACCTTTACCGTTGTACCAGCTCCATTAACAACTACTGCTAAGGTTGCCCAGCCAATTATCCAGACGGCCGTGCCTTGTCAAATTCTTGGGCAGACTGGTCTAGTCTTCACGCAAGTGACAAATGCCCCTACAGTGACTGTAACTCAAGGCAACTCAACTGGAGCACCAAGTCCAAACCAGAAACGTTCCTTACAAAGCCCACAAGAAACTCCAGAGCCCAAACGTCAGAATCCAGGAAAAGCTTCATCTCCATCTACTCTCAAATTAAGCATGGTGTCTCGACACGAGCGTAAAAAGACAAACGAGCAGATTGCCATTTTGAAGGCCAGTTTTGTAGCTAGCCAGTTTCCAGATAATGCAGAAGTTTACAGGTTAATAGATATCACTGGACTTTCTAGAAGTGAAATAAAAAAATGGTTCAGTGATTATAGGTATAGGAGCCAGAGAGGTATTTGTAACATTACCACTGAAACTCTATTGAGAGACCGAATGTCATCCAGGAATCGAAGGCCCTATCATTACAGAGACATAACGCCCACAAAGCTTGCAGAGATGACAGAAGATCAGCTCCAGTGTCTCGAAGACAGCTTTCAGAAGAACTCCTTCCCAACACAGGCCGATTTGGACTATCTACGATCTGAGACGAAACTGTCAAGGAGACAGATACATTACTGGTTTTCAGACAGGAGGAAAGTTAGAGATTCCATGGAACAAGCTGTGTTGGACTCCATGGGTTCCGACAGCAATGATGGACTTGTGAATGGGACAGCTCCACAATCTGGTAAATTATCGAGCTCTTGGCCGCAGTCTTCGGCACCATACAAATCTAAACAGGAGCAGCTCCATTTGCTGAAAAGTACCTTCGCAAGAACTCAGTGGCCGACTCCACGTGAGTATGATCAACTGGCGGCACAAACTGGACTCATTAGGACGGAAATTGTGAAATGGTTTAAGGATAACCGATGTGTCCTACGGAATGGGAGTTTAAGATGGATGGATCAGTACCGAAAGATGTACGAGCGCTCTCTGGAAGAGCGGAAAAAATATATCAAGATTGTGTCCGCCACTAATACAGGCAAAGACATTCTCACCAGGTATTTCCAGGAATACGGCCAATTACATGAGGAGGATGTCGATCTTCTGATGAACAAGGCTAAATTAGATGTTGATGAACTGAGAGCATGTTTTTCAGAGATGCAGGAACAAATGGTCTTAGATCAACTGAATAACGAACAAGACGACGATGATGATAAACTTGATTTGGAGAGTGAAGCCAAATCGCATGGAGATGAGGAAATCATATCAGATGGTGGAGACAGCTGGAGTCAGACTGGACAGGACACCCAAGATGACGTGGGTGATTATGAGTATGGAAGTACCCCTAAAGATGACTTTACTGTCTAACAAGGTAATAATGGCACCACTCATAGATTTTTCTTTTTAGCTTATTAATTATGTTAATTGCTTCTGTTGGAAAGTTTTCTGAGAACCTGCCCAGTACAGAGTGTAAAGGCACAGAGGTGAGCTGTTCTGGTCCACTTTTCAGTAATTGGCCTAATGAACCAAGTAGGTTATTTTCAGCATACCAAAAGTACCAACTCTAATACTACGCTCTAATTATAAAAATATAAATAGTATAATACTGCCCCATGTACAAGAATATAACTACTATAGTATTGCCTCCTATGTACAAGAATATAACTACTAAAATACTGCTCCTATGTACAAGAATATAACTACTATAATACTGCTCCTATGTACAAGAATATAACTACTAGAATACTGCTCCTATGTACAAGAATAAAACTACTATAATACTGCTCCTATATACAAGAATATAACTACTATAATACTGCTTCTATGTACAAGAATATAACTACTATAATACTGCTTCTATGTACAAGAATATAACTACTATAATACTGCTCCTATATACAAGAATATAACTACTATAATACTGCTCCTATGTGCAAGAATATAACTACTATAATACTGCTCCTATGTGCAAGAATATAACTACTATAATACTGCTTCTATGTACAAGAATATAACTGCTATAATACTGCTCCTATGTACAGGAATATAACTACTATAATACTGCTCCTATGTACAAGAATATAACTACTATAATACTGCTCCTATGTACAAGAAAATAATTACTATAATACTGCCTAGACCCAAAGTGAAGCAAGAATTTTTGAGTGGCCATATTCTGTTCCATACTAGATGCCTCGTTGGAAGCCGCAGAGTAGGTGCATAAAATAGCTCTGTATCCCATTATGTAAAAGCGGGTAAACAAAATGTACTATTAAAGGAATGTGTCATCATAAAATAACCTATTGTTTAAATCACGTTTTTAAGTTTTAACATACTGTTAAAGAAATTTTGATATTTTTCATTTTCCATGTCAATATTTTATACTTAAACAAAAACCATATAACAGTTTTCCCACTGGCCAGGGTTATACCATGAAAATCGGACATCATTTAGAACATGACAATCTCTTTCTAACAAAGCTAGAACCAGCCCTGTACCTCACATGGATCCAGAGATCTCCCCATTCATTGCTCTTCTAGATTTATATCATGCTGGCTGCTCAAGGGGAGTGTCTGTTCTGCTGCAGCTCAGGGGGCGTGTCTCAGCTCTCCCTATCACAGCTCAGGGGGCGTGTCTCAGCTCTCCCTATCACAGCTCAGGGGGCGTGTCTCAGCTCTCCCTATCACAGCTCGGGGGGCAGATGAAGAGTGAAACTGAGCATGTGCGGCCATCTCAGTGAGCAGGTCAAAGAATAAGAAAGAAAATACAAACAGCAGGTGGCGCTATACAGATACATTCAATTTAATAACTCTGTAGCTATGCTAAATTTTTTATTTCATCCAATTACAAAAGTATTCAGATCCAGGTGCTGGTTGTTCATGGGACAACCCCTTTAAGCCTAATAATAGGCACCACTACTTGGTCTATACAGAACACTTTACTGCAGTTGCCTGCATTCTAATTTCTGGTCCCTGGTTTTCAGACACTGTCCCAAATTCACAGCTTATGTACTCCCTCCTGACGTTTGCACAGAAAACTCTCCTTTAGAAGTCTCCCTCCTGACCATTGTGTCTACGGCCCATGGGGCTTCCTATATTTTCAGTTGGACTCTGTTCACATCAGCGTCAGGAGCTTCTGTTGCACATTCTGTCATTTGACTAGCGCAGCATTATCCCTCACATCAAAATGACCAATACCGGAACAGAATCTAACAAACCCCATTAAAAGTCAATTATAAATGAAAGCCTTGATGCAGGTGTCAACAGAGCCTTTAAATGTTTTTTAGACTTACCTTGATAGACTAGGCTTACAGTAGGCCATTCCTGTGTGACTGACCCCTGGGATCGCCACCAGTCACCTGAACAACAAGACAGTGTCATGGCTCCTATACTGCAGTATCCACATGTGTATGAATATCTCTGTATTAGGTACTGTAGGGAAGTGGCCAAGGAGCTCCACCTAATGTCCCAGCCCCTTAATCAATCTCTGCTGGTGACCAAAGCAGTGGTTTTAGAATTCGTCCCACACTGTCCATGAAGCTCACCATGGACAGTGGCCAGACATTGACTTCATTTACCCCTGATGCTCACTTTCCCTGAAAGGCCCCATTCAGCTTCCAAGAGTTTGTGGGCTTCCGATCCACGCCTCCGCACCGCAAAAGATAGGACATGTCCTATCTTTTGCCGTATGTAGTGGATCGCAGACCCATTCAGCAGCGCAGAGTTTACACGGGCAGTGCCTGTGTTATGCAGACCCACTGTTTGAGGTCCGTGACATGGGCACGGCGGCCATACGGTCGTGTGAATGACACCTAATTTTTTTTCTTTTTTTTTTTTTACCAGTATATTTCAGCGCCCCTCCTCCCATCCCTGACGTTAACCTGTATATAAATGACGTGTTTGCTCTTGGACATGGACAGTGGCCAAACATTCACTTCATTGACCCCTCTTTGCTCTTATAATACAGTTGTAGTGTTGTGAACTAGCCCGCCTTCAAATAATTATGAGATGACTCTGCTCATTTGTCCCAATCTATACAGCGAAGCTGATAAGTGAGCAACAGAGAACTGGAAGTGTCAGCCTATTGTGTGTCCTAAACCAAGACAGTCAGGCCTTAGTTTGTCATTTTTAAAGGGATTCTGTCAGCTAGTTTGAGCCTATAGAGCTGAGGACATGCGCTGCTAGATCGCCACTAGCATGTCCACAATATACATTTCCCATAGCTCTCGGTGCTTTTATTCAGTCAGAAACATTAGGCAAGTAAGGAGCCCAAAGGGGCTGTTACCAATGTTTCAGGAGCCCAGCCGCACCCACTGTGAAGGAGCCCAGCACCGCCCGCATCCTCCGAATCTCCTCCTTGCTCCCCTGACGTCACACAGTTAGGGAATGAACAGCGCATGCGCGAGATTACAGCACTCTGAGGCTGATGCCAGCACAGGGAAGGAACACTATGCCGGCACTAACGTGCGGCATGCATGCGCAACATTATGGGGCTCCAACTGTGTGACATCGGGGGAGCAAGGATGAGATTCGGAGGATGCGGGCGGTGACGGGCTCCTTCACAGTGGGCGAGGCAGGGCTCCTGAAACATTGGTAACAGCCCCTTGGGCTCCTTGCTTGCCTCATTTGCATATATATAAAATCATTTTTGTGACAGAATAAAAGCACTGAGAGCTATGGGGAATGTATATTGTGGACTTACTAGCGGCGATCTAGCTTACAGAATCTCTTTAAAAATGACAAACTTAAAGGGGTTCTGCACTTTGTTTAAAATGATGATCATCAGCTTCTGATCGGCGGGGGTCCGACACCCGATCAGCTCAGCTGATTGAGAAGGCAGCGGCGCTCCAGCAGCGCATCAGCCTTCTCACTGTTTACCGCTGGCCAAGTGACGTCACGACTTTTATCGACTGGCCTGGTCGGGGCTAAGCTCCATTCAAGGGAACGGAGCTTAGCCGCGCCCAGGCCAGTGATACTAGTCGTGACGTCACTCGGCCAGCGGTAAACAGTGAGAAGACCGCGCCGCTGCCTTCTCAAACAGCTGATCGGCAGGGGTCCTGGGTGTCAGACCCCCGCCGATCAGAAGCTGATGATCTATCCAGAGGATAGATCATCCATTTAAACAAAGTGCAGAACCCCTTCAAGGCCTAACTGTCTTGGTTTAGGACACACAATAGGCTGACACTTCCAGTTCTCTGTTGCTCACTTATCAGCTTTGCTGTATAGATTGGGACAAATGAGCAGTCATCTCATAATTATTAGAAGGCGGGCTAGTTCACGACACTACAACTGTATTATAAGAGCAAACAGGGGTCAATGAAGTGAATGTTTGGACACTGTCCATGGTGAGCTTCATGGACAGTGTGGAACGAATTCTGAAACCACTGCTTTGGTCACCAGCAGAGATTGACTGACTAAGGGGCAGGGTATAGGCTAAACCTAGCTGACAGAATCCCTTTAAAGTGCTGAACGGAGTAGTTTTGGATATTTACAATCTTCTTTTTCTTTTCAGATGTGAAGAGGTTGGGAGAGCACGGACCCATTTCACTTTTGAAGATACTATAAAGATATATTTTCCTACTGTTGATATGAAAATGTGCTGGTTTCTGCTCAGCCCGAACTATGTCCATAACCTCATTGTGGATTGTAAAACTAAAAAGTTCTTTCCTTGCCAAAGAACGAAATCCTAAAAGACTTTGTACATTTCCCGCCCGTTTCTTCTGTGCCGGAAACATTTTGCGCGTCGGAGAGATGTTGGTTACCGACTTGTTTTCTTTCCTTTTGGCAATTTTTTTTTTTTTTTGAATTAAATTTTGCATTGCTTAGAATTAGTAACCACTAAGTTGTCTACTTTTTTTTGTTGTTGCCTTTTTGTTGTGTATATAGAAAGTTATATACCGTATTTACTTCCCAGCGGTAGAGCCATTTTTTGATGGGACCACTGGTTTTCGCGGGAGGGGTTGGGATTTGATAAAAAGCAGGGATGGAGAGTGATGGAAAAGAAGCAAAATACTGATCACATTCGTCATGAAAGACGACACCAGACACGACTGACGCGTTTCACCAGAATGGACTGCCTTGCCAAAAAGGGGTTTCTTGGCGTCTTGGGGTTCAGTCTCAAAAATGGACACGGTCATGGTGGATATTATACTTTTAAGGGCTTCCCGGTGTGTTAAAGCAAGCATTTTACTATACTGAAAGAAGAAAATAGAAAGGATCTCTAATGAGATTAAATATATATATAATGTGTGTGCGCACGAGAAATAGATTTGTTTTCATTTTTTCATTTGTCAAAATATTCAGAATTGTTTTTTGTATTTTTTTAAATATATGTATAAAGTTATCTGAAAGCCGCGAGCACAACTAAAGACTATTTGTTTTTAGGTGTAGTTGAGCCTATCCAGTGAGTGCACTTTTTTTGTTTGTTTTCTTTTTGTTTTTTCTGCTTCATATTGGATGTGATGAGAAAAGAATAGTTGTGTTTTGGAGACATAATAATAGAGATGATCTCATTTCACCGTACTGCACAAATATACTAGGACGTTTGAATTGAAAACAAAAAACTTCATTTTTTTTTTTTTATATAAAAAAAAAAGATTTTAATAAAAGCATTTCTATTGCTTGAATTTCTTATAATTTGATGATTTACTAAAACATGTGCTAGACGTCAAAACTGGATTGTTCAATGGATTTTTCTTCTTAGCGTTTTCTTGGGCTGGATACTGAGGAACATGGGACTAAATTTCCTAGGATTAAAGTCCTTTTTATTCCTCCAGAAACAGCGCCACACTTGTCCTTGGGTTGTTTTTGGTATTGCACCTTAGCCCCCATTAACTTTAATAAGATGCAATATCGGACACGACCTGAAGATGTCACGGCAGAGAGTGGGGGAAACCCCCCGCCGTGCGATGTTAAAGGGATAATGGGAAGCTGCTAGGCCAGGACAGGAATTAGGGAGCAGGTCACCTCCTAATGCGTCCCTAACTCTGACCCTGACTCCTAACCGTATGAGCCAACCCAGATGGTAGGCGGGCTCATACTCCAGAACCTCGGGTCCCTACTATCCCTCAGGAGATCCCTGGACTAGGAGTAGGGTAAGACGACCTGTTCCTCCTAGACACGGACGAACAGGAGTCTCACTGGCCAAGCTGCAAGGAAAGGGAAACATGTACAACATATGGATATGGCAGGTGAGTGAAACAACTTCCACACCTACCTGCCACAGACACAGTGACTGGAACCCGTGCTCAAATGCTGATGTCCACACCAAACATAGAGGGAGACAGCACACACATTAAACACACAGGAAGCCAGATCCATAGCTGCAATAAGGTTAGACACCACACAAACAAAGCTTAACATCAATACATGTTTTATGACCACAAGGGTGGCCCTCACTGGACAGATGGTATAAGACCAGGAGGATGCCTCCAGCATAAGGCATGGCTGGAGTACCCCTCAGCTTCAGGGATCCAGCAGAGGCTAAATAGCCCAAGTAGCCACACCCACACAAACTAGGAAAGGAGTTAACTCTTCCAACACCAGACAAGGTAAGTGTCACTAAAAGGGGAAGTGAACACATACAAATGTTGCTAGAAGCAACCGCATGCCTTTACAGCGAGCCGCCTAGCAACCAACTCGGGCTGCTACACTGCCAAACATAGTTATGTTGCCAGCGGCAACCACACGTGAGACAAACATACAAAGTGTTCTAACCTGCGGTAGACAACAAGCAGACCGCTGACCACTGCATGCGACACAAAGAGCCACGACCATGGGCTGTGACAGAAGACTACAGAGGTGCCATTTCTGGAGCGAGAACAGTTTTTTCCCAGTCCTTGGACAAGTTGGAGTTTTTTCAGATGTTTTCCCTTAGACTTCTCTACTGTAAAATTGTATTCAAAAGTATGTGTGAAGGAATCCTTAAAGGGGTATTCCTGTTAGATCAGTGGTTCTCAACCTTTCTAAAGCCGTGACCCCTTAATACAGTTCCTCATGTTGTGGTGACCCCCAACCATTACATTTTTTTCCTTGCTACGTCATAACTAATTTTGCTACTGTTATGATGACCCACCAACAACACGCACAGACACCAATACACCAAATGTTAATTCGAATACACAAGTATTCATTCATAACCACAGAACTTTAGCATAAATACAAAATATTTGTAAACCAAATAAATAACTTAAAAATAAATAATAAACAACAAATACCCCCTAAAAAATAAATCGGTGGTGCGCACAGTACCCCTCAAATAAATAACTCAGTGATGCTCACAGTACCCCCCCCCAAAAAAATAAAATAAATAAGTGGTGCTCAGGGTACCCCTCAAATAAATAAATCAGTGGTGCTTCAGGTCTCCCCCAAATAAATAAATCAGTGGTGCTCAGGGTCCACCAAATAAATAAATCAGAAGTGCTCAGGGTCCCCCAAATAAATAAATCAGCGGTGCTTCATGTCCCCCCAAATAAATTAAGCCTTGCTCAGCCAAATAATTAAAATAAAATTAGCCAGGCTCAATTAAATCATTGGTGGCAGTGGTGCTCAGCGGTGGTGTCATTAACGAAAAAACTCGGACCTCAGCAGACAGGCGGCCCGACTTACCCGTCCAGACGTCAGGCTCCTTCAAGCACAGGCAGTGATAGGACATCACTTCCTGTGCGCGAGGATAAGGGGCCGCTGCCGTTGTGCGGGCGACCCACAATAGGAAGCCTCAGGCGACCCCCCGGAAAGGGCCGATCGACCCCCAGGTTGAGAACCGCTGTGTTAGATTAAGTTCTCCCCTATCCACCCCATAGGGGATAACAATTTGCTCAGTGGGGGTCCTACCACAGGGGTCCCGTACACCCTGCAGCCCTGTGTGGCCGGTCGCTGTAGGCGTTACGGGGCCCCATTCTCATGATTGGTGGTGGTCCCAGTGGTAGGATCCCCCTTCCCCCTCCATCCTAATCTAATAGTTATACTCTATAAAATAACTTAATTTACCCGGCAAAGGGGTCGTCTCCCTTCAGCACATGGCATCTATCATGTAAAGAAAGTTAATACAAGGCAATTACTAATGTATTGTGATTGTCCATGTTGCCTCCTTTGCTGGCTGGATTCATTTTTCCATCACATTAGACACTGCTCGTATCCAGAGATTCTGACCACCATATAATCCAGAAGCGGTGGTCGTGCTTGCACACTATAGG
Organism: Bufo bufo; assembly: GCF_905171765.1. NCBI lineage: Eukaryota > Metazoa > Chordata > Amphibia > Anura > Bufonidae > Bufo > Bufo bufo. The sequence continues at coordinate 44,377,931 of NC_053393.1, read as the reverse complement.
AAAAGGCGCCAACCTCTCTAGTGGCTGGGATTGCGGGTGTATACATAGGCACGCAAGCACAGTGGCTCTGATCCTGGCTGCTGCGGTGGTCGTAACCCTTGGAAATGACCCCGTGAAAGGTAATCTGTTACCAGTTTTATGCTGCCCTCGTCGGAGACCCTGAAGAAACACCAGCACCTAAAGGGGTTGTGTTATCTCAGACATTGGTGGCATATCCTAGCAATAAGCCACTAATGTCAGATAGGTGCGGGTACCAGAGATGGGGCCTGCACCTATCTCTAGAACAGGGCCCCCAAAGTGAACAAAAGCACACACTGCATGTGTGGGACGGTCTCCATTCACTTCTATGGGAGTTCACAAAATAGCCAAGCAAGCCATAGAAACATAGAATGTGTCGGCAGATAAGAACCATTTGGCCCATCTAGTCTGCCCAATATATCTGAATACTATGGATAGCCCCTGGCCCTATCTTATATGAAGGATAGCCATATGCCTATCCCATGCATGCTTAAACCCCTTCACTGTATTTGCAGCTGCCACTTCTGCAGGAAGGCTATTCCATGCATCCACTACTCTCTCAGTAAAGTAATACTTCCTTATATTACTTTTAAACCTTTGCCCCTCTAATTTAAAACTGTGTCCTCTTGTAGCAGTTTTTCTTCTTTTAAATATTCTCTCCTCCTTTACCGAGTTGATTCCCTTTATGTATTTAACCACCTCAGCCCCCAGTGCTTAAACACCCTGAAAGACCAGGCCACTTTTTACACTTCTGACCTACACTACTTTCACCGTTTATTGCTCGGTCATGCAACTTACCACCCAAATGAATTTTACCTCCTTTTCTTCTCACTAATAGAGCTTTCATTTGGTGGTATTTCATTGCTGCTGACATTTTTACTTTTTTTGTTATTAATCAAAATTTAACTATTTTTTTGCAAAAAAATGACATTTTTCACTTTCAGTTGTAAAATTTTGCAAAAAAAACGACATCCATATAGAAATTTTGCTCTAAATTTATAGTTCTACATGTCTTTGATAAAAAAAAAATGTTTGGGTAGAAAAAAAATGGTTTGGGTAAAAGTTATAGCGTTTACAAACTATGGTACAAAAATGTGAATTTCCGCTTTTTGAAGCAGCTCTGACTTTCTGAGCACCTGTCATGTTTCGTGAGGTTCTACAATGGCCAGACAGTACAAACACCCCACAAATGACCCCATTTCGGAAAGTACACACCCTAAGGTATTCGCTGATGGGCATAGTGAGTTCATAGAACTTTTTATTTTTTGTCACAAGTTAGCGGAAAATGATGATTTTTTTTTTTTTTTTTTTTTTCTTACAAAGTCTCATATTTCACTAACTTGTGACAAAAAATAAAAACTTCTATGAACTCACTATGCCCATCACGAAATACCTTGGGGTCTCTTCTTTCCAAAATGGGGTCACTTGTGGGGTAGTTATACTGCCCTGGCATTCTAGGGGCCCAAATGTGTGGTAAGGAGTTTGAAATCAAATTCAGTAAAAAATGACCTGTGAAATCCGAAAGGTGCTCTTTGGAATATGGGCCCCTTTGCCCACCTAGGCTGCAAAAAAGTGTCACACATCTGGTATCCCCGTACTCAGGAGAAGTTGAGGAATGTGTTTTGGGGTGTCTTTTTACATATACCCATGCTGGGTGAGATAAATATCTTGGTCAAATGACAACTTTGTATAAAAAAATGGGAAAAGTTGTCTTTTGCCAAGATATTTCTCTCACCCAGCATGGGTATATATAAAATGACACCCCAAAACACATTCCCCACCTTCTCCTGAGTACGGAGATACCAGATGTGTGACACTTTTTTGCAGCCTAGGTGGGCAAAGGGGCCCATATTCCAAAGAGCACCTTTCGGATTTCACTCGTCATTTTTTACTGAATTTGATTTCAAACTCCTTACCACACATTTGGGCCCCTAGAATGCCAGGGCAGTATAACTACCCCACAAGTGACCCCATTTTGGAAAGAAGACACCCCAAGGTATTCCGTGAGGGGCATGGCGAGTTCCTAGAATTTTTTATTTTTTGTCACAAGTTAGTGGAAAATGATGATTTTTTTTTTTTTTTTTTTTTTCATACAAAGTCTCATATTCCACTAACTTGTGACAAAAAATAAAAACTTCCATGAACTCACTATGCCCATCAGCGAATACCTTGGGGTCTCTTCTTTCCAAAATGGGGTCACTTGTGGGGTAGTTATACTGCCCTGGCATTCTAGGGGCCCAAATGTGTGGTAAGGAGTTTGAAATCAAATTCTGTAAAAATTGACCTGTGAAATCCGAAAGGTGCTCTTTGGAATGTGGGCCCCTTTGCCCACCTAGGCTGCAAAAAAGTGTCACACATCTGGTATCTCTGTATTCAGGAGAAGTTGAGGAATGTGTTTTGGGGTGTCTTTTTACATATACCCATGCTGGGTGAGATAAATATCTTGGTCAAATGCCAACTTTGTATAGAAAAATGGGAAAAGTTGTCGTTTGCCAAGATATTTCTCTCACCCAGCATGGGTATATGTAAAATGACACCCCAAAACACATTCCCCACCTTCTCCTGAGTACGGCAATACCAGATGTGTGACACTTTTTTGCAGCCTAGGTGGGCAAAGGGGCCCATATTCCAAAGAGCACCTTTCGGATTTCACAGGTCATTTTTTACAGAATTTGATTTCAAACTCCTTACCACACATTTGGGCCCCTAGAATGCCAGGGCAGTATAACTACCCCACAAGTGACCCCATTTTGGAAAGAAGAGACCCCAAGGTATTCGCTGATGGGCATAGTGAGTTCATGGAAGTTTTTATTTTTTGTCACAAGTTAGTGGAATATGAGACTTTGTATAAAAAAAAAAAATTAAAAAAAAAATCAGCATTTTCCACTAACTTGTGACAAAAAATAAAAAAATTCTAGGAACTCGCCATGCCCCTCACGGAATACCTTGGGGTGTCTTCTTTCCAAAATGGGGTCACTTGTGTGGTAGTTATACTGCCCTGGCATTTTCCAGGGGCCCTAATGTGTGTTAGGTAGGTAAATGACCTGTGAAATCCTAAAGGTGCTCTTTGGAATATGGGCCCCTTTGCCCACCTAGGCTGCAAAAAAGTGTCACACATGTGGTATCTCCGTATTCAGGAGAAGTTGGGGAATGTGTTTTGGGGTGTCATTTTACATATACCCTTGCTGGGTGAGAGAAATATCTTGGCAAAAGACAACTTTTCCCATTTTTTTATACAAAGTTGGCATTTGACCAAGATATTTCTCTCACCCAGCATGGGTATATGTAAAATGACACCCCAAAACACATTCCCCAACTTCTCCTGAGTACGGCGATACCAGATGTGTGACACTTTTTTGCAGCCTAGATGCGCAAAGGTGCCCAAATTCCTTTTAGGAGGGCATTTTTAGACATTTGGATACCAGACTTCTTCTCACGCTTTGGGGCCCCTAGAATGCCAGGGCAGTATAAATACCCCACATGTGACCCCATTTTGGAAAGAAGACACCCCAAGGTATTCAATGAGGGGCATGGCGAGTTCATAGAAATTTTTTTTTTTTGGCACAAGTTAGCGGAAATTGATATTTTTTATTTTTTTCTCACAAAGTCTCCCGTTACGCTAACTTGGGACAAAAATTTCAATCTTTCATGGACTCAATATGCCCCTCACGGAATACCTGGGGGTGTCTTCTTTCCGAAATGGGGTCACATGTGGGGTATTTATACTGCCCTGGCATTCTAGGGGCCCTAAAGCGTGAGAAGAAGTCTGGAATATACATGTCTAAAAAATTTTACGCATTTGGATTCCGTGAGGGGTATGGTGAGTTCATGTGAGATTTTATTTTTTGACACAAGTTAGTGGAATATGAGACTTTGTAAGAAAAATAAATAAAAATTCCGCTAACTTGGGCCAAAAAAATGTCTGAATGGAGCCTTACAGAGGGTGATCAATGACAGGGGGGGGTGATCAATGACAGGGGGGGTGATCAATGACAGGGGGTTGATCAATGACAGGGGGGTGATCAATGACAGGGGGGTGATCAGGGAGTCTATATGGGGTGATCACCACAGTCATTGATCACGCCCCTGTAAGGCTTCATTCAGACGTCCGGATGCGTTTTGCGGATCCGATCCATCTATCAGTGCATCCGTAAAAATCATGCGGACGTCTGAATGGAGCTTTACAGGGGGTTGATCAATGACAGGGGGGTAATCAATGACAGGGGGGTGATCAGGGAGTCTATATGGGGTGATCAGGGGCTAATAGGGGGTTAATAAGTGACGGGGGGGGGGGGGGGTGTAGTGTAGTGTAGTGGTGCTTGGTGGGACTTTACTGAGCTACCTGTGTCCTCTGGTGGTCGATCCAAACAAAGGGGACCACCAGAGGACCAGGTAGCAGGTATATTAGACGCTGTTATCAAAACAGCGTCTAATATACCTGTTAGGGGTTAAAAAAAACACATCTCCAGCCTGCCAGCGAACGATCGCCGCTGGCAGGCTGGAGATCAACTCTCTTACCTTCCGTTCCTGTGAGCGCGCGCGCCTGTGTGCGCGCGTTCACAGGAAATCTCGCGTCTCGCGAGAGGACGCGCCGGCGCGTCCACCCAGAAGAGCAGGGCCGCCGCAAAGACGCAATCCTGCGTACGGCGGTCCTGAGGAGGTTAAAAGTTTCTATCATATCCCCTCTGTCTCGTCTTTCTTCCAAGCTATACATGTTAAGGTCCATTGGAATGGAGAGTGCACCGCGCATACATGGCACCCCTCCATTCACCTTTGAGACTGCTGGAAATGGCCGAGCTAGCACCCACTTTTTTTCAGGACTCCTATAAAAATTAAGGGAGTGTGGCTTTTCTAGAGATAGATGGGGTCCCACCTTTCTGACATGGCGATATGCAACCAATGTCTGACGTGAGACAATCCCTTTAAAGGGGTTATGCCATTTCTGACATTGGGGGCATATCGCTAGGATATGCCCCCAATGTCTGATGGGTGCAGACCCATTCATTCTCAATGGGGCAGAACAGGATGCGGAGAGCACACTATGTGCTCTCCGCATTTCCGGAGCACGGCCCTGAACCTCTGGGACGCAATTGCGGACAAGAATAGGCAGTTCTATGGGGGGGGGGGGGAGCACAGGGCCAACATATGCACTACCACCCGATGACACATTGGGGCTCCCAGCACCTCCATAAAAATCTGATATTTATAACCTATTCAGTGAATAGGTGAATTTTTTTTATTTTTATGGAATAACCCCTTTTAAAGCTGGACAAAAAAGGCAAAAAAAAAAATTACATTTCATCTGACAAAGAGAATTAATTTTTGTAGTTCTTAAAGTTCCCACTTGGTGGCACTGTTGTCAGTGTTTTTTTTTTATATAATGAATTTGTTCTCTAGTTTCCTAATTTTCAAAGAAAGGTGTGTGTATAGAGCGATCAGCCCTGATATTAAAACCACTGACGGAGAAGTGAATATCACTGACCTTCTGGTGACAATGGCTCCTGTCAAGTGGTGGGATGCATAAGGCAGCAAGCGAACAGTCAGTTCTTGAAGGAGGAGAAAAAAAAACAGATAAGGGTAACCTGCACAGATCCCATCCAACAGGCTCCGTAGCACAAACTGGAAACGTTAAAGGGGTTGTCTCATCTCAGACAATGGGGGCATATCGCTAGCATGTGCCCCCATTGTCTTATAGGTGCGGACCTGCACCTACATCGGGAATAGAGCACCGTAAGGGGGTGGCTGGAGGACGCCGGTCTGGGCACCACCAAGCGCACTCCCCATAAAAGTGAATGGGAGCGCACCGCGCATTACCGGCCACCTCTCCCATTCACTTCTATGGGGTTCAGCTATTTTCGGCGGCCCCATAGAAAATAAATGGACGACGGCTGCGCATGCACAGTGCGTCTCCACCACTTTCGGGGCTCCATTCTTGATATAGGTACGGGTCCCACCGCTGGGATACGTATCTATAAGACAGTGGGGGCATATCCTAGCGATATGCCCCCATTGTCTCTGATGAAACAACAAAGGGGTTTTCAAAGACCTATATACTGATGACCTATCCTCTAGATTCGTCATCAGTATCTGATCTGTGGGGGGTCCGACACACAGGACCTCTGGTCTGATCAGCTGCCTTCTCAAATAGCTGATCAGAGGCGTCGGACCCCCACCCATCAGATATTGATGACCTATCCAGAGGAGAAGTCATCCGTATATATATCTTGGAAAAGCCCTTTAAGGTTGGCTATGATAGAATGTTGTCAGAACACTCAGGGCATTGCAGCTTGTCCATGCTTATCTCTTTCCTCTTCCAAAAGTGCCTACAATGGACATGTGAGCAATGGAAGAAGGCGGCCTGGTCTGAGGAATCAGGTTACATGTTGAGGGTAGCCGGGTGCTAGTGCATCGCTTACTTGGTGAATAGATTGCACCAGGATGCACTATGGGAAGAAGACAAGCCGGTGGAGGGAGTGTAATGCTCTGGGCAATGTTCTGCTGGGAACCTTGGGCCCCGATATCATGTGGATATGACACGTACCACCAGGGCCGGCTCAAGGTTCATGTGGGCCCTTGGGCGATAAATCCCAGTGGGCACCCATGAGGCATTTTTTTACATTTACATGTCCCCCTGTGGCTCCCACACGATATAATGACCCCCAGTGGCCCCTATACAGTATAATGACCACTAGTGGCCCTTCACACAGTATAATGACCCCCAGTGGCCCTGCATTCAGAATAATAACTCCCATTCGCCCCCCATTCAGAATAATGACCCCCCAGTAGCCCCCACACTGGGGGAATACTGTATGGAGGGGGCTCTGGGGGTCATTATACTGAATGGAGGGTCATTGGGGATCATTATACTAAATGGGGGACACTGGGGGTCATTATACTATGTAAAGGGCCTTCACAGTATAATGACCCCACAGTGGCCCTCCATTCAGAATAATGACCCCCCAGTCGCCCCCACACTGGGGGTTATAATGTATGGAGGGGGCACTCGGGGTCATTATATTGAATGGGGGCTCTGGTGGTCATTATACTAAATGGAGGGTCAATAGGGATCATTATACTAAATGGGGGGCACTGGGAGTCATTATACTAAATGGGGGGCACTGGGAGTCATTATACTGTGTAAGGGGCCCTCACAGTGTAATGAATGACCCCCCAGTGGCAGAAATCGCAGCAAACCGCAGGTCTGAATTGACCTGCGGTTTGCCGCGATCGCCGACATGGGGGGGTCACGGGACCCCCCCACGCATTTAGCCTAGGTGCCTGCTCAATGATTTGAGCAGGCACCAGGTTCCGATCACTGCCAGCCGCACGGCAGTGATCGAAAATACACAGGGCGTACATGTACGCCCTGTGTCCTTAAGTACCAGGGCACAAGGGCGTACCTGTACGCCCTATGTCCTTAAGAGGTTAATAGAGTTCCTATGTTTGTGTGTTAAAGACAAAAGCAGAGTTATTTACAGTGACTTCATGTTTGCATGTCATATAACTGTTATATATATTGTGTTCACAGAAGCAGAAAAGATAATGTGACTTTAAGATTCATTATATAAGGTAAGCTCAATGACACAGCAGAAACAACAGAAAGCATAGAGTTAAACTGTTGTTGCTGGGCAGGAGTCTTAACCAATTACAGCCAGCCTCACACACAGCCTGTGTGGGAAATCCCACTAGCAGGAGCTGCTAGAATCATTACACCAGAGGAGAGAAGCTTAACAGACATTCACTCCACTAAGAGCTGTGTTTTATGGAAGCAGAGAGGCCAAAATAGGTATTTAAAACAGTTATATAATGTTACTACTGTTAATATAGTGATTAGAACTGTATACTGAACTGGTTATATGTATGTTTACTTACAGTTCCACCATACAAACGAACTACTGAGCCATACAATCATTTATCATTTACTGCCCACTCAGATCCAAACTCTATAGTTTTTCTAGATCTCCACCTCTAAATTAATGAGGGCCGTATTACGACAAGGACACACTTCAAGGAAGTGGATTCAAATAGCTTTCTGGATTTCAGTAGCTGCCATTTCCACAAATGTAAAATGAACATCCCCTACGGACAGATAAGACAGGTCCACAGGAACTGTTCAGACAACAAAATCCTGGCTGATCAATTAGACACATTACAAAAGAGATTCAGGGATAAGGGGTACCCAGAAAAATCTTATACGAGACTCAAGATCTCGAATTTTAAAAGATAGTCGGGTAGACTGCTTGAGACCCCGTACCACTACCCCTGGAACTGAACCACGGAATATACAGTTCAATTTTTTCACCAGGTATAATTCTTTCCACAATTCCATAAAACTGATATTTCAAAAACATTGGGAAAAAATCATTGGGAAAATTATCCCAACTAAACCTAGCATCACTTTCCGACGTGCCCACACCCTAATAAACATACTGGAACCCTCCTCTCCCAAACTTACCACTCGTAACCAGGGCTCCAATACTAACAATCTTATAGATCTACTCGAAGGGTCTTTCAGGTGTGGGTCTAAACGTTGCTTGTGTTGTCGTAGTATTTCTGATTATAATAATGTAGTGACCGTCTCCAACACTGGAGAATCCATTCCCCTTAAACACCATATGGACTGCAACTCCAGGTATGTTATATATATGTTGGAGTGCCCCTGTGGCCTACAGTACATAGGCAGAACAACACAAACAATGAGGGAAAGACTCAATAACCACCGTTCTAATATTCAGCGGCAGTACTTGAAACACGGGGTGTCCAAACATTTCTCTGAAGCACACGCGGGTAACTTCTCGGGCCTGAAATTAACCCCTATAGATATGGACCTTCAACTCTATACCCAGTTGTGCAGATGAGAAATGTATTGATTCTACAGGTTTAACACGCTTTCCCCATTTGGTTTGAATGAAACCTTAGAGTACAGTCACTACTAAACAAGTACGAAACGATCCGAACCCCATCTGATGGGAATATAAGTGATAATGGGGTGAATAGTACGAACTGGTTGAATCCATGAGAATTACTCCCCTAAGAAAATCTCTTTCCTGATGAAGTGATCCAGAACAATCTATACTAACTATATATTGACACCTTGTATACATGATTTTATATTTTATATTTGATTGTACTTTTATCTTTTTTATATTTGATGTTTATTGTCATGTACTGTTGTCATTTACTTGAGGCGGTCTCAGTGGAGGAAGGGATGGCATTCACATCTATTGATGTGGAGGCGCTCTATTAATCCATACCCCACCACTTGGGGCTCAAAGCTGTCGAGGTATTCCTTACCATGAGAGGCTGTCAATATTAAGCTCACAACAAATTGGTATTACAGCTCTTACACTTTAGCCTTACGTCTAACTACTTTGTTTTCGATGGTACCTTCTACCACCAGCTCAGGGGCATGGTGATGGGGAGTTTGTGTGCCCCGTCATACGCCAACTTGTTCCTGGGCTGGTGGGAGAGGAATATGATCTTTGAGGATATACCCAATACTTTTACCACTGATGTAGTCACCTGGAACAGGTTTATCGATGATATCTTCCTCGTTTGGAAGGGCAGTAGACACGATTTAACTGAATTTGTGCAGGAACGTAGTATTAATGAAATTGGCATGAGATTAACCTTTGACTTCCAGAGTAATGCCCTCCTTTTCCTGGATATCGAGATCAGTAGGGATCCAGGGGAGTGGGGGGCACCAATCAGAATGTTTAATAAGCCAATGGCCACTAATTCACTTTTAAATTGGAGGAGTCATCATTCTTTGCCCCTTAATCGAGGTATTCCGGTGGGGCAATACCTTAGGGTGCACAGAAATTGCTCCATAATAAGGTATTTTAAAGAACAAGCCGATGACTTGCGAAACAGGTTCTTGGAAAAAGGCTACCCAGACCCGGTACTGAGGACAGCCTACAGGAGAGCACGACAAAGTAATAGGACAGAGTTGCTGCATCCCAAAAACGGATGAAATTAGAGACTAAACAAATTTGTTTAATAGGGACTTATGATTCAGCAGGGAAAGAGGTTAGACTGATCCTTAATAAATATTGGGGTATTTTACAGCTGGATCCGGATATGAAGCTCAACAGAAGATGGGTGTTGCAACAGGACAACGACCCAAAGCATAGAAGTAAATCAACAACAGAATGGCTTAAACAGAGGAAAATACGCCTTTTGGAGTGGCCCAGTCAGAGTCCTGACCTCAACCCGATTGAGATGCTGTGGCATGACCTCAAGAAAGCGATTCACACCAGACATCCCAAGAATATTGCGGAACTGAAACAGTTCTGTAAAGAGGAATGGTCAAGAATTACTCCTGACCGTTGTGCACGTCTGATCTGCAACTACAGGAAACGCTTGGTTGAAGTTATTGCTGCCAAAGGAGGTTCAACCAGTTATTAAATCCAAGGGTTCACATACTTTTTCCACCTGCACTGTGAATGTTTACATGGTGTGTTCAATAAAAACATGGTAACAATTCTTTGTGTGTTATTAGTTTAAGCAGACTGTGATTGTCTATTGTTGTGACTTAGATGAAGATCACATTTTATGACCAATTTGTGCAGAAATCCATATCATTCCAAAGGGTTCATATACTTTTTCTTGCAACTTTATGTATAAATATATTCTTATCATTTTACATTATGTGTTTTGCCAGTGTAGGGAGAGGTTGCATTTTGGATCAGGGTCAGGCTGTTAGGGACACCAAAACCTAGGGCCACAAAAGTCTTTTTAAGGACCTGTATAGGTGTGCTATCGATAGGTGTGATATAGTGGGGTGTGATATACTTAGAATATACTTTCTAACATAGAAATTATATTATAGTGCATTTGTATTGTGCAGCAGTTGTGTGCGGTTCTGCTGCGATACCGCAGCTAGATAGAGGGACAAACGCTATTGGAGTAACTAATTACAACGGGTGTGATATCCTGTTGCCCCCCAAAAAACTGCTTGAGGGCTGTAATATACCTTCTTCCACAAAATCCTGATTGAGGGGTGCTATATACCTGTTTCCGCCAAATACTGATTGAGGGGTGCTATATACCTTCTTCCACAAAATACTGATTGAGGGGTGCCATATACCTTCTTCCACTAAATACTGATTGAGGGGTGCTATTGCTATATACCTTCTTCCACCAAATACTGATTGAGCTCTGCAATACACCTGCTTCCACAAAATACTGATTGAGGGGTGAGATATACCGGTTTCCGCCAAATACTGATTGAGGGGTGTTATTGCTATATACCTTTTTCCACCAAATACTAATTGAGGGCTGCGATATACCTTCTTCAACAAATACTGCTTTTCTCTACGGACTTAGGCAGAGGGTCATTTAGAAAATGACCTGCAGAGGAAGAGGCAGACCGTTCTTCACGGATGGTAGGGGTCGGGCAGGTGCACCAGGCCAGAGGCTAAGTGGGAAGTTGGAGAAGGCGCGTGCGATTGCTTCAAAGGACGCACCAGAGTTGGTTGAGTGGCTCACTCAGCCTTCCGCTTCTGCACCCTCCTCACTCTCTGCTGTGTGCACCCCCAAAGACACCACCACCACCATAGCCCCTCCACTCGAGTTAGAGGAATTATTTTCCCATCCATTCCCTGACCTTACCGATGCGCAGCCATTCTTGGCATCGGATAAGGAAGAGGAGGTAACAACGGCCGCCATCCAGCGGTCTGACGACAGTACCCAGATCAGCCCACGGAGGGTGGTCCCCGCTCTTGCTGCCTACTCCGAGATCTCTAATGTCAGTGGTGGGGAAGGTGACCATGATGACGTGTCGATGGACGTCACGTGGGTGCCCACAACGGCTGACCGCTGGCTTGTCGGAACTGCTACCCCGCCAACTACTGCCATATAAATTGGTGGACTTGGAGGCCTTTAGAAAATTTGTGGCCATTGGCACACCACAATGGAAGGTCCTCGGAAGGAAATATTTCTCCCAGAAGGGCATCCCTGAACTATATGGCCACGTTCAGTGGCAAGTTAATATATCTCTGGCACACAGTGTCAGCGCCAAGATACATCTGACCACAGACACATGGTCTAGCAAACACGGGCAGGGAAGGTACATAACTTTTACTGCCCACTGGGTGAACATTCTGACGGTCACAGGCCGATCAGTGGCTAACCCCGCTCAATTTCACAGTTGGTAAAGTGGTGTGCGACAATGGTGCCAATCTTCTAAATGCGTTGAAACAGGGCAAAATGACACACGTGCTGTGCATGGCACACGTCCTGAACTTAGTCGTGCAGCGATTCGTTGCCAAAGAATGGTCCTTGCCTTATGTATATACAGCGGCATAAAAGGCCTTTTATGTCAGGTGAATGCCTAATTTTTGGGGCCTCTAGTGGCCGACAGTTACATATTTATCATGTGACCGCCTAATGTACCTCCAGCCACAGAATCCAAAGTTCTTTGCTGTCAGGTGAATGCCTATTGCCTAATTTTTGGGCCTGTACTGGCCGACAGTTACATTTTTTATCTCTAGCCACATAACCACACCCTTGTCTCCCTCTCATTATGGTGGCGTATGAACCGCAATCACCATAAGGACCTTCTAATGTCACAGGGTCATGTGACTGTGCCCCCTTATTCCCTGCACTGTGCCCTCTTACCACACCCTGTGCAGTGCACCTAGTCATTACCTGTGCTGTGCCCTCTTATACTCTTTTATCCGGTCACTGTATGGCGGTGTTATCCGGTCACTCTACAGAGGTGTTATCCGGTCACTGTACAGAGGTGTTATCCGGTCACTGTACAGAGGTGTTATCCGGTCACTGTATGGCGGTGTTATCCGGTCACTGTACGGCGGTGTTATCCGGTCAATGTATGGCGATGGTATCCAATAACTGTATGGCCATAACTGTATCCCTTTCCCTGCCCACGCCATCCTTTTTTAGACCTGGCATGAGCCGGAAAAATATGCAGATTGCGGTGCTAAGGATCTTTGCGCCACAGTCTGTGTCAGAAATAAGCCTAACATAGACGTATTTCTATATAATAAATGACTAATTGTATTATCATTCAGGGGTAGGGCTAATATCTTTATATTATATAGATTATAGTGTATTATACTGTGTCCTGTATTTCCCAGTAGAAAATGATCCTTGGGAAACATAGTCCTCATCCGCGACCACCAGGACCAGTTAGCGCTCTGTCAGTACATGGCGGCCTCCCCTCTCCGCCACGCTGCTCCGATGTTATTCTGATACTAGGGCTGGGTTCACATCCTATTTTTGCCATCCATTTAATGCATACCAAAAATGTCTGCGTTAACAGATGCATCAGACTGATGCCGTACAGTGGCGTCCGTTCACCATACAGTTCCATGGTAGAAATAAAATTTACATTAACGTATGCATTTTTTTAATGGACTCTGCAGGATACAAAAACGGAGAGTGCTGCACATTTGGATACATCAAATTGATAGGAAATAAAAAATTTCTAGGCTCCAGCAGGGCACATTTTTGAGCGTTTCCCTTTAAGACGCATAAAAATGGCCCCTGATTAAAATACATATTTTTTGTGGGAATTTTTGCCAATGATCCCCCTCTGGTATGTCACTGTCCATGTTGTGGGACTATTTGTGTACTCATAGTTTGATTTGGTGGCTGCAAATATGACCTGAAGGTTTTTCAGGTTCGCCTGCTATTAAAGTCAATGGGCACGATGTAAACACGCGGTTCGTGAACATTTGAACGCAAATTGTCCTGGCTCATGTTCGTCCATCACTACCCACAACCTCCCCCAATGAAATTTAATGCTGCAGCTCGGACATTATGCGTTCCACCGGTGGAGCGCACATCCGTTCCCCGAGGTCACGTGACCGGAAGTTCCTATCCGATACGTAGCTATAGGCTCTGAAGCCGCCGGAGAAGGTGGGGGCCCAGCGAACAACGGAATAGGACCACTATCTTTGAGCCATATATCAAGATTCATGTACATACTTCAGCCTAATGTTTAATACAATAATAATAAAAATGGACATGGACCGGTGGATGCGCGTTCCATGGGTGGAACGCACTTCCGGTTTCAGGTCACATGATAGGGAGGAAGCGGTCCATCACGGCCTCCCTTGTGTGCTTACCTATAAAATGCTGCTTATTATCTGTTTTATTGTTATGGCAATATGCTCCTGAGGAAGGGGTTTTTATACACCCCGAAACGCATCGCGCTTACCCAATAAAGGATACCTTGTGCAACGTCTGGAGTCCACCCGGTCATCTATTTAGAGAACGACAAGGGGATCTAACACTCTACAGGCAATCTCGGCGAGGGGGGGGTCTGGCTTCAAGTGTCTTGAGTTTATCTTGCTCCACCTCCCCCTGGTGAAGTGAGTAAAAACATACGACTGTACGCATTATTCTATTTCTAGCCCTAAAACGTTTAAACGCTTTTTACCCCTTAATTACACTGGGCTGCAATACATATGGCCACACTTCCAAATACGTTTTAGGAGGGCCCTATAAGTCGCTATTTGATATATAGATCAAATATTCCTCACATTTCCTTTTACTACTTGGCGCCCCGCTGGTCTTCTTTCTTTTCTTGCATCTATTACTCGCCGCGGCATGCTAGTCAGGCCGTTTGAACTTTGATTCTATTTGGTTCGAGCAGCCTCACAACTTTGCTTCTTCCTACGGTTTAACCACAGAAGAAAAAAAAAAAAAGAGAGCAGTTCTGCGCAGTCTCTACTTCTGGTTAGTCCGTCCTTGCATGTGATGTGCAATCGCACAGAAATCCTTCCTCCTCTGCGTCTGTGAGATTGCACGGTTTTTCTTTAGCCCTCGGGATACTTCAGACCCAAATGTTATAGCCTTTCCTCAATGCCGAGTGATCCTCTAGGTGTTCAATACTTTTCTTCACTTCAGCAAGAGGTCCTATAAAAGGATATACGCATAGTGCTCGCCGTGTTTATGATACACGATTTAAGACTTGCTTCATTCACGTAAAATTTCATAAAAACTCATAGCCCGACCCGGGTTTCGCACCGCTTCACCATCCGTGCTTGTAAACCTTCTGCTTGCGGCATCGTACCCACCTACTTCCTTCCTAGTCACATGATGCACTTTATATGTTTACAAATATACACTTCATTTAAAGGGAGTCTGTCACCTACCTGACCGGTTTCAAATAGGTGACATTGTTTAGTGGGGCACAAAGACATGAGACAGATGTTACCCGTGTTTAGTCCTTCAGATGCTTCAAATTGCCCAAAAAGTCGTTTTTATCATATGCTAATGAGCCGTCGCAAGTGCCCAGGGGCGGAGAGTTTTCTGAAAGTGCCCAAGTTCCTCCGCCTCACTCGCGCCTAACTCCGCCCCTCAGTAAGCTCAGGCCAGCTCTGTGGCTCTGTGACATCATATTTCCCTATAGGCTGTTCGCGTATCACTGCTGGGCCCGGGCATGCGCAGTGTTCTGCCCACTGTGGTCAGAGGCACGGAGATATGCAGTGCGCATTCGCCAATTTCACGCCAGTGCATGCGCACTCCATATCCCTGTCCCACCATGGTGATCGATCATGTGACGGACCATGTGATGAGCACAGTGACGTCACCACAGGTCCTTTTCCTCACAGATGAAGACAGAAGAGAAGCCGGGCTGTGCGCACAAGTGGATTAAGGAGAGTTAAATTATTATTAATTATTATTTTTTTTTTTAACCCCTCCAGCCCTACTGTACTATGCATTCTGTATTAAGAATGCTATTATTTTCCCTTATAACCATGTTAGAAGGGAAAATAATATAATGATCGGGTCCCCATCCCGATCGTCTCCTAGCAACAGTGCGTGAAAATCGCACCGCATCCGCACTTGCTTGCGGATGCTTGAGATTTTCACGCAGCCCCATTCACTTCTATGGGGCCTGCGTTGCGTGAAAAACGCACAAAGAGGAGCATGCTGCGATTTTCACGCAACGCACAAGTGATGCGTGAAAATCACCGCTCATGTGAACAGCCCCATAGAAATGAATGGGTCAGGATTCAGTGCGGGTGCAAAGCGTTCACCTCACGCATTGCACCCGCGCGGAAATCTCGCCCGTGTGAAAGGGGGCCTAAGCCTTTCCTTATATTTCTAAGATGTTCCCCTATCCTTACTTTTAATTTCCTCAGAGTTCTACCCATGTATTGTAATTTACAGGGACATTCAAGCACATACTGTATATTACGCCTATGTTTTCACAGGATATGTGTCCTTTTATCTTAGTCTTAAAAAAAAAAAAATTCTCTACGGCGTGAGCTGTGGACTAATTTGTCCTTAATAAATCGGTGCTCTTCTAAATATAAACTGAGGATTATTTGGAAGGATATTGCCCAATATTGGATCGTTGTGCAATATTCTCCAATTTTTTCGAATAATTTGCTTTAGCGATGGACAAAGACTCAAATACTGGGTAGAGAAGGCAATCTTCTAGCCTTCAAAATAAAATGTTTTTGTTCATTCTCCATTCCTATATCTCTATCCAAATAAAACTTCACTGCCTGTACGCCCATGTCTTTGGGAATAATGGTGTACAGGGAAGCGACATCGGCCGTAGCAAGTATCATATCTTCCTCAAAGATTTCGTTCTCCCTTAAGAACTTCAAGACAGCACTAGTATCTTTGAGGAAGGAAGGCGTTTCTCTCACGTATTTCTGCAGGAACACATCAATGTATTCAGAGACTCTACTGGTGATAGATTCTATACCAGAGACTATTGGGATGAAAAACCTAGTATTTAAGATTTTCAACATTTCTATTTCATAATGCTGTCTGTCATATACCACAATGCCCCCACCCTTATCTGCCGGCTTAATTACGATTTCGTCATTCTGTGGGATGTGAAAGCGGTTTCTATGTATCAAACACAGTGTCCCAATACAGAAGTATTTCCCGTGGCAACGCTAACTGTAAGAGGCAATACCTTATATCGTAGCATAGGTTCGGATTAATACATATAGATTTAGGGAGCACATGCAATTTCCATGTATTGGAGGAGTGTCAAGTAGTAGTTAGAATAGGAAGAGATTGTGAGAGTAGTCACTCCCTGTCCAGGAAACACAAGGTTAATGAGCTGCCTGTTGAAAAGACTACACAATAGTTTTTGAATCAGTCATTCCCTGTCCAGGAAACAAAAGGTTAATGAGCTGCCTGTTGAAGGGATACTCCCTGTCCAGGAAACAAAGGGTGAATGAGTCTGTTGAAAGGACTATGTACATGACCGTTTTAAAATCAGTGATGAGTTCATGGTGGCAAACTCTGTTTGAATGTTTTAGTATTTAAATGAAGTGTATATTTGTAAACATATAAAGTGCATCATGTGACTAGGAAGGAAGTAGGCGGATGCGACGCCGCAAGCAGGAGGTTTACAAGCACTTACACCAGACACGGATGGTGAAGCGGTGCGAAACCCGGGTCGGGCTATGAGTTTTTATGAAATTTTACGTGAATGAAGCAAGTCTTAAATCGTGTATCATATACACGGCGAGCACTATGCGTATATCCTTTTATAGGACCTCTTGCTGAAGTGAAGAAAAGTATTGAACACCTAGAGGATCACTCGGCATTGAGGAAAGGCTATAACATTTGGGTCTGAAGTATCCCGAGGGCTAAAGAAAAACCGTGCAATCTCACAGACGCAGAGGAGGAAGGATATCTGTGCGATTGCACATCACATGCAAGGACGGACTAACCAGAAGTAGAGACTGCGCAGAACTGCTCTCTTTTTCTGTGATTTTACAAGTGGAGTTTCGGGATTACTCTTTATAGTTCCCGCTGCATTTCACAGATACTGGATTGGATATCCGACTTCTTTATTTGTATTCCTACGGTTTAAGCTTTTGGAATCCCTTGGCGCCCCCTTTCCCTCTTCATCCCTTCCTTCTAAACCCCCCTCTCCTCTTTTTCCACCCATTCTAGCCCCCCTCCTTCCAATCTTCCCTCTCTCTCTCCCCCCATCTCTTCCTCCCATTCTTTCACCCTCCTTGTCCCATCACTCAACCAATTCCCCCATTTACGCTCCCCTTTTTTCTATTTTATTGCAATGTATTTAAATGCAACTCTAAAACGCTGACAGCGGGAGAACGGGGAGCAGTAAGAAAATCGTGATCTGGACTCCGTATCTGCAGGACTACTCATGTGTTACTGTAGATAATGGTTCAAAATTGGAGTAACAAGATTCTCTTTAAAGCAGGGATGCCCAACCCGCGGCCCTCCAGCTGTTGCAAAACTACAACTTCCTTCCTGCCTGAACAGCCTACAGAACAATTGGAGCTGAGGTACCAGGCTGGTTCCAAATTTCATACTACAGGTGAAACTCTAAAAATTAGAATGTCGCGCAAAAGTCCATTTATTTCAGTAATGCAAATTAAATGGAATTGCATTAATGCAGCTTAAAATTAGAATTTTGTGAAAAGGTTCAGTATTCTAGGCTCAAAGTGTCACACTCTAGTCAGCTAATTAATCCATATCCCCTGAGAAAAGGGGACCTCAAAATTGTGACTTTGGGGTTTCATAAGCTGTAAGCCGTAATCATCCAAATTATAACAAATAAAGGCTTGAAATATCTCGCTCTGCCTGTAATGAGTCTCATATTAGTTTCACCTTTTAAGTTGCATTACTGAAATAAATGAACTTTTGCACAATATTCAAATTTTTCGAGTTTCACCTGTATATGACCTCTGATTATTATTATTTTTTTACATCAGTCCTGGCATAACCCCTTCAATGATAGGTCATCAATATCTGATCAGCGGGTCCAACACCCCACACCGCCACTGATCAGCTTTTTGATTGCAGCTCTGGAGCCCCACCGCCCCAGTCATTGTTTAGCGGATACAGCTAGTAACAGCAGCACTGCTCCCACTGAGGTGAATGGGAACTACATCCACTCCGTCCAGAACTACAATGAAACTGCTGATGTGGGGTGTGGGACCTGGGGAAAGGCCATCAATATCAATTCCTAGACAACCCTCCCTTTAAGCGGTTAAAAGGATTTGTCCTGTTTTTCCAGTCCTTTCTGTTGGAAGACCCTTCCCACCCAAAATGAGCTGCATGCAAGTCCCAACAACAGATGCCTCCTGATCATCACTCTCCCGGACCTCCATACCGTCGACCATGTCTGCCAAAACGCCACATTTTTTACCTAAACGCACCAAACTGGTACACGGACAAGTCTCCTAGTAAAACATTTTTATAAATAATTGTAAATCTAGCTCAGTTCTGGTTCTCAATCTGCACCTGAGGGAGAACATGGAAGCGGTGACTTGAATTGATGTTGTGGGCAACACCTTCGTTGCATCACTTTTGATGCATCTCCTCCGAAGTTCTCATTATGATGACTTCCTTGGGTTCTGACGCTTTTGAATATCTTTATAGCTTAAAGAGGTTGCCCCAAGAAAAGAAACATATCCACTATCCATGTATCTGTGGAGGTCCTTCTTCATTCCCTATGGGACTGCCTAACATGGCTGACGACTGTACACGGCTAGTTCCGGCAGTGTCCTAGGGTGAGAAGCTTTAAACCGACACAGATTAACCATAACATTAGAACCACCTGAAGATTATTGCTGCCCAAACAGCTCTGACCAATCGAGGCATAGACTCCTCAAGACCTCTGAAGGTGCCCTGTGGTATCTGGCACACGACAGTAGCAGCAGATCCCATAAGTTGTGAGGTAGGGCCTCCATGGATTGGACTGTTTTTTTTTTTTAAGCACATCCAGCAGATGTTGATGATGATTATGATGATGATCGGACTGAGATGGGAATTTGGAGACAAGTCCCCACCTTGAACTCTTTGTCATGTTCCTCGTTCCTGGACAGTTCTTGCAGTGCAGCTGGAGCATTATCCTACCTAAAGAGGACACTGCTACGATGGGGGTACTTGTCTGTACAGTGTTTAGGTGGGTGGTATGTGTCACGTCCACATAAAACCAGTACCCAAGGTTTCCAGCAGAACATTTCCCCGGGCATCAGACTGCCTCCACCAGCTTGTCTTCTTTCCATGGTGCATCCTGGTGCCAACTCTTCACCAGGTAAGGGATGAACACACACACGATGTAACCTGATTCATCAGACCAGGCCGCCTTCTTCCACTGTTTCATCATGTGCCCATCGTGGACACTTTTAGTGGTGGACAGTGGTCAGCATGGACTTTTAGACCGCAAGCTGCGTGTTTTAACACTGCTTGTCCGTCCTTGGACCACTTCTGGTAGGTACTAATCAATGGATACCAACTCCACCACACCCAGTTATGGAGATGTTCTGACCTGTTGTTACATTTGCTCATTTTTCCTGCTTCCAACAAATGAACTTCAAGAACTGACTCTTCACTTGCTGCCTAAAATATCCCCCCCACCCCTGGACAGGCGCCATTGTCACCAGATCATCAATGCTCTTCATGTTTTAATGTAACGCCCGACCGCCGTACATACACCACCGAACAGTGCTGCATATAATCTGGGTGATCTGGTGCTGCATCCTGATTCATACTCAAGTCAGATTCAAAGCTGCAAAAAAAAATAAAAAAATGTTGCTGTCCTCAGGCGGGTTCTTTGGCTGCAGCCTCCTGGTTCAATGTATAGGACTCTTCGGTAATCTCAGAGAACAGCCACAGCGACAAGCCTCTCCGTAGGAATCGTCAGAACTATAATGAACAGGCAAGTTCTGTTCGAGCCAAAAGCAACAGAGCTCTAAATGCAGCTCTGGATGTGACTAGAGTAGAAGACAAGATGTAAGACAAGGGTTCTTCATGCAGAGATCCTCCATCCCCCCCCCCCCCCCCCCTCAAAGAAAGAAAAATAATATATCCTATAGTTGAAAAAATGGTAAAGAGGTGCGATAAGCTGCAGAGCCCGACCGGCCTCAACTACAGACAGCACCAAAGAATCCAATTAAATACATTTTAATAAACAAATTTCAGTTTGTCTTTCCTCCTTACAACAATGGAAGGAACATTTTATCTTCAGTCCATCCCATCTGCTGACACAGGAGCCCGCAGAGCATTGCACCGGGGTGCATCCACCCTGTGCGCAAATGTGGTATCAGAAGGAAATGTAAATGATCGAAGCCCCTTAACAACACTTTGTTGATCTCTTTTGCATTTCCCCAAAGACAGGAGAAGTTTTCAGCATAGAAAGAAGTGGCGGATGTGCCGTCCAGCCCGTGGGAGGCGCCAGTGCCGTGTCAGCGGTCTCCTGCGCTTCCCGCCTTCTTGCGCAAGTTCTTTACGGGTTAAAGTTCAAAAGTTACAGAAATAAGACATAAAAAAGATAAGTTCTGTGTAGCACGTGGCTTGCGAGTCCTCACTAGTCTCCCAGCCGAAATCCTTGACCCCAGTTGTGCCGTCCTCCGCCTCCTGCTTGATCGTCTGCTGCTCGTCTGGCACTTGCAGGTGGGACGCCAAATCCTGATACTCCGCCTCTTCGGCTTGGAAACCAACGGTACCTGACGAGAAGAACAAATGCTATGGATACTGATAATCCGGAGCAGGCCGGGATCGCCACGCCGTCAGGTTGCATCCACTACGCTGGCCACTGGGACATCATACATTCTAGCTGAGGGTTTGCTACAATTGTGTACAGTCTTCTGGTGGGACAACCCTATGAAGCTCACAGAGGATTGCCCAGACTGGGTGTGATTTTAGCAAACTCTCAGCTGCGAGATTGATTAGGCTTGCACAGGTCTCAGATGCAGGATTAGAATAATTTTCATTCACTGACAGCAAGCTGATCTGAATAATAATAAAAAGGATGGAAAATTAAAACGATACACTGCCTGGGAAGGTGAGGAGCTACTCACAGGATCTGAGGTGTGGAGAGGAAACTCCTGCCCCCGAGGTCCATTGGATATTTGAACATTAGGAAGAAGTAAAGATGTCCGACCAAATTCCCGATCAGCTCATTGACGATCCTGAAAGAAGGAAACACGACTGACGATTTGGACAAGACACGACACTTCATCTTTTCACAATTGAGACAGTCCTAAGTCTACCAGATACAGTCATATTTTTAAGAGATGTGGAATTTTAATATTGAAACCTTAAAGAGGTTTTTACGGATGATCTATCCTCTAAATAGGCCATCAGTATCTCACTGGTGGGAGTCCGACACCAAGCTCAGCGCCATACATTATGTAGTGGCTGTGCTTGGTATTGCAGCCCAGACTCTTACTTGAATAGGACTGAGTTGCGCCTGGGTCATGTGACTGATGTATGTGATGTCACTGACCTGGGTAAAGGCTACTGCGATTGTGGCTGCCTTCTCAAAGAGCTGATTGGTGGCGGTCCGGGGTTTCGGACCTCCACCGATCAAATACTGATCAGTAAAAAAAAAAAAAGTCTCGGAAAAGGTGTAATGTGTAATGGTAACGCCCCCGTTGCTCCAAGAGGCTCAATTGCATATGTTAAAACATCAGTCTTCTCAGAAATGCGGACACATCTGAACATGGGACATGTAACAGGTCAGCCAGTGTCATAGGGACAAAACTGCTGACAGATGCCATTTAAGGACCTAGCGGATGGCACATTTTCAAAAACTCTACATTACTGGACAGTGGGTTGAAGGAGCATCTCTGTGTAAAATGTAATGTGATGCTGATGGCTGCTCTGTAGTGAAGTCCCAATGTCAGCACATTTAGCGCTAGAACCCGTTTGACTGTCGGCCATTCACCTTCACACCAGACCAGTACATAAGGACAGCATAACCAGTTTCTTCTCCGATACTTACGATCCTCCGATAATGTAGTTGAATCCGAGAATGACCCAGGGCAGATAGCACGCCTAATGTACGGGAGACAGGAGACAAGACTGAGCAGTGCTGATTGTACGTACTAGATCCATCATCACAAACCCCAGCGCACACTAAGGACCCTCAGTCAAAAGCTTCCGTCATGCTCTCACCTGAGCCCCTAGCATGGCAAGTAAATTTGGCTAAACCAAATATGAGCGCGATACCAAGCACAGCTGCTATACAATGGACGGCGCTGGTAAGCACAGAGAAGGCTGCAGGCTCTCAAACATCTAATCGGCGGGGGTCCGGAGTGTCGGACCCCACCGATCAGTATCAAAATCCCAGAAAACCCCTTTAACTTTTCCATAAACTTTTTTTGATATATCAAAAGTTTAGATCGGTGGGGGTCTGTGCGCTGTGACCCTCGCGATCTCTAGAACAAGGGGAGATATGGCGCTCTCTGTCCTCGCTGCGGACCGGTCTCGAGTCCATCCTCTGCAGCGAGTAAAGGGTGCGACATGTGTGCACTTCTCTCCCCTCGTTCTAGAGATCTGCGAGGGTCTCGGTGCTCCCAGCAGTAGCACAAGAACGGGGACCTCCCACTGAACGCAGCACCACCAGGCTCTGCCTCTCCATTATTTTCTATGGGAATAGTTGAGTAATAGTAACTTCAAATTACCGAAATACCCCTTTAGGGTTAAAGAGCATGCCCCTACAGCTTGACAGTGGCTCGTATTATTACCATATATTGCTGCACAGGTATTATGTTGTCCGATTATTTTTCAATAATCTCTCACTGTGATGGGCACTACAATCAGTACACTAGTGCGATACTTTACCATTACACCCACCCCTCAAACAGGTGCTAAAGAATAGGCTTCCTGGTTCTGTAGGGACAAATGGTACCTCCTAGGGCACCTAGGAGAAGGGGATCATGTGATGCAGGTTTGGATTCCTACTTCTGCAGCTGATCGGAGGGGGTGCTGGGTGTCGTTCCCCCACAGATGTGAGAATGACGACTTATCCTGAGTATAGGTCATCAGTATCCAAGCACTGGAAAGCGCCTTTTAGGCTCCATTCAGACGTACGTAGTGCATGGCGGATCCGCAATACACCCGGCCGGCACCCCCATAGAAATGCCTATTCTTGTCCGCAATTGGAGAGGCTCTATTTTTTTCCGGAGCTGCGGACCGGAAGATTGGGGGCGCGCTCCGGTAATGCGGATGCGGACAGCACACTGTGTGCTGTTCACATCTCTTCCGGCCCCGTAGAGAATGAATGGGCCCGCACACGTTCCGCGCAATTGCGGAACGGATGCGGACCCATTCTACGGACGTCTGAATGGAGCCTAAGAGCGATCACTCCAGAGAACTGCATCCTTTGCACTATGGTGGCTATTCACACTGACAAGTGACAGAATGACAGCCCTTATACGGACAGGTCCTCTGAATTCCACGACCGTAGCACCTCTGTATCCACTGGCGAAACCTCCTTCCATTAGTAAGAGTCGTCTCAGCATAGATGGATGACCCACGTACCTTAAATCTTGTTCCGAACCAAAAGGACACGATCATGTCCCTGTTCAGCTGGGACCAGACGTACAGAACCGACATGATCAGCGGGATCATCAAAAGCTGCAAGACACGGATGTAACAGAACACCATGAGTCTGACATAAATCACAGGCACACAAGTAGGGGTGCAAAGCTTTCTCATTATGGGGCTTCAGTCACAACTTTTCAGGGGCTCCCCCGGCTTAGAGGGGTTGTCCAGTTTAGAAAAACCATTTTCATACACCCTATTAGGTAATTCTTGCACTCAGTGGAGAGCGGTTGTAAAGAGTGCCTCTTGCTTTGGAGGACCTGTCCTGTGTGTGGACAGGCAATGCTTCATTTCCCCTGCGGAGGCGCTGCAGGGAAATTGAGCACTTATAATTAGGATTGCTGGGGGTCCCAGCAGGATACTCCATCACTGTCCGATCAGTAAGACTGCTGTGATCCAACCAACCAGAACACGGAGAGTTGGACTGCCGGGAGCGGAGATCTCTCTGAGCTCAGCAGTTGTAGCAGAAGCCTAGCTATGTGCATCAGCCACTGATCTAGCGGGTACTATGGCAGCACGACATCGGTATGACAAACATATCCGGAATAGACCCTCGATCATGACGGATTTATATGTCAACACACAACACACTAATCTTACCTGCATATCCATTATAACGCCCGTTATCTACCATGGCAAAGTCAAGGAAATCCTGCTAAAAGGGACGGTAAATCAGGTAGTTCCCCTTTAAAAGGAACCCTTCGCTTGCTTTTGGGTTGCTAAACCACCAGTATGTCTAAAGATGCTCCTGTGAAACCAGGACATTGCGGCATTACCTAGAAAAAGGTGCCCCCAGATCTTCCTAGGCCAGCGACATCTCATCCATCGGTCACATGGCCTAGGTGCAACTCTGTCCCATTGAAGTGAATGGGGCTGAGCTGCAATACCAAGCAAAGCCACTATACAATGTACGGCGCTGTGTTTGGTAAGCTGTGAGGAGACCAGAGCGATCCCCTATTCTGAGGCTAGGCCGTCAAATTGCAAATATATAGGCCCACAGCCTGAGGCTGCACTACTGAGAGACTACAGACATACTGAGATATTATCATGGAGACGTCACCAGACACACCAGTGTCACCGCTATTCCAATCAGAGTGGACATAGGATACTGCTTTATTAACTGGTGGGGACCCAGTAGGAGTGTCCA
Organism: Bufo bufo; assembly: GCF_905171765.1. Taxonomy (NCBI): domain Eukaryota; kingdom Metazoa; phylum Chordata; class Amphibia; order Anura; family Bufonidae; genus Bufo; species Bufo bufo. Next base: position 44,352,451 of record NC_053393.1, on the reverse strand, counting down.
GGGAGGGGGTATTCCTCCTACACAACTAGGGGGTCCCTCATAAGTAAGGTGCAGTGGGATGTGCCATATATGTCTGATCTGTAAGGTCGCCATATGTACAGAGGAATCATAAAGCTTTGCTTCTAGGAGGGAAATATCTCCGCACATAAGAAGTCTGACCCAGCCTGTACGGCAGAGCACGGAGAACGTAAACTACAGCAAAGGCTCCGAGTGCATGGAGGCTTAATGGAGGCTCATCTTGCATGAATCCGGACGGAATGACGGGTTTTCCTACAAAACGATTACCGGCAGCACCCTATAGACAGACGTCAGACTGGGCACACCAATGGTGTACTGTGCCTTTAAAGGATACAACGATGCAGATCCAGTTGAAGAGGAGCATGAACAAATAATCAGCAGGTCGTCCATCAAACGCCCCTGCAAGACAGAAGTGAAAATGGAGATCGAGACATTAGATAAAGGTAGTTCCACCAAAAGGGCAACTAATATAGAGGGGAAGTGCATATATAGCAATTCCCTAATACCCCTGTATCACTCCTCCTCACCTTTGCCCCCACAGATGCAGATGACAGCAGCCTGCATTCTGTGCACCCTATACATACACTTATTGGTTCCTATAGATACTGTGTCAGGTGCAAAATGTGCAGCAGAACATTATGAGAATCCCCCCTCCCCCGATTTAATCTGCTCGTGAGCTACAACCCCTGGACCCTCTATGGAGATCTAGGGGTCCAGATGTTGCAGCCACAATACAGACCCTAAACCACAGTTCTGCTGCATATGAACTCGAGCCTACGAGTGACTTCTGGTCCGGTTCTAGTTCTTTACCTGTTTCCAGTCTCGATGAATACTGATATAGGAAATACAGATTCACCATGTAGAGAAATCCCGAGCCGGGTCCAACCGGGAAATAAAACGTAGAGGTGATCGGTCTCCATATCTGTTCAATAAAGAGAAGAATAACACATTACATGACAGGTCTGGTCTTGAATGACGTCAAACTGTGGACTTCCTCATGTGGTCAGTTTTCAGTGGTCACTACTCAAGTAATCACAGCAGTCCTCTCTCCTGACTACTACCCCAGTAATCACAGCTGGCCTCTCTCCTGACTACTACCCCAGTAATCACAGCTGGCCTCTCTCCTGACTACTACCCCAGTAATCACAGCAGTCCTCTCTCCTGACTACTACCCCAGTAATCACAGCGGGCCTCTCTCCTGACTACTACCCCAGTAATCACAGAGATCCTCTCTTGTTACTACTACCCCAGTAATCACAGCGGTCCTCTCTCCTTACTACTACCCCAGTAATCACAGCTGGCCTCTCTCCTGACTACTACCCCAGTAATCACAGCGGTCCTCTCTCCTTACTACTACCCCAGTAATCACAGCGGTCCTCTCTCCTTACTACTACCCCAGTAATCACAGCGGTCCTCTCTCCTTACTACTACCCCAGTAATCACAGAGATCCTCTCTCCTTACTACTACCCCAGTAATCACAGAGATCCTCTCTCCTTACTACTACCCCAGTAATCACAAAGATCCTCTCTCCTTACTACTACCCCAGTAATCACAGCGGTCCTCTCTCCTTACTACTACCCCAGTAATCACAGAGATCCTCTCTCCTTACTACTACCCCAGTAATCACAGAGATCCTCTCTCCTTACTACTACCCCAGTAATCTCAGCAGGCCTCTCTCCTTACTACTACCCCAGTAATCACAGCGGTCCTCTCTCCTTACTACTACCCCAGTAATAACAGCGGTCCTCTCTCCTTACTACTACCCCAGTAATCACAGCAGGCCTCTCTTCTTACTACTACCCCAGTAATCACAGGAGGTCTCTCCTTACTACTACCCCAGTAATCACAGCGGGCCTCTCTCCTTACTACTACCCCAGTAATCACAGCGGTCCTCTCTCCTTACTACTACCCCAGTAATCACAGCCGTCCTCTCTCGTTACTACTACCCCAGTAATCACAGCGGTCCTCTCTCGTTACTACTACCCCAGTAATCACAGCGGTCCTCTCTCCTTACTACTACCCCAGTAATCACAGCCGTCCTCTCTCCTTACTACTACCCCAGTAATCACAGCCGTCCTCTCTCCTTACTACTATCCCAGTAATCACAGCGGTCCTCTCTCGTTACTACTACACCAGTAATCACAGCGGTCCTCTCTCCTTACTACTACCCCAGTAATCACAGCCTTCCTCTCTCCTTACTACTACCCCAGTAATCACAGCCGTCCTCTCTCCTTACTACTACCCCAGTAATCATAGCAGGCCTCTCTTCTTACTACTACCCCAGTAATCACAGGAGGTCTCTCCTTACTACTACCCCAGTAATCACAGCGGGCCTCTCTCCTTACTACTACCCCAGTAATCACAGCGGGCCTCTCTCCTTACTACTACCCCAGTAATCACAGCGGGCATTTCCCCACTTTCCCAGTAGTCAGAGCAGGTGCCCAACCCCTTAAGAAAAGTAGCCCCCCAGCAGCCATAGACCCATCCCACCCTCCCTCCCTTCCAAATGCAGCAGTTTTTGTCTGGCCAAAATCCGTCACTCATGCCTGAAACCGGTCGAATCCAATTATAGTCTGTGGGGTCCTGTGGTGAACGGCAGTAACTGGCTATACCGAATACAGTGAAATCCGGTAGTCTCTTCTTCTGCCAAAACAGACTACCGGATCAGGCAGCACAGATGTGAACGCACCCTACTACTTCTACTTGGGAAGGTGGATCTACAACTTTCTAATTTATTATGCATTTTAGATCCTCACCATTTTCAAACTCTATTCTTGCTGTCAGTGAACAAGAACTTTTATGTTTAAATCCAGAGGCTGAAAACCTGTCCTGACAAATGCCCTATGTCAGCTGAGCAGGTAACCGCCACAGCAATGGCGCATGTAACTACACCGGGGGGGCTTCTCCTCCGCTCACTGTCAGTGTATGACTACTTATCTAGGCTCCATCTCTCCAGAAGACCTTTCACTCCATCTGCAAGTGAAAGTTAGAAGACACTGGGGTAGATTTTTCAAAACTGGTTTAAAGGTAAACTGGCTTAGTTGCCCATAGCAACCAGATTCCACCTTTCAGCGCTCCTTTGGAAAATAAAAGGTGGAATTTGATCCGTTGCTATGGGCAACTAAGCCAGTTTTCCTAGCTAGCTTGATAAATCTCCCCCGTTGGCTTCACAACAAGTAGTAAAGCAAGCCTATCTTCTCCAGTCAAAACACGGCTGCCACACTGACATCTAGTGGCCAATATAAAAACTGCACTACATCACAAAAACACTGAAAAGTATGTTTTTCACCATTTTTTTTTTTAAGTAATCAGCTTCCTTTAAACAAAGCATGAACGTCACTTTTCTTCACTGCTTTCGATAATTGTACAGTAGGCGACATTTCACCTGCTGCTCTGTCCCCAGGGAAGTGTATGGCATCCGTCTGCTTCCTGACATGTAAATTACAGGGGGCAGAAAGTTTCAGATGTTCTCATATAGAACGGATGGCGACGAGCAGTCATGGCGCAGTCTTCTACATGTCTGGTGCCACCTGCTTAGGGTCCATTCACACGTCCACAAATGGGTACGCAATATCGGGAACGGGTGCGGACCCATTCATTCTCAATGAGGCAGGAATGGATGCGGAGCGCACACTATGTGCTCTCCGCATCTCCATTTCCGGAGCGTGGCCCCGAATTTCTGGCCCGTGGCTCCGCAAAAAAAATAGAACATGTCCTATTCTTGTCCGCAATTGCAGACAAGAATAGGCGGTTCTATGGGGGTGCCGGCCGGGTGTGTTGTGGATCCACAATACACTACGGACGTGTGAATGGACCCTTACACCGAGGGCTGCAGTGGAAGGAGGTTGGCTTATATATGTCACCATGAACCTGTCACAATGGCGCCATTCTTCTGCCCACCCAATGATCGGGCTGAGTAGCAGGCCACTATGGCTGCCCCCTTACATAGCAGAGGGGTCTTTGTGTTACTGCAACCTCTGTACCCGCTAGAGATAAACCCCCATGATAGTGCGTCTTGGGAGACATCACCGAGAAGGTCGCACATGCTCAGTTCCATCCTTCAACTGTCTCCTGAGCTGTGATAGGGAGAGCTGAGACACGCCCCCTTAGCTGCAGCAGAAAGGACACTCCCCTTGAGCTGCCAGCTTGGTATAAATCTAGCAGAGCAATGAATGGGGAGATCTCTGGATCCATGTGAGGTACAGGGCTGGTTCTAGCTTTGTTAGAAAGAGATTGTCATGTACTATATGATTTCTGATTCTCATTTGCTATATTAATCATGGGATAGGCCCTTCAAGAAGCAAAATGCACCCCCCCCCCTCCACTAAGGATTTCTGCCTCTGACGTACACCATATACAATATGTGTACATTTCCAGAGAAGAAAGTGATGGGGCAGAGCCACAGGCGGTACAGAATAGGTGACAAATGTATGATCGCTAGGGGCCCAACCTCCGAATCCCGAAAACATAAAATAAAATTGTGATTGCCCCATGAAATTACCTACAGTAAAATATACTAGCAAGTTGAAGGATAATTAGGAGACATACTGATAGACTAAATAATAAATCAGAAAGAACAATATAAGATGTCCAGTAAAATGGGATGATATATGAGAGAAGGAGACTAAGTCTCTAGACATGATGTGCAATAGATAGAAATGGTAACCCAGCAGACTAAGTTGTAGCGCATGCGCGGCCAGCGGAGATGACATATACAGACTCCGACAAATAGAGGAGGTGACGAAAGAGGGGGATGTACTCCGCTGCCACCAATGATATTGGAGGATCCCTGACGTCACACATCCCTATTGGACATGACGCGGACAGGCCCCCACTGATGACACGTCAACAGAGGTTATATAACCTGCCGATAAACGAGCGCGCTCACCCACTGCCCTAACCCCTGAAGACGCTGGTACTCGGCGAAACATGTCAGGGGGGCAGCGCAGCTTATTCGTTTTAATACAGCAAAGCACTCAGTGAAGCCTCTATGAATAGTAACTGGAATAGTAAATGCTGAAACATTGTACCCGATGAGAACGGGCAGCGCAGCGAGTAGAGAAACAATGTATTCATCCCGGCTATGAATGAATAGCAGGAACATACAGGAATACTGAATGGTGAGAACTGAGGGACTAGCTTGAAATTTTAAAATCACTTATTTTATTAAAACTGTTTATTAATAGGAGACTAATAAAAGTTAAAGGGCTTCTGTCACCCCACTAAACAGTTTTTTTTTTTTTTGGTTACTTATTATGCCTATACTGCGATTTATGCATACATACTGTAATTAATCATTTCTGTTCAGTAGATTATGTTAAAAACGTATTTTTTAAATATGCAAATTACCTCTCTACCAGCAAGTAGGGCGGTTACTTGCTGGTAGCAGCCGCATCCTCCTATTCTAAAGACGCCCCCTCCGCATGCTGATTGACAGGCCCAGCGGACGGGATCTCTCTCTGCTGGCCCTGTTTGTATTCAAAATTTGGCGCCTGCGCCGTACCCGTCTTCAGTCGGCGCAGGCGCACTGAGAGGCGGACGCTCGCTCGGTCGCTCCTTCCTCAATGCGCCTGCGCCGGGTGTAGTTGCGACATCATCGGCGCAGGCGCATTGAGGATGGAGCGACCGAGCGAGCGTCCGCCTCTCAGTGCGCCTGCGCCGACTGAAGACCGGTACGGCGCAGGCGCCAAATTTTGAATACAAACAGGGCCAGCAGAGAGAGATCCCGTCCGCTGGCCCTGTCAATCAGCATGCGGAGGGGGCGTCTTTAGGATAGGAGGATGCGGCTGCTACCAGCAAGTAGCCGCCCTACTTGCTGGTAGCAAGGTAATTTGCATATTTTAAAAATACATTTTTAACATAATCTACTGAACAGAAATGATTAATTACAGAATGTATGAAAAAAAAAAAAAAAAAAAAAACGCAGTATAGGGATTATAACTAACCAAAAAAAAAAAAAATGTTTAGTGGGGTGACAGAAGCCCTTTAAGTCTTAGTGTAAATAAAGGTGTAGGAACAAGAGGCGTTAATGTATTAATACTACTGGTGTCCGCCAGGACTAATCAAGTATAAACACTGTATCCTCCACCATTAGGGGAAAAATGAGTGAGCTATTGCAACCTCTGCACCCCTACTCAGGGGCGGAGCATGACAAAGGGACTCAGTGAACACCCCAGCCCCTGTGTCACGCTCCGGCAGGCCTCGTGCTACACGTTTTTTTATTCGTCCTTTAAAGGGGTCGTCCCATAATTTCTATCTGATCAGGAAGGGGGTCCGACTACTGGGGTCCCTGACGATCACTAGCATGGGGACCCATTTCCCCCACTTGAATGGAGCAGTCAGTGATGTCCAGGCACTCCCCTATGTAGTGGCAGCGCACACGTGTCCACGGTCAGACACTTATCTCCTGCTGTAATGGGACATCACCTTTAAGGAAGGGGCATGGGGGGCGATTCAGAGGATGAAGGTGGAGCTCAGCACAGATGCATCAGGCTCTGTTCACACTGTGCTTGCTGTTTCCTGATGTATAGCCATACACTGCCCATAGGTTCCCATGTTAATGACCACACACAGGAGAATGGGACCTATAGATAGGACGTTGTTTCCTTGGAAACCACAGAAGTATCAAAGCAGTTGATACAATGTAACTCAACATGAGGGAGCTCAATCACATGACAAGACAGGCGGGTACACACAGCGGGGGAGGACACTGGTCACCCCCATACAGGAGTGACAATGGTTGCAACCTGTGACTCTCAAGGCATGCTGGGACTTGTAGTTTCCACAAGCTGCAAACCAGTCGGTCTGTGCAGAAGCCAGTGACATTACCTGGAACTTGTGCAGGAAGTTCTCCGGCCACAGGATCAGGTACATGGGATTTATAAGGCCCAGCTTCCCCAGTAAGGGGACAGCGATAGAGCTGGCGAACCAGTACCGGGTAATGAACGGGATGCTGCGGAACCAGTCCCCGAGGTCCGACATGGTGAGAATGGCGGCGGCGGCAGCAGCAGACACACCGGGCCCGGCACCTGCGCCCAGCACTGACGTGTCAGCTCAGAATTCGACTGTCGTGCTACGTCACCGCCGTTTCCGGTCAGCTGTCATCGGCAGACCCCGCCCATACAGGATGGTATCCTGTCTGTGGGAGGCGTGGCTGTGACGAGCAGGTCATGTGGTGTATTCGAAGACAGCGTATCACGTGTTTTGACTAGAGCGCGCGATGAAAAGTCACGTGGTGTTCTGTAGCAAAAATCCTTACTTCGTGAAAATACCTTACCCCTCGTGACTTCCGGGGGTTTGGTGTGCGGAGGGAACGCCGGGAGTTGTAGTTTTACTCCTTGGACGCGCTCTGTCTGGTATTGCTGAAGAATGATAGTATTCCTGGTGGTCTACAGTGATTAATAAGTGCTTTCCCTGGGGTGGTCCAGGTTGTAACTGCTCTTTTAGGGCTCTTTCACACCTGCGTCCTTGTCTTCCGGCATAGAGTTCCGTCATCGGGGCTCTATGCCGGAAGAATCCTGATCAGTTTTATCCTAATGCATTCTGAATGGAGAGAAATCCGTTCAGGATGCATCAGGATGTCTTCAGTTCCGGAACGGAACGTTTTTTGGCCGGAGAAAATACCGCAGCATGCTGCGCTTTTTGCTCCGGCCAAAAATCCTAAAGACTTGCCGCAAGGCCGGATCCGGAATTAATGCCCATTGGAAGGCATTGATCCGGATCCGGCCTTAAGCTAAACCTCGTTTCGGCGCATTACCGGAGCCGACATTTAGCTTTTTCAGAGTGGTTACCATGGCTGCCGGGACGCTAAAGTCCTGGCAGCCATGGTAAAGGGGAGCGGGGGAGCAGTATACTTACCGTCCGTGCGGCTCCCCGGGCGCTCCAGAGTGACGTCAGGGCGCCCCAAGCGCATGGATCATGTGATCGCATTGGACACGTCATCCATGCGCATGGGGCGCTCTGACGTCACTCTGGAGCGCCCCGGGAGCCGCACGGACGGTAAGTATACTGCTCCCTCGCTCCCCACTACTACTATGGCAACCAGGACTTTAATAGCGTCCTGGCTGCCATAGTAACACTGAAAGCATTTGGAAGACGGTACACTTGCGTTTTTCCGGATCCGGAGTGTAATTCCGGCAAGTGGAGTACATGCCGGATCCGGACAACGCAAGTGTGAAAGAGGCCTTAGTAGGTTTGTTTCTACTGTTGTGTTTTTCTTAAACCCATTGCATACCGGAGCTTTTTTTTCATTTTCTTCCCCATCTTCCTTATGCCATAACGTTTTTAATTTTTCGGTTCACAGAGCCGTAGGAGGGCTTATTTTTTTCGGGACAAGTTGTACTTTCTAATGCCGCCATTTAATGTGGGAATCGGGGGAGAAAAATCCAAATGTCGTGGAAATGATAAAATATATATATATATTATTCCACCGTTATTACAGGTATTGTCCCTCTGGTGTTCCCTTTGCGGTAGGGCTGCAACGATTAATCAAAGTTATCGATAATATTCGATAACGGGATGCGTTGTCGATGAATCCCGTTATCGAATAATCAGCCGATTCGTTGCTATGCGGGCGGTTTACATTAACTTTAAATCAGCGCATCTTTATTACCTTACAAATACAATGAAGCTCCAGTAACAGGCAGAGCGGGCGGCGGCGTAACGTCACTTACTCATGTCATGCGCCTGCTTCATTCATAAAGTGGGCAGAGCAGGCGCGTCACATGAGTGAGTGACGTTACGCCGCCGCCTGCTCTGCCTGTTACTGGAGCTTCATTGTAAGGTAATAAAGATGCGCTGATTTTAAAGTTAACGTAAAAGTTACTCCCGGGCCAGGGCTGTTATGGAGGGGATCTGTGGATGGCACTGTTATGGGGGGATCTGTGGATGGCACTGTTATGGGGGGGATCTGTGGATGGCACTGTTATGGGGGGGATCTGTGGATGGCACTGTTATGGGGGGGATCTGTGGATGGCACTGTTATGGGGGATCTGTGGATGGCACTGTTATGGAGGGGATCTGTGGATGGCACTGTTATGGGGGATCTGTGGATGGCGCTGTTATGGAGGGGATCTGTGGATGGCACTGTTATGGAGGGGATCTGTGGATGGCACTGTTATGGAGGGGATCTGTGGATGGCACTGTTATGGAGGGGATCTGTGGATGGCACTGTTATGGAGGGGATCTGGGGATGGCACTGTTATGGAGGGGATCTGTGGATGGCACTGTTATGGAGGGGATCTGTGGATGGCGCTGTTATGGGGGATCTGTGGATGGCGCTGTTATGGGGGATCTGTGGATGGCACTGTTATGGGGGGGATCTGTGGATGGCACTGTTATGGGGGGGATCTGTGGATGGCACTGTTATGGAGGGGATCTGTGGATGGCACCGTTATGGAGGGGATCTGTGGATGGCACTGTTATGGAGGGGATCTGTGGATGGCACTGTTATGGAGGGCTGACCCATGCCCTTCATTCTCTGGTCAGTACGATTATAACGATACCCCGTATGTGTAGGTTTTTTATATATACATAGTGTAAAAATAAATTCTAACTTTGAAAAAACACTCACATTTTTTTTTTAATGCTGTACCATTATTTTTCATATACAGTGCCTTGCAAAAGTATTCACCCCCCTCGACTTTTTTCGTATTTTGGTGTCACAACCTGGAACTAACATGGAATGTTTGAGGATTTGCATCATTTAGTTTACAGAACATGCCAACAACTTTGAAGATGTTTTTTTTTTATTGTGAAGCAAACAAATAGGTCAAAATAACAGAAAAGGTCAATGTGCATAACTATTCACCCCCCTAAAGTCAATACTTTGTAGAGCCATCTGTAACGGTCACGTACACACACACACAGGGGGAAGGATAGTGACCACTGCGCTCCACCCTCACCCCTGGCCCTGCCTACTTGCCTCACGAGTCCTGATGACAGGGGACAACTGGACGACAGTCCCTAACTTAGGATATGTGCAGGGAAGACAGACAAGACAAAATACGGAACATGAACGGACCGGGTCAGAACCAAGAGAGCTACGCAGTACAAAGGATTAAGCAAAGAATGGTCAGGAGAAGCCGGGGTCAAATACCAGGAGAGCAGAGAAGTACAAGAGGAGTCCTAAGAGAGTAGTCAGGTGGGAGCCGAGGTCACAATACCAGGACGGATGCGCAGTACAGGAGGAGCAGGCAAAAGGATGGTCAGGGAACAGGATCAGGTAAGTATTCAGCAGTCCAACAAATAGCCAGGAACCTAGAAATTAACAGGCAACCTGTAGCCAGCAGGCTGCCTGTATTTATAGTGGGGAGTGAGGGTCATGTGACGTGGCCAGCGTCACATGACCGACAGACCAACCAGTCGAGCACCGAGTGATCAGCTCGGCGCTCAAGGCAGACTTAGGAGCAAGGAGCCACCCAGCTAGTAAAGCCGCCCTGGGAATGAGGTCAAACACAGATCCTCATTCCCAAAGCTAAGCAACAGGTCTGCGGGCAATGGGGGACCGAGTGCACCTTCGGAACCCCGTGACAGTACCCCCCCTTTTACGAGGGGCCACCGGACCCAAGACTTCAGGCGATGGCTTTTCAGGGTGTTCTAAATGAAATTTACGAACAAGTCTAGGAGCATGAACCTCCCTGGCAGGTACCCAAGATCTCTCTTCAGGTCCATACCCCTTCCAGTGAATCAGGTACTGCAAGGAATTACGCACTTTCCTGACATCCACTATTTTAGACACCACATACTCGACAGCATCATTAACAAGAACTGGCGGAGGTGAGGCTTTTGATGGTACTACCGGTTCAAAATATTTTTTAAGCAGCGATTTATGGAACACATTATGAATGTGGAATGACTCGGGCAGCTCCAACCTAAAAAATACCGGGTTAATCACTTCCGTGATCTTATATGGTCCAATAAAACGAGGAGCAAATTTTTTAGAAGTTACCTTGAGAGATAGATTCTTGGAGGACAACCATACTTTATCCCCAACCTGAAAGTTTACCCCCCTTGAACGTCTCCTATCGGCCTTGAGTTTTTGAGAACATTGAGCCTTTTCTAGGTTCGATTGAACCCGGGCCCAAACTGTGCACAGTTCGGAGGAGAGTTTATCAGCTTCAGGGTTAGAGGAGGAGACGGACGACCCAGAATGAAAACGGGGATGAAAACCATGGTTACAAAAGAAAGGGGAGACCCCAGCAGAAGAATTGACACGGTTATTCAGAGCAAATTCAGCCAACGGAAGGAATTTGACCCATAATTGCTGGTCATCAGCAACATACAACCTCAGGAATTGTTCCACAGACTGATTAAGGCGTTCAGTCTGCCCATGTCAGGATGGTAGGCGGAAGAAAAAGACAATAAAATTTTACATCTTTGACAGGAGGCCCTCCAGAATTTAGACACAAACTGCACACCCCTGTCAGAAACAATATTTTCCGGGATGCCATGTAAATGAACAATCTCTCTCACAAAAATAGACGCCAGGGTTTTAGCATTCGGAAGTTTAGACAGGGGAATGAAATGAACCATCTTGCTAAACCTATCGACCACTACCCAAACCACAGTCTTACCCTCTGCCAGCGGTAGGTCAGTTATAAAGTCCACCGAGATATGGGACCAGGGTCTACTGGGAATGGGTAGGGGTCGTAGGTTACCAGCAGGGCGAGTCCTAGGTGTCTTAGACCTGGCACAAACCTCACAGGCTGACACGTAGGACTTAACATCCCTGGTCAGAGTGGACCACCAATAAGATCTAGAAACCAGATCCTTAGTGCCCTCAACACCCGGATGTCCACAAAACGCAAAATCGTGACACTCCCCCAACAGCTGGAGACGAAATTGTACGGGAACAAACAACTTATCTGTTGGGGTGGATACCGGTGCCAGATGTTGTTCAGCCTTAATGCGAGCCGAGATATCCTGGGTTAGAGCTGCTAAGAAGATGTTTGTTGGTAGGATGGATTCAGGCGGCGTCTCAGTGGGTTGAAAAGCATGGAAGCTCCGAAATAATGCGTCTGCTTTCACATTTTTACTTCCCGGCCTGAACGTAATGGAGAAATCAAAACGGGTAAAAAAACAGAGCCCATCGGGCTTGTCGGGGATTCAACCTCTTAGCTGACTCGAGAAACATTAGGTTTTTATGATCAGTGACAACAGTTACTTGATGCCTTGCCCCCTCCAAAAAATGCCTCCACTCCTCAAATGCCCATTTAATAGCCAGCAGCTCCCTATTCCCTATGTCGTAGTTTCTCTCCGTGGGAGAGAATTTCCTGGAGAAGAAGGCACACGGTCTTAGGTTAGTGAGGCTAGCAGGACCTTGTGAAAGGACTGCTCCTGCGCCATCCTCGGACGCATCCACCTCCACAATAAAAGGTTTCTCCTGATCAGGCTGGATCAGAATGGGAGCGCTACTAAATGCCTTTTTTAAGGTTTCAAATGAAGAGATGGCCTTGGTAGACCAATTCTCCAAATCCGCCCCTTTCTTCGTAAGGTCGGTCAATGGCTTAGCGATTACAGAAAAATTCATGATAAATTTACGATAGTAATTAGCGAAACCCAAAAACCGTTGTAAAGCCTTTAAGGATGAAGGCCTTACACATTCCTTAATTGCTAAAACCTTACCAGGATCCATCTTAAAGGCGTGAGGAGTCAAAACATGCCCTAGAAACAGTATCTCCTGAACACCAAAGACACATTTCTCTTGCTTAGCGGATAGCTGGTTCTCCCTCAACACCTCTAATACTTGTTTGACATGAGACACATGAGATTCGAAATCTGGAGAGAATATCAAAATGTTGTCAAGATAGACAATAATAAATTTACCTAAGAACTCCCTGAGAATATCGTTCATTAAGTTTTGGAACACAGCTGGGGCATTGCTGAGTCCAAAAGGCATCACCTGATATTCAAAGTGTCCTATCGGAGTATTGAACGCTGTCTTCCATTCGTCTCCCTCCTTGATTCGGATTAGATTGTATGCCCCTTTCAGGTCAATCTTGGAAAACCAGGTTGCCCCCAGAACCTGGTTAAATAAATCCGGAATCAATGGGAGAGAGTATCTATTTTGGACAGTGATCTTATTCAATCTCTGGTAATCAATACAAGGCCTAACACCACCATCCTTCTTTTTAACAAAGAAATTTAAATAATTTGTGTGTTGCCACCGGCAAAGGCATTTTTAGGAGATCCGGTGACGTACCGGGGCTCTCCATGGGGCTGCCAGGAAGCCCGGTGAGGTCACCAGCACTGATGGGCGGGATTTAGCTCTGCCCTAGCCAGTAAAACGGCTAGGGCAGAGCTAAAGCCCGCCCCTCAGAGCCGGGGACATCACCGGACAAACGGTGTTATTGAAAACAAAAAAGCCCGTGCCCGGCGCGATTTAGCGCAGGGCACAGGAGCGTATCGGAGCATGAGATGCTCTGATGCTAGCCTCAGGGGGGCTGTCTGGGTGAAAAAAAGGGTATGTCCGGGTTCAGCTCTGAACCCGGACAACCCCTTTAAGTCTGACCACAGACTTTCTATTAGATTGAGATCTGGGCTTTGACGAGGCCATTCCAACACATTTACATGTTTCCCCTTAAATCAAGTGTTGCTTTAGCCGTGTATTTGGGGTCATTGTCCTGCTGGAAGGTGAACCTCCGTCCTAGCCTCAAATCACACACAGAGTGGTACAGGTTTTGCTCAAGAATATCCCTGTATTTAGCACCATCCATCTTTCCCGCCACTCTGACCAGTTTCCCAGTCCCCCCAGCATGATTCTGCCACTGCCATGTCTCACTCAGGGGATGGTGTTCTTTGGGTGATGTGATGTGTTGGGTTTGCACCAGACATAGCGTTTTCTTTGATGGCCGAAAAGTTCAGTTTTTGTCTCATCAGACCAGAGCCCCTTCCTCCATACATTTTGGGAGTCTCCCACATGCCTTCTCGCAAACTCACAACGTGCCTTTTTGTATTTTGCTGACAGTAATGGCTTTCTTCTGGCCGCTCTGCCATAAAGCCCAACTCTATGGAGAGTACGGCTTATTGTGGTCCTATGTACAGATACTCCAGTCTCTGCTGTGGAACTCTGCAGCTCCTCCAGGGTTACCTTAGGTCTCTGTGCTGCCTCTCTGATTAATGCCCTCCTTGCCCGGTCCGTCAGTTTTGGTGGGCGGCCGTCTCTTGGCAGGTTTGCTGTTGTGCCATGTTCTTTCCATTTAGTTATGATAGATCTGATGCTGCTCCTGGGGATCATCAAAGATTTGGATATTTTTTTATAACCTAACCCTGACTTGTCCTTCTCAACAACATTGTCCCTTACTTGTTTGGAGAGTTCCTTGGTCTTCATGGCAGTGTTTGGTCAGTGATGTCTCTTGCTTAGGTGTTGCAGCCTTTGGAGCCTTTCAAAAAAAGGTGTGTATATGTAATGAAATATCATGTGACACTTAGATTGCACACAGGTGGATATCATTTCACTAATTATGTGACTTCTGAAAGCAGGGTGGATTTGATTTAAATCAAACCGATTTAAATCACTAGTCAGTAAGGCTTGATTTAAATCATAGTTTTTTTACATAAAGATTCATATTTGGACAATTTTTCTGTTGTACTTAGGAAGGAGAAAAATAATCATTACCTTAATAATAATAATTTAAATAGGATTTATTCAACTGAAACAATAACATTACAGCATGTTATTTGCTTAAACATCCATGTTTGTTAACTAATTTGGCTAAAGAAAATATATATATTTTAAGAAACTTAGACTGTCAGCCTAGCCTACACGAGAAAAGCTTAATAATGTCCTCTGTAGCTCACTCGTCATCTTTATCTTCTTCTTTGTTCATAATCTGGAAAATAAAAACAAGCTTTCCTGCTTTAATCGGGACCCAAACGATTTCTCAATTTAGAATGAACGAGTCCAAAGGAAGAGAATATTCTTTCAACGCCCGCAGAAGAAGCTACTGCTGTTAAAAGTGAAATCATTACTTGAACAGTCTCTAAATCCAAGTGCTTAAAGGGAACCTGTCATGTGGATATTTGATTATAATCTAACTACCTCATAATATACACACAAAGATGCCATATGCTAATGAGCTGATTCGAGTCCGGCGTGATGTCATTGAGTCCAGCGTATATTTAATTCAGAGCTATAGCCACTCCCCTGCCCACCTGCTGCTGATTCATATGGAAAATAACTGTCATTCAGCAGCAGGTGGGCAGGGAGAGTCAGAAGCTCATGAATATTCATGACTCATCATTATCAGCTGGAGGTTTTCAATACAAGATGTTGGCAGATTGACTGGGTCAATTAAAGAAAGTGACCCAGCATTGTGCTAAGAGAATCAATCACTTATTTATGTTGCCCTTAGTTAGGACACCATAAAACTGGTGACAGGTTCCCTTTAAGTGACTTCCACCAGTTCACTGGTGTGACTTTCTTTAAAATATCTTCAGCAAACATATATATCTTGAATGGTTCCCTCTTGGCTTTGAAGTTCATTATAGTTGGCATTACAGATGGATGATTGCTGGATACCCATGTCATGGCTAACTCCTCTTCCTCAGGACTTAAGTTTTGACCCTGATACTGGATATTGACAATATTATATATATAATATTCTCAACTCTTTTCATGTTATAAATTCAGTTTTGAGAACTGCAAAAGTAAACCAAGCATCTGTGATAATATCTTGTAGGCAGAGAAACTACCCAGTAATCTTACAAAAACCTCTGGAAGAGCATTGTGAATGGATTTATGGAATTTAACAAAAAATTAAACATATACAGCCTTATTCTACATAATTAAAAAAGTAATCTTTATTTCATAATGAAATAACCTTTTCGATGGTAATATATTTTCCTCAAAAAGCATTTTATATAAAAAAATCTGATTTAAATAAAAAAAATCTGATTTTTTCGATTTTTTTAAAAAAATCATAGATTTTTATCCACCCTGTCTGAAAGTAATTGGTTGCACCAGAGCTTTTTATGGACTTCCTAACAAAGGGGGTGAATACATACGCACATGCCAATTTTTTGTTTTCTATTTCTAAGCAATACTTTTATTTATATATTTTTCTCATTTCACTTCACCGACTTAGACAATTGTGTTCTGATCCATCACATGAAATTCAGATTAACAAAACATTGAACTTAAGGCTGTAATGTAACAAAACATGAAAAAAGTCAAGGGGGTGAATACTTTTGCAAGGCACTGTAGATCATTAATGGTACTAGAACTGCTTATTTCTTTCCCACCTGCTGGCCGAAATAAGAATTGCAGCTCCAATACCCTGGGTCTCTTCAGAGAGACCCAGCATATTGAATTCAGTCACTGGCATCCTCATTGGCCGTAGAGTATGCCTGTAAGAAGCCCACACTAGATCATGGAATCTAAAGGCTTTAATAACTGTGATGGGCATTATTTCCAGTTGTGGTCATTAGCCATGGGTCTCTGCTGTTTGAAACAGTGGAGACCCGCCAGCCATGGGCCCACTGCATGCATGAGCAGGCGTCATATTTGCCCATGGCTCGAGCGCTGTACATGTACGGTGCAGGTAGCAAAGATTTAAAGGGGTTGTCCAAGCTATATTTATTGATGACCTATCCTCAGGATAGGTCATCAATATCAGTTTGGCTGGAGACCGCCGATCAGCTTTTTGAAGAGAAGGCACACGCCGTGCCAGCGCGCCTCCTCTTCACTGTTTACCTTCGCGCTGTTTTTACACCTAGCCATCCCATTCATTGCAATGGGACGGATCATTCCCATACACTTGTATAGGAGTGATCTGTCCCATTGAAATGAATGGGATGGCTTGGGTTTAATTACACCTGCTCACCGCAGCAGATGCAACGGCGAGAAGGTGAACAGTAATGAGAAGACGGCGCGCGCCTTCTCTTCAAACAGCTGATCGGGGGTGCCAGGTGCCGGACCCCAGCCGATCTGATATTGATGACCTATCCTGAGGATAGGTCATCAATAAATATAACTTGGACAACCTCTTTAAAGGGGTTGTTTGAGTGTTTACTACTGATGACCTCTCCTCAGGATAGGTCAGTAGTAGCCGATTGGTGGGGGTCTGACTCCCAGGACCCCTGTTGATCAGCTGTTAGGCCACATTCATCGGTCACATGACAAAGGTGCAGTTCATCCCATAGAGGTGAATGGGGCGGAGCTGTAATACAAAGCACAGCCACTATACAATGTGTGGCGCTGTGCTTGGCGAGCTGTGAGTGGCTGGGGTGCCAGGTCTGGGACCCCCACTGATCACATATTGATGACCTATTCTGAGGACACGTCATCCACTCTCTCTTCAGCTGCCCCTCCAGTCCAGGCACTAGCACACCCTCTCTACCATATGTTCCCTTTATGACGCTGACACAGCTGCTGCTTTCTCCAGCACCACCATTACTTCAGCCCTTGCCTCAGTCGCCTCTCTCACACAGATTCCCTTCTTGCAGGCTACTTCGGTATCTCCGGGTAAAGACCCTGTGTGCTGCAGTCGTGTACTATGGCGATGGCGGTTTTTCTCTAGCCTTTGTCACGGTCAATCTCAGGCTACTTTCACACTAGCGTATTTTGCGGATCCATCATGGATCTGCAAAAACGCTTCCGTTATAATAATACAACCGCCTGCATCCGTCATGAACGGATCCGGTTGTATTATGTCTAATATAGCAGTGATGGATCCGTCTTGAACACCACTGAAAGTGAATGGGTGACAGATCCGTTTCCTACTGTGGCAGAGAAAACGGATCCGTCCCCATTGACTTACATCCTTTTATATTCAGAATGCATTAGGGCAAAACTGATCCATTTTGGACCGCTGGTGAGAGCCCTGAAACAGATCTCACAAACGGAAACCAAAACGTCAGTGTCACAGTAGCCTTAGCGGACAGTCCAGCAGTGTCCTCACCGATGGCTGCAGAGATTTTTTCCCATCACCCTCAGCCTCCATCAACCCTTTCACGACTGGATGCTTGATGGTGGGTGCCATATTCAGTGCCTGGGTTTAACCGAGTTTTTACCGCAGTAGGTCTCACGTAGTCCAAGTCCTTGGAACATGGTCTTAGCTTTTACAGGAATAAAGGCGAGTCAGGTTTTTTAAATTTTTTTGTGCAGTTCTAATCCCCAATTCGGACATTATCTTTCTTCCACAAGCTCTGGATTACCCCTGACGGGACCACTGAGCCTTGCCTGATCATCTTCTTTACTTTGCAGGCCCTTTCCTTCTCAGGAACCTTGCTTCACTCCCCATCCGTCTTAGCTGCCCTAGTACTTCTCTGACTTAGGGCTCATGCACACAAACGTATTTTCTTTCCATGTCTGTTCCATGAATGGTTCCATGTCGTATGTGGAACCATTCATTTCAATGGGTCCGCAAAAAAATAAACGTAAATTACTCAGCGTGCATTCAGTTTCCATATGTCCATTCCGCAAAAAATAAATAAAAAAATAGAACATGTCCTATTATTGTCCGAATTACGGACAAGGATAGGACTGTTCTATTAGGGGCTAGCTGTTCCGTAAAATACAGAATGCAAACGGACGTCATCCGTATTTTTTGCGGATCCGTGTTATAATATAATACGGTCGTGTGCATGTGCTTAGCCTGCTGTTTGTTCTCCAGTCTCCCAGGACCATCTCTCTCTCTCTCTTCTTGTGATTTTCCTGTTTTTTAGTGCAACTACCAATGTGGACTCCGTTCAGTAATACTATCAAGCCACAGATGGAGGAGGAGCTCTCTGCAAAACCCCTATCTGGTGTGGTCTGCTTGGTGACTGTTTCCTCCTTGCAGTACCATTTTCACTGGATGCCCCTTTGTCCTGGGTTTTTTCTCCGAGAGTTTCCCACCTGGTGGATTGATTCATTTCCACAGCCCTGACCATCTAGGTCCCTTTGCGGTCGATCCACTTCTCATTGGAATCTGTACTGCAGTCTTTTCTTTGGTGACCCGTTTGGTCTCCTCCATTTGACAGTTACCTTTGTGGCAGTGTGTTGTCTTCTTGTTCATCCTGGGACATGTTCTGAGCACTGTTTGTTCTCCACCCAGACCAACCTCCTTCAGCCGGTCTGACTCTACTTCTACTTGCCCTCCTTGGCATCCATCCTCTCTACTGGCGGTCTGTCTGGTGCCATGCGCTATGTGTGGGAGCCCTCATGTAACCGCTGCTTCCAACACCTGGTCAGAATGGCCTAGATGGAAAAATGATCTTCCTGCTTCTTTTAGTTTAATGCTGCACCTCTCAAAGTCTGCCTGTCTTGGAGTGCGTAGTAGACGCATGGCTAGCAATCAACAATTTCTTACCAAGAGGTACACTACCCAAAAGTAGCTTCTGAGAGTTTTTATTTTACCCTCTTGCAGTGAGATCCAGTGTCTAAGCAGACCACAACTGTAATCATTTACATATCTGCCTGAGATATAACTGCATGCAGAGTTCTGCAGCAATCTGACATTTCTGTCCGTGTGTGGGTATATATATATATGTGGAGAGGCAAAAAGGAAAAAATAGCTTTGTCATTTAGGGCACAAAAATATTTCAAGCATTCTAGATGGCTAGCCCCAAAATAAGCCTCTCAGGGCATCCGCTGCTGGGAACGACCAGCAGTAATCTTCCAGAGACCCAGGCAGCAAGTGTTCAATCTCCCTACAGCACCACCGCAGGGGAACTGAAGTATTACACTGTTCATTCAAGTCACTGGGTTGTGCATATAATTCAGGGACATGCTGGGCCCTCCAGAGACGCTCTCCTCTCCGGCTACTAGATGAAGGGTCTTAATAGCGAATCCCCCCCCCCCCCCCCCTTCCCAATTCTCTAACAGGGTACATGAAAATGTGTTTGTCAATCAGGATCCCCCATCTGCTAAAACAAATAGACACAATGCTCGCTCCCCCTTCACAAAACACAACCGAGCCGCTCCTCCTTTATACAGGGTCAATTTAATAAACTATTATACTTTTTTTTAGATTTACAGCGTTAATTTGATAAAAAGAATGTGCCTTCTGTGTACGCGACTCGAGGCCTCCAAGGATGGAAGGGGTCATATTGTACAGAAAACCATATGAAGAGGGGAGGCGCAATTTCACAAATACTGGTAATAAAATTACAAAATCAGACAAACGGTCACATAGATGTAATATACACTGCAGGCTCTGGTGCCAAATGCCTAAAAATATTAATAGTAATAATGCAGAGTTTAGTTTTTTTGTGCAGAGATAATTTTTCTTTTAAACTTTTTGCACCTCAATAAATAACGAGTTGAGAGTCTCACAAAATCTTCCTTTAAGGTTTAAAAAACAAAAAAGGGGAGGGGGAATACATTTTTGGTCCCTGATAAAGTGGCATCTCCTTAAAGGGGTTAAGGGGAGATTTTGTTTCTTAAAAAAATTAAAGGGCATCTGTCAGCAGTTTTGTGCCTATGACACTGGCTGACCTGTTCCATGTGCGCTTGGCAGCTGAAGACATCTGTGTTGGTCCCATGTTCATATGTGCCCGCATTGGTGAGGAAAATTATGTTTAAATATATGCAAATGAGCCTCTAGGAGCAACGGGGGCGTTACCATTACACCTCGAGGCTCTGCTCTCTCTGCAACTGCTGCGCCCTCTGCACTTTAATTTACAGCACCAGACAGTGAAAACATCATCACACCTGGTCCTGTCAATCAAAGTGCAGAGGATGCGGCAGCTGCAGAGAGAGCCGATCCTCTAGGTGTAATGGTAACGCCCCCGTTGCTCCTAGAGGCTCATTTGCATATATTAAAACATCATTTTTATCAGCAATGCGGGCACATATGAACATGGGACCAACACAGACGCCTTCAGCTGCCAAGCGCACATGTACCAGGTCAGCCAGTGTCATAGGTACAAATCTGCTGACAGATGCCCTTTAAAGGGTCAGAATGGCATGAAAAAACATCACCAATTCTCGACGTGCCCATTCCAATGCTTACCATGTACCCTGCTGGTCTCTACGTCCTCATCTCTATTGACACACAGGAAATGCCTGATCAGTCCAAGGCTGAGGCAAGTCCCCCCCCAGTGATTGGCAAAGCAGACATTTATTTCCTTTGTGTCAAGAGGGACCAGGAAGCAGAGACCGGCGGGGGGACCTGGGAGTGACAAGGGATCGGCGATTCATTTTGTTATGCCATTCCTTCCATTTAACAAAATGAAATTTATAGGTCAGACAACCCCTTGAAGGGGTATATCCAGTAATAAAGTCTATGGGACTGACGGATTTAACACTGATCACTTACCCGGTGGATAGGTGAAAATCGCTAATAACGCAATATAACTGGACTACCCCTTTAACTAAGTGGTTCTTAATAATTATTTTTTTTTTTTTTCAGAAACTGAAAAAAATAAAGTCTATCAAAAAGTCTAAGAACCTGAAAGAAATAGCTGTGTTGTGTACTAAGGTCACGTGATTGTATCTGTCCAATGGCAGTGGCTATGGGAATAAAAACGCCACAGTAACGTGAAGCCATTGGACTATGCAGTCACCCCGGAGCATGGGGACCATGAAGATTTTTTTTTTTAAACCCCATATTTCTTGCAGGTTCCTGATGGTTTTTGAAAAACAGACAAAAATCACAATAACCCATGGGCGGGTTTGATCATTTCTTGCTTACGCTCGCCTCTAAATCTACAAAAGGCGCACTAGGAATGTACAAGGAAATGCAGGATATTTGTCACAGGGCACAAGAGTGACCAGCCGCAGACTCTACGCTGCAAAAACATAACCCACACAGCAGCAATAAATACGAACACCGACGGGGCAGGAGATTCACAGGTAGCTGGGGATCATGCCGAGTGTCAGGCCTGCTCGCTTGGTATGTGCACGTGGTGAGCGGAGACCCGCGCCCGACCGTTCCACTCAGAAAGGATGCCATCTTGAAATATCAGATTCTTCGAAGGCAGGGGAACACCAATGTCTGACGAGCCCGCCTGTGCCAGGACGTTGGAGGTGCCAGTCTCAAACATGTTTTCACCTGCAGAGTTGCTTTCCTATAAAAAGATCGGTGAGATGGTGACACAGGAAATGGAACGCTTTCCCCGTTATTAGTTTTAACTTTGCCTTTAATAAAAATTCACATTGCACACATTGGATTGTGGCCTTGACGAGCCCTGAAGGACATCACCTCAGTAGCACACAGCAGCTCCTATCTTCTTAGTAATCACTGGGGCGGGGGGGGATCTTGGCACCGGGACCCCCCTTTACAATATAAATACGTATAAATGTTACCTGGAATGATTGAACAAAGCTGAGAACCTGGAGGGAAAGTTTCCGGCTGGAGTGAAGGAGATGTTGAAGACTATGGGAGGAAAGCGAGAAGAGAGAGAATGACCGGTCAGTGGGGACTTCCTCCACAGATTGGGGTCTAATCCTAACCTGTTTTGTGGAGCCATATCAGTTACCTATAGACTAGGGCCTGAATATGGAGGCAATGTCATCCACCTTTCTATATCTACACACATTCCATATGTAACAGTACTGGGCAGCACTGGTGCCCTGCAGCGCTGGGGTAGTGGGTTTAAATTCAACCAAGGACAACATCTGGATGGAGTTTGCATGTTCTCCCCGTGTTTGTGTGGATTTGTATGCACAATGATACAGATGGCGCCAGTGACCGTATTACGGTATGTGTGTCCACAGTGATACAGATGGCGCCAGTTACAGTATGTGTGTCCACAGTGATACAGATGGCGGCAGTTACAGTATGTGTGTACAATGATACAGATGGCGGCAGTAACGGTATGTGTGTACAATGATACAGATGGCGGCAGTAACGGTATGTGTGTACAATGATACAGATGGCGGCAGTAACGGTATGTGTGTACAATGATACAGATGGCGGCAGTAACGGTATGTGTGTACAATGATACAGATGGCGGCAGTAACGGTATGTGTGTACAATGATACAGATGGCGGCAGTAACGGTATGTGTGTACAATGATACAGATGGCGCCAGTTACGGTATGTGTGTACAATGATACAGATGGCGGCAGTTAGGGTATGTGTGTACACAGTGATACAGATGGCACCAGTTAGGGTATGTGTGTACAATGATACAGATGGCGCCAGTTACGGTATGTGTGTACACAGTGATACAGATGGCGCCAGTTACAGTATGTGTGTACACAGTGATACAGATGGCGCCATTTAGGGTATGTGTGTACAATGATACAGATGGCACCAGTTACGGTATGTGTGTACACAGTGATACAGATGGCGCCAGTTACGGTATGTGTGTACACAGTGATACAGATGGCGCCAGTTACGGTATGTGTGTACAATGATACAGATGGCGGCAGTTACGGTATGTGTGTACAATGATACAGATGGCGGCAGTTACGGTATGTGTGTACATAGTGATACAGATGGCGCCAGTTACGGTATGTGTGTACAATGATACAGATGGCGGCAGTTACGGTATGTGTGTACATAGTGATACAGATGGCGCCAGTTACGGTATGTGTGTACAATGATACAGATGGCGGCAGTTAGGGTATGTGTGTACACAGTGATACAGATGGCGCCAGTTAGGGTATGTGTGTACAATGATACAGATGGCACCAGTTACGGTATGTGTGTACACAGTGATACAGATGGCGCCAGTTACGGTATGTGTGTACACAGTGATACAGATGGCGCCAGTTACAGTATGCGTGTACACAGTGATACAGATGGTGCCAGTTACGGTATGTGTGTACACAGTGATACAGATGGCACCAGTTACGGTATGCGTGTACAATGATACAGATGGTGCCAGTTACAGTATGTGTGTACACAGTGATACAGATGTTTGCAGTATAGAGGGCACTGTCACAGGACAGTGATGGCGGCTCTGGGGTGATCACCTCTCTTTTCCGCACAGTCCATGGGCAGCGATCTTTTTGCACACGGTCTGGTTGAGTTCGGAGCTGAACAGCGGGATTCCATAGCAAAGTTCCAGGGGCACCCAGTCTTTCTCCACTGCCGGTGCTGTAACATGCATTCAAGACATGAGATTAATGCAGTCTCCCTATACCATAGCAATGCAAAGCAAATCTAACTCAAATCCTCCAGGCCGGGCACAGATTCTGATGACATGCAGCTACCTAAACCAAAGAGAATGGAGTAAACCGCTGGAGATCAATGAGTCTTCCACATTTTGCTTCTCCAGTCTTAATAAAAAACGGCTTCAAATTTTTAATATCCTTTGAATTTCAGATTTAAATCATCTACAAGATCACAGTTTGCTTTCAGTGAATGTAAACATTCTGGATTAAATCTAGGGGCCAAAAGCTATATAGTCCCAAAACTTCTCACAGCTCTAAAGTAAATACACCAAAAGTGCAATCTGACCAGTTTGCTACAATGTATCAGTGCAGGTGAAATGTATCAGTCCAGAGTTCACACTGCTTAGCAGAGGACTGTCCAGATTTTGATACAATGGTAGCAAACTCTCAGATGTGAGAAGTATCAGATCTGCACTAGCTTCCCACCAATGGATCTAAACATTTCTATTCATCGGCAGCAAGCAGAAATTAAAAGGCTGAATTGAAAGTAAAAAAGTATACGAGAACGTTTCATTATAAAACATCATTAGACAAAACCAGAAACCCTGAACTCTGATTTCACTAATAACCAGTGAACAATCAAAAAAACATCTGCATAGTTTAGGATTAATATGGCGGCCAGTAAGCTGTACAGGCACAAACACATCATAGATTTAGGTCAGGGGTGTCCAACCTGCGGCCCTCCAGCTGTTGCAAAACTACAACTCCCAGTATGCCCAGACAGCCTCCAGCTATCAGTCGACATCAGGGCACGGTGGGATTTGTAGTTTTACAACAGCTGGAGGGCCGCAGGTTGAGCATCCCTGATTTAGGTCATAAAATGCGAATGGCCACGTTGTATTTAGATCTGACATAATATAACACACATCTTCCTGACATAAAGCTCCAAATCCCTTGTATAGATATAAAGTTACGTGATCAAATTCTGTCTACCTGCAGCCACCACTAGAGGGAGCTGACTGCATACAGTTCATACATTAAACCGAAGTATAAACTGTATACATCCAAACAAAATGTCTGTGGATGACTACAGCGGAGTAATCAGGATAAGGTGACCCAGTCACAGAAAACTGTTTATGCAGCATTAGAAATAACACCAGGCACTCAAATATGGAATCAGATAAGATATCTATTTAAATGGAGATTATACTCCCTAAAATAGCAGTGTAAAATTGAATAAAATGGCAAATATCATTACATCCACACAATAACAGCAAAAAAATATATAAAACCGCATTAATAGCAGCAATGGATACAGCATAGGAGACCACAATCAATGGATAAACATCAGAAGGTCCAAATATGTAAAACCGCAATTCATATATTGGTATATTACTTGTTAATATCACCCTTTCAAATGGTTGCGTTCAGCTTCAGTAGGGTGGTCCGTCCCGTATATTGCTCCTCCCAAGGGTTTCAGGCAAACAAAACGTAAGCAGATAATGGCAGGAACTCGGGGTATCAAACAGACACCGTGCGATAGTGTAACAAGGTGGCGTCCCACCTATTAACGCAACTGTATCAACTTTACCGAAGTCCAGCCGGTGTCTTCTTATCCTTACAGGAACTTGAAATGTTCGCAATGAACCAGACGCCAACTAAATGTCCGCTCACATGACTTGTTAGAGCTTCGTATGACCGGAGCTTTTGGGCAAAGATTCCTCCAGTAATCGCCGGTCTCTAACACGGCCGTTGAGCTTTTAAAGTCCAGGGAAACTACTGTCCCGGCAGTACAAGGTCTGAACTATACGCGGTTCAGTTTTTTTTTTAAATAACCCGTTCCTCAGTGGTAACCTTGAAATGTTTCCCCACATCCTTTTAAATTGGATTATGGCAGACGCTAAAATCCGAACCGGAATCACATCATCCCAAAGAGATATAGAAGACCCAGATTTTTCAATATTTAAATGTTTCCTTAATGATGCGGTTTCTGTGCGTTTACTGCACGATTTTTTTCTCTCATTGCGTTTTATATGCTATTGCTGCTTAAAGTATAACTGTCGTATTATTATTTTTTTGGAGTATTGGATTGTGGTGATTAATATCCCCTTGGTGACCCTATTTCAACTTTTCACTGTGTATTCAATTACCTCTTAATTCCACATTTTTGTTCCCTGTTCTGCCTACTTTTACCTGTGCTTAAATAGGGTTGCTAGGCATGGTCCGTCTATCCGCTGCGTGCAAGGTCACATTACTGACAGCCAGGGACTGTAAGTAAATGATTAAAGCCAGGTCCTCCCCAGCAGCTGATAACAGTGCCTGGGCTGTGTGCACTTCTCCCTGTCCCTGCGCTTGGCAGACGCTCCCTCACTCAGCAGAGCTGGAGAATGCAGAGTTGGAGCAGCGCAGAGCAGGGAAGGGAGATCTGCCATCTGCTCAGTGTATAAATGAAAGCAACATGTGGTAAGAGGACCCCTTTGTGCTGCAGGAGATTAACCCTTTAGGGGGGAGGGCTCTGGTTACTGACACTTTTGGGGGG
The DNA here is from genome assembly GCF_905171765.1 of Bufo bufo. Classification (NCBI taxonomy): domain Eukaryota; kingdom Metazoa; phylum Chordata; class Amphibia; order Anura; family Bufonidae; genus Bufo; species Bufo bufo. The sequence continues at coordinate 44,325,905 of NC_053393.1, read as the reverse complement.
CTATTGTTACTGGCTAGTGAGGGCAGGCGGGATTAGCCTCAGGGTGAGGGCAGTGGCGGCCATCTTAACTGAATAGTGAAATTGCAGTTTTATGCAGACTGGTTACTAAGGGCTGAATCTTATTAAATATGAGGTAAGTCAGTCTAATAGGAACTGATTCTGGAATATCATGTTATTAGTAACTACATATATGAAAATTGAGATTAGGGTCTAAATGTGACAGTTATCCTTTAAATACAATACAGATAATATTCAATATAAAATTTAATTTAAAAACAAACTCATATTCCGTGATATAGCCAATCAGCATCCATATTTAATATGCAACTGTCAATCCAACAAAGGCAATAATTCACTTATATTGCGGCTAATATTCATATCCTCAACAAATGTATTCCCACATTATATATATTATATATATAAAAAAACATATAATATATAGGGAAAGCCCATTGACACAAGGAGACCAAAAAGTGTTTCATGAGTCTTCCATTATCTCAAGGGGCACCCAATCACAGGAAGCCATAAAACTCCCAATCTGCATTTAACCCATTAGGAATTAATGAGCCAAAATCAACAGCTAGATTATATTGCAGAGGCAGTGAATTTTATTTTCAAGCATAATTATTTTGTATTTAATTCAGAGTTTTTTTTTGCAGAAGTCTGGTACCGCTATGGGCACCAGATTCGCCCCCAGTTAGGCAAATCTTTTAATGTCAGATTGGGAGGATGAAGTCATCCTGCCAATGTTGGGGGCGGATCTGGTGCTCTGGAAGCGGTACATAGACGATGTTATTTTTATTTGGAAGGGGATCAGAATTGACATTGAGTTCCTTTTTATGTAATATAAATTCGAATGACCTGAATCTCCATTTTACAGCAAATATCAGCAAGACCAGCATTGATTTTGTTAGAGACCGGCGATTACTGGAGGAATCTTTGCCCAAAAGCTCCGGTCATACGAAGCTCTAACAAGTCATGTGAGCGGACATTTAGTTGGCGTCTGGTTCATTGCGAACATTTCAAGTTCCTGTAAGGATAAGACGACACCGGCTGGACTTAGGTAAAGTTGATACAGTTGCGTTAATAGGTGGGGCGCCACCTTGTTACACTATCGCACGGTGTCTGTTTGATACCCCGAGTTCCTGCCATTATCTGCTTACATTTGTTTGCCTGAAACCCTTGGTAGGAGCAATATACGGGACGGACCACCCTACTGAAGCTGAACGCAACCATTTGAAAGGGTGATATTAACAAGTAATATACCAATATATGAATTGCGGTTTTACGTATTTGGACCTTCTGATGTTTATCCATTGATTGTGGTCTCCTATGCTGTATCCATTGCTGCTATTAACGCGATTTTATATATTTTTTTGCTGTTATTGTGTGGATGTAATGATATTTGCCATTTTATTCAAGTTTACACTGCTATTTTAGGGAGTATAATCTCCATTAATTAGATATCTTATCTGATTCCATATTTCAGTGCCTGGTGTTATTTCTAATACTGCATAAACTGTATACAGTTAGCGCCCCCTAAAGGTGTGTGCAGACAGCCAAAATTGTATTATTTAATCAGAGATTTGGAGCTCTGTATTAGAAAAACAAAGCGATATAATGTTCATGGGAGGCTATAATATTAGGCCACTTGTATCAGGCCGGATGGGACTATATTGAGGACTGTACCTTCGCTGACTTTCTGTCCTGGTTCCACTGCAAACTCTTCAACAACGAGCTCGAAAGACTCTGTGCTGCCGTCGACTTCAGAGGCGAGTGCTAAACAAGACTCATCTGTAAGACCAAAGAACGGTACATGAACCCTCTGCATGAGGGATGCCCAACCTGCGCCCCTCCGGCTGTTGCAATAGTTAGAGGCTGTCCAAGCATGCTGGGAGTTGTAGTTTTGCAACAGCTGGAGGGCCGCAGGTTGGGCATCCCTGCTCTGCATCATCATTATTTCACACTCTCCGTGAGGAAAGATGTATTATACACTCAACAGGATCGGCAATCACTCTAAAAGGTGTCAGAAGTGAGCGGCCCTGCCATCTACCCCCTAATGGGTCAATTCTGACACCCATAATAAATAAAATATGTATGTGTATATATATATATTTTTTTTTTTTTGTGTCCACCAAATTTGCAAATCCTCTCTTCACATATTATGTAATGATTTTAAGTTCTTCTCTGTTCACATCTAAAGTTAAATCCTGATTCTTGTTACTGAAGAGCAATGCATTGTGGGGGCTCAGATCACAGTTTACATAGTTGAGAGCTAGGCTGTTAGGTCTCGTGTTTTGGACACAAAATGGCGAAAATTCTATTTAAAAAAAAAACGTAAAATAAAAAATAAATAAAAACATTGAACTAAAGTATCTTTATAACATTTGGTTAATCTTAATAAAATCTACAATCTTAAATCTTACAAAAAAATAAAAAAATAAATAAATCACTTCTCTTATTGAAAAAGCTCTACTCAGCCATTCCATGGTAACATCTGTTTCAGGAAAAGCTGCCATTGTTTATTTTTAACGAATTCCGCTCATTTTTGTAAAAAAAAATCTAAAATAAAAAATCCGGTGGAAAACCCTTTTTAAATGGTAAAAGGGGTTTGTCCAAGATCTAAAAAGAAGTTATCGTTGGCCGAACATGGGCTGAAAATTGAGAGAAAAAAAACCCACTACTCACTGGATGGAAGGTGCAGCACTGGAACTGGCCGGCGCCGACAAGGGGTGTATTTTTACACTTTTTTTTATTTATTTATTACCCACGCTTGGCCAACCCATCGATTTTTTTTTAAATTTTTTTATAATCGGACAACCCCTTTAAGATTTATTTATATAAATCCTTCAAGTACCTTGTACAGAGAGATGTTGATGCAAGAGTTAAGCGGTTACCTTTTTCGTCAGAGGCATCGCTCAGTCTCCTCTGGCTGACGTGATGGCTGCTGGGGTTCAGCATTGTGACGTACCCACAGAAATGCTCCAGATCCATCCTCTCCCTTAAGACTTGTAGAGCTCTGTGGACGCCCATATTGTGACTGGAGAACTCTGCAGACAGACAACGTGTTGGCATTTTATAGATGCCCTGAAAACACTGGGGGTCATTTATTAAAACCGGGGTCTAACCCCTTTAGCTGGCGGTGGATCCGCCGAAGTTGTGTAGAGGCGCCAACCTCTACATAACTTCGGCTTATCCACTGCCGGTCTAATGGTAAGCCAGCTCCCGTCCCGCCCCCCTTTTTTAGACCTGGAAAAGTCGCAGATTGTAGCGCAAATAACCTGCACCTAATATAGGCAAATTTCTTATAGTAAATGACCCCCCCCCCCCCCCCCACACACACTATTTCTAGCACAAAGGAGTCTAAAATACGAGTGATGGTCTCCTCCTTGCCCCAAGCTCTTTCCCCCATCCTGCATGCCAAGATGATTCAAACTTACAGACCTGATGAAAATGCAACAGAAGAGTCAGAGGTGGTGAGATTAAAGGGGTATTCCGACTGGTATAAGTTCTATCCTATTTGCGGGATAGGGAATAACTGTTAGATTGGTGGAGGTCCTACTGCAGGGACCACCATCGTTTAATGAGAATGGGACCATGAAATAGATGGAGCAGCGGATCCCACTCCATTTCTACAAGAGTTTCAGCTCCACTATTTCTGGAGCTCCCATAGAGATGAATGGGACGGAAGTTGGCATATCTGACCTGCGGCTCTGTTCATTTCAGGGAGCTCCGTGGGGTACAGGATCCCCGTTCTCTTGATTTTTGGGGGTCGTGTGGATAGGGGATAACTTGTAAGAATGGAATAGCCCTTTAACTTCTGTGGGCCCTGACTGGCATTGAGGATGTATAGCAATGTATGAGGATGTAAAGGCAATGTATCCTGGTGATCAATCTCCTTTTTAGCTCTAACATTAGGAAATACCTACTACAAAAACACAGCATCAGAGGTGAGATCTAATGTGGATATCAACATTGTCCAGTCTTTTCATTCTCATGGAGACATGGTGTCTGGCAGCAGTTTGCTCCCTTCTTCCCATTCAGAACACATGCAAGCTCAGTAGAGCCAAGCATGCAAGTGTGTGTGTCAACTGGTTGACAGTGTAAGACATGTCCACTAAGGTAAATCACTGCTGCACATCGATATTATAGTATGCATATGCACATACAAATATCTTCTTACCTCCACGCAGTTCTGATTCATCGAAGGGGAAAGGAACATGCGCGGTCTCTCCCATTCCATGCATCCCATGACCCTGAGCCGAAAGAAATATAAATGTACAATTAGCCAACTAAGGCTACGTTCAGACATGGTGGGCTTCAGTGTGGTTACAGTACAATACACAGCAATGCAGTTTTACAAACTACCCCCCCCCCCCCCCCATACGCTGAAAACAGAAAAAAAATCTGCACACCATGGACTTTCACACTGAAAGCACATCAGACGTGGCATGGACTAACCATTAAATTACCATTTTATACACCACATTTGAATGGAGCCAGAGCTTTTTCATTACCAATATTTATCATCTACCCACAGGATAGGCCACAAATGTACGATTACTGGGGGTCCAGGCACAGGGACAATGGGGAGTCCACAGTGAGAACGGTGCTGCAGTGCACATACGTGACCTCCATTCCATTAATTGTCTATAGGACTGCAGAGTATCGCACTTTGCCATCTCAGTCCATCCGACAGGAAATGGAATGGCGGTCACACACGTGCTCTCCTGCTCCCTTCACACCCCAGACCGCAGTTAACATGATCGGTGGCGGTCCTGGGAAACATGCATTTACCACCTAATCTGAGGATAGAAGATAACTGTTGTTAATGGGGAGAAAAAACATTTAAAGGGGTTCTCCAGGATTATATTAATAGCCTATCCTCAGGCTAGGTCATCAATATCAGATGGGCGGTGGTCTGACTACCAGCACTGTTGGAAGAGGCTGCTGTGTTCACCATGCTGCTTATACATCCTCCATAATACAGTATTCTCCAAAGCTCCCTCTAGTGGTGGCTGCAAGAAGCTAGGCACATATTTAAAGCGACAGTCCAGCTCAAAAATGTTCTGTAAGTCAGGATCTAGAGGCCGATTATCTGCTGTTTTCTTCTGATCTCACTCCATGGCTGCTTTCTAGCTTGGCTCCATTAGGGCAGAGCTGTGAACGGTGACTACAGATTAGTGAACGGTGACTACAGAAGCTGTGAACGGTGACTACAGTGCCCAACGGGAGTCTGAGGCACACCACCTGTCTCCTGATTGGTTCTGGAGGCTGCTCTCCCTCCCCTTGGCAGCTGTGTATAATGGAGAGCAGATTCACTTTACATCCAGGGCAAACTGAACATAAAAAAGGTACATAATACTAAATCAGGCTACTTTCACATTTGCGTTGTTAATTCCGGCAGAGGATCTCAATACCGGAATTAAATGGATCGGTTTTGATTTTGCACATCAGGAGGCTTCCCTTTCGTTAGGATGCAGTTGTGTGAAATCAAAACTGAAAAAAACAGATCCGCCACTAAATACATTAAAAGTCAATGGGTGATGGATCCGTTTTTTTAGGGTCCTCAAAAAACGTATCAGTCACTACTGACTTACATTGTTTTCAGTGCTGGATCAATTTTTTTCCCCCCTTTTCATGGACGGACACAAAACGGAATGCTGCCAGAACGGAAGACATCCTGAACGTTCCATTCAGAATGCATGAGGAGTAAACGGAAAAGTTCCCAGCATTCCCCCCCGGTATTGAGATTCTCTGCCTGATCTCAATACCGGAAAACAACAACGCAAGTGTGAAAGTGGCCTCACCCTGGTGAATGAGACTGTAAGGTCTATTTAATGCTATGTCTATGTAGAGGATTCGGAACTCTGTTTTAGGAAAACTGCATTCTCCCCCTATAAAAGATATTTAAATGATCAATGAAGGAGAAGTAAACCCAGCGGACGTACCTGAATGAGAACAGCGGAGTGAGTGAGTGCATCATTCAGCATCACCAGGACATTAGACGTAGGGACCACGCCGGGATCATGTCCCCAAGACGTTATCAATAGCCGGTCATAGGCCTATAAAATACATCTGTTCAGATCAATCACATGACAGGAATTAGACAGGAAAAAGCGCCACAGGGGACGGACATTTGTGAGAGTCAGTGTCACCCACCAGAATGATGGACATAGAGGATATGGAGTCACATTCACACTGCTTACCAGGAAAACATCTGGTAACTTGCGGAGTCTGGTTCCCTTAGACAGCAAGAGGGATGGCGGCCCATAGCCAGAAACGTGGTATATGTAGAGCTTAAACCATATGGAGCTGACTTCAGGGATGGCCGGCCCAATGTGCTGGGAAAAAAAATCGAAATAAGGCCCCAATCACATGAACATCCCCTGTACTGTTCTTCAAAGAAGAAGCATCTCTCAGAACGCAAGGCCGCACATCTCAATCCCTGAATCACCAGGGTGAAGCCTACCTGGGGTGTGCAGCTGCTGATCGGCCGGATCTCGTTGGTGAGGGGCGCCATAGACACCAGAAGGGAGTAGTTTTTGTTTAAGACTCGACTGCAGGTGGCCGGGTCCAGACCGAGAAGACTTTCACATCGCAGCAGATCCAGTGGTAGACCTGCACTTACAAAACAGACATCTGCTGAAGGCCGTACATACACTAGGATATGCCATCAACGTCAAATAGGAATGGGTCCGAGACGTGGGACCTGCACCTATCTCCAGAGCGGGAACCCCAAAGTGAGCGGAGAGCAGCTGTGCATGTGCGTCCACCCTCTGTTCACCACTATGGGTGTTCCTAGCAATATGCCATCAATGTGAAAACCACTTTAATAATCATTTTACAACACTTAAAATTTAAACCTGGGAGCTATAGGGCAATAACTTAAGGGGGGAAGGGGGTTTGGTGATAATTTTTATTTAAAAAATTGGGTCATAACATGTTGAAAATAAAAGAGAACCATAACTCTGACAATCGCCGCCGCTGTTCTGCACTTCCTGCAGCGGCTCAACACAGGTGGGTCACCCCTAAGGCCGGCAGCTAGTGATTGGTAAAGGTTCCTTGTAATTTTCAACAGGTTCTGGCACCTTTTTATTTTTTTTATTCAAAATTCTCCTAGGAAACTTTTTTAAAACTCTATGGCCCCTTTCAGACGAGCGAGTCCCACACTCTGGACTCACAGCGTGAGAATGCAGCCGCTCCCATCCTGACCTCCCAGCAGTGATCGGTCGCATAGCATTATATTGCTTTAAGATGCAGCATTATGTCCGTGTCATCCAATACATTCCAGAACTGCAAGGGTTACACAGAACCATAAATCAATATAATGCTATGCAACCCCGTCAGGACAGGAGCTGCTGCATACTCACACTGCGAGGGACTCGCTCGTCTGAAAGGGGCCTAAAAGGGAATCGGTAACCAGCTTTATGGCGCCCTAAGGATAAATTCATTAGAGTTACCAGCCTCAGAAACTGCAAATTAACATCACCTCAAATAAGAGCCTTCATAAATGCTTTACAGAGATAGTACCAGACACATCTCATCTTTAACTGTACAGAGAAGACTGCGAGAATCAGGTGTTTATGGTCCAGATGCTGCAAAGAAGCTACTACTGAGGAACAAGAAGAATTGCTTGGGCCAAAAAACACAAGGATGGACATCACTCCAGTGGAAATCTGTACTTTGGTAAGATGAGTGATGAGAGAATTTTGGTCCCAACCACCATGTCTGTCCGAGACACAAAAAGTGAGCGGATGCTTTCTCCATGTGTGGTTCCCACTGTGAAGCATGGAGGAGGAGGTGTGATGGTGTGGGGGTGCTTGGCAGGTGACACTGGTGGTTATTTATTCAAACTTCAAGGAACACGTAGTCTGCAGCCATGTCATGACATCTGGTCTGTGCTTAATGGGACCATCATTTGTTTTTCAACAGGAAAATGACCCCATAGTCACACCTCTGTGCTATGTAGGGGCTATTTGACCAAGAAGGAGCGGACGGAATGCTGTGTCAGAAGACATGGCCTCCACAATAATCCGACCCCAACCCAATTGAGATGATATGAGATCAGTTGGTTTGCATTGTGAAAGACTGTAAAGACTTTGCGAAGGAAAAGCAGCCAACAAGCACTCAGCACCCCGGGAACTCCTTCAAGACCCTTCCAGGAGACCACCTTATGAAGCTGATTGAGAGAATGGCAAGTGTGTACAAAGCTGTCACCAAAGCAAAAGGGAGCGACTGCGAATAATCTAAACTATAAAACATATTGTGGTTTAACACTTTATTGTTAGTACGGAATTCCATGTGAATTCTGTTATCGTTTTTATGTCTTCAATATGAATGTACAATGTAGGAAAAAATAATGGTACTGAATTGACCTTTTTCTTTTTTACACTATATACATATATATTTTTATTTTATGAAACTTTATCTAGCCTAATGTACTTTCTGTCCCGCTAAGGGACTAAATGTGGCAGTCCTCTCCCTCTGTGAAACTCCTTAAGTGCTACTATTAACAGTGTCATCTAGGGGGTTAACTAAGCCCTGCTCATGGCATGGCACAGACGATGGCATAAATGGCGGCAGCGGGGAGAAGGATAGACCATGCAGGGTCGCCTGCACTCTGGAAAGTTTTCCCCGAATGTCCATGTGTATATTCCTATATTGCTGAGGAATCAATAGTTTTAAAATCCTGATAATTAGGCATCAGTGGACCAGACCATACTAACGAAGCAGAATTTTACTGCATTGTCACGAGCAGATAAGACCAGATGCGTTTTCTTACCTGTACTGGACTGTTCGGAAAGCGTAATAAGTTCCTTGTTGTGACGCAGGAACAGGATGGTATTTCGTAAAGTGAGTGCATGATCAAAGTACCTCTGAGCCTCTCCTTCCCCTGTGCTTTGTACCTGCAAGGGACAGACAACGACATTATCTACCGTCCAAGGCATGCGGCTAAGGCCCTAATGCACACAGCCGTTGCTCTTTGCAATCTGCGGTCCCCGATGCACGGGCACTATCCGTGCGGCTGCCGCGACAGATCCAGACCCATTCAACTTGAATTGGTCCGTGATCTGTATGCAAGTTCTATTATTTTGCCGTACGGAGGCACGGAGAGGAACACGTAATGCTTCCATGCCTCCGTTCCACACTGCACCTTCTGGATTGCGGACTCATTCAAGTGAATGGGTCGGCATCCATGATGGGGTGAGCACACGGCCGGTGACGGCATATTGCGGACCCGCTGTTTGCAGGAAGCAATACGGGCCACGCCTGGCAAGGATAATGTGTATCATTTTGTGTATGAAGCTCCTGTGCGTATCTATGTGTCACTATGGTTAGAGGGGTTGTCCAAGATAATTACAAATTCTAGTAATGCCCCGATATGATGTAAAACTAAAAAAATAATGACATACTTTTTCCTTTCTCCTGCACCGTTGGTCTGGTCCTCCTCCTGCTGTCCGTTTACAGGCTGCAGTAATGATGTGCAGATACAGTCATGTGAAAAAATTAGGACACCCTTTGAAAGCATGTGGTTTTTTGTAACATTTTTAATAAAAGGTTATTTCATCTCCGTTTCAACAATACAGAGAGATTAAAGTAATCCAACTAAACAAAGAAAACTGAAGAAAAGTCTTTTCAAGATCTTCTGTAAATGTCATTCTACAAAAATGCCTATTCTAACTGAGGAAAAAGATAGGACACCCTCACATGTATTCCCTCTTAAATTGGCTCAGATCTCACACCAGGTGCACATAATTAGTAGATCGTTACTCTGCATGTTGAATGAGGCTTGCCCTATTTAAACCTCAGACATTTAGTTTGGTGTGCTCCTGACTGTTGAAGTGAGAGTGAGCACCATGGTGAGAGCAAAAGAGCTGTCAGAGGACTTCAGAAAAAAGATTGTAGCAGCCTATGAGTCTGGGAAGGGATTTAAAAAGATCTCAAAAGATTTTGAAATCAGCCATTCCACTGTCCGGAAGATAGTCTACAAGTGGAGGGCTTTCAAAACAACTGCCAACATGCCCAGGACTGGTCGCCCCAGCAAGTTCACCCCAAGAGCAGACCGCAAGATGCTAAAAGAGGTCTCCAAAAACCCTAAAGTGTCATCTCGAGAACTACAGCAGGCTCTGGCTACTGTTGATGTAGAAGTACATGCCTCTACAATCAGAAAGAGACTGTACAAGTTTAACTTGCATGGGAGGTGTGCAAGGAGGAAACCTTTGCTTTCCAGGAGAAACATCGAGGCCAGACTGACATTTGCCAGAGATAAAGTTGACAAAGACCAGGACTTCTGGAATAATGTTCTTTGGACAGATGAGTCCAAAATTGAATTATTTGGACACAACAGCAGAGGACATGTTTGGCGTAAACCAAACACAGCATTCCAAGAAAAGAACCTCATACCAACTGTGAAGCATGGAGGTGGAAGTGTCATGGTTTGGGGCTGCTTTGCTGCAGCAGGACCTGGTCAGCTCACCATCATAGAATCCACGATGAATTCTACTGTGTATCAGAAGGTGCTTGAAGAACATGTGAGACCATCAGTTAGAAAATTAAAGCTGAAGCGGAACTGGACCATGCAACATGACAATGACCCAAAACATACTAGTAAATCAACCAAAGATTGGCTGAAAAAGAAGAAATGGAGAGTCCTGGAATGGCCAAGTCAAAGTCCAGATTTGAATCCCATTGAGATGCTGTGGGGTGACTTGAAAAGGGCTGTACGTGCAAGAAACCCCTCAAACATCTCACAGCTGAAAAAGTTCTGCATTGAGGAGTGGGGTAAAATTTCCTCAGACCGATGTCGAAGACTGGTAGATGGCTACAAGAACCGTCTCACTGCAGTTATTTCAGCCAAAGGAGGTAACACTCGCTATTAGGGGCAAGGGTGTCCTATCTTTTTCCTCAGTTAGAATAGGCATTTTTGTAGAATGACATTTACAGAAGATCTTGAAAAGACTTTTCTTCAGTTTTCTTTGTTTAGTTGGATTACTTTAATCTCTCTGTATTGTTGAAACGGAGATGAAATAACCATTTATTAAAAATGTTACAAAAAACCACATGCTTTCAAAGGGTGTCCTAATTTTTTCACATGACTGTATACAGCGTGTGACCGCTGCGGCCATATACCTGCATATCACTTGGTCACTTGAATTTTTAATTATTAAAAGGGAAATGTTTTATCAGAAAATGACCTATTGTTTAACAAGTAGGATACATTTACGGCGCTGGAAAGTTGGTCAGAAATCCCAGCGCCAATTCCTTGCTCGGTGACCGGGGTACGATGGCTGCTCTGCACGGCAGGCAGCCATCTTTCCTACGGGCACAGGGGGGTGGTACAGGGGTTGCACAAGGGGTGACTGGTGCTGCACCAGTCTCCCCCGAGGTCAGGCAGGGGACTCCAGTGTTTGGCGTCCCCTGCCAGCGCTGCGATTGGCTGGAACAATGCTCCAGCCAAAGGCAGCACTACAAGAAAGGGCTGAACCTGTCTGCAGGCAGCCATTCTAGCTCGTGACTGCGTGCAAAGAGGTTCTGTCCTTTTCTGTGCTGCTGTTGGCTTGCTGGGACTTGTGGTACACCACCACTGCGATTTAACCCTTTCATTTGCAGCAGTTCCAGATCCCTAAACCACCCTCCGTCCCTGTTATATATATATATATATATATTTATTTCAGTTAGTATCAGTTTAGATTTTTGCATGAATGCACCATCAGCGTGTGTGCATTTTGCAACCACTGAGCACCGATCAGTAGTGTCTGTTACTGAATGTGTCTGCTCAGTTTGCACTGCAAGTTTTTTTTTTTTTATGCATAAAAGCCTTTTTTTTTTTTTTTTGCAGAAAGAACTTTTTGGTATTTTTTTTTTTTTTTATAATTTTTTCTCCTAAATTAAATTTCAAATTTTCTACAAGCCCCTTCACGTGTGAAAACACAACATACACACCCCTCACACTAAATAAAGGTTTACACATTTCACACAAAACACCCCAATAAAATAAAAATGGCCCGTCCGTCCCAACGACTATACTCAGCTGAAGAGGCATACACCATGCTTGCCTCCGATACTGAGTCTGCCAGTGAGGGAGAAGAGGATGCCACTTTCCTTTACTCCTCTACCCCATCATCATCATCATCATCATCATCTGCTGATGAGCGACCCTCTAGAAGACGCCCCAGGGTATCAGCGGAGGCAGCCCCCTCCCAGAGTGAGCCCACTTGGATCCCCACCCCCTGACAATTATCAGCCCCAAATTCCTGAGTTTGTGGGAAACTCAGGAATTCAGATCGATTGTTCGGGCTTCACAGATATAATTTTTTTTTAAAAATCTTTTTCTCTGAAGATTTTATACATTTGATGGTGGCCCAAACCAATTTATACGCCCAGCAATTCATTTCCCAGAACCTCACAACACCATACACGAGACCACAAGGTTGGACCCCAGTAAATGCAGCAGAGATAATGACCTTTTGGGGGCTCTTGCTGCATATGGGCCTTATCAAAAAAACTAAGATTAATCAGTATTGGAGTGCGGATGTCTTGTACCACACTCCAATTTACAGTAATGCCATGGCCCGAAATTGATTCCAATCAATACTTACGTTTTTGCATTACAACGATAATGCACAGTGCCCACCCCAGAATGACCCCGCATTTAACCATCTGTTCAAAATTAGACCCGTCCTTGACCACTTCAACGCAAAGTTTTCACACCGTAGAACACAATGTCTGCGTAGACGAATCCCTATTATTTTTCAAAGGGAGGGTAAGATTCCGCCAGTACATGCCCAGCAAGCGGGCAAGGTATGGCATAAAACTGTATAAAGTCTGTGAGAGTAGCTCTGGGTACACTCACAAGTTCTGGGTTTACTAAGGGAGGGACACCCGGATTGAACCCCCAGAATCACCCCCCCCCCCCCATCCTAGGAGTTAGTGGGAAGATAGTGTGGGACTTACTGCACCCACTGCTGGATAAGGGTTACCACCTCTACGTGGATAATTACTGAACCAGTCTACCACTGTTCCGGTCACTAGCGTGTGGCACAGTACGCAAAAATCAGAGAGGCAACCACTAAGAAAAGGAGACAGCCGTGCTCTCCTCAATCTAGACTACAACAGGCACATGAGGAGGGTGGATCTTTCAGATCAAGTTCTGAAGCCCTACAATGCCACAGAAAAAACAAAAAAGTGTGGTATAAAAAGCTGGCCGTACACATTGTACAGATGGCGCTGTACAATGTGTTCGTGTTATTTAGATCTAGAGGCCAGACAAGAACATTCCTACAATTTCAAGAGGTGGTGATAAAGGCCCTAATTCTTCCAAACCAAGCAATTGAGGGCCCCAGTACTTCTGTAAGTTACCGTGCCCGAGTTGTACCAGGGCAACATTTCCCTGGTGAAGTCCCCCAAACAGCGAGAACGGGAAGGACCCAAAAAAGATGCAGGGTGTGTTCCAAAAGGGGGGATAAAGAAAGACACCATTTACCACTGCGAAACCTGCCCTGAAAAACCTGGCCTGTGCATCAAAGGTTATTTTAGAATCTACCACTCATCCATGGAATAATTTCATCCTTGATGTACCCTGTGATTTTACCACCTTATATCTCTGATTTAGTTTGCATAGCTTACATATCCACTTCTCACCAACCACTACATATTCATTTCTGTAATACACCTGTTTGGTCAAAAGTGCCCTTTCCACCACTTAAAATGTTCGTACGGGGGTGCTCTTTCCAAAATGGGGTCACTTCTTGGGCTTTTTCATTTCTGGGGACCTCAGGAATTTTTTTAACATGCGACATGGCAGCTTATTCAAGCCTGCAAAAACCATATATTGCACTTTGCCTCTAGAGCCCTGCTGTGCGCCCATACAGCAGGCTACAAGCACATGTGGGGTGTTGCCGTATTCAGGGGGAAATGGGTAACAAAATGTGGGGTGCATTTTATCCTGTTACCCCTTGTGAAAGTGAAAAATGTGGGTGTAAAGCAACTTTTTCTGGATTTTTTTTTTTACATTTTTCATTTTCACAGCCAAGTGTTTCCTAATTCTCCCGGCACCCCCGTCGATCAGCTGTTTGAGGAGAAGGTCGAACTCTGTGCGAGCCCAGCATTCTCTTCATCGTTTACCTGCTCACCGTCGCAACCGCAGCGGTGAGCAGGTGTAATAACAAGCTGTCCCATTCACTTCTATGGGACAGCTCTGTAGTATTCACTTGAACAGGAAGGACAGCTTGTTATTACACCAGCTCACTGCTGCAGTTGCGACGGCGAGCAGGTAAGCGATGAAGAGAAGGCAGAGCTCGCTCTTCAAACAGCGGATAGGCAAGAGGTGTCAGGAGTCGCCCCCCCGTCGATCTGATATTGATGACCTATCCTGAGGATAGGTCGTCAATATAGATAAAGCGGACAACCCCTTTAAGCATGACTACTCAATGCAGTGGAGCAATGAAAAGAGTTGGTCGTAAAACATACACACCCTTTAAATGTGTTTCTATTGGGTTTAATAAATATTCGATATTAGATCGTGAACAACTGAAGCATAATGGTCAGCAGACGGAGGCTCTGGATAATGATTTTGCTAACGGTCGGATTAGCCATATACCGTAAGCAGCGCACCTTTTCTAGTTCCACAAGGAAACTGTCTAGAGTCTCATCTGACAACTTGCCCACTTCAAACATGGTTACCGCGTGGCTCTTTAGGTTCTGTAACACAAGAGGAAAGTCAGCGGATCAGTAAAGAGGAAAATGACACAAAATGTTGTGCAAAACCTACATGAGTGAAATGCGAGTAATTAAAAATGTCTATACCCGTAATGTAGGTCCCACCAGAGTAAATACATCCATAGGACGTGTCCGTTACATGCTGTCAAAATACAATACAATTAGGGTTCATTTACACGACCGTATCGGTTTTGTGCTCCGCAAATCGTGGATCTGCAGAATACATCTGCAGGATGACATCTGCGTGCTGTCCGAATTTTTGCAGCCCCACAGAAATGAATCGGTCCACATGCGACCCACAAAAAATGCATATCAGACATGGACTGAAAATGCGGTTATGTAAATGCATCCTTAAAAGGATATTCCAGATTCCCCCAACTCCACAAAATAAAAAAGGAAGTCACATGATTATGTCACGTGACCGCATGGACCAGATATCACAAGGACGGCTCTTCTCAACACACACAGCATTTACACTGTACGCTGCACATGAAGTGGGATCTATATGGGTAATGAACTAAGGCTAGTTTCACACTAGCGGCAGGGGAGTCCGGCAGGCTGTTCCGGTGGATGGTTTATTGGGGGAAGGCAATGGTTAGAAAGATGCTTGCAAAGGTCTGCAGCAAAAAGGGCCCGGGATACCACGGACTGTACCTGGGTAAGAAAACATCATCATAGTAATCAAAAGAAATGGGGCTCCATAGTAAGAAATTAGTGCATCAACTAAGCTCTAGTGAAGCAAATTTTCTAAGTTTCCCCCATCTTCCAACGATGTATCAGCCGGCGGAGTGGCTGGGTGACACATCAACACAGAACGTAAACCTTACCGGTGATAAATTGCCCATCATGAGGAAGGCTGTGAGAGTGGAATCGAACAAGAAGGCGATGCGCTTGGTGTGACCGCTTGTTAGGTTCAGGCTGCTCACGCTGGAGGTCTCTGCTATTAAAGAAGGGAACAAAATCATTTGGTAAAACCGCAGGATAAACCTTCAGTGATGTTGAGCTTTCCCCATGGGAACAAAATTATCAGAAGTTATCCATCGTCTTTTACTAGAACCGTATCACTGTTTATCTAAGTTAGGCTACTTTCGAACTCGCGTTTGGTGCGGATCCGTCATGGATCTGCACAGACGGATCCGTTTGTGTTATCTTTAACATAGCCAATACGGATCCGTCTTGAACACCATTGAAAGTCAATGGAGGACGGATCCGTTTTCTATTGTGCCAGATTATGTCAGAGAAAACGTATCCGTCCCCATTGACTTACACTGTGCGTTTGGCTCAGTTTCGTCAGACGGACACCAAAAAGCTGCAAGCAGCGTTTTGGTGTTCGCCTCCAGAGCGGAATGGAGACTGATCGGAGGTAAACTGATGCATTCTGAGCGGATCCTTTTCCATTCAGAATGCATTAGGGCAAAACTGATCCGTTTTGGACCGCGTGTGAGAGCCCTGAGCGGATCTCACAAACGGAAAGCCAATACGCCAGTGTGAAAGTAGCCTTAGGAAACTATCTAATATATGGGTTACAATTCCTTCAAGTTCTTGGCCTGATGGAGTGGCGGGCCGCGGGTGTTCCCTGCTGCTCCATTCATTCTCTATAGGGCTCGTGGAAATAGTCAAGCGCTGTACTCGGCTATCTCTAGGCACAACCACTTTAAACCCGTCGGCGCAGGTTTACAGTAGGTGGTCCTAAGCAGGGCAAAGAGGGAACACAACTACCTTTTATCTTAAGGCAGGATTACCTGCGTCTTCCTGGCTGTTTGTGTCGGTGTCAGTAGCTGAAGAAGCCACATCTTGTACAGGACTCTTGCTTTCCGTGCTCTCCCAGGAGAGAAGCATTTTCTGGGGATCCAGGGTGCCCCTGCACATCAGAGAGCGCACATATCAGTACAGAATAAGAAGGTTCAGGATGGCATCACTTCATAACATGCTCTTTATGAGAACCCTAATTTATGGACACAACAGTCTGCGATACTTTTATTTTCTATTACAGCATTCCTAATCCGCTGCTTCCTTTCACTTGGCATTAAAGGGGTTTAAAAAATTACCGGAGAGCAGGTGACTATATGAATCAAAGAAAAAAAAAAAAAAAAAACTCACGCACCTTTCAAAGGTCCTGCAGCTTCCCAGCATCACGGCACATGAGCACTGAGGCCAATGGCTGGCTGCAGCAGTACATGAACAAGAAACAGAACATGACTGCTGGAGGTACGACGAGGATCCAGGGGACACTTAAAAGGTGGGTGAGGATTTTTGCTTTATTTCATACATCCCTCTGCTCTCTGGTGATCTTTAAAACCCTTTTAAAGAGCATCTGTAAGCAGGATCAACCCTATTAAACCAGATAATGCTGAAAGTAATGAGACATTACCCTTAGTAATCCATTGCTTCATTCTGGAGAAAAAGTACTTTCAATCCATTTGCAATCCAGTGCACCTAATGTGGGCCCAAGTCACTCTGCCCGCTCTTCCTAAAGCAGGGTGCACAGAGTGGCTTTGGTGCATATAGATTAAAAGTATGGTTTCTCCAAAATGAAGCAACTTTTCAGCTTTTAAGCAGCAGGGTCAGCTCTGTCAGGCCGGCTGATTCTACAGACCGATGCTCTTTAAATTCTTGTATGTTTGCAGTCACCACTAGAGGGAGCTCATTACAAACGGATTTACATAGATCCCACTGAATGCAATGATAAATCCCTCTAGCGGTGGTTGCAGGGAGACATCATTTTACCACTTCGCTCTTTGCTTGTGTGAAGGGAAAGTACCTGAAACCAAAGCTCTGACAGATATAAAATATATTCTAAAATGAATCAGCACAAATTTGGACCTAAATTGAAATTGTTGACATTCCCCTTCAGTCCAAACTGGCAATGGCTCAGGCCCATTTAAATCAATGGGGCTGAGCTGCAACACCGGGAAACCCATGGACAAGGAGGGGGGGGGCGGTAATAGTAGATATTTTTTTTTCTTCTAATCCTGGACAATCCCTAATGTAACTTTCCGAAACAATAGATTCTCCCACCGCACAAGAAACCAGCCACGGTCCAGACTTCTGAAGGTTGAAGTCTTTATTGCAGACACACGGAAAGTTTTCATCTTCTTAGGGATTTCAGGCATCTCCGATAAGACGACCTCCATCCGTGGCTGCAGACCAACCGCCCCCTAGGATTCCAGTATACATCTTGATGAGCCCCATCTAGAGTTGTGCCTACAGGTAGCACAACCGCTCAAGGTGAGCCGTATCCTGGAATCAATACTTACCCGATTTACACGGTATTACCCTAGGGTGCGCCTGTGGATCTAATTCCTAATATAACGCCATCTCGGGCCACAGTAAACAGCAGCACTGTACAGCTTAACGTGAAGAGATAGGCCTGAGAATACTTACTTCAGCCGGTTTACAGAAGGGGCATTCCTCCATGACGGGTGCAGCTGATCGGGATTAATCACCTGTCCCTTTTTAATTGCAAACCCCAAGCGGCAATACATGGACACCGCGTTCTGGGGACACACAAAAAAATAAAATCTATGTATTTCACGCATCTGTTAGAAAATGATACTTTTCATTCATCAGAATTTCATGTCTTGCTCTATTTTGTTGAACGCCACAGAAATGAATAGAAACCATTAGAGGAAGCAATCAGTGGGCCATCTTGCGGCTGTGTCTACATCAGAAGAGCCTTTCTTCTGTACACTAATCCGTGCGAGCACAGGGGGGCGACTAATTACGTAACATACTTATTGAGAGAGGTGCTAAGAAAATGAAGATATGTGACTCTGAATATTTGTGGGCACCTGTAAACTCCGCTCCGTAGCTATAAAGCAGGCATCCTCAAACTGCGGCCCTCCAGCTGTTGTAAAACTACAACTCCCACAATGCCCTGCTGTAGGCTGATACCTGTATTCGGGCATGCTGGGAGTTGTAGTTTTGCAACAGCTGGAGGGCCGCAGTTTGAGGATGCCTGCTATAAAGTGTCTGACAACAGTTGTGACATCTCCTCAGCTGCAGTAATAAGAGAAGCTGTTGATGTAATCCGACTAGGAGGACAGATAACACCGTCTGGGCTTAATGCGTAGGCTGCAGTTCTCGTACCTTTACTAAAGACAAGTCGATCTCCAATACATTTGCAAGCTGTAGAAAGAAAAAATAAAAAAATTTAAAATCAGTAAGACCGATAGAAGCTTGGATAATGCTAATGTCTGAAGACTACACTTAGGTTTCTATGGCTGTCTTAGTTCCAGCACTGAAAACAATGTAAGGCCTCTTGAACACGAACGTTCCCCCCCCCCCCCCCCCCCCCCCCCCCCCCCCGTTTACGTTCCGTATAGAGAACCATTCATTTCAATGGATCAGCAAATCAGTATGCCTTCCGTTTCCGTATTTCCGTTCAAAGATAGAACACGTCCTATTATTGTCCGCATAACGGACAAGGATAGTACTGTTCTATCAGGGGCCAGCTGTTCCGTTCCGCAAAAAACAGAATGCACACGGACGTCATCTGTATTTTTTGCGGACTGAAAAAGCCATACGGTCGTGTGCAAGAGGCCTAAGTCAATGGTGACGGATCCATTTTTTTGGAGCCTAAAAAACCGGATCCGTCACCCATCTACTTTCAATGTATTTAGTGACGGATTCATTTTTTTCCGTTTGGATTTCTCACAACCGCATCCTAACGGAACGGATGCCTCCTGATGGGCAAAATCCAAACGGATCCGTTTAATTTCAGCATGGAGATCCTCTGACGGATCTCAAGACCGGAATTAACAACGCAAGTGTGAAAGTAGCCTTACATTTCTCAATACTTGAAAACTCCTGGCTTGCTGTCAGTGAATGGGGGCACTCTTGTTTACAAGGAGAAGAGTTGATAGGGTAATCGCTGCGGGTGTGCGCCAGATTTCACCCTCTGCTATGCAAAGGGTGAAAAACGAGATTTTTGTATAACTTACCAGTAAAATCTCTTTCTCGCTCTTTCCTTGGGGGACACAGAAGACCTTGGTATAGCTCATCTCTATAGGAGGCGTGACACTAAGTGAAGACTGTTAAGCCCCTCCTCCACAGCTATACCCTCAGCCTGGAGAGAGAGACTGCCAGTTGCGTGTCCAAGCAGTGAGAAAAGGCAAAGTCCAACAAGGAACCAACAAGCCAACTACCCAACGGGTAACACAAACTCGGAAACCGTGTAGAGAAAAACAACGAATGGGTGGGTGCTGTGTCCCCCAAGGAAAGAGCGAGAAAGAGATTTTACTGGTAAGTTATACAAAAATCTCGTTTTCTCGCCCAGTTTCCTTGGGGGACACAGAAGACCTTGGGACGTTCAAAAGCAGTCCAAAAGGGGAGGGACCACAGCTCCAAGGCGAAGCACCCGAAGGCATCAAGGAACCGCCGCCTGCAGACCCAGGCGGACCAAGGCAGCATACGCCGAAGCCAGAGTATGCACCCTGTAGAACTCTGTAAAGCGTGCAAGGAAGACCTGTGGCCGCCTTGCTCAAATGCATGGCCGAAGCCCAAAGCCTCCGGCCCAGGAGGCACCGACCGCTCTGGTGAAATGAACGGTGACAGTAAAGGCAGAATCCTGCCCTCGGTGCGGTAACCTCAGCAATAGCCAATCTGATAAAGCGGAGGAAAACCACCCTGGAGTCCGTCAACTCTAAGCGCGGACCTCCAGGAAACCCAAGAGACCGAACGTCGACAAGAGTCGGAGATCTCCAAGTAAAAACTGCAAGGCCCAAACAACATCCCAATTGGTGAAGTGTTGAAGCGAAAGGCAAACACCACCTTCAGAAGGAAGGAACGGGATGTAGAACAGCCCTGTCCTGGGAAAAGACAGAAGGCTCAGAACAAAAAGGGGCCATTCAGGCACCCGTCAGAGACACGACTGATACGGAAACACAACCGTACAGGACAGGAGGGGTAGAGAGAACTTCTGTAACGGCTCCAAGGACAAGATTGGAGCGCCGAGAACTCAGTATGTAGTTCCCAGGGCGGTACCGAAGGACAGTACAGAGGAACCAAAGAGCCATTTCGAGTAAGAAGGTCTTGACAGGCCCAGAGGGCTGGGGAACGCTGGAAGAGGAAGAACAGCGCTGACACTGATACCTCAAGTAAAGGAATCCCAGTCCCAGGTCCAGGCCGGACTGGAAAAAAGACAGAACCATGGGGAGAGAAAAGTCAGAGTGGGGAATGCACAGCTTCCCACAGAACCCCAGACAAAAAAACCATAAGTCTTACGACAGATCCTGGACGAAATACAGCCAGGAGCGGGCAGTAGCGAACCCGCTGGAGTCGCCTGGCAAGCGGGCGAAAAACCAAATGTGATCAGGCGCAGACCAGTAACACGGGCAGAAGTTGACAAACTGGTCCCGTCGGCCCCCGAGCAACGTTGTCCCGTATCCACCCGAGTGGGGGAGCAGAAGGACAGACGGAAAGGAACCAAAAGGGTCCGCCCAGCATCCGCCAGATGCCAGGACAAGACAGGCTATAGTCCATGCTGATGTAGCCATGTTCTACAGTCCCGGTGTAGGAGATCAAAGGACAATCTGGACCGAAAGGTAGTCCCCCCAAGTTACCGAGAAGGTAAGTCTACAGCAGGACCATTGTCTTAGAATGGACCACACAATCTGCACTCAGCGGGAGGACAGAACGCGGTAGACTCGATAAATCGGCACAGCTAATACAGCCAGTGTGAACAAGGGAGACAGTACGAGGCCAAAAGGAACACCGGAACCATCCACATGACAACCATGCTCTCCCCAGAGGGGAGGACAGTGAAGGAACAGCCTCTGAAGTCTGGCGGGACAGAAGCCACATCAGAGTGATCTGTACCGAGCGGGGGCCAAACAGAGCCGGCGAGATAAGGTAGTCGAGACAGAGGCCGGCATAACACCCTCCAACCGAACGGAGGAGTGGGCAACAGGGAAGCCATAGGACAGCTCAAAAGCAGAACCCCGCTACACTGTGAGACGCCTGGTTCACCGCATCGCAGAAGGCGAATACCCTGAGGAACCCAAGGCGGAGGTCCTCCGGACCTGGGTAATCGAGCACCCAAGAGAATTTGGGTGACCTTCCCGAGAAAAGCGGCCCGCACCTGGTAGCAGATCAGACTGTAGCGTAGAGGCGCCAAGAGGAAGGACTCATACCACACTACATCCGAAGAGGAGGAAATTGCAGCAGGCAAGGGAACCGCAGTCCTGCCAGAGCCAACGAAGAATTCGAGGGGCGCTCCAGACAACCGCACTCTCGACCATGTGACCACTAGCGCAGGGAAGCAATACCGCGGAAGGACGAATGGGCACGCATCTAGGAACCACGAACATTCCCTGGGATGAAGGGCCAACTAAATGAATGAGTACCACCCAGCTCCGTGCAGCAGAGAGCAAGTAGAACCCGTCCGGGTCAGGTGGACAGAATGAACTCCTTAGAGACGAGTGCAAGGTTTGTGGCAGGCATCGTATCCCAAGAAAACAAAAGTATGCCGCAGGAAGTAGATGAGGCATACGTACGAGCAGCCCGTAAGCAGTGAGAAGGCCAACCCACCTACAGGAGGAGAAGGCATAAACGGCCCAAACAACGCACAAGAACGTCCGCTCACTGCAAAAGGTTAATTTAGCGAGAAAGGGGGGCTCGCCACAGAGTGCCACAGCATGTACGGAATTGCAAAGTGCAACCTGAAAGGGAGTTATGCACAAGCCTAGTATAGCATGCGATGGAACGCAAGCAGTCCGCCCCGAAAAAGGGGGGAAATTGTATCTGGCAAACTGCAGTCGGCAAGAGTGCAAAGGCAGGTCCCAAAAGGGAGTGATGCCTAAGGCCGTACCTACTTCAGAGAAGCAGGACATACCCTATAATCCAGCATGAACGCAGGAGGTCCACCTAGTGAAAGGGGAACATGCACAGGGTTATCCTAGCATTAAGTGAGTGTGCAATAATACACCCAACACTGATTTAGCGAGAGTGCAACTACTCTGCCAATGAAGGGGGACATGTACAAGTCCAGCACAGTCATACAAGGACAGCCGTGAATCTCATGAGCGTGCCAAATTCTGCCCATGGAATGAGGGGTGGCCACGCACAAGGCCAGCACCGTATCCAATGGGAGTGCAAGCGTTCCACCCATGTTAGAGGGCAATGCTCATGGCCAGCAAGGTATCCGGTGAGAGTGTAGCATGCCGCCCAGAAAAAAAGGGGGGGGGTAATGCACATGGCCAGCATCTCATCCAGGGAGAGTGCGTGCACCCGCCATATATGGAAGTCATACACATGGCCAGCAACGTACCGGCGAGAGACAAACACAGTCAGTGAGAATGTGTGTATGTCACCTGAGGAAGGAAGGCATGCCCATGGCAGGCAGCGAATCCAGCGAGAGTGCAAGCACCCCGCCATGTATGGGGTACATGCACATGGCCAGCAACGTACCTGCGAGAAAACAACCACAGACGGAGGGATGTATGTATGCTGCCTGAGTCATGCCTATGGCCGGCAGCGAAACCAGTGAGAGTGCAGCATAGCAACATAGTACATAAGTACATCATAGCACATGAGAGAGAGTGCAGCGTTCCGCCTATGGAAGGGGGTCGTGCACATAGCCAGTACCGTATCCGGTGAGAGTGCAGTATTCCGCCTAAAAAGGGGGGTCATGCACATGATCGGCAACAGATCCAGTGAGAGTGTAGCGTTCCGCCTAAAAAGGGGGTCACGCACATGGCCGACAGCGAATCCAGTGAGAGCGCTGCGTTCCGCCCATGGAAGGGGGTCACGCACATGGCCGGCAGTGAAACCAGTGAGAGTGCAGCGTTCCGCCTAGAGAAGGGGGTCACGTACATGGCCGACAGCGAATCCAGTGAGAACGCTGCGTTCCGCCCATGGAAGGGGGTCACGCACATGGCCGGCAGCAAATCCATAGAGAGTGCAGCATTCCGCCTATGGAAGGGGGGTCATGCACATGGCCAGCACCGTATCCGGTGAAGGTGCAGTATTCCGCCTAAAAGGGGGTCATGCACCTGGCCAGCCGGCAGCCAGGGAGAGTGCAGTATCCCGCCTAGGAGGGGGGGGATGCACATGGCAGGCACCATAACTGGAGAGATGATGAATGCCGCCTACGGAAGGGCCGCATGCACTTGGCCAGCGCCGTATCCTGGAAGAGGGCAGGAAAACCACCTAAAAAGGGAAATGCCCTAGCACCTACGCAGGTTGGGAGCGCAACACTGTGCCACCTGTGGAAAGAGGGCATGCAGACATGCAGCACTACTGATGAGGCTGCAGCGTCCTGCGCAGTCCAATAGAAATCTGTTGTTATTATTATTATTATTTTTTATTTTATTTTTTTATTTTATTAAAAACACAGCTTCTCTGAGGCTAAAGGGGGGCCACCTATAGGGGCACAGATAGTCAGGAAAAGGGGGGCCAGCCATACAGGCCCATTGGGAGCCGGCCTGTACCCAAAGGGTTAACATGGATCCGGCCTGGAGGGCGGCGCTGCGATCCCCTGGGGGCGGAGGAACCTCCCGGCGGGAAGAATTCGCGCCTGGAGAAGTTCCCGCCCCCTCCACCAGAGGCCGGAATTTTGCGGCCTAGTAGGCCGTGAAGCCGGGGTCTAAATTTGCGGCGCCCGGTATGTACCGCCGGACCTGAGGCGGAGTGGCGCATCAAAACCGGCCGCGGGAGCCCACCCCGCGGGCCGGTCGGAATTGCGGCCCAGCAGGCCGCGAAACCTGGGCTAAAATTAGCGGAGCCCCACCGACCGGCACCAACGGTCAGCCGGGGCCTGCTGGGCATAGACGTCAAGCCCAAAGCCGGCCGCGGGAGCCCACCCCGCCGGCCGGAGTGTCAGGGGCTCGGAATGGCGGCTTGCCGGCCGCGGGAGCCCACCCCGCCGGCCGGAAGAGTCAGGGGCTCGGAATGGCGGCTTGCCGGCCGCGGGAGCCCACCCCGCCGGTCGGAAGAGTCAGGGACCCGGAATGGCGGCCTAGCAGGCCGCGGAGCCTGGGCTACCAATGTCGGCCGGAGGCGAGGCCTTACTCCACAGCCGTCAGGAGCCTCAGGCCTTGAGCAACACTCCGGTAGGAGATGCCTGTGCTGATTTTCACCCATGTTAGTTGCCGCTTCTGTAGCTGGCTGTGGAGACAGCCACTGGCTGCATGTCTATGGGAGCCAGGCAGGGGGAGGCAGAAGGAAATTGCCGCTCTGCGGCACCCCAGGGGCCAGCATAGATCCAGCAGGGGACTAGAGACCCAGTATGGGGGTCAGGCACGCAGGAGACCAGGGTGGGGGGCGTGGGGGACGTAGGGCTGGAGAAGCCTCTTTCTTACCACAGCCGTCTTCACCCTCGGTCCGTTCCAGCAGGGTCGCCCCTTCAGCTACTGGCACCGTAGTGGCAGGACGCTGGAAGAGGGACTTGGCGTGCGGGCGACCCTTGCGCTGGCGGGATGTAGGGGAGCTGGGCTGCCCTGATCCACCTTGCCTTCTGTGGGGGAGGCAGCAGTGCGGGTGACCGGCACTGGCGCAGCTCAACCCCGGGAGAACAGAGAGGTCTAGTGCGTCTCTGTTATCCCTGATGATCTGGAACAAAAAGAAAAGAAAAAAGTAAAAATCTAAAATTGAAACAAGGAGAAACCAGCCCTGCAGAGCAGGGAGTGTCTTGCCTCCTTGGACACTAAGCAAAAACTGGCAGTCTCTCTCTCCAGGCTGAGGGTATAGCTGTGGAGGAGGGGCTTAACAGTCTTCACTTAGTGTCACGCCTCCTATGGAGATGAGCTATACCCAAGGTCTTCTGTGTCCCCCAAGGAAACTGGGCGAGAAAGCTGAAACACAAATTCACAGGCCATGGATTTACAATCAGATCTCACTCTATGTCCCACAGCAGGTGGATAAGACTTTTAGAAATACCACTTTACAAGGTTTGTATTATGTATCATGCAATTTCCCTGTGGAAACTCGCCCTATGTGGCTATACCTTAATTAAAGGGGTTGTCCAGCTTTTTTTGTTTTTTGCACCCCAGCCTGGAATACCCGTGGAGAAATCCATACTCGCATGTGCTTCCACGCTACTTACTCCATTCTGGGTCTCTCCACTGGTCATCCAGCCTCAGTGGTTATGTCCTCACATCAATGCTGTGTCTTGTGCTGCTTGAGGACACGTCACCGCTGAAGCCAGTAATTGGCTGCAGCAGTGCAGGTGACCCCGTCTGTGTGGAAGTTGACAGATGGGACTTGAAGACCAGTTATGGATACTGCTTGCCAGACCCCGGGCAAAACGACTTACAGCCGCCAAAAGGGAACTGTAGCGTTTCCCATGGCCATAAAGTCCTGGACAGTTTCCTAACTTACCTCTGCCACGTTGGTGTGCTCATCTATAGAGACAAATATCTTGTACAGCAGTGTCTCAAAGTAGTCTCCTTGTAGCCGGTTCATCACAAAACCTTCCAGGGGCGGCACTGAGAATTGCAAAATTATTATTTTTCCAATTTGCTGCCGGTAACAGGCAATTAATACCCTCAATAATGGCTGAAATATAATCTGATTAGATGGATCACTAAATAATACCATGGCAGGAATATACTCAAATGTAAAGCTCATTCCCAGATCTCTAAATACTCGGGGCCTCCCTGATGTTGGATTTCCAAACCATTACATTTCGCCTTTAGGGTTTGTCGCTCAGCTTTCCTGAAAATCCAAAATAATGGAATAGTTAGACATGGCACGTACCTGCTATGCAGCTGTCATCCGAGATTGGTACATCCAGATATATAAAGCCTTTATTATAAAGGCCTAAAAGAGAAGAAATCCATGTTACAGACCAGTATTTATAAAGTAATGACGTGGTATCTCCGGGACATGCCATCACCTTATGATCAGTGGGGGTCCCAGTCACTGCTTCTCCCTTTACGGTGATCCCCTGACCACTTACTGTGAAAAGGAACTACAGTAAGTGAACGGGGCCAGCGGTACAATCCCATGATTACCTGGGAGCGCTGCTGTGCAAGGAAAAACAGTGAAGGGGCAAAAGAGCTAAATGAAGGCTGTGACAACCTCATTCTCAAGATCGGTGGGAGTCCCAGAGGTCGGATCCCTACTGATCGTACGGTGATGACAGGTCCATGAGATATGATGGGAATATGTTATAAAAGGTCATTGAGTAGTGGAAAGGCTATGGACGCCATAGACATTTATATATCAGTGACTACTCTGCAATATTCATTCCTTCATTCATTTCCAGACCTTCTGATATTCAGTTTGTAACCTGCTCTTAGTTTTAAACTTTTCTCACACAATCGCATCCATCCCAGTAATACCGTACATGCTGGATCTGCATGTCCAGGAGGCTGCTGTCTTCCACTGCAAACCGCCCAATGTCTACAGCCTGTGTGAGCCGCCCTCCTTGGATCCTCCCTCCTCCTTCCCCAAACATACATTGACCTGTACAAGCTCATGCTGCCATCTCTAAGGGCTCATGCACACAACCGAATGCCCTCCGTGAGCGGGCCATATGTCCTGGAGCGGCATACATGGTGCGCACAGCATCATAGGTTACTATGATACTGTGCGCATCATATGATCTTATGAGTGCAGGACAGTAGTCCCGCAGGCGGCCCGATGCACACAGTATCATAGTAACCTGTGATGCTGTGCGCTCCCGTGCGCATGATGTATGCTGCCCTGGGACATATAGCCCGCTCACGGACCGTATGTCTCGGAGGGCATACAATCGTGTGCATGAGCCCTAACACTGAGAAAAGGGAGGAGAAGAGCAGAGAGAGCCATCAGACATAGAAGCAGAACCCAGAGCGCTGACGACAGTATGTCAGATTCAGCAGCACTAGCAGCTAGGTGGAGAACTTCCACACATTCTGCAAAAGCAAAATGGTAGGAAATCTTTTAATGAAGACTAAGGGGCCCATTTATTAAGAGCGACATTTTAGAACCTGTGTCAAGACTTATACCTGGCGGTAGATCCGCCGGAATTATGTAGAGGCGCTGCCTCATTCTCCTCTCTGCTCTGCTTGTCAGGGATTATGATCCTGAATACAGTTGATGAG
Organism: Bufo bufo; assembly: GCF_905171765.1. Lineage (NCBI taxonomy): Eukaryota > Metazoa > Chordata > Amphibia > Anura > Bufonidae > Bufo > Bufo bufo. Next base: position 44,298,156 of record NC_053393.1, on the reverse strand, counting down.
ATCTTCAGCTGAATTTCTGTAGGAATGGAGTTCATGAGGAGACATGAAGGACAGAGAGGACGGACAGGACAGACTGTGGTAATGGAGACTGCATACAAGAGCTGCTGCTCATCAGCCACATCCCCATCTCCTCTCTGTCCTTCATGTCTCCTCATGAACTCCATTCCTACAGAGATTCAGCTGAAGATCATATTAAACTGTATTCAGGATCATTATCCCTGACAAGCAAAGCAGAGAGGAGGATGAGGCAGCTCTTTAGCGTTGAGAAGTAACTTGTCCTCCTATGTGATTAGGACAGGTTTTGTTTGTACTAATAGGACGGCGGCCATTTTATTTCTCCTAATGATTGTTCCCTAGACAAGAGACACATTATAACTAATGAAAGGTATTTGGGAATATATTTATAATAAAGTAATATTTAAGTATTTTCATCTTCTTAATTCCTGGAGAACCCTTTTATGCCTTCCTGTTACTTACTATGGACAACATTGTGCTCCAGAGAACCTGCCAGCTGAGGCCCGGAATCAATAATTTTATCAATCATCTTCTTTTCCACATTGCTGCAAATCTAAAGAGAAGAAAGAAAAACGGAAACTCTTCACTAGAAGTCAATGAAATGATAAACGATAACTAGATAAAAATGATAATAGCACACCAGGAACATGCTATTTAAAAGAGGTGATAAACCTAGAAATGGACAAGGGAAAAAAAAAAAAAGAACGCCTGTTCTGTAAACCACTGACACGGACTCCACACAAAGTCTATGGGACTCACAGGGATAAGGCTGCTTTCACATCTGCATTTTCCTTTCCTTTCTCCGTTATAGGAGCAGAAGAACAGAAAGGATGGATTTGGCACAACTGAGCCGAACGGAGCCTGTGGACCCCATAGACCAGGGGTACTCAACTACTGGTTGTAAAGGTCCACATACCCGAGTCTGCTCGAAGGTCCAAGCTGAAAAAAAAATTTAAGCAGGGACAACACCAGTGGCGTGTAGCACTACATTCATTTTTTTTTAGCCATACCGCCAAGTCCTCCTAATCTCCTTTCTGCCAACCAAACAGTAAGAATGCCCTGTCAGAGCCCCAACTAAACAATAACAAGACCCCATCTAAGTCTTCAACACATTTAGTGTCTGCATGTGGAATCTTCCATGGCGAAATAGATAGTACGATACTACATGTGTCTGTGAATACAGCAATATAGTGAGTGAATGGGATGTGCACCTCAGGCTCACATGCTAGCTAGGACATTACTGCTGAAGTACTGGCAGGACATAACTTCGTAGTGCTCACATTTATTTCCCTCAGGAATCTTAGTAGACTTAATAAAAGTTGCGTTTTATTATCTGGGATAAGAGAGGTCATTAGCCTTAACAGGTTTGAATTGTTTGTTTTCTTTCAGAGCCCCCTAACAATAATGATGCCCCTTAGTGCCCCTCAGACAGTGTGATATCCCTTAAGTGCCCCACAAAGTATGTTACCCCTAAGTGCCCCCTCACAGCAGGGCAATCCATTAGGTGCCCCTCGCACTGAATGAGGCCCTCTTAAAAGCCCCCCCCCCCCCCACACAAACAGTATGATGCACTCTTAAAGCTCCCCTCGGAAAGTGATGCCCCTCATATGTCCCCCCCACAGTATGATGCCCCCTTAAGTAGACTTCACACAATATAATGCCCTGTTAAGTCTGCTTCCCCCTCAAGTCCCCCCCCACACAGTATGATGCCCCCTTAAGTAGCCCACACACAGTGATGTCCCCCATAATAATTTTACACCCTTTAGGGTCCCTCGCCACAGAGTTATGCCCAGCTCCCCACCCAGTTTTGCTCCCTTTAGTGAACCACCATAGAGTTATGGACCTATGGACGCCCTCCCACAAAGTTATGCCCCCTCAAGTGCCTCCACACATAGTGATGCCCCTTTAGGTGGCCCCCAAACACAGTAAAGCCCCCTTATGGATTATGACTGCCACACACACAGTTATGCTTCCTTTAGTGGCACCCACACCATTATACCACCTTAGATGTCCCCCTCAAAGGGTCATGCCCCATTAGATGGCCCCCCTGCACACAGTTATGTCCCCTTTACTGGCCCCCACAGGGTTATGCTCTGCCTCCGGTGTAAAAACTCACCTACCCCACGTTCCACTGACGAACAGAGCCGCTCTACTGTCTGTGGCTGAGCGCAGCAGGCGTGATGAGGTCAGGACATGGCACCTGCATGCGCTGGACTGCTGGCAGCACGGAATGGTGAATCGGGGCGCTGACGGCTCCCTGCTTCACTATTCTATTCAAGTGGATCTGTGTCCTCAGGACTCAGATTGAGATGAATGCGTAATATGCAGGGGTCTGCACAGCTGGTAACCGCGGTCCGCCAGTTGAGTACCCGTGCCATAGACTATAATGGGATATGTTAGATTTCCGTGCAGCCAATGACTGGCTTTGCAGTGATGTGTCCCCCTGCAGCATGTGACCCAGCAGTTACGTGACACATGACCGCTAAAGCCAGTCATTGGTTGCAGCGGCACATGTGACCACGTCTGTACCCCAGCAGGAGGTAAAGAAGCTGGGTACCAAAAGATGCCAAACTGGAGCCATGGCGGAGGACGCATGGCGGGAAGCAGATGGGTAGGACACTTTCATTAGGTCATACACTAAGCGGTACATAATTACAAATAGAAGACTACCCAGGAAAAAAAAAAAAAAAACTTTTAAAAAGGACTGTACATTGGAATTCTGGAGGGAAAGAAGTTACAAATTTTGGCAAATTTTCTTTTTTTTCTTTTCACATGTACTCGCCACTTCATTGTCAAGTTCCACTTCTAAAAGGTAAGTGGAACTTGACAAAAGGGAGTTTGGCTTCTCGCAGCCCGACAAATGTAGTATTATTTAGGCTACAAAGAAACATAATCTATGGCAAAGCTGTGAGCTGCTACAGACTTGACTTTCTGGCACACGAGCAACTGGAGATGCAACCAATTTATGGTTCGGCGCACACCTCTAAGGTGCATTCTATTCCAGTGCACAAAATGTCAAGGCTTAATACATTTTCCCCTATGAACGTTGTGGAAACGCGCATATGTGAGCGCCTGCAACTCCTCTGTGAAACTCCTGTCCTGAGGGTTTGCTACAATGTATCAGTCTGGAGTCCAGAGCATTGCTTAGACTGGATACATTATAGCAGAAACTTACACAACAAAATTTAAATTCACTGACAGCAAACATATGTTAAAAAAAAGGGCAGGGAACTTGACTAGAAGAGAAGTGCTGGTGTGAAGTTCTGGGCTGGTACCTTGATGTCATCTTCAGTGATGTACCCGGCCTGCACCACCCACCAGGCCTCCACTGCTATGTCCACTGGTTTCACTGGCAGTAAGTCACGGGCCGTTTTCCTTCGGAAAAATTTCTAAGGAGGAAGAAAATGTCAGACGATTATCACCACGCAGACAGAAAAGCAGTTTGCATGGAAGCTTAGGCAATGTGGTGCCTTCATAGACACTTGTTACTTTAGACTGGTGTTCCCATTTAAAAGGGAACGTCACGAATTTAAATTCAGCGTCAGTCATTAGAGGTAAGCCTGTGGATGAGAAATCACCTGTTTGTCCTTTCACTGAAATGTTGTACCTATTTATTTTTAAACCTTGCCTGGGGGCAGCCATATTGGATGCACACACATCCTACCTGTGCTTTTCTGTACAGACAGTGCCACAGGTTGAAGGTGCTCTATGACAGCTGCAGTGGATAAGAGTTGAAGGGGTTAACCAGAACTTTCATATTGAAGGCCAAGTATCTGATGGACGGGGGTGCGACACCCCACACACCAGCCGATAAGCTTTTCCAAAGCAGATCTGGCACTGGAACTACACAGATCTGCCCATTGTATAGTGGAAGGAGCGGGTCACTGCAGCATTGCTCCTATTTACTTAAAGGGCCTATCCCATGATTAATGTGAAAAATGAAGATCAGACATCATATAGCACGTGACCATCTCTTTCTAACAAAGAACCAGCCCTGTACCTCACATGGGACCAGAGATCTCCCCGTTCATTGCTCTGCTAGATTTATATCAAGCCGACAGCTCAAGGGGAGTGTCTTATCTGCTGCAGCTCTGGGGGCGTGTCCATGCTCTCCCTATCACAGCTCAGGGGGCGTGTCCATGTGCTCACCCTATCACAGCTAAAGCGGCGTGTCCATGTGCTCACCCCATCACATCTCAGGGGGGGGAAGGGGGTGTCCATGCTCTCCCTATCACAGCTCAGGGGGGGGAAGGGGGTGTCCATGCTCTCCCTATCACAGCTCAGGGCTCAGGGGGGGTGTCCATGCTCTCACCCTATCACAGCTAAGGCGGCGTGTCCATGCTCTCCCTATCACAGCTCAGGGGGGTGTCCATGCTCTCCCTATCACAGCTCAGGGGGGTGTCCATGCTCTCCCTATCACAGCTCAGGGGGGTGTCCATGCTCTCCCTATCACAGCTCAGGGGGGGGGAAGGGGGTGTCCATGCTCTCCCTATCACAGCTCAGGGCTCAGGGGGGGTGTCCATGCTCTCACCCTATCACAGCTAAGGCGGCGTGTCCATGCTCTCCCTATCACAGCTCAGGGGGGTGTCCATGCTCTCCCTATCACAGCTCGGGGGGGTGTCCATGCTCTCCCTATCACAGCTCAGGGGGGGGGGGGGTGTCCATGCTCTCCCTATCACAGATCGGGGGGGGGGGGGGTGTCCATGCTCTCCCTATCACAGCTCAGGGGGGGGTGTCCATGCTCTCCCTATCACAGCTCAGGGGGGGGTGTGTCCATGCTCTCACTATCACAGCTCAGGGGGGGTGTCCATGGTCTCCCTATCACAGCTCGGGGGGGGGGGGGGGGGGGAGTGTCCATGCTCTCCCTATCACAGCTAAGGCAGCGTGTCCCTTTAAAGGGCAGATAGAGGACTATATATTAGTCTCCAAAAAGTGAGAAAATTCAACCCCTCCTTCAGAGACCAAAATGTGACAGGGAAGGAGCAAACAGATGCATGACAAGTCAGACCCCTCAATATCGCAGTGCTATAGCAGAGACTACTAACATGCCGTACCATTACTGGACTGGAAATACCCCTTTCAGAACAATGTGGTGTGTAGCAGATCCCAATAGAACCCATTAAAAGGAAAGTCACATCTCACAATATGACTGGTGGGGGTCTGACCCGTGGGACCCTTCTCTGATGCCGAGAACGAAGGGGCTGCAGCTCTGATTCAGCATTGCGGCCCCTTCGTTGCTTTTCCCTCAGGCCACTCACTGCGCAGGGATTGAAGTGAATGGAGCCGCACTTCAGTTCTCTGCAGGAAAAAGACACAGTGCTAAATCGGCGCTGCGGAACCTTCCTTAAAGGGATTCTGTCACCTCGTTTTCGGTTATAGAGATGCGGACATGCACGGCTAGATCGCCCGCTAGCATGTCCGCAATATACCAGTCCTATAGGGCTGTGTGCTTTTATTGTGTTTAAAAAATGATTTTATAGATATGTGAATGACCCTGGTAAGGAGCCCAAGAGCTGTACTAACCTTCCTGGTGCCCAGCCTCGCCCCCTGTGAAGGAGCCCAGCACCGCCTGCGTCCTCCGAATCTCCTACTTGCTCACAGTTAGATTGCCACGAGCTCACGCATGCGCAGTGCCGGTATAGTGGCTGGGCACCAGGAAGGTTCGTACTGCCCCTTGGGCTCCTTACCAGGGTCATTTACATATCTATAAAATCATTTTTTAAACACAAAAAAGGACACAGCCCTATAGGACTGGTATATTGCGGACATGCTAGCGGGCGATCTAGCCGTGCATGTCCGCATCTCTATAACCTAATACGAGGTGACAGAATCCCTTTAAAGAATGTAGGGGCCTCCGAAGTCCCCCCCCCCCCCCCCCCCCCACACTAATTATAAAATGATGGCATATCCTAGCAATATAGCATTTTATAATATGCCCTTTAACATACACATGGTGCCTTTTGTACATTTCTTCTGGCGTGTCCTCTTTAAGTGAAGTAAATGACTAAACTACGGCCTATTAGGCCCCTTTCACACGAGCAAGTTTTCTGCGCGGGTGCAACGCGTGACGTGAACGCATAGCACCCGCACTGAACCCTGACCTATTCATTTCAATGGGTCTGTGTAGAGGAGCGTTTTTTTACATGCATCAGTTCTGCGTTGCGTGAAAATCACAGCATGTTCTATATTCTGTGTTTTTCACAGCCCTGGCCCCATAGAAGTGAATGGGGCTTCAGTGAAAAACGCATTGCATCCGGAAGCAAGTGCAGATGCAATACGTTTTTCACTGATGGCTGCTAGGAGATGTTGTTTGTAAACCTTCAGTTTTTTATCACACGCGTGAAAAACGCATTGCACCCGCGCTGAAAAAACTGAACAACTGAACGCAATCGCAGACAAAACTGACTGAACTTGCTTGCAAAATGGTGCGAGTTTCACTGAACGCATCCGGACCTAATCCGTCACGCTCGTGTAAAAGAGGCCTAGGGCAGAGCAGGACTCTTCACTGTAATCTGTACATCAGAGAAAGATTCCAAAGGGAATTAGAAGCCAAGGGAATTTCCATTCCTTCCAAGTCAATGAATGGGGACTGGACTGTAAACTAAACAGAAACATCTCAGAGCGCTCGCACCTCGTCACCATCATTTACGGGATATCCCTGGGAGCGGCTGTGAAAAACAAAGGATGAAAAAGGAGGTGACCTCAACAAAAAACGACATTAACCATACGTCAAAGGGTTGTCAAGCCTCATCTAAATAAAGCTTGAAGGGGTTATCTGGGAAATCATTTCGATGACCTATCCACAGTCCCAGCACCCCACGGATCAGCAGTTTCAGGATTCTGCGTCGCTCATCAGAGCTCCCAGTAGCGCAACGGCCTCCCAAGCACAGCGCCGTACATTGTATAATGGTTGTGATTGGTATTGCAGCTCAGCCCTAATGACTTGAATGGGGCTGAACTGCAACTAGGCCATGTGACTGAGGTACGCTGACGTCACATGGTCTTGGAAGAGGCCAGCTGATCGGCGGGGGGCCCGGGTGTCGGACCTCTGCTAATTGCATATTGATGACCTATGCGGAGGATAGGTCATCAATATTAATTCCTTTAAAGGGGTAATCCAGGATTTTATTATTGATGGTCTATGAGTGTGGTGGTGAACCATTTAGAGGCCGGGTGCCTAAACTGCAACGCAAAACCCACTTATTTATTGCAAAGTGCCAACAAAGCAATTTAACCTGAATACTTCGGTCCAATATAGTATATCTTCCATGTACTTTATCATTTAGCTATAATAGCCGGCCTACATTCAGTGCGCTGCCCGTGCCGTTCATAGTGCGCCCTGCGCTGATGAATAGAAGGAAAAGTCTAAGGCGTATTGGTACACCATAGACTTTTTCCAGGGCGCGGGTGCCCACAGAGAGGGCTCTGAGCGACGCCTTGGGCACCCGTGCCATAGGTTCACCACCACTGGTCTATGATGTGGTGTGTCCAAAATACTGTGTGTAGTGGACCGAGCGGGTTACTGCAGCATTCACTTCAATGGGAGCAGCGTGCAATTCCATTATAGATGGTACCAACCAAACCCCGTAGAAAAGAGGACACTTAGGATCAGTGTTAGAAAATCCTGCTACTTACCTTAGATGATCGACACTGGTTCATCAGATCAATGTACTGGTTTCTTCCTATACCAAGGAGTCTTAGGCCTGAAAAAAAGAATCAAATAAAGCATATCATATATACACATATACATACACTGACCAAAAATATAAACGCAACGCCCGGCTGCCTCTCGCCGTGCCGCCGCCGGAACTCTGCCCCTGCCCCAATTATAGTCAATGGGGACAGAGCGGCAGTCCGGGGGCACACGTGAACTAGCGGCAGGATGGATCTGACAGGCTGTTCACCCGCCAGAACAGCCTGCCGGAGTCCCCTGCCGCTAGTGTGAAACTAGCCTAACACAGATTTAGACAGATTTGTGAATATTTGAGGGTAATGGGTCTTTTGTGTATGTAGAAAATGTTTCAAATCTTTGAGTTCAGCTCATGCAAAATGGGACTGGCTGAAGGACCCGGCTTCGCTCGGGTATATTTAATCTATTTCATTTAATGTTTGTGTGTGTCGTTAAAAGTAGGGATCGACCGATATAGATTTTTTAGGGCCGATACCGATAATTTATGCCGATATTCTGTGAATTTTCATTTTTGAAAAAAAATAAAAAATCCTACACAAATCTGCTGAAAATGAATATGTTTATTGTTAATGTGTATTTATTTATTTTTTTTGTAAATCTTTCTTTTTCATTTATACTTAATATTTTGGTGTTGTTTTTTTTACTAACTTTTAGCCCCCTTAGGGACTAGAACCCTTGTCCTATTCACCCTGATAGATCTCTATCAGGGTGTAGATCTCTATCAGGGTGAATAGGACCTCACACTCTCCCTGCTGCTCTGTGCTTTGTGCACACAGCAGCATGGAGCCGACTATGGCAGCCAGGGCTTCAATAGTGTCCTGGCTGCCATGGTAACCGATCAGAGCCCCAGGCTTACACTGCTGGGGCTCCGATCGGAGGAGGAGGGGACCCTGTGGCCACTGCCACCAATGATTAATGGTGGGGGGGGGGCGCACTGCGCCACCAATGTTTTTAATACGGGGGTGGGGGGCGCACTGCGCCACCAATGATTAATACTGGGGGGCTTGGGGGGGCGCACTGCGCCACCAATGATTAATACTGGGGGGCTTGGGGGGGGGGGGGCACACTGCGCCACCAATGAAGATAAATCTCTCATTCATTCATATACAGGAGGCGGGAGCTGGCTGCAGAATCACATAGCCGGCTCCCGACCTCTATGAGCGGTAGCTGCGATCTGCGGCACCTGAGGGGTTAACTACCGTGGATCGCAGCTACCACTCATAGAGGTCGGGAGCCGGCTATGTGATTCTGCAGCCAGCTCCCGCCTCCTGTTCAATTTGAATGAATGAGTAAGATAACATCATTGGTGGCGCAGTGGCCAAAGCCCCTCCTCTTCCCATCTGTCTCTTCATTGGCGGCAGCGGCAGCACAGGGGGAGGAGACACTACTTCCTTCTCCCCTGTGCTGCTGAGGGAACGCGGAGAGCGCTGAGAGCAGCGCGATCCGTGTTCCCCATACGTTATCGGAATATCTGCAAAATAGATGCCGATAACTGTCAAAATCCTGAATATCGGCCGATAATATCGGTAAAACCAATAATCGGTCGATCCCTAGTTAAAAGATATCAACACTATCCACTATAACAATGACATCTACAGCACCCCGCCCCCTTAACAGTGACCTCCGCAGCCCCCCAACCCTTAACACTGACCCCCCCCCCCCACAGTGCTCCGTCCCTTAAAATTGGACCTCCACAGCAGCTCAACCAGTTAACTTTGACCTTTACAGCAGCCTTCCCCTTTAACAGTGACTTTCACAGCATACCATCCACTTGACAATGACCTCCACAGGGGCCTTTACTGGATCGGGGGCGTGTGCTTTTGAACAGCTCACTCTCAGACAGCAGCACAGTACTGTCTGAGTGTGAGCTGCAGGGACAAAGTCACCCTCCCTCCCACCTCTGCAGCTGACAGAAGTTTATTTTTACCTTCATTTTTTCAATCCCCCCGTCGACTCAGGGTTGTTGCGGGGGCGTGGCCTAACCAGATCAAGGGCGTGGCTTAGTGGGGCATGGGCGGAGTTTAAAGTCTTTTGAGGGTGGACACATTGTGGCAGGGGGCGTGTCTGGGCTCCTTCCTGCAAGAGTGACACCCCTCTGGGCACCTTACTGGCTCATTTGCATACCAAATAAACTGGATTTTCAGAGAATAAAAACATCTATTGCTGGAACAAAGGCACATCTGGAAATAAGGTACTCAGTGCTATTAGGCCATGGCTTTACTTCAATAGCTATTATCCTGGTGACAGATTTCCTTTAAAGCTCACCTACAGCAGTGAAGATAAATGGCTGGGTTGTTATGGAAACCTGGAGTAAAACTGTGTATGTGGAGGCTAACGGCCTGCGAGCTTCTATTGGATGATAAGGGTCATGTGACCAAGCTTCTATTGGCTAATGCATTTATTGGGAATATCTCAGGAACGGTACGTATTAGAGAGCTGAGACCAGGTCTAAAACCTTCCCGGACACCTGATGTACCTGTGTGCCAAATTTCGTGATTGTAAATGCGACGGTGCGGATTCCTTGGTGGACATACATACACACACACACATACACTCAGCTTTATTTATTAGATATATATATCTTCTATCATATCCAATATTTTTTTGGCCTAATAAATCTAAAATAAAAAATGGAGCATGGCAATAGGTGTTCATTAAAAATGTCCTATCGATTTGTTTCTACAGCAGCTGTGCGGACTAGGCATCTCCATGGTAACAGACAACAACCTCTGTGTAGTCTGATGCTGCAGTCATACTCCCTTCTAGCTGTCTTCTACCATTTTTAATGATGTCCAATTGCAGCGTTGCTTTAGCATCCCTCTTGGCCAGTCAGCAGCTCTGAAAGGCATCTTGTGACCTACGCTGCAGGACTCCTCAGTCCCCGAATTCGCAGATTACTAAGGCCCAGAAGGATAATATGATACAACCCATGACCAGGATGGCCATTCTTTTTCAGCTGTTTTGGATGGCAGTTTATAAGTGAGGGTAATTATACCAACTAGTATAACGCTAGAGGTGCCGTACTGATTCCGTTATTGTAATTTTCAGGGTCTGGCTCTATTAGACTGAATACTCATACTCACAGTCTGCCGCAGTGAAGTTCGGAAGGGAGTCATAACTTTTTTCACTATTCATTATGTCCTGTAAAAGAAGAAAGAAAAAAATAATAATAATAATTTGCAGCCATATCTGCCAGAGAATCCTCAGTGCAATAACTGGCAGGCGGGACTGGATTCCTTCAGCACAAACAACCAATTATTCACAGTTCATGAAGGATCCTATTCAATGACAGCAAGCAGAGATAAAGAAAACTGTGAGGACCTGATACAGAAAGTACAGCATGGTAGTGGTGCTGTAGTTACCAGCTCTGTCCACTACACAATTGAGGGAGCTGTCCAACAGAGCAACAGTGGATCAGCTTAAGTTTTTAAACCATTTAGGCTACTTTCACACTAGTGTTTTTACCGGATCCGGCAGGGTCCAGCAAAAACGCTTCAGTTACTGATAATACAGCCATCTGTATTATGAACGGATCCGGTTGTATTATCTTTAACATAGCCAGGACGGATCAGTCATGAACACTACTGAAAGTCAATGGGGGACGGATCCGTTTTCTATTGTGTCACGGATGCGTCCCCATTGACTGCATTGTGGGTCATGACGCATCCCAGGACGGAAAGGAAACCGCAGCATGCTGCTCTCCAGTATGGGAACGCAACTAAACGGAACGGAATGCATTTTGGAGCTTTCCGTTCTGTTCAGTTACGTTTTGCCCCCATTGACAATGAATGAGGACAAAACTGAAGCGTTTTTCTCCGGTATTGAGCCCCTGTGACGGATCTCAATACCGGAAAATAGAAACGCTAGTGGGAAAGTAGCCAAAAAAACTAAAAATAAATTTAAAGTTGGGGGGGAAAAAACTTTTCCCATTGACAATGTGAAAAAATCTAAGCAATTTTAAAAAGTGAAACGACATTATAAGGACAAAATATTAGATTATTTATCACAAGGGGTGAACACTGTGTATGTGTGTATATATATATATATATATATATATATATAATAAAATAAAAATCAAGAACTGTTGTTTCATGGTCTCTATACCGTCCAAAGAAAATTGAATACAAATTGATCAAAACAGAAGCCAATAAGAACTACGGCTCACGCTGCAAAAAAAACTTCACGTGTCCATTGACAGAAAAGGCAGTGTTTGGTATTGCATCTTGACCCTGAGGCAATATTAAGGAGATTTATCAAACTGGTGTAAAGTAGAATTGGCTCAGTTGCCCATAGCAACCCATCAGATTCGACCTTTCATTTTTGACAGCTCCTTTGGAAAATTAAAGGTGGAATCTGATTGGTTGCTATGGGCAATACTTTACACCAGTCTGATAAATCTCCCCCTATGCATCTCCATAGTAACAGACTGCAAAAAGTCTGTGACCGGTTATCCTGCAGGCACGCTCCCTTCTATCTGCCCCCTTCCAAACAGATGTAAGAGACAATAGAGGACAGAGGAAAGGGAATGTGACTGCACAGAATTTATCTGTTACCATGGAAACACATTGGTGAAGTAGAAACAAAATGGTAAAAAAATAAAAAAAATAAAAAATCTTTTATCAAGTCAGTGATGCCCTATTTAAATGGAGCAGTCATACTTGTCCTTCAACTCTGTGGGGCTTCCAGAGACAGGGGAGCGCTGTACTTGGCCATCTCTGGCAGTCTCAGAGAGCTGAAAGGAGCAGCACGAATGACCGCCACTCCACTCAAACATGGGACCAAGGTAGGTTTTCGTCATCTACGACGGCCCCAGAGGTCCAAACCCCTCCTCCAGCCCCCGATCAGACACTTACACCCTATCCCAGGGGTCAGCAACCTCCAGCTGTTCAGAAACTACAACCCCCAGAGTGCTTCATTCACTTTTATGGGAGTTAGAATAACAGCCGAGCATGTTTGCATGCTGGGAGTTGTAGTTTCACAGCAGCTGGAGTGCCGAAGGTTGCTGATCACTGGCCTATCCCCTTTAACCCCTTAACGCATTCTGCCGTACATGCACGGAGGGCTGATCGCACTGACCGCGACATAGAAGTGGTTTGCGGCGGGTGAAGGAGCGCATCGGGTCCCCCGACCTGCTATGGCAGGGACCCGATGTGCCCTATACCTTCCACGGCATCGGGAACTGCCTTCTACGGGTGCCCAGGAGATCCAGCCCCAGGCTCGGTCTACTAGGCAACCTGTTAGTGTATGACACTGAGTCATACACTAACAGGCAATGCATTACAATACAGATGTATAGTAATGCATTGCAGAGGGGATCAGTCTCCCAAAAGTAAAAAAAAAAAAAGTGTTTTCAATAAAAAAAAAAAAAAAGTTTCACGTTAAAAAAAATAAAAATAAAAATAAAAATTAACACGCCCCTTTCCCGATTTTATAATATTTTTTTTTACCCACATTAGTTATCGCCGGGTCCGTAACGACCAGCTCTATAAATATAGCACATGATCCACCCCGTCCAATAGACACCTTAAAAAAATAAAATAAAAAAACTGTCAAAAAAAGCAATTTTTGTCACCTTACATCACTAAAAGTGCAACACCAAGCGATCAAAAAGCCGTATGCCCCCCAAAATAGTACCAAACAGTCACCTCATCCCGCAAAAAATGAGCCCCTACATAGGACAATCGCCCATAAAATAAAAACTATGGCTCTCAGACTATGGAGACACTAAAACAGGATTTTTTTTTTGGTTTAAAAAATATTAGTGTATAAAACTTAAATAAATAAAAAAAGTATACATATTAGGTATCGCTGCATCCGTAACGACCTGCTATATAAAAATATCACATGATTTAACCTCTCAGGTGAGCACCGTAAAAAAAAAATCTAATAAAAATGGTATCAAAAAGCCATTTTGTCACCTAACATCACAAAAAGTGTAATACCAAATTATCAAAAAGTCCCCCCCCGCTAAAATAGTGCCAATCAAACTAACTGTCACCTCATCCCGCAAAAATGAGACTCTACCTAAGACAATCGCTCATAAAATAAAAAAATCTATGACTCTCAGAATATGGAGATACTAAAACATATTTTTTATTTAAAAAATGCTGTTATTGAGTAAAACTTAAATAAAAAAATTTAAAAAAAGTATACATATTAGGTATTGCCACATCCGTAACGACCTGCTCTATAAAAATATCACATAACCTAACCCCTCAGGTGAACACCTTAAAAAATAAAATAAAACAGTGTAAAAAAGGAGATTTTTGTAAAACTTACCAGTAAAATCTCTTTCTCGCTCTTCATTGGGGGACACAGAGACCGTGGGTATAGCTATGTCCTCTAGGAGGCGTTGACACTAGTAAAAGCAGTTAGCTTCTCCCCTGGCAGCTATACCCCCTCCAGCCTGGAGAGAGAGCTTCAGTTTGTGTACAAGCAGTAGGAGAAGCAAGCCAACCAAGAAAAACACGTGGAACACCAACCATGTCAAAAGACCCAACAGGGTCCTAACCAGCAACAGCCACAACTGTGGTCGAACAACAATACTGGGTGGGTGCTGTGTCCCAATGAAGAGCGAGAAAGAGATTTTACTGGTAAGTTATACAAAAATCTCCTTTTCTCGCCCAAATTCATTGGGGGACACAGGAACCGTGGGATGTCCAAAAGCAGTCCACAGGGAGGGAAAAAACCACAGACCCATGGAAGCAAGCGTCCCTGCAGGCATCTAAGAACCGTCGCCTGCAAGACCACGCTGCCCAGGGCAGCGACCACCGATGCATAAGTATGCACCGGGTAAATTTTTGTGAACGTGTGTAAGGAGGACCAAGTAGCCGCCTTACACAACTGAGCAGCCGAAGCGCGATTCCTCCGAGCCCAAGAAGCGCCTACTGCTCTGTGGAGTGAGCCGTGACACCTAAGGGCGGAACCCTGCTCCGGGCGCGGTATGTTTCAGCAGTTGCAGACCGAATCCAACGTGCAATCGCCACCTCAGAGGTCGCCAATTGCTAGCGAGGACCCTTCGGAAGACAAAAAGGGGTTCCCCCAACTCGGACTCCTTTCTGATGGATGTGATAGCCACAAGAAAAGACTACCTTCTAGGACAAGAGCCGGAGTGAGATCTCCCGCAAGGGCTCAAAGGGAGAAGACTGGAACGCTGAGAGAACTATATTCGGATCCCAAGGCGGTAAAGGACGGTATGGGAAACCAGAGTACACTGGAAGCTGCCCCAGGATAGAAGCACCAACACCGGACCCATCAAGGACTAAGGGCTAAACCAGGTCCAACCCTGATTGTAGAAAGGATAGGACAGTGGGGAGAGAAAAAAAACGGAGTGAGGGGATGTCCTGGCTTTCACAGAAGCCCAGGAAGGACCTCCAGGTCCGAATAGTGCCTGGGCGATGCAGGATTCCTGGCCTGAATCATAGTGCGGATGACGTCCGCCGAAAATCCTCTCCACATCAGAATCGCGGTTTTAACAGCCACGCCGTCAACCAAAGACCCTAAATGCTGATGTAAGACCGAACCCTGTGAAAGAAGGTCGTCTGAGTGGCAGTAACCAAGGAGAACGAGAAGAACCTGGGTAGGAGGGCCAGGTGAACAAAAACACGTAAGGAGGGAACTCCCGCAAAGGAGATATCAGGGCGTCCACGCTGCATGCCTCCGGAACTCTTGCTCGGGATAGAAAGGTAGGAAGCTTCGAGTAGATACCGTTAGCACACCCGGACCAATGGAAGAAGTCCCTGTAGAAGGAGGGCGCCACAGCCAACCAGTCGGAGGGTTCCCTGTATTGCGCTGGTGCACGCAGAAGAATCAACCAAGCGGCCGAGTAGGGCGGATTGGGACTATGAGAGGTGCTCCTGAGTCCTGACCGGAACAGGGTACGGGCCCAGTCAGTACCGCACGGTCATGATATGTGCTGAGGGGGGCAGGGGCCTGTATTAAATGCTCCCTTTTGGGTTTTTTTTGTATGGAGAAGTATGAAGGGTTACTTCTACAGTAAGAGACCACACTAATATCCAACCCTAAGTTGACCTGGCGCCGGCCTAAGAAAGGGCTGGCCAGGAAGGATTAAAAAAGTGCCTAAGACAGGGGCGGTGCTCAGCTGGCTTCTGGGGGAGGGGAGCAGCTAGGCGGGAGAATTTGCGCCAGTCCGCTGCGCTCCTCTCTCTCTCCCGCTGTAGTTTGAATTGAAGCATCAGAGGTCCCCTCGATTCCTGATTTTCCCCAGTGCCTATTAACCTCCTATGAGCCGTACTGTCGGTCCAGAGGGGGAGTGAGAGGGATAGATTTAGGGGTGATGTGCTCCCTTTTCCAAGATAAGCAGGCAGCCTTGTGCCTTGCTGTGTCCCCCTCAGAAAATCCTGAGCTGTATTTTTAGCTCCATTGGCCCCAGGGAAGAACAATGCCAAGAGGGAGGGAGGGGGAAGAGGTCAATACTTACCTAGTCCCATGTACTCACCTCATCTTCTGTCCCGCCATCTTCACCCTTCCGCTGTTCCAGCAGGGTCACCCCTTCAGCTACTGGCACCGTAGTGGCAGGACGCTGGAAAAAAGGGGCTTGGATGGGTGACCCTTCTGCTGGCGGGATGCAGAGGAGCGAGGCTGCCCTGGTCCACCTTGTCTTCTTGTGGAGGAGGAGGAGGCAGCGTGGCGGACCAACGCTGGTGTGCTCCCCCAGGAGAACAGGGAGGCAAGGCGACCGCTGTTTCCCACCTGAAAGAATAAAAAATAAAAAAAGCTTCTGGAGCTACCCTGAAAAAAAACTGAAGCTCTCTCTCCAGGCTGGAGGGGGTATAGCTGCCAGGGGAGGAGCTAACAGCTTTTACTAGTGTCAACGCCTCCTAGAGGACATAGCTATACCCACGGTTCCTGTGTCCCCAATGAATATGGGCGAGAAAAAGCTATTTTTTTGTCACCTTACATCACAAAAAGTGTAATACCAAGCGATCAAAAAGTCATATGCACCCTAAAATAGTACCAATCAAACCATCATCTCATACCGAAAAAAATTAGCCCCTACATAATACAGTCGCCCAAAAAAATATAAATAATATGGCTTTCAGAATATGGAGACACAAAAAAATCTTTTTTTTCCAAAATGATTTATTATGTAAAACTGAAAAAAAAAAGTAGGCATATTTGGTATTGTCGCGTCCGTAACAACCTGCTTTATAAAAATAGCTCATGATATAACCTGTCAGATGAACATTGCAAATAGCAAAAAATAAAAACAGTGCCAAAACAGCAATTTTTTTGTTACCTTGCCTCACAAAAAGTGTAATATAGAGCAACCAAAAATTATCTGTACCCTAAAATAGTACCAACAAAACTGACACCTTATCCTGTAGTTTCCAAAATGGGGTAACTTTTTTGGGAGTTTCTACTCTAGGGGTGCATCAGGGGGGCTTCAAATGTGACATGGCAAGTTAAAATTATCCCAGTGAAATCTGCCCCTGGCATTCCTTTCCTTCTGTGCCCTGCCGTGTGCCCGTACAGCAGTTTTTGACCACATATGGGGCGTTTCTATAAACTACAGAATCAGAGCCATATATATTGAGTTTTGTTTGGCTGTTAACCTTTGCTTTGTTAGCGGAAAAAAAATGATTAAAATGGAAAATATGCCCAAAAAGTTAAATTCTGAAATTTCATCTCCATTTTCCATTAATTCTTGTGGAACACCTAAAGGGTTAACAACGTTTGTAAAATCAGTTTTGAATAACCGGAGGAGTGTAGTTTCTAAAATGGGGCCATTTTTGGGTGGTTTCTATTATTTAAGCCTCACAAAGTGACTCCAGACCTGAACTGGTCCTTAAAAAGTGGGTTTCGGAAATTTTCTGAAAAATTTCAAGATTTGCTTCTAAACTTCTAAGCCTTGTAACATCCCCCAAAAAACAAAATGGCGTTCACAAAATGATCCAAAATGAAGTAGACATATGGGGAATGTAAAGTAATAACTATTATATGAGGTATCACTATCTGTTTTAAAAGCAGAGAAATTGAGATTTGGAAAGTTGCAAATTTTTTTTTTTTTATAAATACAGTATTTTTCACCCTATAAGACAAACTGGCCCATAAGACGCACCTAGGTTTTTGAGGAGGAAAATAAGAAAAAATATATTTTGAACCAAAAGGTGTGCTTTTGGTGGGTTTTGAACATGGGGTCGCCTGTGGATGGCACACTGTTATGGGGTCGCCTGTGGATGGCACACTGTTATGGGGTCGCCTGTGGATGGCACACTGTTATGGGGTCGCCTGTGGATGGCACACTGTTATGGGGTCGCCTGTGGATGGCACACTGTTATGGGGTCGCCTGTGGATGGCACACTGTTATGGGGTCGCCTGTGGATGGCACACTGTTATGGGGTCGCCTGTGGATGGCACACTGTTATGGGGTCGCCTGTGGATGGCACACTGTTATGGGGTCGCCTGTGGATGGCACACTGTTATGGGGTCGCCTGTGGATGGCACACTGTTATGGGGTCGCCTGTGGATGGCACACTGTTATGGGGTCGCCTGTGGATGGCACACTGTTATGGGGTCGCCTGTGGATGGCACACTGTTATGGGGTCATCTGTGGATGGCACACTGTTATGGGGTCATCTGTGGATGGCACACTGTTATGGGGTCATCTGTGGATGGCACACTGTTATGGGGTCATCTGTGGATGGCACACTGTTATGGGGTCATCTGTGGATGGCACACTGTTATGGGGTCATCTGTGGATGGCACACTGTTATGGGGTCATCTGTGGATGGCACACTGTTATGGGGTCATCTGTGGATGGCACTGTTATGAGGTCATTTGTGGATGGCACTGTTATGGGGGATCATTGTGGATGACACATATATAGCATCTTATCTAATGTGTCATCCACAGATCCCCGATAACAGTGTCCCTGTGTAGTGAATGGGGGCCGGCATCTGGTTCTGTAATGGCAGCGGGGCCCGATGCAGTCACTGTATTCTACTACACCGGGCCCCGCTCACTGTAGTATAATCATATCTAACTTGTGGGTATTGTTAAAGTATTCAAATCATCTTTAATCCAGCGCTTGTAGTACTTACTACTAACTTCTTAGCAGTCAGGAGGCCAGGCGGGCGGGCGCAGCGTAGCTCAATACGTCATGCACTTGCGCCGCCTGCTTCATTCATAAAGTGGGCGGAGCAGGCGCGTGACGTAGTGAGTTACGCTACGCTGCGCCCGACCTCCTGACTGCCAAGAAGTTAGTAGTAAGTAGTACAGCGCTGGATTTAAGATGATTTGAATACTTTAACAATACCCACAAGTTAGATATGATAATACTACAGTGAGCGGGGCCCGGTAGTAGAGTCACTGTGACTGCATCGGGCCCCGCTGCCATTACAGAACCAGACGCGGGCCCCCAGCCCCTCCTCCCTCTCAGCCGATACACCCGACGGTCGCAGCATTCGCCCTATAAGACGCACTGCTATTTTTCCCCCACTTTTATATACGGTAAAAATGAAATATTTTGACTCAAATTTACCACTGTCATGAAGTACAATATGTGACGAGAAAACAATCTCAGACTGGCTTGGATAAGTAAAAGCGTTTTAAAGTTATCACCACATAACAAAGTGACACTGGTCAGATTTGCAAAAATCAGTCTGGTCCTTAAGGTGAAAAATGGTCCGGTCCTTAAGCGGTTAAAATAGCAAAAAATTGGACATTTACTATACGCCAACACTAGGGGGTGACCTGGCTTATAACGAAGTTCACTCACTCTTATTTCTAGGACCTTGGTGGCGACAATAGATTGCAAGCTTCATGGGTAGGCCTGCAGCAGAACACCAACGTATCGGTCATCCTACAAACCACAGCTCCTGACCGTCAGCCACTGCGAGGTCATATAAAGGTACACATAGACTTCTTACCTCCATTATGCCGACATAGTAGGAGAAGGGGGTTATCCGGAGCCCTTTCACCATGATATCGGACAGGTGGTAGGGGTACAGCATCAGATGCTCCCTGCTGTACTTCAGGAGATCCTCGTAATATCTGCGCTCGTCCTTCTTCACATGTTTCACTGGACAGAGAATAAATACGTCATCAGGTATACAAGGGGTGACGTCTAAGGCTACTTTCACACTGGCGTTTCTGGGTCTCACAAGCGGACCATGTATTTTCTGCGGATCCATACGGTCGTGTGCATGAGGCCTAAGGCCGAGTTCACATCACTCTTTAGATATCAGTTCTTCTGATCTGTCAGAAGAAAAACAAAAACAGGATCCTGTAAAAAAAAAAAAAAAACGGATCCTGTTGCACGAGTTGGCATCCGTTGCAGCCATTTCTGTCTGAGATCCGTTTTTCTAGATGGAAAAAAAAAAAGTCCAGCATTCAGGAATTCCCCCCCCCCCCCCCCCCCCCCCCCTCATCTAAAAAAAACTCTCAGGTGGAAATGCCTCAAGCGGATGCCAATTGATGCAACAGGATCTGTTTTCTTTTTTTTACAGGATCCTGTTTATTTTTCCCTCTTCTCTTGATGGTCGCAAACTGTGATGTGAACTCAGCCTTAGGGCTCATTCAGACGGCCGTACGCCATCTGCAAAAATGCGGATCAGTTTTTTTTTGCGGATTAGATGCGGACCCATTCACTTCTATGGGGGGCCCTTTTCTTCCATTCTACGGCTCAGCAAAACAAATAAAACATGTCCTCAGTGAAAATCAGGACGTGGCCCCATTGAAGTCTATGGGTCCGCAAAAATGCAATCCGATTTTTTTGCGAACATGCTGAACTGTCTGCAAAAAAATAAATAAAATGGATCTGCATTTTTGCGGACAGCATATGGCCGTCTGAATGAGCCCTTAGGGATAAGTTTTAATCTTGCTACAGCCCCTTTAAAGTGTAAAGTGTATTCTGATGAGACATTTATGGCGCATCCGCAGGATATGAAGCACCGCTATGGAGGGACAGCACCTCTGGAAATCTGGAGGGAGATTTAAAGGGGGTTTCCGACATTTTTTTTTTTTTTATTTACGGATCACCTGTCCTCTGGATAGGTCATCGGTTTTTGGTACGGGACCCCTGTCAATCAGCTGTTAGAGAAGGCACTGTTGCTCGCAGTACCGTTTTCCCTAGGCCATGTGACAACGCGTTTATTGGGCGCATCGCCTAGGAGCAGCTCGGCTACATAGAAGTGAATGAGCCTGAGCGGCGAAATCAATCACAGCCGCTATACAATGTACAGTGCTGTGCTTAGTGACCAATGCTTCTCAAACAGCTGATCGGCGGGGGTCCTGGGTGTCGGACCCTCACTGATCCGATACTGATGACCTATTCAGAGGATAGCGTCATCAGTAGAACAAAACTGTTGGAAAACCCCTTTAACGTCTATGCCACCTTCACATTCATTTTTTTTTAAAATGAAGCAATTTTAGATATAGTCTTGACTTTAAAAAAAAATTTTTTTTTAAATACAACCTTTGACTCCTATGTACAGCTATGCATTTCCATGGTAACAGACTACACAATTCCTCTGCAGTCTGCTCCTGAAGAGATCGTGACGGCAGCAGCTCCACAGGGTTTGTTACCACGGAGACAAACAAGGGTCGCAAAAAGGTTTTCCAGGAAGTATAATATTGATGACCTATCAATATCTGATTGGTGGGGGGGGGGGGGTCCGACCCTCCCGCCGATCAGCTGTTTGAACAGACTGCAAGGCTCCTCGCAGCACAGCGCCCTAGATTACATAGTGGCTGCGCTTGGTATTGCAGGCCGGGCCCAATCAGTTGAATGACACCGAGCTGCACCAGTGAATGTGAGGTCACTGGGCTAGGAAGAGGCCGCAGCAAACAGCTGATCAGCGGCGATGTGGAAAGTCAGACCGCCACAGTTCAGATACTGAGGACAGGTCATCAATATTTTACTCCTGAAATACCCGTTATTGCAGGGAAGAGTAAGGCAAGTCTCTGTTCACATCACATTCATGTACACACTGGACGTATCACCCATAGGGTCCCACTGTAACATGTTTTTGTACTGCACACCGCTGTATGGAATGGCGCCAAGGACAGGCTATTGGTCAGAGTCTGACTATAGTAACCCTACGGACGTTCCCCATGTATATCAGGGCGACACGTGCTAAACGTACATCAGACAAGTCCTGCAGATCCGGTCTGAGACCGCGGGAGGAGAGGAGACTTTATACGTCAGATCAAATCCAACGCCGTAGTGAAAATCGCTATCTTCATTGTCTGAGCATATTGGGGGTAGTACTCCTGAGGTCGGCTGCTTCCTCCACAGCAGAAGTAACCTGCAGATAACCCCCCGGCTGCCGCCCGGAGAGCTGGCACATGTATAGGACAAGCGCCTGGCATCCCTGTGTAATGGAGCTCGGGGACTAATCCGCCGGCAGGTGGCACATTACATGCATTTCCCGTGTGCGAGAACACAGAACGTACTATAATGCACAGAGTCAATAAGCTGGAGGACAGCTGCTGCAGGAGAACGCGAGGCCAACCATAGCTAACCCTGGTGTATCAGCCGACCAACGCGGCAGCTTTCATCTAAAGAAGAGGCCAGCTTTTTCAAACCAATCCCTTGATGGACTTTGCAGTACTTTCCCAGGGACACCAAGTTCTCTTCTACTATCACATTCAAAGCTAAGAGTAAAACTTCTGCTGACTGAGCCCCCGGACTCACACTGCACAGTCATGGGCACTGACAGCTCTCATGGAGTCACTGTCATCTCAGAGAATAAAAGGCACAAACCAGCATCTTTGGATATGAATGGAGAACAAGGTGAAAAAAAGAAGCTGCTCAGCAGAGCGACGCCAGCCTCGGCCTAACTCCCTTCACAGACGGAGGCATTCGCTCCTGGCAAAGAGTGCGCAGAGTTATAGCCTCCTCCAGCAGAGGGCGCATGATGGGAGGGTTTCAGAAATATGACCACCACTGAGGAAACAATGATGACCTGGCGGCAGCTGCTACTACTAATGGGGTGAAGAGGACATCCTTACCGCTGCTACTACTGGGGGGAAGGGGGAACTGCACTGCTGCTGCTACTACTAATGGGGGGACTGCACTGCTGCTACTACTACTGGGGATGAAGGGGGGACTGCACTGCTGCTGCTAATACTGGGGGAAGGGGGACTGCACTGCTGCTACTACTACTGGGGGAAGGGGGACTGCACTGCTGCTACTACTACTGGGGGAAGGGGGGACTGCACTGCTGCTACTACTGGGGGAAGGGGGGACTGCACTGCTGCTGCTACTACTGGGGGTGAAGGGGGGACTGCACTGCTGCTGCTACTACTGGGGGAAGGGGGGACTGCACTGCTGCTACTACTGGGGGAAGGGGGGACTGCACTGCTGCTGCTAATACTGGGGGAAGGGGGACTGCACTGCTGCTACTACTACTGGGGGAAGGGGGGACTGCACTGCTGCTACTACTGGGGGAAGGGGGGACTGCACTGCTGCTGCTACTACTGGGGGTGAAGGGGGGACTGCACTGCTGCTGCTACTGGGGGTGAAGGGGGGACTGCACTGCTGCTGCTGCTACTACTACTGGGGGTGAAGGGGGGACTGCACTGCTGCTGCTGCTACTACTACTGGGGGTGAAGGGGGGACTGCACTGTTGCTGCTACTACTACTGGGACAAGGGGGGACTGTACTACTGCTGCTGCTACTACTGGGGGGAAGGGGGGACTGTACTACTGCTGCTGCTACTACTACTGGGGGGAAGGGGGGACTGTACTACTGCTGCTGCTACTACTGGGGGGAAGGGGGGACTGTACTACTGCTGCTGCTACTACTGGGGGGAAGGGGGGACTGTACTACTGCTGCTGCTACTACTGGGGGGAAGGGGGGACTGTACTACTGCTGCTGCTACTACTGGGGGGAAGGGGGGACTGTACTACTGCTGCTGCAACTACTGGGGGGAAGGGTACTACTACTACTACTACTGCTGCTGCTACTACTACTGGGGGGAAAGGTTGGACCCCACTGCTGATTCTTCTAATGAGGGGAAAGGAAAGATCTTACTGCTGCAATGATTACTGGGGGAAAGGGAAGACCTGACAGAGTAGGGGAAGACCCTACTGTTCTTACTACGGCTGGTGAATAGGGAGGGCCCCTGCTACTGCTAACACTGGGGAAAGGTGGGAGGGCCATGCTTCAGTTACTACAGGGGTAAAGGGGGAACGCTTTTGCTGCTGCTACTATTATTGGGGAAAAGCAGAGAGATTGATACTACCACTATGGGACCCTGCTGTTATTACTACTGGGGGGAGGGGCTTGTGCTACTATGATGGGGGGGAAGGTGGAGCCCCACTGTGACCACATTCTGGTTGTAAAGTATTTGTAGTACAGATCCACCAGGAAGGAGATACATGACAGCCCCCCTCACACTGCTCTCCCACTTTGGATGTTGTGGGAGAAGTGCTTATGATACGTTCCACGGTTGGGCTGTGTGAACTCTGCCTGACAGTCTGCAGAGCACGCCATTGCTGGCTGCTATTAGGAGAATTTAGAGACAAGGATTGAGGATCTGGAGACGTCTTCCGGGCTATGAACGGCCATGCTTGGTATGAGCGGAGTGTGGCTTGTCCGCAGGGTTTGCCCTTGACCATGTTGTCCTATGTAAACTTCTCATATCATTACGACGACGGCGTCTCCTTCACGTGACCGTCCAGCTCATGTCTGCTGTGGCCGAGCCCTCCTCATACAGCAAGACCCCCCAGACCAGCAGTCAATGCCCTGGATAATAGTTGGGGGTCTCGTCCCCAAAACGATTCCTAATAAACTAGCACAAGATTGATTAAAGGGGTTTTCCCATGTGGGACAATGGGGGCATATTGCTAGGATGTCTGATAGGTGCAGGTCTGACCTCTGGGACTCACACCTACACCGAGAACGGAGCCCTGAAAGTGGTGGAGGGCGCACCGCGCATGCGTAGCCGCCCTCCATTAATTTCTATGAGGTCATCGAAAATAGCTGAGCACTGGCTCAGCTATTTCCATCTGGCCCATAGAAGTTAATGGGGGGGGCGGTGGCAGTGCATGCGCGGTGCGCTCCCATTCACGTCTATGGGGAGAGCGCTTGGTGGTGGCTGGACCGGAGTCCTCCAACCACCACTTTTTGCCGGCTCCGTTCTCGATATAGGTGCAGGTCCCAGAGGTGGGACCCACACCTATCAGACAATGGGGACACAACCAGGGTTGTGCAGTATTAGGCCGGGTTCATGTCAGAAGAACAGAAAAATAAAGAAAAAAAAACGGATCCTGTTAAAAAAAAAAAAAAAAAAAAAAACAGCTCCTGAGCATCAGTTCTGCACATTTGGTACCCGTTTGAGCCATTTCCGTTTGAGATCCGTTATTTTAGACGGGAAAAAAAAGTCCTGTATGGAGGAAAAATAAACAGTGATGTGAACTCGTCTTTAGAAAAATATAGCTGCCAACTTCCAAAAACTGTGCCACACCTCCCTATAGGTAGTATGTGGTATTACAGCTCGGCCTCATTCAGTATAATGGAGCTGAGCTGCAATACCAGACACAACCTGTGGACAGGTGAGGCGCTGTTTCTGGGAGAAAGCAGCCATGTTTTTCTAATCCTGTGCAACTCTGGTGATGAATCCCTACCTGCAATCTATGGGGGGCCCGCCTTGTGCCACTTAGGGCCTTTACGACCAGAACATGGTTATTACTATTTATTTTTTCACATGATACTGAACTCATGTTTTTCTACGGGCACGGGCACACATGTACGGGCACTGCTCTATGCTGTTGCAATGCATTGTGTGTGGTGGGCACAATGGTCCGGGTTGGCTTTGTGGAGGTGAAGGGTTACTTTTGAAAAATTGGCACCAGCCTGTGCTTTTTTTCTGGCCTCCTGAGCAGCCGCTAACCTTTATTATGGCTCCCACAAAGCATTTCGCCAACTGTCTGTGTAAAAGGGTCGGAGAAACCCCGGCAGCCACGGGCCTGGAAATCTCCTGGTGTCCTCAGAATTTTTGGGTTGTTTCTACTGAGCTCTATGCAAGTTTTTGTGTCTATGTCTACAGCAGTGATCACAACCCTGACTATCAACCTGTTGCACAACTACAACTCCCAGCATGCCCCGACAGGAGTAGTTGTGTGTCCCCTTACCCAAATTACTCCGGTAGCGCAGCTGGTTCCGGATGCTGTAGAGCACAACCTGCTTCTCATATTCCTTCTGCGAGTTTCCCAGACTCTAAGGAGAAGAAGATTTCCAGGAGTTACAGGAGAAATGTCCTACCACAGGAGAAGACTTCTATCACACAGGAGGTGGGAACGTTTACTTTACAACGTAGTAAAGGCTGGCAGGCTGACCGGCGGGCAGGACAGGCTGAAAGGCTGGACACTGGGCAGGTGACAGATGACAGGCAGGACAAGGGGCAGGTGACAGGCAGGACAAGGAGCAGGTGACAGATGACAGGCAGGACACTAAGCAGGTGACAGATGACAGGCAGGACAAGGGGCAGGTGACAGGCAGGACAAGGAGCAGGTGACAGGCAGGACAAGGAGCAGGTGACAGATGACAGGCAGGACACTAAGCAGGTGACAGATGACAGGCAGGACACTAAGCAGGTGACAGATGACAGGCAGGACACTGGGCAGGTGACAGGCAGGACACTGGGCAGGTGACAGGCAGGACACTGGGCAGGTGACAGGCAGGACACTGGGCAGGTGACAGGCAGGACACTGGGCAGGTGACAGGCAGGACACTGGGCAGGTGACAGGCAGGACAAGGAGCAGGTGACAGATGACAGGCAGGACACTAAGCAGGTGACAGATGACAGGCAGGACACTGGGCAGATGACAGGCAGGACACTGGGCAGATGACAGGCAGGACACTGGGCAGGTGACAGGCAGGACACTGGGCAGGTGACAGGCAGGACATGGAGCAGGTGTCAGGCAGGACACGGGGCAGGTGACCATTACCTGCTTGATGTTGGCCGGTAGTTTGGCCCATGGGTAGTTGTGTCGGATGTGGAACTCCACGTCAGTGTTCATGGTGCCGCTATAACCGCACCTCAGAGCGGAGCGTGCACATAGCGCGTTACCGCCTCATGGCTCCCGGTGTCAGCTGCCCCGCTCTCCAGTCCCCTCTATCTACTGGAACTTCTCGGTAGGAAGTTACTTCCTCATTGGAGAGCGACCGGGTTGACGAGCGTGACGTCACTTCCCATAGGGGCAGGGTTTCCAACATTTACGTCACACATTTTCTACCACTAGAGGTCCAGTTGTCCCTGGTTTTCCTGTCTCTGATCACAGAGGAGGCCATGTTACTGTATACTGATGTTATCTTGTAGAATTGTTGGTAGGTGTTCAGGTCATCAGGAGATGACCATGTAGACGGCAGGACAAGTTTATAAAACGTCCAAAAATAAGTTCTTTGTTGCCATTGGCAACCAATCAAAGTGCAGCTTATATTTCCTATTCTGGGTTTGAAAAATTAAAGCCGAGACCAGAAGTGGTTGGAAACAGTGGCGCGGGCTGTGGTACGGTATTTCCATAGCTCCCATTCACTTGTAGTGGAGATGCGACACCGCCCGCTCCACTGTTTCTCAGAGGTGGTTACAGTCTAGAGATTAGATATCGGTGGGATTCCCAGAAGTGGGACTGGCCCTTCTGCATCCAGTTGGAATGTATCATTCCCCTTAAAACTTTTTATTTTGGCTTTAAAAAAGTCGCCAGACTCCGATGCCATTGTGACTTTTTTTAGTTGCAACTAGCACTGTTACGCTGCTCTCGCCAGTTTTCTCAAAAGAGAGCTAGGTTATGGTTGGGACCATCAGCCCCAACACCTTCATCATTATTTATGCCAGAAACTGGGGTAAATAATGGCTGAAATCTACGGCGGCTCCGAGCTCCTCCGGACTGCGGACTGCCGGAGGAGGCAGGTAATTGCCTGCGCCTCATTATAAAAGGCAGGCCTCCTACTGCAGCACAGGGCCCGTTGTCCTTGATAAATCAGGGACTTTGTGTTTGCTAATTTTTTAAAGGGCTTATCCAGTTATAGATAATAATGACCTATCAGGGTTGCCAACCATCCAGAAATTTCTAGACAGTCCGTAAATACAGGCGACTTTTTTCCTATGTCTTCGTTGTAATACTGTATGGAGTTCCCGTTCCGTACAGTATTAGAATGTATTAGCTCCCATGAGCCGAAGTTATTACTTTGCGAAGTCTTGCGAGACTTTGTGTAATAATTTCGGGTATTATTACTGAAAAAAACCTTAATACCGAACTCAGGTTCGGTTCCTAGTGGTACCTTGGAACGGAACCAGAGTTTGGTACCAAGTTTTTTTTTTACAGTAATAATTAATTCCCACAGTTACACTCGTGCGACTTCGTGAAGTAATAACTTCGGCTCATCGGAGCCAATACATTCTACTACTGTACGGAGCAGGATCTTCGTACAGTATTACAAAGAAGTTTTTAGCGTTTCGACTTCGGATGTACCATCCAAAGTCGATTCGCTCATCCCTACTGGTGACCTGTCCTTAGGCTTATATTAGACGAGTAGATCACACAGGCTATTGTCGGGGGCGAAGCGTTCCTTCCCGGCAATCGCCTTCTCTTCAGTGGAGGAGACCGCTGCTATTACATGCAGCGGTCTCCTCCACATTGAGGGGAAGAGCGATTGCTAATGCCATCGCTCGTCGCCATACTGAATCTGCTGGCAGCAGACTGGGATTACGCAACGCCATCTGCCGCCGGAAAACAATGATTTTACCGACTGCCAGATGAACGAGTGTTTGCTTATTCATCAGGTAATCAGCGGCAGAATTACACTGCCAGATCATGGCTAACGATTATCTACCCGTCTAATATAAGCTTTAGGCCTCTTGCACACAACCGTATGGCTTTTTCAGTATTTTGCGGTCCGCCAGAAATACGGATGACGTCCGTGTGCATTCAGTTTTTTGCGGAACGGAACAGCTGGCCCCTAACAGAACAGTCCTATCCTTGTCCGTTATGCGGACAATAATAAGACTTGTTCTATGTTTGAACGGAGCTAAATTGTTGAAACGGAAGGCATACGGAGTACCTTCCGTTTTTTTTTGCGGAGCCATTGAAATAAATGGTTCTGTATACAGTCCGTATACGGAACGCAAAAAAAGGAACGTAAACGGGGGAAAAAAACGTTCGTGTGCAAGAGGCCTTAAGATAGATCATCATTATCAGATCGGCAGGGGTCCGAGTCCCGTCACCACCGCCGATCAGCTGTTTCAGGGAGCCCCCGCTTAACGGGCTTACCAAGCACAGCGCCGTACATTGTATAGTGGCAGTGCTTAGTATTGCAGCTCAGCCCCATTCACTTCAATGGGACTGAGCTGTGACTAGGCCATGTGACTGATGCAAGGTGATGTCACATGGCCTAGGAAGAGGCTGCATGCTCATGGAGCACCCGACCTCTTCTAACAGCTGGTGTTGGACCCCTGCAAATCTGATATTGATGACCTATCCTGAGAATTGGTCATCTATATAAATTATCAGAGAAACCCCTTTAATTTCTTTTCTCATTTCAAAAAATTGGACATTGTGATTTTGGCCCAAAAGACATAAAACACTGTGCTCTGCCGCTAAATGAATACACCTGGAGTCTGTGTAAGGCCTTGTTCACATGTATGTCGTGGGTCACCTCCATAACAAGCCAGGATGTTGTGACGCCGGACAATGGCGCCCTATGGACTCCATTAACTTGGGGATAAGGATGGATCGCCGTGCTTCGAAGACAAGATCCTCCACCAGCAGTGTGAACACAGCCTTACACTTTTAGAGACATTTTGGGGGCACACCACTGTTTCTTCTGTCTTGTTAGGTCTCATTGGACTTCATGTTCACCCGTTCTGGGTTGGCACAAGTTTTGGGCAGACGTTGTTCATGTAAAGCTATATTAATGGCGGCCAGACGACAGAAGAGAGTTAGTATGTCATCTCCAGACTTATCCTATAGCGCCCCTCTGTGGGGGACCGAGCTGATATCTTGCAGCCTGTGTTTCCATTACCAGCCTGTAGAGGGTGACATTATCACGCTCATACTTTGAACTTCCTCTATTAGAAGATATTCATTTTGCATATCCTCATTATATCACATTTTACGCATCCTCTATTCAGTTGCAAAGGTCTCTGAGGCATAATTTCTGATTCCAAGTAGAAACAGCAGCCCCAATATGAAGAGAGGACGTTCGACTGTGCAGAGTCCTTGATGCAGCTGCTGCCATACAAAACACGTGCACATTTATACACCACCGGGTGTGTAATGTCACAGTCTAGGGCGGGAGTGGTGGCAAGTACTTGTGGAGCAGGATGACCACATGGCATAGGTTGTGTCACAATCGGTCAGTCATGGTAGAAAGGTCTATGGAGAGGCTGGGTGCCATCCTTTTCTCTGTGTTCATCCAACATAAAGGAAAATCCCTGAGCCTGATAATAGGTTTCTCTGACTCAGTATCTTCCCCATTTATTGTCCAATTGTCCTTCCTCCTCTTTTCTTTTGTTCTCTTTCTACTCCTTCCTTTCTTCACTACCTTCTCCTTCCATCCTCCTTTCTCTTCCAACTCCTTCCTTCAGTCTCCTCCTCCTCCCTTTGTATTGTTCTCTTCTAAGTCGTTCCATTCTTCCTTCTTTGATTTCAACTATTTTCTTTCTTCACTGCCCACTTGTCACCGCCAGCACTCTGAGAAGGTCTGGCAGATGTTCTTCTGTACCTCTTGCATGATGTTCTTTGTTTTGGTTTCACTTTCTCATCTCCTTTCCTTCTCCCAGCTGTCACCTATTTACACTAATTGCCTCCCTTTATATTCCCTCCCATACTGCCTCACTTTGCGGTTTATACTACTTCCTGGATTGAAGTTTTCACTGCTGGAGTCTTCTGCTGCTGCTTGTTCAGATAAGTCCTTTCATGTAATGTGTTTCCTTGCTGGCTTGATTCTAGGTGACCCTGACTCCCTCAGTATTAAGTGCAGGGAGCCGGTGGTCGTGTCCCCTCACTATTATAGGGTTTTCAGGTGTCACACAGTCTAGGTACGAGGGCATGCAATCGTCTACTTCTGAGACCCTTGTATGTGCTTAGCAGTCAGGATGAGCTCTTAGGGTTTTATAGGGGTCACCTTTATGCTCCTTAGTTTGGGATCAAGCCAGTCGGATGTTTATCCATAACTTCCAGCTATCTGCAACATCATCCGTGACACCACTCCTTCCTTCCTCTCCTATCTTTCTACTCCTTCATTCCATCATCCCTTCTCTTCCTACTTCTTCCTTGTATTCCTAGTGCTTTCTCCCTTCTCTTCCTACTCCTTTCTATCTCTTAGTACTTCTTCCTTCTCTTTCTGCTTCTCTCCTACTTGTTCCTTATTTTCTACTGTTTCTACTCCTCCTAAGTCCTTTGTTTTCCACTTCTTCCGTTCTACGCTACTCACACATTTTGCTTTTTCCCCTTCCCTACTTTCCATTCTGAATCTTAATTTGCTCACCTCTCCTTTCTTTATTTCTTCCTTCATTCTTCCTTCCTGTAATATGCATTGGGTGTGGACCCAATTAACCGGTCTGACTTTGGGCTAGCCCTGAGGACGTTCTCCTGGTGAACCTCTGATATTCACTCTTTAACCCCTATACTGGGATCAAGTCTTCACTGCAGGGGACCTGCAGCAGCCCAGGAGATGCTGGAGCGCAGAATGGGAGTGGCTCCTGTTATAACACAGTCTGTCACAGTGGCTGTCCTCTCACCGTTGCTCCCTAGGGCCAGTGTAGCGCAAGAAGGCACCCTTTCTTCCCTTAGGACAAACCCTTGTTCTGAAGCTCCTGCCTGATGGTAGCTTGATGCCCGTGATGTTAGGTGCTTGAATAGGTACAAGGCAGGGCGTATAGCCTGCAATGTCCAAAGTATGGCTTAGGAGTCAGTAAATCAAGCTAAAGGTAGATCAAATGTCTCTTTTCCTAAAGGGGTTGTCCGGGTTCAGAGCTGAACCCGGACATACCTCCATTTTCACCCCGGCAGCCCCCCTGACTTGAGCATATAGCACTAAATTGCGCAGGGCAAAGGCATTTTTTGGACATCCGGTGACATACCGGGCTCTCCATGGGGCTGCCAGGAAGCCCGGTGACATCACTGGCATTGATGGGCAGGATTTAGCAATGCCCTAGCCTGTAAAACGGCTACAGCATCACTAAAGCCCGCCGATCAGTGCCGGTGACGTCACCGAACACACTACTGGGCGAAAGCTTCTGCCTGGCAGTGTGTTATGATAAACAAAAGAGCCCCTGCCCGAGCAAGGGAGCGCATCGGAGCATGAGATGATCCGATGCTAGCCTCAGAAGGGGCTGCCTGGGTGAAAATAAGGGTATTTCCGGGTTCAGCTCTGAACCCGGACAACCCCTTTAAGTGCCAAATGGGAGTTGTAGTACATTCAACAACAATGAAGCACAGTTCTGTCTGTACACAGTGCAAACCCTTTCTCCAGACAGCAAGGTATAGAGGCTGGCAAAGAGGCAAATATTGCCACTCTTGGTATGCTATCTTGCTAAAGTCTCTCTCACTAGAATCTCTAGGTGATAACTGTAATCTGGCAATTATGGCTGGAGTGTCCACTGCAGGATACAGGTCTTTAGAGGCACGTCTGGCCAGGACGTGGTTATGTGTCACAGGTGTCTTAACTGTAGTCCCTCACAAGCAGCAATGTCTGGTTAGCTGTAGTCTCAAATTATCTTGCTGACTCATATGCTCGGTCATGCAGATTCTAAGTTCTTCTTTAGTTCTTTCTCTATTTCTTGTTGTAGCAGAAGCAGGAACTTTCACTGAGATCGGTTAGTCTCTGGATCCTGAGGCCTAAGTGCAGCGGACCGGACCGCAGGGGCAGTATGTGAGTGCACGGTGGGCTGATGGGGGTAGTAGTCGTACTCACGGTTTTACAGCTCCCTGGGTCGGCGTGCAGTGATGAGGAAGACAGCACTAAATCCTCCGGGGCACTCTCTATTGCAGTGAACACCAGCCAGATGGAAGTTGAGGTGCCCTTGATGGTAATGGGTACGCTTAGGGTGCTTTGGTGGCTGGGCCCCTGTTTCGTGATGCCAGCACCAATAGGTGAAATTAGGAGATAGAGTAGAATGATGAGAGAGGCAGTAGTTCAGGCATGCTCAACCTGAGGCCCTCCAGCTGTTGCAAAACTACAACTCCCAGCATGCCCGAACAGCCTACAGCTATCAGCCTACAGCAGGGCATTGTGGGTGTTGTAGTTTTACAACAGCTGGGGGGCCGCAGGTTGAGCATGCCTGCAGTAGTTGAACCAAACAGGAACTTTACTTGTAAATTGTAATTTTGCAATAAGTATCATCCAATAGCAGCACTTTGTCATACATCAAAATGGTAGAAATGCAAATCCCAATAGCAGGCTCAGTGAGGTGGTGTAGGTAGGTTTCCAGCTCAACTGTGTAGGAGTGATGATCTTACTATACTTGGTTCCTGATCTTGATCTGGTTACTCAGCCTTTCAATATAGTGTGGATCCTCTGTAACTAAATATTCAGCACTCAGCAATTCAGCAATATTCTTCAGTGATTCAGCAACCCATGGCAGGCAAACTCTCTCTCATGGCAGGCAAACTCTCCGCTCCATTCAGTGGCGACTCTAGGATCAATATATAGGGGGGGCACAGAAGATACACAGTCAAAAATGGGGGGGCACTAATAATTTTCACCAGCTAATCATACTACTGAAAAATACTAAAGCAGCCGCTTCCCCTGGCGCCGGGGTAATATAATTAAGGGGTATCAGGGTACATTGGGTTTAATATAACTGAGGAGGTCTATCAGACATTATAAAGGGGTAATATAGCTTACATTACCCCTGTATTACGTCCCTGATAGGATAGAACTCCTTAGTTATGTTACCCCTGTATAATGCACCCTGATACCCCTTAGTTATATTATATAACTAAGGGATATCAGGGTACATTACACAGGGGTAATATAACTGAGGGGTATCAGGGTACATTATACAAGGGTAATATAACTGAGGATGGCTATCATAGGACATTATACAGGGGTAATGTAAGCTATATTACCACCGTATAATGCCTGATAGGCCTCCTGAGTTATATTACCCTGTATAATAATGTACCCTGATACCCCTTAGTTATATGACCCCGCCGGGATCATATAACTAAGGGGTACCTGGGTACATAATTATACAAGGGTAATATAAGTTACTCAGGAGGCCTATCAGGCATTATACGGTGGTTATATAAGTTATATTACCCCCTGTATAATGTACCCTGATACCCCTTGGTTATATTACCCCCTGTATAATGTACTCTGATTACCCTCAGTTATATAACTGAGGGGTATCAGGGGACATTATGGGTAATATTATAACTAAGGGGTATCAGGGTACATTATACAAGGGTAATTTAACTGAGGAGGACTCAGTGCTATCAGGGGACATTATACAGGGGTCCTTAGTTATATTACCCCTGTATAATGTACCCTGATTACCCTGTTATAGGGGTATCAGGGTTGAGGAGGGGCTGGGCACAAGCAGGCAGGCCATGAGGCGAGGTAGTGGGGGTACATACTTTTTTAAAAACTTTTTATTCTTACTTTGTTTTCTTCTTAGCTTGCCTAGGGGCCGGCCAGGGCAGGGCCAGGCAGAGTTCTTGGGAAGTTGCCGCACACAGTCCTCCTCTCCTGTCTGAAGCTGGGGCCTGGGCTGGACACAGACACTAGCAGACGCAGTAGCAGAGCTGCAGAACAGAAGCAAGCGTTCGCGCGGGCGGGCACACAGCTTTACGTGGCAGACATCCCAACCTGCAAAAACCCATTTCAGGGAGGTGCACTTCTCATTTCAGGGAGGTTTTCTTTTTTTTTCTTTCACAAACTTTTTATTACATTTTCCAAACATATGAAGTATCTGCACACTTTGCTCTATGGTGTGGAGGACTGGGCTCATCACCCTGCCCCAAATTATCATATTTATGTACATGATTAAAGGGATTCTGTCACCACCTATAAGCCCTGTGAGCTAAACATATGCTCATGTCCAGGGTGGCATTCTGATTTCTAAGGTGGCCTTATAAAAGCTATTTGTGGCTTTATTCTGCAGAAAAACAGGTTTTACTAACCTGTCAATCATTGAATTAAGGTGCCCAAGCAGGGGAGGTCTGTGGATGCATGGTGCCCAGCCGCACGCATCGCCGTTCGTGCCCAGCGCCGCCTTCAACTCCTCAGTGCCGCCTCTCCCTTCCTCCCCCTCCTCCCGCTTTGAGATCCCGCGCCGAGAAGGGGAC
Source organism: Bufo bufo (assembly GCF_905171765.1). Classification (NCBI taxonomy): domain Eukaryota; kingdom Metazoa; phylum Chordata; class Amphibia; order Anura; family Bufonidae; genus Bufo; species Bufo bufo. The sequence goes on along the minus strand of NC_053393.1, from coordinate 44,263,187 downwards.
ACTGCTACAGGTTGCCGGAAAGGTTTACTGCGAGTAAACTAGAGATGGGAAGTTCGGATCTTTCACATGAATCGGTTCATTTGATTCAGTTCATTCAAATGAACCGATTCATGAATCGAATCTTCGGTTCACTCGCTGAGCTGACAAGAAGCAAGTGAACCGAAGCTTAGGTTGCGCAATGCGCATGCGCGGATGCTTCGATTCACTTGCTGACTCGCTGAGTCGGCTCTTGGTCTGAGTCAGGAAGTTTATTCTTTAAAACCCTGTGTGTAATTATCTACCCCACTGTAGGAAAAAAAATCAAGCATCCAGGGGTGTGAATTTAACACTGGGGTAAATAATATAAATTAAAATGGAGGGTTAAATGTGTAAATGTATTTTTAAAAAAACACATCTCTCTCAATAGTTATATAGCTACTGAATGAGACAGAAGTTTCAGAAGAAGGGATGCCTTTAACATATATATCTCCTTGAGAAGCCAATTTGACCCTAAAGGGTTAATTCAACCTGTAATCTAAACTCTGTGTCATCTGTCACTTCTCTTATCTCTCTGCTCTGCTATCAGTAAACCTTTCCTGGATATAAGGGTGTCAGGGAGCCGCTATCTAATAGCGGGAGACTCCCTGAACCTCCGGGAGACTTGAGATCCCTGACGTGGTGACGTCAACTCTGCGGCTGCCGCACTCCCAGCCTGCGCCCACCCTGCACGCTCTGCCTCCGCTGGGTCCGAACGCCGCCCCATCTGTCATGTCTGTGTATGTTGTCTGTGTTGTGATTTGTGAATCACTCACTCAGTAGTGCGGGCTAGAGATGGGAAGTTCGGATCTTTCACATGAACCGATTCATGAATCAAATCTTCGGTTCACTCGCTGACTCTGCTGACATGAGACGCAAGTGAACTGAAGAGCTTAGGTGGTGCGCATGCGCGGATGCTTCGATTCACTTGCTGACTCGCTGAGTCGGCTCTTGGCACTTGGTCTGAGCTCTGACTGAGTGAGGAAGGGAAGCGGACAGTACTCAGGACAGAATGCATTGTCCCCCACAGTGACAGTCTGACAGTACAACCAAGTGAAGTGCATGCACAGGGAGAACTGTATGTGCTGATAACAGTAACACTGGCTGATAATAAAACAGTCCACAGTCCGCACAGACATCACACAGGACGATAACTAGTGTCAACCCACCCGTAGTTATAGAGCTACTGAATGAGACAGAAGTTTCAGAAGAAGGGAAGCCTTTAACATATATATCTCCTTGAGAAGCCAATTTGATCCTAAAGGGTTAATTCAACCTGTAATCTAAACTCTGTGTCCTGTCACTTCTCTTATCTCTCTGCTGACTGCCCCTTAACCTTATCACTGCTGCAGCCTGGTCATCAGCCTCAGTGTAAACTGTTCCAGTGACTCACGGTTCTTTTAACTCAAAGAATCGAATGAGTCTCTAACTAAGGCCTCATGCACACGACCGTTGTTTTGGTCTGCACCACATTGTGCGGCTCGGGCGCGGACCCATTCACTTCAATGGGGCCGCAACGTTGCTCCGTTCCCCGGCCCCGCAAATAAAATATAACATGTCCTATTCTTGTCCGCAAAACGGACAAGAATAGGCAGTTATATCAATGCAAAATAGCGGAAGGCACACGGGCGGCTTCCGTTTTTTGTGGATCGGCGGTTTGCGGACCGCAAAAAACAGCACGGTCGTGTGCATGAGGCCTAAGTCGGATCTTTACATTCTTTTAACCTGTGACTCATTCGATTCTTAGACTCCCTCCTGTACAGTGTGTGACTCAGAGCTGCTTGCCTGAGCTCTGATTGGTTGCAGGCCAGGGTGGGCGGAGAGGGGAGGGGCTGGCTTCCACTCTAGGATCAGATTACACTCCTCCCTCCCTGCTGCCAGCTCTCTCTGCTCTGCTATCTGACTGAGCGGCTTCACACGGATCAGCTCAGTCAGAGGAATCGACTCCTCCGGTTCAGTGAACTGAATCCATTCAAAAGAACGATTCGTTCATGAACCGGACATCACTAGTGCGGGCGGGCGGGCGGGCGGGCGCAGCGAATCAGCGGGGGGGGGGGGGGGGAGACACCCGGGGGGCAAGAAATGACCTGGGGGGGGGCAATTGCCCCCCCCCCCCTTGCCCCCCTGTAGCGACGCCACTGGCTCCATTCTTTGAAAAGGTTGCACAAGATACAGTAATTATTCTCGTAATCCCCGGAAGGGATCCCTGGAAGGGGTATTACAATAAAGGACTGTAGTCTTGGAGTACAAAGTTTGCAGTAGTATGGCCCCCTGGACTAGGCCCAGGAGTACAGAGCCAAGTCTGTCTCCTCTCCTCTCCTCCTAACTCCTCATCTCCTAATCTCTCTAAATTCCTGAGGCTGGCCCGTAAATGATGTTACAGAGACCTCTAGTGTTGGATGTATGTAATGCATTCAACGGCCCGAAATAGAAATTTAGCAGCCGTGACAAAGGATACTTGCACCCAACCCATCTCCCCTGATGCCAGTATGCCTTATCCCAGACCTTCTAGATAAAAGTAGTAGGGACAAGCCACAGATATGGTCGCACCTAACATCAATCAGGTTTAGGGATGTCACACCTGAAGTGGAATCTTCCATTCTTGAAGTGCTCCCAAGCGCAGTCGTAGACTCATCTGGGTTTTTCCTCATGAAGTCACATATCAGAGCTGTGTGCGGGGAACTGAAAGAGCAGTACTCTGTCCGTGGGCATTTGACTGAATTTGAGGAATTGATATGCTCACCAATTACTGGCACAAGGAAAATTGCAAAGCTCTATCCTTTGGTGGTAGGCCTGGGCGAATCACTGAAACCACTATATCTTAGGGAGTGGGAAAAAGAATTGAACAAGGTTCTTAATGATGCTGAGGTCAAAAGAGTGCTAGCACACTCGCATGGATTCTCAACATGTATTCGCCTACAGGAGAATCATTTCAAAACGCTATCAAGATGGTATAGAACCCCTGACTTTCTCTTCAAGAGGGGATTAACGGAAGCGAGGGAGTGCTGGAGATGCGGAGGAGGAGTTGGCACATTATCACATATTTGGTGGGAATGTCCCCGCATAAAAAAGTATTGGGAAGAAATAGAAGTAATAATCCAAAAATTTACAACACCAAATTTCAAGCTTAAACTAGAAACGATAGTTTTGTCTCTCCCCACATCTGAATATAAACCATCCAAGAGGAACCTAGTATCCCATCTTCTTGCAGCTGCAAAAATAATAATTCCTCTACACTGGCTGGACGCAGACCCCCCCTCCGTATCTGAATGGAAGGCCAAGGTTAATCAAATTTGTAGGTTTTAAGAGATGAGCAGTTGGATCAACAGGACTCATGATAGGTATCTGGAAATGTGGGGCCCATGGATATCTCTGAAAGAGGCAACTCCTGGTGATAGCAACTCATAACTTAGGATAAAACACAATGGATCAAGGTCCCCCCCCCCCCCCCTCCTCTTTCCCTCCCTGTCTTCCCTGTCTCTCTTCTCTGTGGTTTTTCTTCTTTCTTTATTGTCTAATATATTTTAATGATCTGGCCTATTATATACGTTTCCCTTTAATAGCACCAACAAAAGTGATTAAGGGATTGTATTAAACTATCCAACGCTTTTTCGGTACTCAGCCTCCCTTGCTATGAGACGTATCCATGACTGTACAAGATAAAGAATCCGGAATTGTTAATATTCAGACCATTGTCTGATACTCAGCTGTAATAACAGATGTTGATTCTTCATGGCCATGCATGTATGTCATGTTGCATTGTTCTTCTTATTGAAAATTTAAAAATAAAGAATATATAAAAAAAAAAAGGAAATGCATAAAATGGCATGAAATGACATATAGCAATTTGGAGTGCTCCCAACCAACTGGAGTGGGACACTACATAAGGAGCACAAGGACTTGCTTCCTTCACCTCCTCAGCCATTCCTGATATTTCAGGTGTGACGTCGCAGAGGCAGGGGATCACTGGAGATGAGTAATACTTCTTTTTAAAAAAAAATTCAACAATGTTGGGATTTTTTAAATCAAATTCACCTTCAGTAGAGATTTTTTAGAGCTAGTATTGAGTTGAAGGAGAGAACTTTATAAATGTGTGAGCTCCCCTTGGTGGCAGCTGCTGCAGAAAGAATTTTATTATTTAAAGGTTTTGTGTTACCCCATAATCCAAAATAAAAAGAGAATAATGATGTAAAATAAGAAAAATAGTAGACGCTATTGTGGTCTCTATTCCGTTGCTCCAGAGATGACGTGTCTGCACCGTATCTTGGTACTAGGAAACAGGTCGATGCTCTGGGAGACAATGTCATCTGCTGGGGCTGCCACTAGGGGGCAGCTGTAGGAAGAAAAACTTATTATCATTCACCTTAGGCTCTGGGAGGATTCTGGAGTACTAGGAGCTAGGTTAACACCCCTGTTAATTTCTCCGATCTATAGCAAGGGCTATTAAGATGAGTACTACTTGACATGTAAGCCGCTGTATGTAAGGCCTCTTCCACATGGCCGTTGTGGTTCCTTTCCGAGCATTGGGGACCGCAATTTGCGGTCCCCAATGCATGGGCAATGTTGTGCGGTGGCCGGGACGGATCCAGACCCATTTTACTTGAACAAGTTCTATTTATTTGCAGAACGGAAGCACGGATCGGAACCCCACGGAAGTGCTTCAGTGGGGTTCCGTTCCGTGCTTCCGTTCCGCACTGCATCTCCGGATTTGGGTCCGGGAATAGGTCCGCATCCGTGATGTGGAATGCACACGGCAAGGGCACCGTGTATTGCGGAACCGCTGTATGCAGCCCGTGATACAGCCACGGGAACACAACGGCTGTGTGAAAGAGGCCTAACGCTCAGGGGGTCAGGCAGCACATATAACAGATCAGATAAGGATGCCTGTGATCCCAGTCACTATAAAGAATACGTGGGAAAGATCGCTCACAGGCCACCTATGTTATTTTAAACAGGACACAAGGGGGAAGATCCAACGGCAGCTGTCATGGAAACTGACACAAAGTACAGCCGGTTCCCTGGTACTGTCTATTTGCACAGCCTGATAAGGGTAATATAGTCATTTTCCTATCAGATACGGTAATTCCGTCATATCTGACCACTCCCCAGTCCATGAATAGACCGTCTGTGCTCTGAGCTGTGGCTTCCACCGAACAAGTCATACATTTTTCATCAAATTTAATACATTATAGAAACAGACATTTTAATCCATGTACCGTAATTACCCATCAATAAAAAATACATTTTTCAGACTGTAAGGTTAATCAGATTTTGCATTGTGCAGGTCCATTGCATGATTTACCTCCTTTAGATGTCCTCTCTGAAGGCCGGGACCATGGGAGTAGAGATGGCCTTGCGGTTCGCCCGGCGGTCGTTTCGCGGTGAACTTTGTGCGTTCGCAATTCGCCGAACATGCGAACATATGGCGATGTCCAAACGGAAAATGCAAATGTGATCGCACACTACATCCAGCACTCTGCCCTCCATGCTGGATGAGACATTGGTTTATATTTTGGCCAAAGCATAGTAAGCCACTCACCGCGTCAAGGCTGTCTCATGAGTGGTCCCTGTCCGTCAGCGCCATATTCTTTTGCATTGTGCCGAACTTTGACCCATGACACATCCATCAGGTGGTACAGGACAGCCAATTGAGACGTTTCAGCACATGGACATACCCCCACCCTATAACAGAACCCGATCTGGCAGCCATTTTACATTCAGTGTTTTGCAAGTGTAGGGAGAGGTTGCTGTGTGGAGCAGGGACAGACTGTTAGGGACACCAAACGCTAGATAATAGGGCCACAAAAGTCCTTTTAAGGACTGGTATAGGTGTGCTATCGATAGGTGTGATTTACTGAGGGGTGTGATATACTTATAATATACTTTCTAACATAGGAAGTATATTATAGTGCATTTGTATTGTGCAGCAGTTGTGTGCGGTTCTGCTGCGATACCGCAGTTACATAGAGGGACAAACGCTATTGGAACAACTAATTGCAATGGGTGTGATATACCTGTTGCCCCCCAAAAAACTGATTGAGGGGTGTGATATACCTTCTTCCACAAAATACTGATTGAGGGCTGCGATATACCTGTTGCCCCAAATAAACAGGGTGGTGTGATATAACTGTTGTGGCAAAAAAAATTATTGAGGGGTGTGATATATCTGCTTCTACAAAATACTGATTAAGGGGTTTGATATACCTGCTTCCACCAAATATTGATTGAGGGCTGCAATATACCTGCTTCCACAAAATACTGATTTAAAGCTGCGATATACCTGCTTCCACCAAATATTGATTGAGGCCTGCGATATACCTGCTTCCACCAAATATTGATTGAGGCCTGCGATATACCTGCTTCCACCAAATATTGATTGAGGCCTGCGAGATAACTGCTTCCACCAAATATTGATTGAGGCCTGCGAGATAACTGCTTCCACAAAATAATGATTAAGGGGTTTGATATAACTGATACCACAAAATATTGATTGAGGCCTGAGATACACCTGCTTCCACAAAATACTGATTAAGGGCTTTGATATACCTGTTTCCAACAAATATTGATTGAGGCCTGTGATACACCTGCTTCCACAAAATACTGATTAAGGGGATTGATATACCTGCTTCCACCAAATATTAATTGAGAGTGCTATTGCATTTGTATTTTTGCGTTTGTATGTGTATTTCGCCATAGCGATGTGCACCTGCATACAGGGTAGTGTTGACTGAATCCCCCACATTTTTTCTTTGTAGTATATATTGGAGGCGTGGCAATCTCCATGCAGTCATGCACACCTGACCAGTTAGTCTGCCCTGGAGGCTGGTTTTAAAGTCAGTATAAAACAGAGTCTACTTTTACAGCGCCTACCAGTAGCCATTTGGCTCCAGGAGAAGTATATAGTGGGCTCAGCATGCATGTTGGTGCTTGCATCCCTGGATCCGATGAAAGCTGTCACGGCACCGGACGGGGTTAAAAGCAGAGTGTGCCTGGCGTGCATGCTGTACCTGCGCTCCCTGGACTTTGTGTGGCTATCATGGCCCATAAACAGGTAGGAACTAGTGTTAGGGACCACTCATAGAGGCGACCTTGACGTGGTGAGTGGCTTATTACGCTTTGGCCAAAATGTACACCAATGCCTCATTCAACATCCAGCATAGAGGCAGGGCAGTGTGCTGGTTGCAGAGTGCTATTGCATTTGTATTTTTGCGTTTGTATGTATGTATTTCGCCAAACAGGGTTGTGCTGACTGAATCCCCCAAATATTAATTGAGGCCTGAGAGATACCTGCTTCCACAAAATACTGATTAAGGGGTTTGATATACCTGTTTCCACCAAATATTGATTGAGGGCTGCGATATACCTGCTTCCACCAAATATTGATTGAGGCCTGTGAGATACCTGCTTCCACAAAATACTGATTAAGGGGTTTGATATACCTGATCCCACAAAATATTCATTGAGGCCTGCGATATACCTGCTTCCACAAAATACTGATTAAGGGGTTTGATATACCTTTTTCCACCAAATATTGATTGAGGCCTGGGATACACCTGCTTCCACAAAATACTGATTAAGTCGATTGATATACCTGTTTCCACCAAATATTGATTGAGGCCTACGATATACCTGCTTCCACAAATACTGCTCTTCTCTAGGGACTTAGTCACAGGGTCATTTTGAAAATGACAGGCAGAGGAGGAGGAAGGCCGTTCTGCAGGGATGGTAGGGGTCGGGCAGGTGCACCAGGCCGGAGGCTAAGTGGGAAGTTGGAGAAGGCGCGTAGGATTACTTCAAAGGACGCACCAGAGTTGGTTGAGTGGCTCATTCAGCCTTCCGCTTCTGCACCCTCCTCATCCTCTGTATCTGCACCCTCCCCACTCTCTGCTGTGTGCACCCCCAAAGACACCACCACCACCATAGCCCCTCCACTCGAGTCAGAGGAATTATTTTCCAATCCATTCCCAGACCTTACCGATGCGCAGCCATTCTTGACATCGGATGAGGAAGAGGAGGTAGCAACGGCCGCCACCTAGCAGTCTGATGAAAGTACAGAGATCAGCCCGAGGGAGGTCCCCGCTGTTGCTACCTACTCATAGATCTCAAATGTCAGTAGTGAAGGTGACGATGATGTGTTGATGGACGTCACGTGGGTGCCCACAAGAGAGGAAGAGGAGGGGAGTTCAGAGGGAGAGACGGAGCAGCAGAGAGGGAGGAGAAGGAGGAAAAGCAGGCAGAGCTTACAGTGCACAGGAGGCAAAAGGCAGACTGCAAATGTATCTAGAGCGAGCCATCCACCATGCACGGTCACTTCTGGCGCTCCCAGGACGCCGGCACATGGCTCCGCAGTGTGGGCTTTTTTTAACGTGTCAGATGCTGATAATAGTGTTGCCATCTGCAGCCTGTGCTGTCAACGCATAAGTCGCGGTAAGCCCAACACTCACCTAGGGACGACCGCCTTAAGAAGGCACCTGGCCTCCCATCATCGAGCCCAGTGGGCGCAAAGCCGTCAGAACCCACAAAGCCACACTCCTGGCGCTCCACGTCCTGCTTCTTCTCCTTCTCCTCTCTCCTCCTAATTATCCCCCACTCCACCGTTCCGTCGTCGCATTCATCTGGCAGAAGACAGGCTTCCGTGGCCCAAATGTTTGAACGTAAAAAGTTGATGATGCCGGATAACCCTCTTGCCCAACGGCTGACCGCTGGCTTGTCGGAACTGCTATCCCACCAACTATTGCCATATAAACTGGTGGACTCGGAGGCCTTTAGAAAATTTGTGGCCATTGGCACACCGCAATGGAAGGTCCCCGGAAGGAAATATTTCTCCCAGAAGGGCATCCCAGAGCTATATGGCCACGTTCAGCGGCAAGTGAATATATGGCCAAGATACATCTGACCACAGACATGTGGTCTAGCAAACACGGGCAGGGAAGGTACATAACTTTTACTGCCCACTGGGTGAACCTTCTGAAGGCCGTCAAGCATGTAACCCGTGGCACCCGTGTGGATTTGGTGTTACTGCCACGGATTGCATGCAGGCCTGCCTCTTCTTCTCCTCCTCCTACTCCATCCTCCGTCTCCTCCTCGGCTGACTCATCCTTTTCCACTGCTACCGACTGTTCCGCTGCACCCCCCAAGCTCCACAGAACCTATTCAACGTCCCAGGTGAGACGTTGCCATGCTGTGCTGCGGCTGTTGTGCCTGGAAACCACAACAGTGCCAATCTGCTGAGCATGCTGAAACAGGCCAAAATGACACACGTTCTGAACTTAGTCGTGCAGCGATTCGTTGCCAAATAACCTGGGGTCCAGGACATCTTGCGGCAGGCAAGGAGGAGACCGAGGACGACTTTCTCCTGGGCGATGAGCAGGAGCCAGGGCGCTCCACAGCTTCCAATTTAGTGCAAATGGATTATCTGAACGGATCCGTCTGTCACGACCATGGTTATGGTCGTGACTCCTGATCCGCATGCTGTTGCCTGCGGTTTGGTTTTGGTCAATCACATGGTGAGGGCGGCTGGATTGTTGCCTCACGTGTGGTTGCCGCTGGCAACATGTTTGTGCTTTGCAGCTTGCTGCAAGCTGCATGCGGTTACACCTGGCAACCTGCGTTTGTAGGTGTGCCTTTTTATATATCTGGTGTGCACGAAGTTTGGTTGTGTGCACTGGGATGGTTTCCCTTCACTTGTGGCTGCCCGAGGTAACGTGGTGTTTTCTGTACATGTGGTGGCGGTGTCTCGGCCTACTGGCTGACTCCCAGGACACGGTTGCCACGCATGTCGTTGCCTGCGGTAACAGCTGCAGAGTGATAAGGGTTTGTTCACTTCCCCTGTATGTGGCTGTTCTCCCTTCCCTGGTGTGAGAAGGGTTAATTCCCTTCCTTATGTGTGAACACTGGGTGTGTCCGTTTGTGGGTGTGGCTACATGGGCTATAAAGCCTCAGTTGAGACCTGATGTCTGAGGGGTACTCCAGCCTTGTTTGTAAGCTGGAGGCACCCTCCTGGTCCCTTATTCCATCTGCCAGTGAGGGCCACCCTTGTGGTCATAAATTGTGATACACGATGTTATGAAGATGTGTCTGTGTTATGCTTATTTATTGCAGCGTATGGTTTCCTGGGTTCCTGTGTGGTGTGTGCTCTGTCTCTTGTGTTGTTGTGGACAGCAGCACTTATACTTGGGTTCCAGGCTCTGTGTCTGTGGCAGGTAGGTGTGGTACTAGTTGCACTTACCTGCCATTGCCATATATCTGTTTCTGTTCCCCCTGCAGCCCGGCCACTTTAGACTCTTGTTACTCCGTGTCCAGGAGGAACAGGTGGTCTACCCAGCTCCTAGTTCAGGGATCGGCGGAGGGTGAGTAGGGATCCGAGGTTCCTGAGCATGAGCCCTCCTACCTTCAAGGTCGGCTCATGCAGCTAGGAGTTAGGGTCAGATTAGGGATGCATTAGGAGGTGACCTGCTCCCTAATTCTGTGGTCCTGGCCGAGCAGCCACTAACATCTCGTGGCATCGCACGGCTGAGGGTTTTCCCCATCCTCAGCCGTGATACCGTCTGTGCAGATCCATGACGGATCCGCACCAAACGCGAGTGTGAAAGTAGCCTTAGTGCAAATGGGGGCCTTTATGCTCCAGTGTTTGAAGAGGGACCCGCGTATAAAAAGTATAAAGGTCAAGGACCTGTACTGGGTCGCAACGTACTTAGACCCCCGGTACAAACACAAAATGGCGGACATGTTACCAGCATCACAAAGGGCTGGCAGAATGCAGCATTTCCAGGCCTTGCTCGAGAGATACTGCATTCTTCTGTTGCGGGTGCTGGCAGAGAAATTTCCACCCACAGCGAAACAGGTGTGGGTACCAATCCTACCGCACCTGCAAGAAGAGGGCAGTTTGAAGATGTGTTGGTCACTTTGGATATGAGATCATTCTTGCAAGCAACCCATCGACAGCTCCGGATCCAGCCTCAGGGATTGCCTAAAACGACAGGTGTCCGACTACATCGGGTTACCGGCCGATGTGGACGCTCTGAGAAGTGAGGAACCCCTGGACTACTGGGTGTGCAGACTTGACCTGTGGCTAGAGCTGGCACAATTTTCCATGGAATTCTTGGCTTGCCCCTCGTCGAGTGTCCTGTCCGAAAGGACGTTCAGCGCAGCAGGGGGTATCGTGACCGATAAGTGTACTCGCCTAGTTCATGACAGTGTGGACTACCTCACATTTCTAAAAATTAATGAGGCATGGATCTCGGAGGAATTCAACACCTGTGATGACCAAGTGTAATTGAATTTCCTCATGCCAGCCCACACATGTCCGCCACCACCCAGAACAAAGAATGGTCCTTGTCTTATGTATATACAGCGGCATAAAAGGCCTTTTCTGTCAGGTGAATGCCTAATTTTTGGGGCCTGTACTGGCCGACAGTAAAATTTGTATCCAGTGACCGCCTAATGTACCTCCAGCCATATCATCACAAGTTCTTTACTGTCCGGTGAATGCCTAATTTTTGGGGCCTGTACTCCACTGGCCTAAAATAAAATTATTCTAGGCTCCAGCAGGGCACATTTTTGAGAGTTTCCCTTTAAGACGCATAAAAATAGCCCCTGATTAAAATACATATTTTTTGTGGGAATTTTTGCCAATGATCCCACTCTGGTATGTCAGTGTCCATGTTGTGGGACTATTTGGGCACTTCTAGTAAGTATTTGGTGCTTGCAAATATGATCTGAATTTTTTTCAGGTTCGCCTGCCATTAAAGTCAATGGGGCCCGCCACGAACACGCCCGGTTCGCGGACGTTTGATCGCGAAGGCGCATTCGCGAAACGTCCCGGCCAATGTTCGTCCATCACTACATGGCAGTGCGGATAGGATGGTGCTTTTACGTAACATATGCAAGCATGACCACCGCTGTTTTATTGCAGGGTGGTCGTAACCATGGAAAAGAACAGTGTATAATGTGTGGGGATTCGCTCTGGTAGTTGGGATAGGCGGGTGCAGTATAGAGGCAAAGTACAAGTTCATAATTCAAATGTCCGTGTTTATTCACACATAAGGTCAAACAAAAACACTCTTTGCAAGATTGGTGTTTGTTCACACCAAGTAGAAAGTTCGTGCATAACAAAGAAAGTCACCTTGTCGGCGGTTCTGCCTCCAGCAGTCAATATGCAGGCTTTAGGTGGCCTGCTCTCCCAACACACAGGTCTCAGCTTTTCAGCCCAGCACAGCGCTCAGTTCCCACACCAGCCATTGCCAGAGATCCTCTGTCAGAGAGAGGTAATCACTTACACCTGACACTGCTGGCTTTTTATTTTATAGGCCAGTCAAGACCCGGCCCTGAACATGGGAAGTAGTCACCCACCCATCACTTTGACTACTCCCAGTAAGAGCCGTCCGAGATCAGATATGCAGCCATACTAAAATAGCAGTGTCAATCAGCATTAGCTGCCGCTGACACCTAATAATACTGGCTCTTACTTCACCGAGGCCAGGAACCTGGTGACACATACCTTCTGTCAATGACGGACCCTTGCGCCTTCCTACAAATGTGATTGAAAAATGAATCCAGCTAGCAAAGGAGGCAATATGGACAATCACAATACATTAGTAAGTGGCTTGTATTAACTTTCTCTACATGGTAAATGCCATTTGCTGAAGTGAGACCACCCCTTTAAGATAGGCCATCTGCCTTCCAGGGTCTATGCAGTCTCTTCATTCTAACAGGAAGGCCCGTAACGTTGCTCTTAGAGCCTCTCGTTCAGCCACAATTGCAATACTATCATCTCTCTTCTATTTTCCATACTTTGCCATGTTTTGTCAACTTTTGCCAAAAGTCGCCTTAAAGGATTTTTTGCAGCAGTTCATACTTTCAACATGGATGGGTGGGTTAGAGCAGCATAGTCACAGTCCCTAGATTTTTTGGATGGTCATACAACTCTAAAATCCAATTAGCTCCCTTGTGCCTCTCTATGCACTGTGCCCACCAGGAGGAACGGGGAACTTAAAGTGGCCCTGGAAAAATAAAAATAAAAGTGGACCCATTTTGTAGGCAGGTCCAAATTAACAGAAGGCAGGGCAACACAAGTAGGCAGGGTCAAAAATACTGTTCCAACAGAACCAAATAACGCAGTGTAACACAATATACTGCCCCACAAGCTTGCCCTGTGTGGTGGTCATCAATAGCTATCATCTTTTGTCCTACTTCTCCACTCCTCTTTAAGATATGGTGCTTAGGAGGTGAGGTGTGGGCCACAGCAGTTGAATTCAGGAGGGCATGTGCGGTCGCTGGTTAGGTACATGAGTCCCTGATTTTCACAGTGACTATTACTGCTGAGAGCTCATTATGTACCCGCTGAGCGCCAGAGAGGAGGGCTGGGTGGCTCCCTGGGGCATCGGCCCACTGGGAAATTTCTCTGTAGTGTCTATGGTAAACCCACCCCTAATGCCCACATTGCGCCAGCTCAGCTCCTCGATAGACAACTGTTACTGCTGATTGTGCATTACTCTCTCTCCTTAGGGGCTATCAGAGACTGGACCCAGATGGTCGATGCTGCCCAATCATTGCCTGGCCATGCCGACTCTTTCCCCTGTCTATGTGGACCATAGCAGCCCCTTCCAGGCCATGCTAGCTTCACCCTAACCCTCAGTTTCATAACATTAACTGTACTAAACAATTTAACAGACATGACACTGTGTATATCCCGAAAAATTTTGTGAATTTCTTCCCAAAAACTTACACCAGGACAAGGAAGTGGAAACCAGATGTTACTGGAGCAGCATTGGAACGGCAGCAGTGGTGGATCAGCGAGGTGAGTAATGCTTCTTTTTTATTCTGAAGCCTTTCTGGCCCCCTTAATATTGGGTACCCAACTTGCCGACTTCCAGCTAATGTGAATGATCAGATCCTTACAGGCGGAATTAGAAACACTTCGGATATAAAATAAGAATATAGGAGGAGGTTAAGATCCTATAAAGTGATTACAGTAGAATGCACACTATCTAAATGACCGGTGGAGTCAAGTTCAATTGCTCATGAGAATTCCCCAACCTCGAGTCATGGTTTTACATGACATTCCTAGAGAAGGTACCTGCGATAAGCTCAGATCAAGCCTTGTCCTTCAGTGACAGACACACTTTTCTCTGTTTAGATATTTAAAAGGGAAGGTTTACTTTTATGGAAGGAGTTGGGGTGGTGGAGTCATTTACCTGGGACCTCTACCTGTTTTAGGCGTAGACAATTTTCTAAATCTACGCCAGCAAGGAAGCCGGCGTAGATTTAGACCAGTGGTGGACGCGCCGAAGTTATGTTATGGCTTCTCTATAGACAAATACAAAAACCAGAAACTCCAAAATAGGCTTGAGCCAATCAACCGACGGATCATAGATCCGAAGTCGATTCGTTCAAAAACTTTGGTGTTAATGCTGTTTCCGCACAACCATAAAATGCATTGGCTCCGTGGAGCCGAACTTCGTCTCGCCCTAAGTTGAGCACGACTTCAGTGAATTACAACTGTATTCATGTCTGTATATTCAAAAACATTTTTAAAATAAGAATCTGAACTGGGCTTTGGTACCGGCCGGTATCTCAGTACCAAAGCCCAGTTCAGATTGCTGTTTTAAATTGTTTTTCAATACAGTAGGAATTCACCAAAGTCTTGCGCGACTTCGGGCGCAACGAACGTTGGCTCCATGGAGCCAACACATTTTAAGGCTGTACGGAAACGGCATTAACACCGAAGTTTTTGAACAAATCGACTTTGGATCTATGTCGATTCGCTCAGGCCTACTCAAAAATATAAGATCCTATTAAAAATAAAAAGCCACTACAGGACTGGCATTTTTTTAAATTATTATTGGGTTGGTGGATAGTAAGATTCTTTTCGCATTGGGCCCTGTGATTGACGATGTGGTTTTTGCTCATTTGAGAGTATAATGTGTGTGTGCTTTTATTATTTTTATGTTTAGTAGGATCTTATATTTTGAGTTTATGGTTTTGATTTTGTATTTGTCTATAGTTTAGTGGACCATTCTGGTACTGGATTTATCATTTTTTATTAATATAGCAGATCATAATAATAAAATTGCATATTTTATGGTCACAAGATAGAAATATTAAGACTCTTGCCATTACCCAGCCCACCACAAAGTATTAGATGTCTATCACTCTTTTTGAGGGACACCACCTCCTGCATCTTTTGCTTTGGCCCCTGCACCCGGGCCCGGACACTGCGTCTGCAAAACATATGGAAGCCATATATTTTGTGCCAAAATTGGAATCCTGTCAAACAAAAGCAGGGTGACATTTCCCAAAGAAACCATCTGTAAGAAGCGTCCATGTGTACGGCGAATGTCTATGTATGTGGGAACCTTGCGTGTGCCCCCGTGTGTGTGAGGAGCATGCGTGTATTGACATTGTGTCCATTTCCAGCCTGCAATCTTTGTAGGAACATTCTAATTGACATGGAGATTGGTGACATTCAGTTGTCAAAGAATTCATTCATTTCCAGGTGGAATAACAGAGAAACAGCACAATTAAATGTTTTTAATAATAGAGGTTCTAAAATTGTTATCTCACAGTCAATACAAGTATTTACTAAAACACTCCTAAGGTCCTCTTTAATGATGCTATCCTTGGCGCTCAGGGAAATTTTTAAGTAATACGATTAGGCATATATACATTATATACTTCAATATGTGCGTGCCTCACACCTTGATCAGGACTGTGTACTTGTGTCACCATTTTACAGTATGCGTAAAGATATGATCTACGTAAAATGATTGTAAATGTATGACATTACTTATGTTGGTCAAAATGGATTATACTCCAGAGCTGCATTCACAGTTCTGCTGTCAGAGGAAACAGTCATCAAGCTTGTTATCAGACAAACACCTTACAGCTAAAGTTGAGCTTCTATGTTGCAGTGGGACAATACGATTTCCTTACTTCAGGTTATGCACTGTACAGATGTACCAGTGCAAGCTGTGTGAGAAAGTGAAGACTGATAGAAGATTTCAGCTCTACAGCTTGTAAAATTGTGAATGCAGCTCTGATAATGTAGGTTGTGACTCAGGATCAGTATAGGATAAGTAATGTAATGTATATATGTAGTGACTCCACCAGCAGAACAGTGAGTGCAGCTCTGGAGTATAATACAGGATGTAACTCAGGATCAGTACAGGATAAGTAATGTAATACATGCACACAGTGACTCAACCAGCAGAATAGTGAGTGCAGCTCTGGAGTATAATACAGGATATAACTCAGGATCAGTACAGGATAAGTAATGTATGTACACAGTGACTCAACCAGCAGAATATTGAGTGCAGCTCTGGAGTATAATACATGATGTTACTCAGGATCAGACACAGGATAAGTAATGTATGTACACAGTGACTCCACCAGCAGAATAGTGAGTGCAGCTCTGGAGTATAATACAGGATATAACTCAGGATCAGTACAGGATAAGTAATGTATGTACACAGGGACTTCACCAACAGAATAGTGAGTGCAGCTCTGGAGTACAATACAGAATGTAACTCAGGATCAGTACATGATAAGTAATGTAATGTATGTACACAGTGACTCCACCAGCAGAATAGTGAGTGCAGCTCTGGAGTATAATACAGGATGTAACTCAGGATCAGTACAGGATAAGTAATGTATGTACACAGTGACCCCGCCAGCAGAATAGTGAGTGCAGCTCTGGAGTATAATACAGGATGTAACTCAGGATCAGTACAAGATAAGTAATGTAATGTATGTACACAGTGACTCCACCAGCAGAATAGTGAGTGCAGCTCTGGAGTATAATACAGGATGTAACTCAGGATCAGTACAGGATAAGTAATGTATGTACACAGTGACCCCGCCAGCAGAATAGTGAGTGCAGCTCTGGAGTATAATACAGGATGTAACTCAGGATCAGTACAGGATAAGTAATGTATGTACACAGTGACTGCACCAGCAGAACAGTGAGTGCAGCTCTGGAGTATAATACAGGATGTAACTGGCGTACCTGGCAAACATTGGGGCAGATATATTAAGACTAGTGTTATATCAGCCACCAGCGGCTTAGCTATAGAGGTAGCAGTCACTACGGGGCCCAGGAGCCTGACGGGGCCCAAAGACCCTTGTGCTGCATAAGAAGACACACAAAGCATTGAGGGAAGGAAGGGGGTCCCAAGCTGAACTCTTGAATGAGCCTTTAGCTACGCCCCTGTACGCCACTCTTAATGAAAATTCCGTAAGGATAAAATGCACCAAACCTGGTAATAAACTTGGGCTATCTTCTGGCAGTCCATGTGTCACATTTTCAAATCTACACCAGCTATGATCTGGCTCGACTTTGAATTATAATTATGCCATTCTGTGATGTAAATTATAGTAAATCTGTCAGGACGTGAACTTGACATATCTGCCATTCTGTGTTTCATATGTCATAAAGGTTGGTTCTCAGGCTGGGTGATTCCTTTAGCCGATACCGTGCCATATCTGCACAGATAACGCAAAGTATTCTACAGAGACAGGATATGTGACCGCATGACTCAGGAGGTTAGAATTCGCACAGAAGGTTTCTGATGTGTGTTTTATGGCACCTCTGGCCTCCCTGGTCATCACTTCGATTGGTATTCGGATCTCAGCAGAGGCGTAGCAAGGCTTATGGGCCCCGGTGCAAGAGTTCAGCTTGGGCCCCTGTTCCCTCAGTGCTTTGTGGCCAGGGGCAGGGAAACACATAGCCTTCCTGCTGCCTGAGGCAAAAATTCAAACGATACCCCCCTCCCCATGCCGAATTCTTGACCTAACACCTTCCCTCCAGCCAGAGGTGTAACTTGACCAGCATGCACTTGCTATAATACCGGTGTCTTCCTATTCGACACAAGGGTCTTTGGGGCCCCTCAGGCTCCTGGGCCCGGTAGCAACTGCTACCTCTGCACCCCCTTTAGCTACACCCATGGATCTCAGCTATAAATGGAAGACTCTTCTGTATGCACCCCTGGAGCACTGAATAGACATTTCCACCATTAGAATTGTCGTACATTTGCAGCCATGATGTATAATTGCATCAAGCGACTGAGATAGGAAAAGTCAGATAATGAGAATTGCTGGATGTACCACAGGTGGCCACAGACTGTATGCAGGGCCGTCTTGAATATTGATTGGACCCTGGGCAAGAATTTACTTGGGCCCCCTGGATCCCTCCTTCCCACACCCTAGTATGCAATCACGCCCTCCACCACAACACACACACCAAAAAAATCCACACACCTCGTAGAGTAGTAAACTTTAATAATGATGAGTGGTCACTGGAGACGTTCCTTGGCAGTAATGTAAATACTGGCTTTTTTTCTGAAAAGGCAGAGTTTACATTAAAAAGCTTGCAGAGACATGCTATAGACACCAGAACTACTACGTTTAGCTGTTGTGGTTCTGGTGACTGTAGTGTCCCTTAACCCCTTAAGGACCGGGCTCATTTTCACCTTAAGGACCAGGCCATTTTTTGCAAATCTGACCAGTGTCACTTTATGTGTGAATAACTTTAAAACGCTTTGACTTATCCAGGCCATCCTGAGATTGTTTTTTCAACACATATTGTACTCCATGACACTGGTAAAATGGAGTCAAAAAATTGCTAATTTTCAAATTTCAATTTCTCTACTTTTATAATAGATAGTAATACCTCCAAAAATAGTTATCATTTTACATTCCCCATATGTCTACTTCATGTTTGGATCATTTTGTGAATGCCATTTTATTTTTTTTGGGACGTTAGAAGGCTTAGAAGTTTAGAAGCAAATCTTGAAATTTTTCAGAAAATTTCTAAAACCCACTTTTTCAGGACCAGTTCAGGTCTGAAGTCACTTTGTGAGGCTTACATAATAGAAACCATCCAAAATTACCCAATTTTCCAAACTACACCCCTCAAAGTATACAAAACTGATTTTACACACTTTGTTAACCCTTTAGGTGTTCCACAAGAATTAATGGAAAATATAGATAACATTTCAGAATTTAATTTTTTTGGCAGATTTTCCATTTGAATCAATTTTTTCCAGTTACAAAGCATGGGTTAACAGCCAAACAAAACTCAATATTTATGGCCCTGATTCTGTAGATTACAGAAACACCCCATATGTGGTCGTAAACTGCTGTATGGGCACACGGCAGGGCGCAGAAGGAAAGGAATGCCATACGGTTTTTGGAAGGCAGATTTTGCTGCACTGTTTTTTTGACACCATGTCCCATTTGAAGCCCCCCTGATGCACCCCTAGAGTAGAAACTCCGTAAAAGTGACCCCATTTTAGAAACTACACCCCTCAAGGTATAAAAAACTGATTTTACAAACTTTGTTAACCCTTTAGGTGTTCCCCAAGAATTAATGGAAAATAGAGATAAAATTTCAAAATTTCACTTTTTGGGCAGATTTTCCATTTTAATAATTTTTTTCCCGTTACAGAGCAAGGGTTAACAGCCAAACAAAACTCAATATTTATGGCCCTGATTCTTTAGTTTACAGAAACACCCCACATGTGGTCGTATACTGCTGTACGGGCACACGGCAGGGCCCAGAAGGAAAGAAATGCCATACGGTTTTTGGATGGCGAATTTTGCTGGACTGGTTTTTTGACACTATGTCCCATTTGAAGCCCCCCTGATGCAGCCCTAGAGTAGAAACTCCAAAAAAGTGACCCCATTTTGGAAACTACGGGATAGGGTGGCAGTTTTGTTAGTACTATTTTAGGGTACATATGATTTTTGGTTGCTCTATATTACATTTTTTGTGAGGCAAGGTAACAAGAAATAGCTGTTTTGGCACCGTTTTTATTTTTTGTTATTTACAACATTCATCTGACAGGTTAGATCATGTGGTATTTTTATAGAGTAGGTTGTCACGGACGCGACAATACCAAATATAACATAACAAAGCATTTAAAAAAATATATATATTCTTTAGTGTCTCCACATTCTTAAAAGCCATAGTTTTCTTTATTTTTTGGGGTGACTGTCTTGTGTAGGGGCTCATTTTTTTGGGAATGAGATGACGGTTTGATAGGCAAAGTTTGAGAGGGGTTAGGTCATGTGATATTTTTATATAGCAGGTTATTAGGGACACGGCGATACCTAATATGTCTGCTTTTTTTTTTATTTATGTAAGTTTTACACAATGATTTCATTTTTGAAACAAAAAAATCATGTTTTAGTGTCTCCATAGTCTGAGAACCATAGTTTTTCAGTTTTTGGGGTACGATTTCTGCGGGATAAGATGATGGTTTGATTGGCACTATTTTGGGGTGCGTATGACTTTTTGATCACTTGCTATTACACTTTTTGTGATGTAAGGTGACAAAAAATGGCTTTTTTTACACTTTTTTTTTTTTTTACGGTATTCACCTGAGGGGTTAGTTTATGTGATATTTTTATAGAGAAGGTTATTATGGACGTGGCAATACCTAATATGTATACTTTTTTTATTTAAGTTTTACACAATAATATAATTTTTGAAACAAACAAAAAAATCATGTTTTAATGTCTCCATAGTCTGAGAGCCATATATTTTTTAATTTTTTGGGGGCGATTGTCCTATGTAGGGGCTCATTTTTTGCAGGATGAGGTGCCGATTTGATTG
This sequence comes from Bufo bufo, assembly GCF_905171765.1. Classification (NCBI taxonomy): domain Eukaryota; kingdom Metazoa; phylum Chordata; class Amphibia; order Anura; family Bufonidae; genus Bufo; species Bufo bufo. Next base: position 44,242,558 of record NC_053393.1, on the reverse strand, counting down.
GGACCTTTTTGGCGTACGTACGACTTTTTTGATCACTTTTATTACCTTTTTGGGGAAGTAAGGTGGGCAATATTTAAATTTCATCATAGTTTTTATTTTTTATGGCGTTCACCATGCAGGAAAGGAACATGGCCGTTTCATAGATCAGGTCATTACGGACGCGGTGATATCAAACATGTGTAGTAGTGCATTTTATTTATTTTTATTTTTAATCAGTGATAAATGTGTTTTTTTATTGGGGTCTGATGTCTGTATAATACAATACAGTACACTATATAGTGTACTGTACTGTATTTTCACTTTACACTTAGTCTAATCAGACTTAGCCCGCTGCCACAACAGAGCAGCGGGTGATGGGGAGGGAGGGGGCCTCCTCCATCTGTGATCCCGTCAAGAATCGGGGGCTGAAACGGCACAGCAGCCCTCGATGGGAGAGGGAGCTCCCTCCCTGTTAACCCCTTCCATACAGCGGTCCCTACGGACCACGGCATGGAAGGGGTTAAACGGCTGACATCTGTGAGCACGGATATCAGCCGTTTCAAGCAGAGTGTCAGCAATGTGCTGATACTCTGCTAACCGCTCAGCCATCCTGAGAGAGGGAGCCCGAACCTCACCCGTATAGGTCATTTTGAAGTTTCTGATCCCCGTGGTCATGGACCGCGGGGATCAGAAACTTCAGAAAGCGCTGCAAATCGAAGGTCTGAATTGACCTGCGGTTTGCAGCAATCGCCGATACGGGGGGGGGGGGGGTCAGATGACCCCCCCTCGGCATTATCACAGAGTGCCTGCTGAATGATTTCAGCAGGCACTCTGTTCCGATCTCAGCCCGCCGCACAGCGGTGATCGGAAATGCACAGGGTGTACAGGTATGCCCTGTGTCCTTAAATACTGGGACATCAGGGCGTACTTGTACGCCTTGTGTCCCCAAGAGGTTAATATAAAGAAAAAAAATGAATCACCACAGAAGTATCAAATACAATGGCTGTATTATCATTCTAAAAATAAAAAAGCACAACTTCTGACACAAATATATAGGACTCATCCTGAGGAAGTCACTGACGACGAAACGCGCGTCGAGGAGCGGCACCTTCGTCCATATCGTCACCTTACAGGTATTGACAGATCATCTATCTTATCTACTATTATGCAACTAGTCACTTTACATTGCATGAGATAGATGTTGGGACACACTTGCACTTTAGTCCAGCAGAGATTACCATACCCTGCAGTTCATAAAGCCACGCATATAGTGTTTCCTTTGCGTATTGAATTGTAACCCATGCATATGTATTAAATTAATTATTGGACGCTATATACGTTGTATTAACAACTTTGGAAACTCATACTATATGTTATTCATGACAGTGTTTTGTACACTTTTTTAATTATCAATAAAAATATATATTTCATATGTAAGGTATTATATATACTCTTTTTTTGTTGTTGCATTGAATCTTAGAGTATTCCGGTCACGCAGGACCACATAAGCTGCAGACCTTGTTGTAAAGTAACAAATATATAGTATTTTGCAGATTACTTTTTTTTTTTTACAATGTGCAGATAGTACTGTACTACTAACCCCTCCATCCACCCCTACATACAGGGTAATACAGAGCCCCATACCTCTTACATCCAGTGACGTCTCTTTGATGTAGATGTTCTCTTTCCTCATCTTCTCCTTTCAGACCTTCAGACCAGACCACCACTTCTTTGCCATTTCTCGTCTCTGCAGTTTGAAAAAGAAATCTTAGTTTACTACTTTTCCATCATCCTCCTATCTTCTGGACAAATCATCCTACCACCCCCACACCTCCCTCTTTCTACTGGTAATGCCTCTCCCTATACACCCAAGCATTCTGCTAGCATTTCCTGCTGCTCTGTGACATTGTCTGCCTACCTTTAAGTCTTCTGAAATAATGACCCCTAAATCCCTTTCCTCAGATACTGAGGTTAGGACTGTATCACTTATTGTATATTCTGCTCTTGGGTTTTTACGCCCCAGGTGCATTATCTTGCACTTATCAACATTAAAATTTAGCTGCCAGATTTTTGACCATTCCTCTAGTTTTCCTAAGTCCTTTTCCATTTGGTGTATCCCTTCAGGAACATCAACCCTGTTACAAATCTTTGTGTCATCAGCAAAATGACACACCTTACCATTGAGGCCTTCTGCAATTTCGCTGATAAAGATATTAAACAATATGGGTCCCAGAACAGATCCCTGAGGTACCCCACTGGTAACAAGACCATGGTCTGAATATACTCCATTGACTACAACCCTCTGTTGTCTGTCCCTCAGCCACTGCCTAATCCACTCAACAATATGGGAGTCCAAGCACAAAGACTGCAATTTATTGATAAGCCTTCTATGTGGGACAGTATCAAAATCCTTACTAAAGTCTAGATAAGCGATGTCTACTGCACCTCCACCATCTATTATTTTAGTCACCCAATCAAAAAAATCAAAAAGATTAGTTTGACATGATCTCCCTGAAGTAAACCCATGCTGTTTTTCATCTTTCAATCCATGGGATTTTAGATGTTCCACAATCCTCTCCTTAAGTATGGTTTCCATTAATTGTCACGGATGGTGTTGCAGAAAGCTGGAACTTATAAATAAACATCCGACTGGCTTGATCCCAAACTAAGGAGCTTATAGGTGAGCCCTATAAAACCCCTAGAGCTCTCCCTGACTGCTATGCCCATGCAAAGATCTTTTTTTTTTAAACCAAATTTTATTAGATTTAGTTTGTCGAACATCAGTTGCGGATACAATATACATACATCCAATGTTTACAATATCATTTTGCATAGGTATATTGACAAATGGTACAATTAAGTATCAATCGGAGGATGTCGCATCACAGGGACAATCTAAAATTGATATAACTGACCCTCAGGGGTATTGAAGGCCGTCTTCCATTCGTCCCCTTCCCTGACCCTGACTAGGTTGTATGCCCCTCTTAAATCCAACTTAGAAAAAACTTTAGCCCCAACAATCTGGTTAAACAGGTCCGGGATCAGAGAAAGCGGATAAGGGTCACGAACCGTAAAACGGTATATCCTTTTCCAAAGTGCATACCTGGAAACCATGTGTTATTGCAAATTGATTATCAATGAGATTGACAGCTGCTCCACTATCTACAAAAATCTCACAAACAATGTTCTTGCTGTCTAGCGCCGCCCTGGCAGGTAGGAGAAAACGGGAACTACAAGTAAATGGCAAACCTTCAATTTCCGCATCAACCTTGCCAATAGTAGCAAATGGAAAGTTTTTAGAGGGTTTTTTCTTTTTGTTTTTCTTTTATTACCCTCAGAAAACTCCATGAATCTCCTAGAGGGGCAAACATTAGCCAAATGATTTATACCCCCACAACAGAAACAAACCCTCCTCTGAGAGCTGAATCCTCTACTATCAGAGGCAAGCAAACCCAGCTGCATGGCCTCCTCTTCAGAGGGGATTGAGACAGACTGAGACCCCTGCGCACTGAATGAGACAGCCCCACTGTCCTTGGACTGAATATGACAGGAAGGAGTAGTCTCCCCTCTCTCTCTAAGACGCCTGTCAATGCGAACAGCTAGAGACATGGCTGACTCTAAGGACGCTGGTCTCTCATGAAAAGTGAATGCATCTTTCAATCTTTCCGAAAGACCATGGCAAATTTGACTTCGGAGTGCAGCATCATTCCAACCAGTATCATCTGCCCATCTCCGAAATTCTGAACAATATATCTCTGCGGACTGTTTACCCTGGCATAAAAGACGCAGTTTAGATTCAGCCAGAGCAATACGATCCGGGTCATCATATATCTGTCCCAGGGCTACAAAAAATTCATCCACCGATCGGAGGAGCCGTGCCCCGACCGGCAGCGAAAAGGCCAAAGACTGAGCGTTAGCCCTGAGCAGCGAGATGATGATCCCCACCCTCTGCTCCTCATCACCAGAGGAATGGGGAAGTAGGCTAAAATGGAGTTTGCAAGCCTCTCTAAAGCAAACAAAATTCTCACTACCCCCGGAGAACGTATCCGGAAGCGAGATCTTAGGCTCGGAACAAACTCCATGAACGCAAGCAGAACCGGTCACCTGAAACTGAGACACAGTTTTACAGAGATCTGCTACCTCCAGTGAAAGACCTTGCATGCGGTCAATCAAGGCTGAAACCGGATCCATGCTTAAGACGGTTATGTCGGTTTATAATGTCACGGATGGTGTTGCAGAAAGCTGGAACTTATAAATAAACATCCGACTGGCTTGATCCCAAACTAAGGAGCATATGGGTGAGCCCTATAAAACCCCTAGAGCTCTCCCTGACTGCTATGCCCATGCAAAGATCTTTATGGTAGACGATTGCATGCCCTCGTACCTTATACTATGTGACACCTGAAAACCCTATAATAGTGAGGGGACACGACCACCGGCTCTCTGCACTTAATACGGACGGAGTCAGGGTCACCTACAATCAAGCCAGCACGGAAACACAAATAAAGGAAACAGACTTATCTGAGGGATCAGGAGAAGCAGCCTCCAGCAGTGAACACAATCCAAGAAGAAGTATAAACCGCAAAGTGAGGCAGTATGGGAGGGAATATAAAGGGAGATAATCAGTGCAAATAGGTGACAGCTGGGAGAAGGAAAGGAGATGAGAAAGGAAACCAAAACAAAGAACATCATACAACAGGTAGAGAAGAACGTCTGCCAGATATTCTCACAGAGCTGGCGGTGACATTAATTTCCCCACTATTGATGTCAGGCTTACTGGCCTATAGTTGCCCGATTCCTCCCTACTACCTTTCTTGTGAATGGGCACAACATTTGCTAATTTCCAATCTTCTGGGACGACTCCTGTTGCCAGTGATTTGTTAAATAAATCTGTTAATGGTTTTGCTAGTTCACCGCTAAGCTCTTTTAATAGCTTTGGGTGTATCCCATCAGGCCCCTGTGACTTATTTGTATTAATTTTAGACAGCTGACTTAGAACCTCTTCCTCTGTAAAGACACATGCATCAAAAGATTCATTAGTCTTCCTCCCCAAGGCAGCATTCACACGTCCGTGGAACACGGTCCGTGTGATACCGGCCTGGATTTCTTCAGAGTGCAGGAGCGCACTGCGTCATTGGTTGCTATGACGCCTTGCGCTTCCTGTTGCCTCCGCAGTACAGTAATACATTGTTATGATCTATACCAGTGTATCACTGTACAGCGGCAGCAGGAAGCGCGCGCCGTCATAGCAACCAATGACGCAGTGCACTCCTGCAATCTGAAGAAATCCAGGCCGGTATCACACGAACCGTGTTCCACGGACGTGTGAATGCAGCCTAACTGAGGTCCTTTTCCTTCATTTTCCTTTGTAAAAACTGAACAGAAGTATTCATTGAGGCAGTCAGCTAGTTCTTTATCTTCTTCCATATACCTTCCTTCTTCTGTTTTTAATTTGGTAATTCCTTGTTTTAGTTTCCTTTTTTCATTTATGTATCTGAAGAATGTCTTATCGCCTTTTTTCCCTGACTGAGCTAATTTCTCTTCTGCCTGTGCTTTAGAAGCTCTTATAACTTGCTTAGCCTCTCTCTGCCTAATCTTATAAATTTCCCTGTCATCCTCTTTTTTTGTTTAGTTTTTTATAATTACTAAATGCTATCTTTTTGTTTTTAATGATTTTGGCCACTTCTAATGGCCACTAATAATGCTCCCATAGTGCCCACACTAGTAATCATGGTCCCTGTAGACCCCAAGTAGTAATAAAGCCCATCATAATGCCCCCCAGTAGTAATAATTCTCCTTATAATGTGCCACTGCAAAAAATACCCCCTTTTAATGCCCCCAGTTGAGCTAATGTCGCCATAGTGCCCCCATAATGTGCCAGTATAAAATGCCCCTATATTGTGCCCCAGTAGATGCCCTCAGTGTCCCCCATAATTTGCAAGTATAACGTACCCCTTCTTAGTGCCCCCCATAGATGACCCCTTAGTACTCCTCTCTCCCTTTCCCCATAGTACCCACTGTAATGTGCCCCAGTATAAAATACCCCTATACAGAGCTCCCCATATAAAATACCCCTTCTTTGTGGCCTCAGTAGAAGCCCCTATAGTGTTCCTCTCCCCCTTCCCACATATAAAATACCCCTTCTTTGTGCCCCTATAGATGCCCCCATAGTGCCACCCAATAATGTGCCAGTAAAAAGTGCCACCAATAATGTGCCAGTAAGAAGTGCCCCCATAGATGCCCCCACAGTGCCTCCCAATAATGTGCAAGTAAGATGAGCCCCCATAGATGCCCCCCAATAATGTGCCAGTAAGAAGTGCCCCCATAGTGCCACCCAATAATGTGCCAGTAAAAAATGCCACCAATAATGTGCCAGTAAGAAGTGCCCCCATAGATGCCCCACAGTGCTCCCCAATAATGTGCCAGTAAGATCTTCCCCCATAGATGCCCCCCAATAATCTGCCAGTAAGAAGTGCCCCATAGATGCCCCCATAGTGCCACCCAATAATGTGCCAGTAAAAAGTGCCACCAATAATATGCCAGTAAGAAGTGCCCCCACAGATGCCCCCACAGTGCCCCCCAATAATGTGCCAGTAAGATGTGCCCCCATAGATGCCCCCAATCATGTGCCATTAACAAGTGCCCCCCATACATGCCCCCAATCATGTGCCAGTAACAAGTGCCCCCATAGATGCCCCCCAATCATGTGCCAGTAATATGTGCCCCCGTAGATGCCCCACAATCATGTGCCAGTAACAGGTGCCCTCATAGATGCCCCCCAATCATGTGCCAGTAGTAGTACCATATGAAAAAAATAAACACTTACACTTACCTCCATCAGGCTGGCAGCGATGCGATGCAGGCCTCTTCCGGCCTGTGTCGCGTGCTGTACGGCTCAGGCGGCGCGATGAAGTCATCGCGCCGCCTGCACCGGCCTCTTATAGGCTGCAGGCACTAGGCCGGTAGCCTATCAGAAGAACGGGGAAGGGAGACGCCTCTCCCTCCTCTGCCCCACCGCAGCACTTCCATCTGTATCGCTGTCCTTCCATCTGTATCTTAAAGGGCTTCTGTCACCCCCTAAACAGCAATTTTCAGTTTTGGACTTAATATACACTGCTCAAAAAAATAAAGGGAACACAAAAATAACACATCTTAGATCTGAGTTCATTAAATATTCTTCTGAAATACTTTGTTCTTTACATAGTTGAATGTGCTGACAACAAAATCACACAAAAATAAAAAAAATGGAAATCAAATTTTTCAACCCATGGAGGTCTGGATTTGGAGTCACACTCAAAATTAAAGTGGAAAAACACACTACAGGCTGATCCAACTTTGATGTAATGTCCTTAAAACAAGTCAAAATGAGGCTCAGTAGTGTGTGTGGCCTCCACGTGCCTGTATGACCTCCCTACAACGCCTGTGCATGCTCCTGATGAGGTGGCGGACGGTCTCCTGAGGGATCTCCTCCCAGACCTGGACTAAAGCATCTGCCAACTCCTGGACAGTCTGTGGTGCAACGTGACATTGGTGGATAGAGCGAGACATGATGTCCCAGATGTGCTCAATTGGATTCAGGTCTGGGGAACGGACGGGCCAGTCCATAGCATCAATGCCTTCGTCTTGCAGGAACTGCTGACACACTCCAGCCACATGAGGTCTAGCATTGTCTTGCATTAGGAGGAACCCAGGGCCAACCGCACCAGCATATGGTCTCACAAGGGGTCTGAGGATCTCATCTGGGTACCTAATGGCAGTCAGGCTACCTCTGGCGAGCACATGGAGGGCTGTGCGGCCCTCGAAAGAAATGCCACCCCACACCATTACTGACCCAATGCCAAACTGGTCATGCTGGAGGATGTTGCAGGCAGCAGAACGTTCTCCACTGCGTCTCCAGACTCTGTCACGTCTGTCACACGTGCTCAGTGTGAACCTGCTTTCACCTGTGAAGAGCACAGGGCGCCAGTGGCGAATTTGCCAATCTTGGTGTTCTCTAGCAAATGCCAAACGTCCTGCACGGTGTTGGGCTGTAAGCACAACCCCCACCTGTGGACGTCGGGCCCTCATATCACCCTCATGGAGTCTGTTTCTGACCGTTTGAGCAGACACATGCACATTTGTGGCCTGCTGGAGGTCATTTTGCAGGGCTCTGGCAGTGCTCCTCCTGTTCCTCCTTGCACAAAGGCGGAGGTAGCGGTCCTGCTGCTGGGTTGTTGCCCTCCTACGTCCTCCTCCACGTCTCCTGATGTACTGGCCTGTCTCCTGGTAGCGCCTCCATGCTCTGGACACTACGCTGACAGACACAGCAAACCTTCTTGCCACAGCTCACATTGATGTGCCATCCTGGATAAGCTGCACTACCTGAGCCACTTGTGTGGGTTGTAGACTCCGTCTCATGCTACCACTAGAGTGAAAGCACTGCCAGAATTCAAAAGTGACCAAAACATCAGCCAGGAAGCATAGGAACTGAGAAGTGGTCTGTGGTTACCACCTGCAGAACCACTCCTTTATTGGGGGTGTCTTGCTAATTGCCTACAATTTCCACCTGTTGTCTATCCCATTTGCACAACAGCATGTGAAATTGATTGTCACTCAGTGTTGCTTCCTAAGTGGACAGTTTGATTTCACAGAAGTGTGATTGACTTGGAGTTACATTGTGTTGTTTAAGTGTTCCCTTTATTTTTTTGAGCAGTGTATTTGCTAATGTACATTAGCAAATATATTAAGTCCAAAACTGAAAATTGCTGTTTGGGGGGTGACAGAAGCCCTTTAAGTAAATAGATCTTCTTCACAATCCCTACACCTATAGCTGTCCGGTGCGCCTACTTGCTTAGTCCATGGCAGACATCACATCATCAGCTGAGCTCAGAATGGCCTCTCTTCCTGGGACTTTACACAGAGCCTAACAGACCAGTCAGTCTCGTCCCTCCTGATTGGCTGCCAGGATGAGAATTAATGTAAATAAGACTATTTCTATTCACTGACAGCTAGCAGAGGCTTTGAAAGTAGCGAGGAACTGAAACACAAACTATATTAGAAAGTTGCAGATAAATGGTGCTGTCTATTTATTCCAGGAGGAATAACAGAGGAACTGCAGAGTTCCTAAGAGAGTTCAAAGAAACGATTTATTCTGAATTATTTCAAGTGAAGTCCAGGCCTTTACTAATACAAACAGGTGACTAATGGAAAAAATACACACTTTTCTAGTTTATTTTATGCTTCAATTTTGCAACATGTTCAAGATTTCTGCTTGCTGTCAGAGAATGGAACATTATTGTTATATCTAGCGGTGGAAAACCCATACAGACTTGCAACTTTTCATAGTGAGAGTTTACTCCGGTTATATCCAGAGCAGACAATCCTTGCCTGGACTCCAGACTGATACATTTTCCCTGCACTGATACATTGTAACAAATTATCAGTGCTGTGCATATTTGTGCGGAGTTAGGGCTCATTCACGCGGCCGCTGTCCCGCCGTGCCCGTGTTGAGGACCGCAAATTGCGGGCCGCAATGCACGAGCACCGACCGTGGGCCAGCCGCAGGCGGATCGCGGAACCATTCACTTGAATGGGGTCCGCGATCCGTCCGTTCCGCAATAAGATATAGAGCAAGTTCTATCCATTTGCGGTGCGGTGGCACGAAACGGAACCCCACGGAAGCACTACGGAGTGCTTCCGTGGGTTCCGTTTCGTGCCTCCGCACCGCATCTCCGGATTTGCGGACCCATTCAAGTGAATGGGTGCGCATCCGTGATGCGATACGGCAACGGCCGTGTGAATGAGCCCTTACTGAGCTCGAAGAGGATTGTCCAGACTGAGTGTAGGCTTTTAGCCAAAGTTATCCCAAGGCTCTGGATGTAAATAAGAAATTCTGTGTGCTGACAGCAATCAGAGGTATTGAAAATAGGCACAAAAACAAAACATATATTATATGCTTTCATTATATGGCGATAAAGGGTCTTCTTTAACATAAAATCTGATCACCTCTTTAAATAAAAAGTCCCTAATGAGTAAGTACTATGGGAAATCAGATTTTCCCGTAGTTTACCTTTAAGATAATGCGTTACGTCTATTTAAAGGAGACTCTCCATTTTTAATAAAGCACCAAGGATTCCTCTAGTCACTTCTTGCCTCATCTATTCAGCTCAGAGTACATTGTGAATTGTGACGAGCGGCTCTAAAAATAAACTCACAGGAGATTTCTGAGTAATTGAAGTTCTGCCGCCATCAAACCTATGTAACGCAGCCCATTAGATAATAGCCGGGGTTATTCATTAATCAGACTCATCTCATAAAAAGGGACTGGGACCATTCCCCGCAGACTCATTATCAACCCTCACCTCCTGCAGAACTACAAAGAGGACCATGGGCAACTTCCATGTAAGCTTTCTTTAGGCTCCACATTGTTTGGGCAGATGTAGCAGAGCCCAATCGGTTAGACCCAGCAAAGAATTTGAAAGATATTGAAATAGTCGATGGTTTTACATAGGACTGCCGGCAGATCGATGACATTATCTGGCAATGGAATGAGCGGACTAATCAGCCTTAAATATGTACACGAGAAATTCAGCTCTGCTACATCTGCACAAGGGATTGATTAATATTTATTATTATTATTATTATTTGCTAATATTACATTGTAATTTATTATGTTTATATCTTTATAAAAAATCATATATTTTTATCTTTACTAAACTGAGAATATTTCTGCTGGATTTTTTGTTTGTTTTGCATTGAATGAACAATAGAATTTCAGGATTCATTTATTTATTTCAAGGGGTTTTCCGAGCACAGCCAAAATACTCATCAGAATACTCTCACGTGGATTTGCCATGGTAATCGGGGGCACAAATCCAAGGCACGGCTTTGTAGTCTAGAAACTGATTCGGCCAAATTGGTCAACTAATTTGATTGTGGTCTGAATGAATTCTACCCAAATTGACAGAGCCTCAATGGACTGGAGAGTTTGGGAATGACCCTCTGAGGTCTCCTATTTTTCATCTCTTGACTCTCAGTTAAAAATTTTTTTTTACCGGTATTCATTTTTTTAGGTCTTTCTTTGCCCAAATTGAATCACCAAAAATGCAGATTTAAATCCATCTCAAATTTTACAGACTTTGCGTGAAATTTGATTAGTTTACAGTCGATTCGCTCATCTCTATACACCGATAAGTGACATTTTTAAATCTGCATGGAGAAAATCACTCTGTACAGTGCTATTATTTGGTCCCTCTATAGTGCTATTATTTGGTCACAGTATAGTGCTATTATTTGGTCCCTCTACAGTGCTATTATTTGGTCCCTGTATAGTGCTATTATTTGGTCCCCCTATAGTGCTATTATTTGGTCCCTCTACAGTGCTATTATTTGGTCCCTGTATAGTGCTATTATTTGGTCCCTCTATAGTGCTATTATTTGGTCACAGTACAGTGCTATTATTTGGTCCCTGTATAGTGCTATTATTTGGTCCCTGTATAGTGCTATTATTTGGTCCCTGTATAGTGCTATTATTTGGTCCCTGTATAGTGCTATTATTTGGTCCCTCTATAGTGCTATTATTTGGTCCCTGTATAGTGCTATTATTTGGTCCCCCTATAGTGCTATTATTTGGTCCCTCTATAGTGCTATTATTTGGTCCCTGTATAGTTCTATTATTTGGTCCCCCTATAGTGCTATTATTTGGTCCCTGTATAGTGCTATTATTTGGTCCCTGTACAGTGCTATTATTTGGTCCCTCTACAGTGCTATTATTTGGTCCCTGTACAGTGCTATTATTTGGTCCCTGTATAGTTCTATTATTTGGTCCCCCTATAGTGCTATTATTTGGTCCCTCTACAGTGCTATTATTTGGTCCCTCTACAGTGCTATTATTTGGTCCCTGTATAGTGCTATTATTTGGTCCCTCTATAGTGCTATTATTTGGTCCCTCTACAGTGCTATTATTTGGTCCCTGTATAGTGCTATTATTTGGTCCCCCTATAGTGCTATTATTTGGTCCCTGTATAGTGCTATTATTTGGTCCCTCTACAGTGCTATTATTTGGTCCCTGTATAGTGCTATTATTTGGTCCCTGTATAGTGCTATTATTTGGTCCCCCTATAGTGCTATTATTTGGTCCCTCTACAGTGCTATTATTTGGTCCCTGTATAGTGCTATTATTTGGTCCCTCTATAGTGCTATTATTTGGTCCCTCTACAGTGCTATTATTTGGTCACTGTATAGTGCTATTATTTGGTCCCTCTACAGTGCTATTATTTGGTCCCTGTATAGTGCTATTATTTGGTCCCCCTATAGTGCTATTATTTGGTCACAGTACAGTGCTATTATTTGGTCCCTCTATAGTGCTATTATTTGGTCCCTCTATAGTGCTATTATTTGGTCCCTGTATAGTGCTATTATTTGGTCACAGTACAGTGCTATTATTTAGTCACTGTACAGTGCTATTATTTGGTCCCTGTACAGTGCTATTATTTGGTCCCTGTATAGTGCTATTATTTGGTCCCTCTACAGTGCTATTATTTGGTCCCTCTACAGTGCTATTATTTGGTCCCTGTATAGTGCTATTATTTGGTCCCTCTATAGTGCTATTATTTGGTCCCTCTACAGTGCTATTATTTGGTCCCTGTATAGTGCTATTATTTGGTCCCCCTATAGTGCTATTATTTGGTCCCTGTATAGTGCTATTATTTGGTCCCTCTACAGTGCTATTATTTGGTCCCTGTATAGTGCTATTATTTGGTCCCTGTATAGTGCTATTATTTGGTCCCTGTATAGTGCTATTATTTGGTCCCCCTATAGTGCTATTATTTGGTCCCTCTACAGTGCTATTATTTGGTCCCTGTATAGTGCTATTATTTGGTCCCCCTATAGTGCTATTATTTGGTCACAGTACAGTGCTATTATTTGGTCCCTCTATAGTGCTATTATTTGGTCCCTCTATAGTGCTATTATTTGGTCCCTGTATAGTGCTATTATTTGGTCACAGTACAGTGCTATTATTTGGTCCCTCTATAGTGCTATTATTTGGTCCCTGTATAGTGCTATTATTTGGTCCCTCTATAGTGCTATTATTTGGTCCCTCTACAGTGCTATTATTTGGTCCCTCTATAGTGCTATTATTTGGTCCCCCTATAGTGCTATTATTTGGTCCCCCTATAGTGCTATTATTTGGTCCCTCTACAGTGCTATTATTTGGTCCCTCTATAGTGCTATTATTTGGTCTCTCTACAGTGCTATTATTTGGTCCCCCTATAGTGCTATTATTTGGTCCCCCTATAGTGCTATTATTTGGTCCCCCTATAGTGCTATTATTTGGTCCCTGTATAGTGCTATTATTTGGTCCCTGTATAGTGCTATTATTTGGTCCCTCTATAGTGCTATTATTTGGTCCCTCTATAGTGCTATTATTTGGTCCCTCTATAGTTCTATTATTTGGTCCCTCTATAGTGCTATTATTTTGTCACAGTATAGTTCTATTATTTGGTCCCTCTATAGTGCTATTATTTGGTCCCTGTACAGTGCTATTATTTGGTCCCTGTACAGTGCTATTATTTGGTCCCTGTACAGTGCTATTATTTGGTCCCTCTATAGTGCTATTATTTTGTCACAGTATAGTTCTATTATTTGGTCCCTCTATAGTGCTATTATTTGGTCCTTGTACAGTGCTATTATTTGGTCCCTCTATAGTTCTATTATTTGGTCCCTCTATAGTGCTATTATTTGGTCCCTGTACAGTGCTATTATTTGGTCCCTCTATAGTTCTATTATTTGGTCCCCCTATAGTGCTATTATTTGGTCCCTTTATAGTTCTATTATTTGGTCCCTCTATAGTTCTATTATTTGGTCCCTCTATAGTGCTATTATTTTGTCACAGTATAGTTCTATTATTTGGTCCCTCTATAGTGCTATTATTTGGTCCCTGTACAGTGCTATTATTTGGTCCCTGTACAGTGCTATTATTTGGTCCCTCTATAGTGCTATTATTTGGTCCCTCTATAGTGCTATTATTTGGTCCCTGTACAGTGCTATTATTTGGTCCCTCTATAGTTCTATTATTTGGTCCCTCTATAGTTCTATTATTTGGTCCCTCTATAGTGCTATTATTTTGTCACAGTATAGTGCTATTATTTGGTCCCTCTATAGTACAACTATTTCATCTCTGTAATAATGAGCTCAGTCATCGCACTGTATGTGTTGTTATGGTCGTTATGCCCTCATTAACGATGCCGGTAATCACTCGTTCATACAACCTCTCATTCCCGATCATCGTTGCATGATCAACATGCCAAATGTTGAGCTAATAAAGAAGAAAATGGCAGTTTGTTATTTGACGATACCTTTTAGGGTCCATTCAGAAGAACGTAAGTGCTCCGTGCCCGAATTGAGGCCCGTAAATGGCAGGTCGGCAATATACGGGCAGCAGCCGTGTGCACTCCGTTTGACTTGAATGGGTCTGCGATCCGCAAGATACGGCAAACGATAAGACATTTCCTTTCTTTTGGACCCCAATGCCTACGGAAGTGCTTCTGTATGTTTCCGATCCGTGCCTCCATGCAAATTGAGCTAAATGAGCCCCAATTGATTTGATTTCAACTGGAATTTTTTTATGGGCAAGAAATCTGCTGGTGTAAAAAGACTCTCTAAAACAGTACATTAGAGAAAAATCCAAACTATCCAGGGCGACAGATTATTGATTAGTCCCCAGCAACTAGTCATTGATACTACCCACCCAGAATAGAGATAACATGCGTTGTACTTTGGACATAGTGCTACCCTTTGTCTGCACGGTCTGATCCATACATGCATTTGATTGTGACAGACAGAAGTCTGGTGAACGCACAGTAATGACTCCTTTACTTATTGATTCCAGCGCCCATCCCATTTATGGCATCTGTGCTGTTATCAGCTGCCAGATAAGGCCAAACTTTAATCAAGGAGGGAACTTACCTGAACAGGTGGGCTACGGGCTTTTATGAGGATATCAAACAGCTTGCCTGATAATCAGACAAAAAGTGCCATAAACAAGAAAAAACATTACTGTTGCAAGCGATTATCGGGAGGGAAGCTGCAGATAGCTAGCCGAGGACACCGCTGCTATTACATGCAGCGATGTCTTCCTCAGCTATGCCATATCTCGTCCCCACGCTGGACGGTGGTGTGCCGGCGGAAGATCGTGATTACACAGCAAATCCACATTTTTTGCATGCTGAAAGATCTGCATAGCCTGATGAACAAGTGCAACAAAGACTCAGTCCGCAAGGGGTCCCTTTAAGATGAGATAAGTGTTTTGTGACGCCAGTCGCAATGAAGCAACAACGGGACAGAGTCCCTTTAAGAAATGGTGTTGGTACCCAGGTGTAGGAATGGCCGAGTGGTATAGGGTGGCCTATAATGTCCCTTAATGTTTTGTGCATGTGTCACAGTGCTCCTACCTGGATACGACTGGACCCTAGACGTTGGCTCTGAAGCAGACAAAGGGGGTAGTTGAATTGGGGATTGGAGAGGGTTGGGAAGAAGTTACTGTGGGAAGGGGGGCCCCATTCAAAAATTTGCTGTGGTGCCCAAGTCATTTATAGTTACGCCAGTGTGGTATAGGGTGGCCTATAATGTCCCTTAATGTTTTGTGCACGTGTCACGGTGCTCCTACCTGGATAAGACTGGACCCTAGGCGTTGGCTCTGAAGCAGACAAAGGGGGTAGTTGAATTTGGGATTGGAGAGGATTGGGAAGAAGTTACTGTGGGAAGGGGGGCCCCATTCAAAAATTTGCTGTGGTGCCCAAGTCATTTCTACTTACGCCACTGGCGCAGGCGCAAAAACAATGGTGAGGTGCTCGTGCGTGAGCTTTCCAGCAGTTGCTTGATGATATTGAAAGAGGAGGCAAAGAGGGGAAGGGAGCAGAGCTCCGATACAGATGGGAGTTGGGCTTTTTTATGCTTATTTGCATGCCAATATAAAGATGGTTTTCAGGGGTAATAAAGAACTAAAAAAGGAACACAACAGTATGTCTGGGATAGGGTGTACATGAGCAACTGGCGGGCCCCAGCGGTGTATCTGCTGGAACAGAGTACCAGGATGTACAATGTAGATGTGGACTTAGCCCCATCTATTGCTGATACTTATCTCCAGGAAGCAGACCATTTATGAGTAAATCTTCTGGCAGACCTTGCTTTTTTACAGTTGTTTGCAGAAGATTAGAAGGTCTTGATGATCGCTCAGTAAACATTATGTTAAGCTATGCCTTGTGCAAATATCCTAACATAATGGAGCCTATAGCATTGTAAGCCACTGCAGTGATGTCATGGTGCTGACCTGGTAAAAAGCCAGGCCCAACACAGAAGTTGGGATAGGTAAATTAAGATTAATGAGGTGGACGGTATGTTGGATGCAGTACGGTAGCGTAATATGGCACTAATAGGGTACTTATTGGTACTGTGTGGGATGAAGAGGGTAATTCTGGGAACTGTATGGCACTAAAAGTGTAGTTCTTGCCACTTTGTAGCACAAAGAGGGAACTTTATGGCACTGTGTGGGACTAAGAGGGTAGTCCTTGGCACTGTGTGGCATTAAGAGGGTAATTTTGGGCACTGGCACTGTATGGCACTAAAAGGGTACTTCCTGACACTGTGTGGCACTAAGTGAGTACTTCTGGACATTCTGTGGCACTAAGAGGTACTGTTTGCACTATGCGGCACTATGAGGGTACTTCTGGGCACTGTGTGGCACTATGAGGGTACTTCTGGGCACTGTGTGGCACTGAAAGGGTACCTCTTAACACTTTTGCACTAAGAGGGTGCTTTTCGACACTGTAGCACTAAAGAGACACTTCTGAGAATTGTGATACACCAAGAGGGTAATTCTGGGCACTGTATGGCACTGTGTGGTACTAAGAAGGTAATTCTGGCCACGGTGTAGCACTCTTGGGCACTGTATGCTACTATAAAAAATAGTAGAGAAAATATATTATTACTATCTCATATTTAGACGACGTACAACTTCTTTTTAGTAAGTGGCACCTTTAGCTTAGTAAGGCTACTTTCACGCTTGCGTTGTTGTTTTCCGGTATTGAAATCCGGCAGAGGATCTCAATACCGGAAAAAAAAAATTCAGTTTACTCCTCATGCATTCTGAATCAGGATGTCTTCCGTTCCGGCAGCATTCCGTTTTGTGACCGGACACAAAACCAGTGCGAGCTACGGTTTTATATCCGTCATAAAAATGGAAGAAAACAGAACCGGCACTGAAAACAATGTAAGTCAATGGTGACAAATCCGTTTTTTTTTAGGAGCCTAAAAACTGCACCCGTCACCCATCTACTTTCAATGTATTGCGGATCCGCAATACACTGGCACCGTTCCGTTGTCATTCCGCATCACGGATGCGGACCCATTCATTTCAATGGGTCCGCAAATCCGGAGATGCGGAACGGAAGCACGGAACACTACGGAGTGCTTTCTGGGGTTCCGTTCCGTGCCTCAGCACCGCAAAAAGATAGAACATGCTCTATCTTTTTGCAGAACGGAGGGATCGCGGATCCATTCAAGTGAATGGGTCTGCAATCCCCATGCGCCTGCCCCACGGGCATGGGACACCAACAGTCGTGTGACCAAGCCCTTAGATAGATAGATAATAGATAGACATCTGCCGTTTGAACGTACCCTGAATGGAATCACCGTGTTCAGCCACGTTCAAGTGGCGTTTTTATGCCACCCTCAACACATTCCAAAAAGGAGTGCCAGGGGTGTGATGGGGCATGGTCATTTATGCCAGTTTACGTTGGTTTTGATAAATGACTCCTATTATGTTCCAATACTGCCAGTAATCCATGATCAAATATTCTTTTTTAATATATCAATTTTTATTTTCTTTTTTCAGCCAACCATCCGGCACCATCATGATTTTAATGCAGAAGGAGATGCCAAGAAGCTGCACAAAGCTTGTAAAGGGCTGGGTAGGTGTCCAATATATGAACTGCTCCGCAGAGTCAGCAACCAAGGTGTAACTTAAAGGGGTTTTCTGAGATTTTAATTCTGATGATAGACTAAAGGCTGCAGGAGAGCAAGGTGCCTTCTCGGACAGCTGATCGGTGGGGGTCCCACCAATCAGATACTGATGACTAGGGAGGTAGCTAAAGGCTCAGGGGCCCTGGTGCGAGAGTTCAGCTTGGGCCCCCCTTCCCTCAGTGCTTTGTGGCCAGGGGCAGGGAAGCACGTAGCCTTCATGCAGCCTGAGGCAAGAATTTTTTACGACACCTCCCCCCATGCCAAATTCTTGACCTAACCCCTACCCTCCAGCCAGAGGTGCAACTTGACCAGCATGAACTTTCTATAATACTAGCATTGTCTTATGTGGCACAAGGGTCTTTGGGCCCCCTCAGAAAAGACACACAGTCCGCACAGCACTATTCTTGCACTCTTTCTCCTCCCATGAAAATCCCACTTTTTTTAGACCTGGCGTGAGTGGGGAAAAGTCTCAGATTGCAGCGCAAAGAACCTTAGCGCCACAATCTGCGCCAGAAATACACCTAATATAGACATCTTTCTGTTAGTAAATAATTCGCTAAGACTCTCAGACTTTGAGAAACAAGATTCTCTGGTCCGATGGAACCAAGATTTTTGGCCTCAATTCTAGGCATTTGGAGGAAGCCAGACACTTCCCAATACCATCCCTATAGTGAAGCACGGTGGTGGCAGGATCATGCTGTTAGGGTGTTTTTCAGTGGTTTGGTCAGGGTTGAGGGAAAGCTGAATGGAGCAAAGTATAGAGATATTCTTATTCTTAAAGGGGTTTTCCGGGTTCAGAGCTGAACCTGGACATACCCATATTTTCACCAAGGCAGCCTACCTGATAAGAGCATTGGAGCATTTCATTCTCCGATGCTCTCCTTTGCCCTGCGCTGAATCGCGCAGGGCAAAGGCATTTTCAGGAGATCCAGTGACGTACCGGGCTCTCCTTAGGGCTGCCAGGCAGAGGCTTCCACCGAGCAGTGAGCCCGGTGATGTCACCGGCACTGATGGGTGGGCTTTAGCACTGCCCTAGCCTGTAAAACGGCTAGGGCAGCGCTAAACCCAGCCCATCAGAGCCGGTGACGTCACCAAACACACTGCCGGGCGGAGGCTTCCGCCCAGCAGTGAGCCCGGTGATGTCATCGGCACTGATGGGTGGGCTTTAGCGCTGCCCTAGCCTGTTAAACGGCTAGGGCAGCGCTAAAGCCCGCCCATCAGAGTCGGTGATGTTACGGAGCACACTGCTGGGCGGAAGCCTCTGCCCTGCAGTGTTTTATTGTAAATAAAAGAGCCCTTGCCCAGTGCGATCCTGCACAGGACAAGGGTGAGCATTCGAGCATGCTCCGATGCTCTTTTCAGGGGGGCTGCCTGGGTGAAATTATGGGTATGTCCGAGTTCAACCCCTTTAATGAAAACCTAATCCAGAGAGCTCTGGACCTCAGACTAGGCCAAAGGTTCATCTTCCAACAAGACAATGACCCTAAGCACACAGCCAAGACAACACAGGAGCGGCTTAGGAACAACCTAGGTTTGAATCCGACCAAAGACAACCTCTGCATGGAGTTTGTATGTTCTCCCCGTGTTTCGGGGGGTTTCCTCCCACACCCCAAAGACATACTGATAGGGACCGTAGATTGTGAGTGCTCCATTGGGGACATCTTGAGGATAATGTCTGTAAAGCGCTGCGGAATATGTCAGCGCTATAGAAGTGCATAAAATAAATACATAAAAACCCTCTGCGAATGTCCTTGTGAGTGGTCCAGCCAGAGCCCTGACTTGAACCCAATGGAACATCTCTGGAGAGACCTGAAAATGGCTGTCCACTGACGGAAAATCCCCAATCCAGGTGTGGAAACCTTGTGGCATCATCCCCAAGAAGACTGGAGGCTGGAATCTCTGCCAAAGGGGCTTCAGCTAAGTTCTAAGTGAAGGGTCTGAATACTTGTCAATAAGTTTGTCCTTCTCAATACATTATCAATAATTTCTAGCGTTCTGGTTTCACGTCCTCATTATGGGGTACTTAGTGCAGAATGACGGAGAAGAACTTTTTATTTTTGCACAAGGTCTTAGCACAACAAAATAAGAAAAAAAGGGAAAGGGTCTGAAGACTTTCTGAATGCTCTGTATGTACAGTACAGACCAAAAGTTTGGACACACCTTCTCATTCCAAGAGTTTTCTTTATTTTCATGACTATGAAAATTGTAGATTCACACTGAAGGCATCAAAACTATGAATTAACACGTGGAATTATATACATAACAAACAAGTGTGAAACAACTGAAAATAGGTCATATTCTAGGTTCTTCAAAGTAGCCACCTTTTGCTTTGATTACTGCTTTGCACACTCTTGGCATTCTCTTGATGAGCTTCAAGAGGTAGTCCCCTGAAATGGTTTTTACTTCACAGGTGTGCCCTGTCAGGTTTAATAAGTGGGATTTCTTGCCTTATAAATGGGGTTGGGACCATCAGTTGCGTTGAGGAGAAGTCAGGTGGATACACAGCTGATAGTCCTACTGAATAGACTGTTAGAATTTGTATTATGGCAAGAAAAAAGCAGCTAAGTAAAGAAAAACGAGTGGCCATCATTACTTTAAGAAATGAAGGTCAGTCAGTCAGCCGAAAAATTGGGAAAACTTTGAAAGTAAGGGCTATTTGACCATGAAGGAGAGTGATGGGGTGCTGCGCCAGATGACCTGGCCTCCACAGTCACCAGACCTGAACCCAATCGAGATGGTTTGGGGTGAGCTGGACCGCAGAGTGAAGGCAAAAGGGCCAACAAGTGCTAAGCATCTCTGGGAACTCCTTCAAGACTGTTGGAAGACCATTTCAGGGGACTACCTCTTGAAGCTCATCAAGAGAATGCCAAGAGTGTGCAAAGCAGTAATCAAAGCAAAAGGTGGCTACTTTGAAGAACCTAGAATATGACATATTTTCAGTTGTTTCACACTTGTTTGTTATGTATATAATTCCACATGTGTTAATTCATAGTTTTGATGCCTTCATAGTCATGAAAATAAAGAAAACTCTTTGAATGAGAAGGTGTGTCCAAACTTTTGGTCTGTACTGTATATATAGACAGCCCGGAACAACCTCACTGGACTGAATGTTATGCATGATACCATTCCCACCAAGCATTTCAGGTTTTCGTTCCTTGTACTTACACAACTGCTGCCAGTTAAATCACCTACGTTTGGTCTGTAGAGCCCCTAGTGACCAAGCTGTATATTGCCACAGGTATTACAATACTGTCAAATCCTGCTCCTTAGTGACAGACGATAGCCACCTCTGTCCGCATGTACTGTCAGCAATAAAGTAACCGTTTAGGGATTGTGCACACGACTGTATGTATTTAGCGGATCCGCAAAAAAAAAAAAAACATAGATGACATCCATGGGACATCCGTATTGCATGCATTTATTATTATTATTTTTTTGCGGATCCATTGTAACAATGTCTGTTACGGACAACAATAGGACGTGTTGTTTTGCTGACCCATTGAAGTGAATGGTTCCGCACACGGAGCTAGAAACAAATATGTTTGTGTGCATGAGCCCTTAGTCTTCTGTTAAAGGGGTTGTGTCACCTCAGCAAATGGCATTTACCATGTAGAGAAAGTTAATACAAGGCACTTACTAATGTATTGTGATTGTCCATATTGCTTCCTTTGCTGGCTGGATTCATTTTTCCCTCACATTATACATGGCTCATTTCCATGGTTACGACCGCACTGCGATCCATCAGTGGTGGTCGTGCTTGCACACTATGGTGAAAAGCACTGGACCACGCGCGCTCCCATGGCCCCGGCCACCAGAGAGGCCGGCGCCTTTTCCTAAAGTGTGCCAGCACGACCACCGCTGTGCAGGGTGGTCATAACCATGGAAATGAGTAGTGTATAATTCAGCCAGCAAAGAAGGCAATATGGACAATGACAATACATTAGTAAGTGCCTTGTATTAACTTTAGCTACATGATAAATGCCATTTGATGAAGTGACACAACAACTTTAGGCTAAAAGCACACGTTCAGGATTCATGTGCGGAGCATCCGCACTGAAATCCGCAGGTGTTCGCAGGCAAATCTGTGCGGTCAGTCCGCATCAATTGGTGCAGATTTGCGTGCGGATTTGGTGCGGTTTCGGTGCGGATTTTCCGCATGCGGATTTTACTAAGTGAATGAAGAAAATCCGGTCAGGAAAAATAAAATAAATTGACATGCTACGGATTTTAAAATCTCATAGAATAAAATGTACATGACCTACAGTGCGGATTTTCCGCACGCAAATCCGCGCGGAAAATCCGCACGCAATCCTGATCGTGTGCATTTAGCCTGATGCATTTAACCCTTAGGATACCGGAGGTTTTTTTGTTTTTGAGTTATCATTTTCTTCCCTATCTTCCTTGAGCCATAACTTTTTTATATTTCCGTTCACATAGCTGTATGAGGGCTTATTTTTTGTGGGACAAGTTGTACTTTCTAATGCGATCATTAATTATGGCATAAAATGTAGTGGGAAGCAGTAAAAAAATTCCAAATGCCGTGCGAACAAACAGATTTTGTTCGCACGGCATTCCATTTGCGGCAAAACTGACCCATGTCCTTCATTATCTAGGTCAGTACGAATACAACGATACCACATATGTGTATGTTTTTCTGTCTAAATAGTGTAAAACTAAATTAAAACTTTGAAAAAAAATTTTTTTACATCACCATATTCTGACCCCCATAACTTTTTAATAGTTTTATCTACTCAGCTGTGGAGGCTCATTTTTCGCGGGACAATCTGTAGTTTTTATTGATACCATTTTGGAGTGTGCGTGACTTTTTGATCACATTTTGTTGCATTTTTTTGGGTAAGAGAAGCAATGAAAAAAATGGCAAATTGGCCATTTTGATCCTTTTTTCCGTTACGCCATTCGCCGTATTGTAAAAATATTTTTATATTTTAATTGGTCACGGTGATACCCATGATGTTTACATTTTTCGTTATTTAGGTATTTTTTTTATTATTATTATACGAAAAGGGGACTGATTTAAACATTTATATATATATTTTTTTAATTATATATTTTTTTACATTTTCAAAAAAAAATTGCAATGATTTTGAAGCTCATACATGAGCCTATAAAATGCAGCTTTTATTTTTTAATTTTGAACAATCATAGATTTTTAAACTGGACATATTCGTAAGAATTGCTTATTTATTATGTTGGCCTGCCATCTGGTGGCCAAAATAAGAATTGCAGTTTGAATGCTCTCAGCCTATTTCAGCGAGACTGAGCGCATTCAAACCAATTACCTGCATCCCCATCGGCCGTGGGGGATGCCGGTAACACTCCCGGATCTTACTTGATCACGGCATCTAAAGCCTTTAATTACCGTGATCTGCATAATTGCCGCAGGTCTCTGCTATTTCGCTACCAGGCCGTGTTTGCCTACAGCGCTGGCAGCTAAAGGGTTAAAAAAATAAAAAAATATATATAGTATACAGCAACCACGCAGTCCTATATGTGGTCTGACCCTGAATTCATCTGTCTGCCTCCTCTTGTATTGCCTGTGGAAGGAGGTAACACAGGACTGCAGGGTCAGACTACAGGGGGTCTGCTTGTAGTCTGCTGCCATGGAGACACATAGGTCTGCACAGGAGCTGTGTACACAAAACAATATGATAGTTTTAATCAAGATTATTTGCAAAGTTGATTCTCTTCATAGGAAGGGTTAGGTACTGAAGGTCGTGGATCCATCCCGATCGCCTCCTCACACTGACTGACAATCATCTTTCTCTTGTATTTCATCAGGAACCGATGAAAAAGCAATTATTGAAGTGCTGGCAAACAGATCTTCTGAACAGCGACAGCAAATAAAGCAAAAATTCAAGACCATGTATGGCAAGGTACAGTGTATTGTGTACTAAGAGTAACATTCACGCTAAGAGCACCTGTCAGCAGGATCAACTCAATCAAACCAGGTACTCTATCTGGTAGGGTTGATACTGCTGATTAAAACGAAACCCTGCCTTGTGAAAATCGGTTGCAGTATCCCTGAGAGAAAAAAATAATACATTTATTATTTATGCAAATGAAGGTTTCAATGCACAGGAGGGAGGGGCCTTGACCTCAGCTTTCCTCCTCTGGCCACGCCCCTCTGTGCCCTGGAGCCCTCATTGGCATGAAGAACAAGGCTCCATTCACACGTCCGCAAATGGGTCCGCATTTGTTCCGCAATTTTGCGGAACGGGTGCGGACCCATTCATTTTCTATGGGGACGGAATGGATGCGGACAGCACACAGTGTGCTGTCAGCATCCGCATTTGCGGAGCGTGGCCCCGATCTTCAGGTCCGCAGCTCCGCAAAAGATAGCAGCTTGCGGACAAGAATAGGCATTTCTATAGGGGTGCCGGGCGGGTGTGTTGCGGATCCGCAATTTGCGGGTCCGCGACACACCACGGACGTGTGAATGGAGCATTAGGGTCCATTCACACGTCCGCAATTTCGTTACGCATTTTGCGGAACGGAATTGTGGACCCATTCATTTCTATGGGGCAGCACGATGTGCTGCCCGGATCCGGAATTGCGGATCCGCAGTTCCTGGTCCGCAATTCCGATCCCCAAAAAAATAGAACATAGCATTTTCTATTAAGTGCAGGCGATGCGCGGTCCGCAAAATGCGGAACGCACATCGCCGATATCTGTGTTTTGCGGATCCACGGATCCGTGGATCTGCAAAACACACACGGACGTGTGAATGGACCCTAAAAGTCTTTTTTTTCTTTCGAAGGCCGCAAACAGTTTTCACAAGACAGGTGTCATTTTAACCCTTTCAGCCCCTCAGTTTTTACGTTTTCGTTTTTCACTTTTTTTTTTTGGTCTTTTTTTTACATTCATAAACCTGTACGAGGGCTTGTTTTTTTGTGGGACACGTTGCACTTTATACTGCCACCATTTACTATTGCATACCATGTAGTGGAGAGCTGGAAAAAAATTCCAAATGATGAGGGTGAAATTGGAAAAAAAATATATATACGCCATTCCGCAACAGTTTTATGTTTTTTTTTTTGTTTGTTTTTTTAACAACACTTACTATACGGTAAAACTAACTTGTTAGTTTCATTCTCTGAGTCACAGTGATACCACATATATACAGTTTATATAGTTGTGTTTTAATACTTAAAAAATAAATGAAAACCTTGAAAAAAATAATTTTGTTCCTTTTTGTCGCCATATTCTGACCCCCTATAAATGTGAATAGGTCATTTTGACTTTTTTCCCATTTTGCCGTTTGTCGTATGGGATTAATATTTTTATACTTTAATAGTACGGGGGGTTTCGTGCGCAGCAATGTCCATATGTTTATTTTTATTTATTTCGTTATTTTTGGTGTGGGGAGGGGGTTACTAGAATATTAATATTTTTTACTTTTTTTATAGTTTTGAAAACATCTATTTTTATTTGATATTTTTTGCACTTTTATTTTATAGTTCCCATGGCGCATTAGCACTGGAGTCTATGAGGATTACACTAATGGGCAGACTGACATTCCGCTTCCCCCGATCCTCACAGACACTCAGGCCTATATTCCGCGACCCCCTCAGAGGCCTTGGTCAAACGTGTGCACAGGTTCTGGGTCGCGGAATATAGGCCTGAGTGTCTGCTTGGTTAAATCAGAAGACACCCGTTTGCTCCAGAGCTGCCGTAACTTTATGTCACATGTCGGGAAGGGGTAGGGTCAACCCTATCAGACAGTATACCTGGTTTAATAGGGTTGATCACGCTGACAGTTGCTCTTTAAATCTGTCTCAAGGAATTAAGCCTCTTATTATAATAACTGAGACCTTCCATGCCATTTAATTATGTGGTCGCCCACCTTTGAGCCCAGCTCTTTTATATCCTGTTTACAATGTGGAGCCCAAAACTGAATCCCATATCTGAGATACGATTTATAAAGTGGTAATATTACATTGGGATTATGGCTTTTTATATCTTTTAATACCCTCTAAAATCATATTTTCAGCTGCTGTCTGACATTACAACCAGAATACCCAAGTCCTTCTCTCGTTCGGTCGGCATGATCACATCTTCTGCCATTCACAATCTTTTGCCTTATTATTGTTTTCTTCAGGAGTTAGAAAAAGTATTAAAAAGTGATCTAAGTGGTGACTTTGAGAAAACCGTCTTGGCGTTGCTTGACCGCCCCTGTGAATTTGATGCAAGAGAACTCAGAAAAGCCTTGAAAGGAGCAGGAACCAATGAATCTGTGCTGGTCCAAATCCTGTGTACAAGAGCCAACCAGGTACTGCGTCCTCATAGCTTATTCGCTTTTAGATTGTCCCCATCTTTGTAACCATTTTCATTGATTTAATTTTAACGCATATAAAGGATATCTGCAGCAACTTTGCAAACAGTCCTGATATTTTACCATTTTGCTCATTCAGCTACGATGCAAACCTATGTGCTTCCATGGAAACTGACTACGAACAGAGCCTTTGTGTAGTCAGATCCTGCAGCCTGCCCATTTTTGCTTACAAACAGTATCAGGCCTCCTGCACGCGACTGTGTCCGTTTTGTGGTCCACAAATCACAGATCATCAAAACATGGATGCCAGCCATGTACTTCCCGCATTTTCATCTGATAAATGTTCGCTCGTTCATTGGGTGATCGGCTGCACCTTTAGACGGGCAGAATGTCAAGAATGAGCATGCGCAGATACGTTAAACCCTGATAATCTGCCCGACTATCGCGCCATGTAAACCCAGCATTAGTGACCCTTTAAACCCCCTGCTGACTCTGTCCCAATCTACAGAGCAAAGCTGACAAAAGCTGCAGAAAACAGGATATATAAGCCCATCGTGTGTGCTAAAGTGTGAAAAAAAATAATATGAAAAATAATTACCCCCCACCCCCAATAAAACATTAACTAATATGTCATTGGCTGATAATACTCTTTGCTATACATGGTCATGTGGGATTCTGGATATTGTTATAATATACTATCAGTTTGCTATTAGACTTCCCATGGTTTAATGAAAGAAATGACTGGGACATAACCATACCAGGGTACTCTTTATACAGAAGAGACAGAGAAGGCAAGAAAGGAGGAGGAGTGGCCCTGTATGTGAAAGATAGCATTAAATCTAACCTAATACAAGTTGGTGAGGCCAACATAGAGTCAGTTTGGGTTACGTTGCAGTTTGCTAACCATGCCGTAACTCGTGTAGGTGTGATATATAGACCACCTGGTCAAGTTAAAGAACTAGATGATCTACTAGTTGAAGAAATAGCTAAAATGACAATGAAAGGAGAAGTTATCATTATGGGAGATTTCAATCTTCCAGATATAAACTGGAAAACCAAAATAGCAAGTTCTACCAGGAGTACAGATATTCTAAATTCCCTACTGGGGTTATCTCTACAACAAGTGGTTGAGGAGCCAACCCGGAGGGAGGCCATTTTGGATTTGGTATTCACAAACGGGGATTCGGTATATGATGTCATTGTAGGCGAAACCTTGGGATCTAGTGATCACCAGTCAGTGTGGTTTAATATAAGAACTGTGAAAGAGTCCCACCACACAAAAACAAAAGTTTTAGATTTTAGAAAAACAGACTTTTCAAAAATGAAATTAGTCATAAATGAGTCCTTATCAGACTGGAACGGATTACATGGAGTCCAGGAGAAATGGGACTACTTAAAAGGTGCATTATTGAAGGCAACAGAAAATTGCATTAGACTTGTCAGTAAAAGCAAAAAAAGGAAGAGACCACTGTGGTACTCAGCAGAAGTGGCCCAAATCATTAAAAATAAAAAGCTAGCATTTTGTAATTATAAAAAAACCCAGAGCAATGAAGATAAGGAAATCTACAAGATTAGGCAGAGAGAGGCCAAGCAAGTTATAAGAACTTCTAAAGCGCAGGCAGAAGAAAAACTAGCTCAGTCTATGAAAAAAGGGGATAAGACATTCTTCAGATATATAAATGAAAAAAGGAAATTAAAACAAGGAATAACTAAATTAAAAACAAAGGACGGAAGGTATGTAGAAGAGAATAAAGGGCTAGCCGACTGCCTTAATTAATACTTCTGTTCAGTTTTTACAAAAGAAAAAGGAGAAGGACCTCCACTAGAAAGGATGACTATTAAATCGTTTGATGCATGTATCTTTACAGAGGAAGATGTTCTAAGTTTGCTGTCTAAGGTGAAGACAGATAAGTCACAGGGGCCTGATGAGATACACCCAAAATTATTAAAAGAGCTTAGTGGTGAGCTGGCAAAACCGTTAACAGATTTATTTAACCACTCATTAGTAACAGGAGTCGTCCCGGAAGATTGGAAATTGGCAAATGTCGTGCCCATTCACAAGAAAGGTAGTAGGGAGGAATCGAGCAACTATAGACCAGTGAGTCTGACATCAATAGTAGGCAAATTAATGGAAACCCTATTAAAGGATAGGATTGTGGAACATCTAAAATCCCATGGATTGCAAGATGAAAAACAACATGGGTTTACTTCAGGGAGATCATGTCAAACAAATCTTATAGATTTTTTTGACTGGGTGACTAAAATAATAGACGGTGGAGGTGCAGTAGACATCGCATATCTAGATTTTAGTAAGGCTTTTGACACTGTCCCACATAGGAGACTTATCAATAAACTGCAGTCATTGAGCATGGACTCCCATATTGTTGAGTGGATTAGGCAGTGGCTGAGTGACAGACAACAGAGGGTTGTAGTCAATGGAGAACATTCAAAACAAGGTCATGTTACCAGTGGGGTTCCACAGGGATCTGTACTGGGACCGATTTTGTTTAATATCTTCATAAGTGATATTGCAAAAGGCCTCGATGGTAAGGTTTGTCTTTTTGCTGATGACACAAAGATATGTAACAGGGTTGATGTTCCTGGAGGGAAACGCCAAATGGAAAAGGATTTAGGAAAACTAGAAGAATGGTCAGAACTCTGGCAACTGAAATTTAATGTGGATAAGTGCAAGATAATGCACCTGGGGGCGTAAAAACCCAAGGGCAGAATATAGAATATTTGACACAGTCCTGACCTCAGTATCTGAGGAAAGGGATTTAGGAGTAATTATTTCAGAAGACTTATAGGTGGGAAGACAATGTAATAGGGCAGCACGAAATGCCAGCAGAATGCTTGGATGTATAGGGAGAGGTATAAGCAGTAGAAAGAGTGAAGTGCTTATGCCGCTGTACAGAACACTGGTGAGACCTCACTTGGAGTATTGTGCGCAGTACTGGAGGCCATATCTCCAGAAGGATATAGATACTCTAGAGAGAGTTCAGAGAAGAGCTACTAAACTAGTACATGGATTGCAGGATAAAACTTACCAGGAAAGGTTAAAGGACCTTAATATGTATAGCTTGGAAGAAAGAAGAGACAGAGGGGATATGATAGAAACTTTTAAATACATAAAGGGAATCAACTCGGTAAAGGAGGAGAGCATATTTAAAAGAAGAAAAACTACCACAAGAGGACACAGTTTTAAATTAGAGGGGCAAAGGTTTAAAAGTAATATCAGGAAGTATTACTTTACTGAGAGAGTAGTGGATGCATGGAATAGCCTTCCTGCAGAAGTGGTAGCTGCAAATACAGTAAAGGGGTTTAAGCATGCATGGGATAGGCATTAGGCTATCCTTCATATAAGATAGGGCTAGGGACTATTCATAGGATTCAGATATATTGGGCAGACTAGATGGGCCAAATGGTTCTTATCTGCCGACACATTCTATGTTTCTATGTTTCTATGTTTCCCTGAAATCAGTGTACAACCAGAAGGAGGAGTCAAAGAAACAGGGAGGGGCAGAGGGAGGGACAATGGGAGGGACAGCGGGAGGGACAGAGCAGGGACTCTGCATATCTATGGATGGGAGGTGACTCTGTGACTTATACCATACCAACTATACATCCTGCAAAAAAATAAAATTAAAAAAAAAGCAGAAATTCTATATTATATGTATCTTTATTATAACCATCTTTATTTTGCAGCAAATACGAAACATAAAAGAGTCCTACAAGAGACGTAAGTACCGTTACTCCTCTGAACTAATACACTATGGCGACTGTATTTTCACATATTACATTTCTACGTGTCCATTTTTTTTAGTGTTTGACAGAGATTTGGAGGATGATGTCAAGAGTGACACCAGCGGTTACTTCAAGAAGATACTGATCTCACTGCTGCAGGTAGTTAGTTATATTATAAGTTGTGCATAGTGACATACCTACCATGGAGGCGGACTAAAGGACTGCTATGGGGCCCAAGGGTTCCCAGCCCGGAACTGCTTCTCTTGTTCCTGACAAAGATTCACTGTATTTTCCATCAGTCACCACTAGAGGGAGCTCAGTGCATAGAGATTATTCATTGCTTTGTAAGTGAATGAATTCCTATGCACTGAGCTCCCCCTAGTGGTGGCTGCAGGCATATATATAAAATAGAGTGTGAAGGGAAGCATGAGATTAAAGCTGCTTTCGCATCTGTGTCAGAAGCTCTGTTCGGGGCTTCCGTCACATAATTCATTAAAAACAGCAGGACTTTTTTGTCCTCCTCAATGGAAAACCCAACAGATCCCATTATAGTCAATGGAGTCTGTTTTTTGTTTTAAAAAAATGTAAATCCATCAGAAATCTGGGGTGTCACGCTTTGCCTTCTGACCTGCCTAGGTGTGTTTGATGCATGCGAACAGAGAAACTTGGTCGGGCAGGGGGGGGCTAATAATAAATTTTGCTAAGTAGCCCTATGAGACCTGTGTACGCACCTCTGGTTTAAAATCAGGCAACAGGCAATGCAAAAAAACACCTTCTATCTTATCCATCTGTACCAAGAACCATCACATTTCTATTGCCCCATGCTGGTTCCTTATAGCCAAACTTTATTTGCCTAAAATATAGGATACCCCACCAGTCCACATACTGTAACTCCCATCTTTTGGAAAACTTGCACATAGCAGTCATTTTTTACACTACGCCACGCCTCTAACCCTGCCCAATGCCTATCTATACATACCCAAACCCCCCAGCCATCAGACAGAAAAAGTGCCCCATGCATTGTAAGAATACCCCCTTAGTGCCGCCCTCACAGTAAGGATACCCCATTAGTGCCACAACACCTTAAAAATGTCCCCTTAGTGCCCTTCAGACAGTAATGATCCACTGTTAGTGCCCCTGACATAGTATGATGCCCCCTTGGTGTCCCCCATGCCAGTATGATACCCCCCAAGTGCCCCCCACACAGTATAATCCCCCAAGTGCCCCCCACACCACAAAATGCCCTCAAAGTGCCTCCCCACACAGTATAATCCCCCGAGTGCCCCCCACACCACAGAATGCCCTCAAAGTGCCTCCCCACACAGTATGATGCCCCCTTAGTTCCCTCTCACAACAGAATGCCCCCTAAGTGTACCACAGGCAGAACAATGTTCCCATAACTGCTCGCCCACTCAGTGAAATGTCCCCGTAAGTGCTGCAACACAGAGTGATACCCCATAGTGCCCCCTACAGAATAGAATGCCCCTTAAGTGCCCTCTCACAGTGTGATATCCCCTATTTCTCAACACAGAGTAATACCCTCAAGTGTCCAGTATGATGCCCGCTTAAGTGCCCCCATACAGAGTGATGGCACTGGCAGTTTGGCACATGTTGGGGGTCCATGATTTTGTATTGGGCCCATGAGCTTCAAGTTGTGCCTCAGGGCCTGGATGCGACTATAAGCGCTACACCTCCTACATCTATTCCTCCGCCTAAAAAGTAGAATAAAATCTCCAAAGACAACACTGGAGACAATGGAACAGCGCCATGAGTCAGATCCTGCTGTCTCGCTAAAGCCATTCCTGGTACTTTCAGAATTTCAATTACGATACCTTAAATAGCTGTGGTTTACAGCCGCCAACGACCCAGGACAATACGTAAGACATAATATATGACCGCACTGATTTTTTTTTTTTACATGGTTCTAAATTTACCCTGGACTCCATGAACCCTGTACTTTTTTGCACCACGAGAGCAGCTTCAGACTAAGCACAAAGTAACTTAGAACGGTTTATAATGGGTTAAATGGGACTCAAATACCATCATAAAAGTGGAGCGGTGCTGTCTTTAGAATTTTTTTAATTTTTGTAATTTCAGACAAACCCAAATCAAAATAGTACATTAAATTTATGTGTTGTGAGTAATCTGGATGTTGAGATAAATCTTGTCTTATACTCAGCCCTATTAAATGCTACATTCAGACTTTAATGGAAAAATACTGATGGTTAGGGCGTCCATTTATAAGAGGCTGAACTGTGACAATCTTTGATATTTTGGTGCCATCATTTAAAGGGGTTGTCTGATTTAGAAAATCCATTTTCTTACACCCTATTAGAGAATTCTGAACTTTGTTCAGGATCTTCCCCTCTTGGCCAGAGAGGAGAACACTTTCAAAGAGCGTCTCTCGCTCTGGAGGACCTGTCCTATCCTGTATTATGCAGACGACAACCTATTGATATAAATGAGCACTGTGTAATTCTTGGTCTGTCCTGCGGTGGCACTGCAGGAAAACTAAACACCTACTACCAGGTTCCCCCACAAATTACAGCTGATCGCTGGAGGTCCAAGAAGGAAGACAATTTATGATCATCAGCTCGTTGTCCTGGGATGTTTCTAACAAGTAGGGGTTGTCCAGGGCAGACAGCCCATTTAATACATCGAAGAGAGGTTAACTTTGTCCATAAAAGATAGATAATTGCTTACGGATCCTCCAGAGTTTTGCCTGATAGCTGATGTAATGGGGAAAATCGGACTGGACTGTAGGGATGTATACTGGGTAATTCTTTCATTTCCACTCATCTAATAAGGTCCCCATGTAGCCAAGGTGAACTTTCTTGAGAATGGGAGATCCTAAGTGGTTCAGTAGGTACAGCAAAACTCCTCTAAATCAGAACTTCTTGGTCTAAAATTTTGAAGATCCAAGCCTGGAAACCAAACTATGGGTGATGAGATTTAGACAAGTAGGAGTACAAATATCATCAGATACTGGACACCACCAGCACTGGATATAATGGTCTGAATGTGGTGGTGGTGGTGGTGGTGCGGGGAGTAATTTTGTAATTACGGATTATTGATGTGGTAATATAGAAACTATGAGAATCTGGACCTCACGATATGTACTATACATTTATTTTTTTAGGCAAACCGAGATGAAGGTCTAGACATTAATAAGGACCTAGCCGGTGAGGATGCCAAGAAACTATATGAAGTGAGTAATCCTGATATATTGCAGAGCTGGAGAGATATCAATGGGAAAACGATCAGGACTTTTGTGTTTATATATTCCATAGATGACAAAAGTAATTGTATTTCTTTAAAATATGTCGAATTAAAGGGGTTGTGTGTAATATGGATGACCTACTGTCACGTCTGTCACGGTATTGTTGTTGTTCGTGACACGTGTGCCGTGCATACTGGTTGCCAGGGGCAACGTGTTGTTGTTGCAGCATGTTTTTACCTTCCTCCTTTCTCCTGGTTCTTTCCCTGTCTGGTGCTGGTGGGGTTAACTACCTGGCTGGGTGTGGCCACTTGGGGTTTATATTGCCTGTGGCTTTCAGGATGAAGTCAGTTGTACTCCAGCCTTTGTTGGCGCTGGAGCTTTGCTCCTTTCCTGGGTGTTCCATCTGCCCAGTCCTTGAGGGCCACCTAGTGGAACATCAATGTCTTCCCGTTGTCACCTTCCCTTCACTATGCGTTTGGTGTTGTTTATGTATGGGTGGGTGTTGTTATGTCTAGTTTGGTGTTCCATGTCTGGTCTGTCTATGGTGTATGCTCAGTCCTGCTTGGATGCTAGACATCTCCTTGTGTATCTGTGCCTTCAGTGAGAGGGCCCCCAGGGTTCCCCGAAGGGGGAACTACTATTCAGTGAGCAGCTCTGCCTGGTGCCTTCATGCATCCTTTCCACACGGGGGGTCCAGGCAGTTACTGGTGTGCTGGTTCCTATGTTTGTTGTTTGTACTGTGTCCTGTTTTGTGTGTGGGCTCCAGTACATATGCGTGGGCTCCAGTCATGTGGCTGCAGCAAGTAAGTGTGTTGTTCTAGTTCTAACCTGCCGATCCAGTAGCTGTTTACGGTCTCCTCTTTTCCCTGCATCTAGGCCAGATGAGACTCCTGTTCTTCCGTATCTTGGAGGAACAGGTTGTCTCACGCCCTTTCATTATCTGTAGGGCTGTTCAGGGATTTAAGGGCCCGAGGTTCCTGGGTATGAGTCGTCCTACCATCTGGGTCTGCTCATACCGTGTGAGAAGTCAGGGCCTGTTTCCAGGCCTAGTTGCTCTTCCTGCTTCCAATTGGTGTTCGGTGGGGAGTTTCCCCCCATTCCCAACCGTGACACCTACCCTACGGAGACGTCATCAATATCTAATCGGTAGAGGGTCTATCTCTCAGCACCCCTACAAATTAGCTGTTTGAAGAGCCACGGTGCTCCAGTGAGGTCTGCAGCCTCTTCCTAGGCCAGTGATGTCACATTCATCGGTCACATGGCCTAGGTGCGGCTCAGTCCCATTCAAGTGAATGGGCCTGGGCTGTAATACCAAGGACAGCCACTATACAATGTACGGTGCTGTGTTGGTAATGTCACCGCCAGATCTCTGAGAAGTTCTGACAGACATTCTTCAGTACCTCTTGCATAATGTTCTTTTGTTTTGGTTTCGCTTTGTCATCTCTTCTCCCTCTCCCAGCTATCATCTATTAGCAGTGATTGCCTCCCTTTATATCCCCTCCCATACTGCCTCACTCTGCGGTTTATACCACTTCCTGGATTGTGCTCACTGCTAGATGCTGCAACTGCTGGTTCCTCAGATAAGTCTATTCCTTTATTTGTGTTTTCCTGTTGGCTTGATTCTAGGTGACCCTGACTCCCTCCGTATTGAGTGCAGGGAGCCGGTGGTCGTGTCCCCTCACTATTATAGGGTTTTCAGGTGTCACTCAGTCTAGGTATGGGGACATGCAATTTTCTATCATAAAGATCTTTGCATGGGCTGAGCAGTCAGAGAGAGCTCTAGGGCTTTTATAGGGCTCACCCATATGTTCCTTAGTTTGGGGATCAAGTCAGTTGGATCTTTATTTGTGACTTCTAGTTTTCTGCAACACCATCCGTGACAATATAAACCGCCAAAACCGTTTTAAGCATGGATCCGGTTTCAGCCTTGATGGACCGCATGCGGGGTCTTTCATTGGAGATAGCAGATCTCCGTAAAACTGTATCTCAGTTTCAGGTGACCGGTTCTGCTTGCGTTCATGGAGTTTGTTCTGAGCCTAAGATCTCGCTTCCGGATACTTTCTCTGGGGGTAGTGAGAATTTTGTTCGTTCAGGGTACTTTCACACTTGCGGCAGGACGGATCCGACATGCTGTTCACCATGTCGGATCCGTCCTGCGGCTGTTTCGCCGTGCCCCCGGGCCGGCGCTCCGTCCCCATTGACTATAATGGGGACGGGGGCGGAGCTCCGGCGCAGCACGGCGGTGCACGGCTTAAGGCCGCCGGACTAAAATTACTGCATGTCAGTTTTTTTAGTCCGGCGGCTTTCTCCGTGCACCGCCGTGCTGCGCCGGAGCTCCGCCCCCGTCCCCATTATAGTCAATGGGGACGGAGCGCCGGCCCGGGGGCACGGCGAAACAGCCGCAGGACGGATCCGACATGGTGAACAGCATGTCGGATCCGTCCTGCCGCAAGTGTGAAACTAGCCTAAGAGAGGCTTGCAAACTCCATTTTCGCCTACTTCTTCATTCCTCTGGTGATGAGGAGCAGAGGGTGGGGATCATCATCTCGCTGCTCAGGGCTAACGCTCAGTCTTGGGCCTTTTCGCTGCCGGTGGGGGCACGGCCCCTCCGATCAGTGGATTAATTTTTTGTAGCCCATGGTCAGATATATGATGATCCGGATCGTATTGCTCTGGCTGAATCTAAACTGCGTCCTTCATGCCAGAGTAAGCAGTCCGTAGAGATATACTGTTCAGAATTTCGGAGATGGGCAGCTGATACTGGTTGGAATGATGCTGCACTCCGAAGTCAATTTTGCCATGGTCTTTCGGAGGGATTGAAAGATGCATTTGCCTTTCATGAGAGACCTGCCACCTTGGAGTCTGCCATGTCTCGGGCTGTTCGTATTGACAGGCGTCTTAGAGAGAGAGGAGAGATTACTCCTTCCTGTCATATTCAGTCCAAGGACAGTGGGGCGGTCTCATTCAGTGCGCAGGGGCCTCAGTCTCTCTTAATCCCCTCTAAGTCGAAGCCCATGCAGCTGGGTTTGCTTGCCTCTAATAATAAAGGATTCAGCTCTCAGAGGAGGGTTTGTTTCTGTTGTGGAGGTATAAATCATTTTGCAAATGTTTGTCCCTCTAGGAGATTCAGGGAGTTTTTTGAGGGTAATAAAGAAACAAAAATAAAAAAGTCCTCTAAATAAGTCCTCTAAATACGTTCCATCTGTTACTATTGGCAAGGTTGATGCGGAAATTGAAGGTTTTCCATTTGCTTGTAGTTTTGTCCTACCTGCCAGGGCGGCGCTAGATAGCAAGAACATTGTTTGTGAGATTTTTGTAGATAGTGGAGCAGCTGTCAATCTCATTGATAATCAATTTGCTATAACACATGGTTTCCAGGTATGCACTTTGGGAAAGGATATACCTGTTTTTGCTATCGATTCCGCTCCACTTTCTCAAAAATCGTTAAAGGGCATAGTTCACAATATCCGTTTGACTGTGGGTGATGCTCATGTTGAGGATGTGTCATGTTTCGTCCTAAGCGGATTACCTACTCCTCTAGTGTTGGGGCTACCCTGGCTCACTAAACATAACCCCACCATTGATTGGCAAGCAAGGCAAATAAATGGTTGGAGTGACTTTTGCAGAGAGAATTGCCTCTCGACGTCTCTTTCAGAGGTTTCTACTAAGACTGTGCCATCTTTTCTCTCCGAATTTTCGGATGTGTTTTCAGAGAGTGGTGTCCAGGAGCTGCCCCCTCACCGGGAGTACGATTGCCCTATTAATCTCATCCCAGGCGCCAAGCTGCCTAAATCTTGTTTATACAATCTCTCTCAACCTGAAAGGGTCGCTATGCGTACTTATATCTCTGAGAGCCTGAGAAAGGGACACATCCGACCCTCGAAGTCACCTGTGGCCGCTGTTTTTTTTTTGTTAAGAAAAAAGATGGTTCTTTAAGACCATGTCTGGATTTCAGGGAGCTGAACAGTATCACAATTCGTGACCCTTATCCGCTTCCTCTGATCCCGGACCTGTTTAACCAGATTGTTGGGGCTAAAGTTTTTTCTAAGTTGGATTTAAGAGGGGCATACAACCTGGTCAGGGTCAGGGAAGGGGACGAATGGAAGACGGCCTTCAATACCCCTGAGGGCCATTTCGAGAATTTGGTTATGCCTTTTGGTCTGATGAATGCTCCAGCCGTCTTCCAACATTTTGTGAACAGCATTTTTTATCATTTAATGGGGAAATTTGTACTAGTGTATCTAGATGACATTTTGATTTTTTCTCCTGATTTCAAAACTCATAGGGACCACCTACGTCAGGTCTTGCTAATTCTGCAGGAGAATAAATTGTACGCTAAACTGGAAAAATGTGTGTTTTTGCGGTTCCAGAAATTCAATTTCTGGGTTTCCTTCTCTCCGCTTCTGGTTTTCGCATGGACCCTGAGAAGGTCCGCGCTGTGCTTGATTGGGAGCTTCCTGAGAATCAGAAGGCGCTGATGCGCTTTTTGGGTTTTGCCAATTATTACAGGAAGTTCATTTTGAATTATTCCTCTGTTGTTAAGCCACTCACTGACATGACTAAAAAGGGGGTAGATTTTTCCTCCTGGTCGGTAGATGTGCGTAAGGCCTTTTCTAGTATCAAAGAGTTTTGCTTCCGCTCCCATCTTGGTACAACCTGATGTCTCTCTGCCCTTCATTGTTGAGGTGGACGCTTCTGAGGTGGGTGTGGGTGCGGTCTTGTCTCAGGGTCCCTCTCCTGCCAAATGGCGACTGTGTGCATTTTTCTCGAAGAAACTCTCCTCCGCAGAGAGAAATTACGATGTGGGAGATAGGGAGTTGTTGGCCATTAAGTTAGCTTTTGAGGAATGGCGCCATTGGCTAGAGGGAGCCAGACACCCTATTACCGTGTTTACCGACCATAAGAATCTGGCCTACTTGGAATCAGCCAAGCGTTTGAACCCGAGACAGGCCAGATGGTCTTTGTTCTTTTCAAGGTTTAATTTTGTTGTCACGTTCCGCCCTGGGGTTAAGAATGTGAAGGCTGATGCCCTGTCACGTTGTTTTCCGGGAGGGGGGAACTTTTAAGACCCGGGTCCCATTTTTGCTGAAGGGGTGGTCGTCTCTGCTCTTTATCCTGAATTGGAGGCAGAGGTTCAGGCAGCCCAGGTAGAGGCTCCTGATCTTTGTCCTCCTGGGAGGTTGTTTGTGCCTCTCGCTTTACGACACAAGGTTTTCAAGGAGCACCACGATACTGTCCTTGCTGGGCACCCGGGGGGTAGAGCCACAGTGGATCTCATTGCTCTGAGATTCTGGTGGCCAGCTCTTTGTAAGACGGTTGAGGGTTTTGTGGCAGCCTGTGAGACCTGTGTTCGTGCCAAGGTCCCTCATTCACGGCCATCGGGTCCTCTCCTCCCGTTACCCATTCCTTCCCGTCCTTGGACACATCTGTCCATGGACTTCATTACGGACCTGCCTCGTTCCTCGGGGAAGACAGTGAATCTGGTGGTGGTGGACCGTTTTAGCAAAATGGCGCATTTCATTCCTTTTCCTGGGTTACCCAATGCTAAAACGCTGGCGCAAGCATTTGTTGACCACATTGTCAAATTGCATGGCATTCCTTCAGACATAGTCTCTGATAGGGGCACGCAGTTTGTTTCCAGATTCTGGAAGGCTTTCTGTTCTCGCTTGGGGGTTCGGTTGTCATTCTCTTCTGCTTTTCACCCGCAGTCAAATGGCCAGACCGAGCGCGTCAATCAGAATCTGGAGACATATCTGCGCTGTTTTGTGACAGAGAATCAGGAGGATTGGTGTTCTTTTTTGTCCCTTGCTGAGTTTGTATTAAATAACCGTCGCCAGGAGTCCTCTGATAAGTCACCATTTTTTGGTGCATATGGGTTTCATCTGCAGTTTGGGACATTCTCTGGAGAGGGGTCTTCTGGTTTACCTGATGAGGAGAGATTTTCCTTGTCTTTGTCATTTATTTGGCAAAAGATTCAGGGTAATCTGAAGAGGATAAGTGAGAGATATAAGCGTGTGGCGGATAAGAGACGTGTGCCTGGTCCGGACCTGAATGTTGGTGATCTGGTGTGGTTGTCTACTAAGAATATCAAATTGAAGGTTCCCTCCTGGAAGTTGGGTTCTAAGTTTATTGGACCTTACAAGATGTCCGTCATCAACCCCATTGCTTTCCGTCTTGATCTTCCTCAGACTTGGAAGATCCATAATGTTTTTCACAAGTCCCTATTAAAACCTTATGTCCAACCCACTGTACCCTCCTCTTTGCCTCCTCCTCCGATTTTGGTTGATGGTAATCTTGAATTTCAGATCTCTAGGATTGTGGATTCTCGTATTATCCGCGGTTCTCTCCAGTACCTCATTCATTGGGAGGGTTATGGTCCTGAGGAGAGGATGTGGGTCCCAGTGGCGGACATTACTCGTCTTATCAGGGCTTTCCATAGGTCCCATCCTGAGAAGGTGGGCCCTGAGTGTCCGGAGTCCACTCGTAGAGGGAGGGGTACTGTCACCGCCAGATCTCTGAGAAGTTCTGACAGACGTTCTTCAGTACCTCTTGCATGATGTTCTTTTGTTTTGGTTTCGCTTTGTCATCTCTTCTCCCTCTCCCAGCTGTCATCTATTAGCAGTGATTGCCTCCCTTTATATCCCCTCCCATACTGCCTCACTTTGCGGTTTATACCACTTCCTGGATTGTGCTCACTGCTAGATGCTGCAACTGCTGGTTCCTCAGATAAGTCTTTTCCTTTATTTGTGTTTTTCTGTTGGCTTGATTCTAGGTGACCCTGACTCCCTCCGTATTGAGTGCAGGGAGCCGGTGGTCGTGTCCCCTCACTATTATAGGGTTTTCAGGTGTCACTCAGTCTAGGTATGGGGACATGCAATTTTCTATCATAAAGATCTTTGCATGGGCTGAGCAGTCAGGGAGAGCTCTAGGGCTTTTATAGGGCTCACCCATATGTTCCTTAGTTTGGGGATCAAGTCAGTTGGATCTTTAAAGAAAAAAATATAGGGGGTTGAGTCCGCACAACCTGCCTGCAGGTGCACATCACTATGGCGAAATACATACACAAACGGAAAATGCAAATGTGATCGCACACTGCATCCAGCACTCTGCCCTCCATGCTGGATGAGACATTGGTTTATTTTTTGGCCAAAGCATAGTAAGCCACTCACCGCGTCAAGGTCGTCTCAATTGAGTGGTCCCTAACTCTTGTTCCTACCTGTTCATGGGCCATGACAGCCACATAAAATCCAGGGAATGCAGGTCAGCATGCAAGCCAAGTACACTTTGCTTGTAACCCCGTCCGGTGCCATTACAGCTTTCATCGGATCCAGGGATGCAAGTACCAACATGCATGCTGAACCCACCATATACTTCTCCTGGAGCCAGATGGCTAATGGTAGGTTCTATATAAGCAGACTCAGTTTTATACTGACTTTAAAACCAGCCTCCAGGACAGATTAACTGGTCAGGTGTGCTTGACTCAAAGGAGATCGCCACGCCTCCAATATATGCTACAAAGAAAAAAATATAGGGGGTTGAGTCCGCACAACCTGCCTGCAGGTGCACATCACTATGGCGAAATACATACACAAACGGAAAATGCAAATGTGATCGCACACTGCATCCAGCACTCTGCCCTCCATGCTGGATGAGACATTGGTTTATTTTTTGGCCAAAGCATAGTAAGCCACTCACCGCGTCAAGGTCGTCTCAATTGAGTGGTCCCTAACTCTTGTTCCTACCTGTTCATGGGCCATGACAGCCACATAAAATCCAGGGAATGCAGGTCAGCATGCAAGCCAAGTACACTTTGCTTGTAACCCCGTCCGGTGCCATTACAGCTTTCATCGGATCCAGGGATGCAAGTACCAACATGCATGCTGAACCCACCATATACTTCTCCTGGAGCCAGATGGCTAATGGTAGGTTCTATATAAGCAGACTCAGTTTTATACTGACTTTAAAACCAGCCTCCAGGACAGATTAACTGGTCAGGTGTGCTTGACTCAAAGGAGATCGCCACGCCTCCAATATATGCTACAAAGAAAACCTGCAGGCAGGTTGTGCGGACTCAACCCCCTATATTTTTTCTTTGTAGTATATATTGGAGGCGTGGCGATCTCCTTTGAGTCAAGCACACCTGACCAGTTAATCTGTCCTGGAGGCTGGTTTTAAAGTCAGTATAAAACTGAGTCTGCTTATATAGAACCTACCATTAGCCATCTGGCTCCAGGAGAAGTATATGGTGGGTTCAGCATGCATGTTGGTACTTGCATCCCTGGATCCGATGAAAGCTGTAATGGCACCGGACGGGGTTACAAGCAAAGTGTACTTGGCTTGCATGCTGACCTGCATTCCCTGGATTTTATGTGGCTGTCATGGCCCATGAACAGGTAGGAACAAGAGTTAGGGACCACTCAGTTGGATCTTTATTTGTGACTTCTAGTTTTCTGCAGCACCATCCGTGACAGGTAAGCTGCAAGGAGAGTTGCAGCCTCCTCCAACAGCTGATCACTAGGAGTGGTGGGAGTCATCAACCCACTGATGGCGAGGATAGGTCATCAAAATAAAACATTTAGAAAAAATCTTTAAACCAAATCAAGATCCTTATGTAATGGCATGATCAAAAGGGAAACTTGAGTCCTTAACCATCCCATTGTATCAACTTTGGTCCTGGCTACTTTTGTGGTATTACACTGGTGCACAAGTGTTAGGCAACTGTGTATTTTGACCATATCATTATTTGTATGCACATTTTCCAACTTCAAGCTGTATAAACTTTGATGCTTATTGGATTTAAGCATATCAGGTGATGTGTATTTGTGTAATGAGGGGAAGTGTGGCCTAAAAGGATCAAGACTCCATATCAAAGTGTGCATAATTATTAGGCAAAATGGGTACAAAAAGAGATTTAACTGACTCTGAAAAGTCAAAAAATTAATTTCAGAGGAATGCAGCACTCTTGAAATTGCTAAGATCTTGGGGTGTGATCACTAGGGTTGAGCGAAGCGTGCTTCGGATCATAGATCTAAAGTCGCTTTGTTCAAAACTTTGAATGCTGCGAGAA
The DNA here is from genome assembly GCF_905171765.1 of Bufo bufo. NCBI lineage: Eukaryota > Metazoa > Chordata > Amphibia > Anura > Bufonidae > Bufo > Bufo bufo. The sequence goes on along the minus strand of NC_053393.1, from coordinate 44,200,255 downwards.
AGTAAAATTCGTTCAGTCCAAAGTCTCGTGGACTTTGATTGTACAACTTTAAAACCATTTTAAAGCAGCAGTTTTAAAATAGTTTTCAAGTTGTACAATCGAATGCCGAAGTTCTTCACCGAAGTCTCTGTTCCTTCCGTTTTCTACACTGCCTATACTGTCACTGCATATAATTTCATTGTGTAATACTGTTGAGAGGGCCCTGACAAAATCTTTTAGTCCTCCCCCTCCTGGATGGGCCCCTTCTGGGTCAGGGCCCCAAAGCAGCCGCTTCCCCTGCTTCCCCTATAGTTACGCCCCTGACAACCGCCAACACAGCACGCACAGGCGGCGAGACCCAGCAGCCCAACAGCACCCCTGCTTTCAGACTGATCGCCCTTGGGACTGGGCCCCACCAACCAACAGGCACAGCATTAAAGCCACAGCAGCAACCAGGCAGTACTGCACCATGTGACCAGGAGTCTATTCACCTGTCCATGTGGTCGCAGAGCTTAAACTGAGACCAAGTAGCCTTCAACCTATATGCAGTCTTCTGCTAACTAAAAACACCGGGGCTGAATGAGAGGAGAGCTGATACCATGAGAAAAAGACAGAACGCTAATAAAATTCCAAAAAGAGAAAACACATGGATCGCACATCTACAAGCTCTGCATTGATCTGTTGCCTCTCTGCACAATCTACATTGCTTGTGGTGATTGACACGTGGTGCTTCGCCAAATTAGAGTAGGTCCCACCCGAAAGAGGCAAACATGACGTGGTGAGTGGGCTTATGCACTTTGATCAATATTAGAGATGAGCGAATTATTCAAAAATTCAATTCGGTTGCTTCATCGAATTTTACAAAAACTTGCGCCTCCCCCAGTCATTGAACCTGACCCTCAGATGCCGCGTTCATACATGATCTCAGCTTGTGAGTCCCCTGATGATTTGGGTCACACCACCCAAGGAAACGCGTTGGGACAGCACTTTATATATAAGGACCCTGGTATTTATCCTTACATTGAGCTGGGTATTGACCTACCAGGATGGAAAAAAACAGGGAATCCTAAGAAGCATTTAGGGATGGCTCAGAGGGGTCACCCCTTGTCAGGGGCGGGTGCTCCTCTACCAGGGCGTTACAGAACAGCTCAGGCCAAGTAGGGGCGAATAGGGTAAGATACCCAGCTCTGTGACTTGGGACCCCAAAATACTGTGTACAACTGAGATGGTAAGACCGTTCCTTTTTTTTTATCGAGCACTGGAACCAATTGCACTATTGTACACATTGATATATTATAGAAAATTGGGCTATATTTTATTACGATCAAAATAAAAGTTAGCTATTAGCTTTTCCACAAGGCCCCCACATTAATGTGAATTGTGATTTGAATTATAATTTGCCCTATTAATAATATTGTAACCACGATTAATTTTGGTTGTGTGATTGCTGTAAATTGTGCTGAGAAGCAACACATCAATGCAGAGCTTGTGGATGTGCGATCCATGTTTTTCTTCTTTTTTGAATTTTTTTGCAAATACTAAATAGGGTAACAAGAAACGTGTTGAGAAAAAAAGATGCAAATTAACTGCCAAAGATTTAAGGAGAATCAAACGTGAAGCGACCAGGAAGTCATCATCCCCCAGTGCTGTCATGTTCGAGAACGGCAACCGCCCTGGAGTGCCAAGAAGTACAAGGTGTTCATTGCTGAAACATGGTCAAGGTGAGGAAGCCTGAAACCCGGCCACCACTGAACAAGACGTGGAAGTTGAAACATGAAGACTGGGCCAAGATATATCTGAAGACAGAATTTTCAAAGGTTTTGAGGACTGATCAGATGAAAGCAACTCTTGGCGGACTGGATGGATGGACCTGTGCCTGGATTAGTAATGGGCACAGAGCTCGACTTCAACTCAAATGGCAGCAAGGTGGAGGTGGGATATTGCTAAGAGCTGGTAATATTAACAATAAGCTAGTTGGACCTTTTTTTGGTGAAGATGGACTTAAAATCAACTCCCAAACCTACTATCAGTATTTAGAAGACACTTTCTTCAAGCAGTGGTACAGGAAAAAGTCTGCATATTTCAAGAAAAGTATGATTTTTATGCAGGACTATGATCCATTGCATTCATCGAAGTCTCCACTGCATGGCTAGCCAGTAAAGGCCTTAAAGGGGTTGTCTGGGTTCAGAGCTGAACCCGGACAAACCTCTATTTTCACCCAGGCAGCCCCCCTGACTTGAGCATCGGAGCAGTTCATGCTCCGATGCTCTCCTTTGCGCTGTGCTAAATTGCGCAGGGCAAAGGCTCTTTTGTTTACAATAACACACTGCCGGGCGGAAGCTTTTATCCGGCAGTGTGTTCAGTGATGTCACTAGCTCTGATGGGCGGGCTTTAGCGCTGCCCTAGTCGTTTTACTGGCTAGAGCAGCGCTAAAGCCCGCCCATCAGTGCCAGTGACGTCACCGGGCTCTCTGAGCAGCCGGAAGAAGAGGCTTCAGCGCTCCTGCAAGGGACCCAGTACGTCACCGAGTCTAAGAAAACTTCACTTCCGGCAAAGAATTTCCTATAAGAAAACGGGGCTGCAAAAACATGTGGAAAAGGTAGGACATGGATGTATGTTATATGTATGTCTGTTTTGTACTAATAGAACAAAGTCCTCAATCCCGGACAACCCCTATAAAGATAAAAGAATAATGGCATGGCCCCCTTCCTCACCTGACCTAAACCCTATTGAGAACTTGTGGGCCCTTCTTAAACCGGAGGTTTACTGTGAAGAAAAACAGTCCATCTGTCTGAACAATGTCTGGGAGGCTGAGGTTGCTGCTGCACCAAAAGTTGTTCGTTAACAGATTAAGAAACTGACTCTATGGATGGAAGGCTTATGACTGTTATTGAAAAGGAGGGGGGCTATATTGGTCACAGATTTTTTGGGAAATGTCAGAAATGTTTATTTGTAAATTTTGAGTTTTTTTGTTTATTATTCTCACTTGATGAAAATGAACCGGTGAGATGGAAAATGTTCCTTTTTCATTCAGTTACATAATAATTCTGCACGCATAGATCTTCTCTTAAGAAAGCAAAAACCTCACTTTTACTTAGGTTTAAGGTTTATTAACATTTTGGATTGACCGCCCGCACTGTAGTTGTTCAATAATAAAAGTAATCCTTAACTAGAAAAGCTACAATTTCTGGGGAAAATGTGTAAAGTGTTCTTGCCTCCACCAGTAGTCTACAACTGGAGTGGGCGGAGTAACTGGGTGGAGTGGCTTGAGTAACTGTTGTGTGGTTGGAGTGGCTGGAGTAACTGTGGAAAGGTTGGACTGGGCAGAGTAACTTTATGGAGTGGGCAGAGTAACTGTGTGGAGTGTTTGGAGTGAGTAAAGATAGTAAACATTACACTAACCAATTGATTGATTAAATTTAAAAAGTGCACATGGCAAGCTTGATAGAGTGAGAAATGCATTTCAACTTTTATTTATTTATATAGCACATTTAATTGCAATGTTGTTGCCCAAAGTGCTTCACAGTTACATTAAATCATACTTTTATAAAAACATGGTGGCAGTTTAGAAATCATGTCCTGATTTTTCAGCTCACACTCTAGCTTTTGTCACTCTGCTGGCTGCTCACACACCTGGGTTCCTATGGCAACTCACTCTACAGCAAGGGCAGAGAAGAGCGGTTTAAAACAAACTGCTCCAACTTGCTCACTTCACTGGCGGTTGCCATCTATAAATGGTTGTAGTTTAAAAATTATAAATCCTACAGCGATATAGGGGAATCACAAGACCCAGACCTACATTTTGATGCATAGTATGTCTCTGAAATATTAAAAATGAAGGCACAGTCGCAGTTTAGAAATTGTCCTTCAAATTTGAGGTGGCTAGAGTGGAGTTTTAATGAATGTCAATGGGCGTTGTGAGTTGCAAACAAGTGGTCATATTGTGAAAACTATCAGGACTATGACTTAACCGGGGACATTTTTAGTGGCAGCAGGGATAGCTTAACGTTTTGATATACGATTAGTGTAGGTGGGCTTGAAAATGAGGGAGTGGTGGCAGTTTAGAAATCATGTCCTGAGTTTTCAGCTCACACTCTAGCTTTTGTCAGCTCCCACTCTAGTTTTGAACATTCCACCATTCATTGCTATGGGACCAATTTCGCCACAAAACGCCGATATTTTGTGAACCATTTGGCGAAACGTTCCACAAAGTAATAGCACACCAATCGGGTATAATCCACACGGGAAATTACTGTCTATGTAGTGTAAAAACTGTGGGAGGAGATAGGGTGGTAAAGTTGGCTATAAAATTAAGAATATATATGTGAGATAACAGTAAGTGGTCTTGCCATGCAAGAACGCCTAAAAATACAACTTTCCTAAAAATTGTGCACGCAGTGTATTTAAGCACTGTGTGGAGGTGTCATTTTCCAGCATCATATAGCAACATTTGTTGTGTACTAAATGGCGCTTTTGCCTTTGTACTTTAAGGCAGTATTATCTGGAACCTGTATGATACTCTTAGGCTACTTTCACACTAGCATTTTTACTGGATCCGGCAGGGTTCAGCAATAACGCTTCCGTTACTGATAATACAACCATCTGCATCCGTTATGAACGGATCCGGTTGTATTATCTTTAACATAGCCAAGACGGGGGGACGGATCCGTTTTCTATTGTGGCAGAGAAAATGGATCCGTCCCCATTGACTTGCATTGGGGGTCATCACGGATCAGTTTTTCCCAGGACGGAAAGCAAAATACAACATGTTGCGGTTTGCTCTCCGGTCTGGGAACGCAACTAAACGGAACGGAATGCATTTTGGAGCATTCCGTTCTGTTCAGTTCAGTTTTGTCCCTGATAATGAATGGGACAAAACTGAAGCGTTTTTTTCCGGTATTGAGCCCCCTATGACGGAACTCAATGCCAGAAAACTTTAACGCTAGTGTGAAAGTAGCCTAATTTGCACAGTTTTGGGAGGGAACCACGGTACCACAGATTTTTGCCTCCACAGATATTGACCTGGCCCTTCATCATTACACACATGTGTTTCCTGTTCATCCTTTTTTGGTAAGGCCACATGGTCTGGCAGTCACACGCTGCCTTAATCCAGCCCATCCACCGTGGCCAATGGTCACACAGTTTTACTGCAAAATCGTATAGCCATTGGGCAGCATGGGCAAGGTTTTGGTCCCATGCGGCAGCTGGACTGTGTGGCTTGTGTTGATCCAGAGAAAGACAACAACAGAACCTCCGTGTATTAGTTGCCAATTGTCTTCTAGAAAGGGGGTACAAAAAACTTTCCTGCAAATACGTGAATTACGAGAATAAGCACTCTAACGGGTTACTTTTAGAGCCTAATTTTATGCTAGATCCAAGAATCCCAAAATTGCCTCATGTAGGCAGGAGTAAATGAACTGTACTAGAAGTGATATAGAATTTTTTAAAACATTTCTGTGCAAAAGCGGAGTCAGAAAGGGTGTCAGGGTGGGTAGAAATTTACCATCTATGTGACCGTTGTACTGAAGAGCACAGATACGTTTACTATGGGATGAGTACAATCTCCATAATGCATCACACATGATGGTCTCCACCAAAATATATTTTGCTTATTTCTTCAATTTTTTCCCCCCTAGGCCGGTACAAATCGATGGGGCACAGATGAGTCGGAGTTTAATGTTATCTTGGCAACGAGGAACTACATGCAGCTGCAAGCCACATTTAAAGCATATGAAATTGTACGTGGTATGGACATTGATATGCTACGCTGGTCCTGGATGTAAAGACTGTGTGATATGATGAGTTCTACAATATCCAATATTTAGAACTGTCCCTCTAATACATCACCCTTACATAGGTCACCATATTTAGGTGACAGATTCACTTTAACATAGGCGAGTGCTGGCTCGGCTAATTCCGTTGACCCCATAGAAATGAATGGTAGCGGTGACCGCGTAAGCATGGTGGGCTCCCATTCAGTACTATGGGGAGATCACTTTGGGGGTGGCCGGACATGGGGAAACCCGGGGTCTTCTGGCCACCACCTTCCCCGCTCCGTTTTTGGTGTAGCGATATGCCCCCATTGTCTCAGACGGGAAAAACCTTTAAAGGGAACCTGTCACCGGGATTTTGTGTATAGAGCTGAGGACATGGGTTGCTAGATGGTCGCTAGCACATCGGCAATACCCAGTCCCCATAGCTCTGTGTGCTTTTATTGTCTAAAAAAATGATTTGATACATATGCAAATTACCCTGAGATGAGTCCTGTACGTGAGATGAGTCAGGGACAGGACTCATCTCAGGTTAATTTGCATATGTATCAAATCAGGTTTTTTTACACAATAAAAGCACACAGAGCTAGGGGGACTGGGTATTGCGGATGTGCTAGCGGCCATCTAGAAACATATGTCCTCAGCTCTATACACAAAATCCTGGTGACAGGTTCCCTTTAAGATGAATAATTAGATGTACAGAGCCCCCACTGATCCGATAGTGATGACCTATGCTGAAGACAAATCATCAATTCCAGAAAAACCCTTTAATAAATTACATTTCTGCTTTTTTGCAGCTAAACGGGAAAAACATTGAAGATGCAATTAAAAGTGAAACATCCGGAAACCTGAAGAAAGCTTATCTTACAATTGGTACGTGTGATTGGAATATTCACTTACAGGACATCAAATTCTCCTCTTCAAGGTTTCTTAAAGGCTATATACACCTTCAGGGGCATTTTTATATAATTGCATTTTATTAATTTTGGACTAAAAAAAATATTTTTTTTATTTATTAAAAATGTTCAGCCGTTTCTGAGATTCAAAGGTGGCCATACAGATGGATCGGCTGACAGCTATCACTACCGACTCCCTCCTGACTTCCCCATACACATAAGTGTTTGACTCGGCCAAGTGTCTATGTGTATTCGATGGGGAGAGAGGAGAAAGCTGCTGCCAGACACTCATTTGCCCAATCATTTGCTCTCCGACAGTCCGCAGGTCCCCATACTCTTTAGATTATCAGCCGAACTTGCCGTTCACTGAGGCTTAGGCAGCATTTAGATCTTCAGTCAACATTCGTTTCGGCAGATGTTGAGGAAAACAAGGATGGGGAGTGTTGGATTTAACCTGCCCGATCCTGTGTTCTCAAGGCAGATAAGCTGCTGTCAGTGGTGCCGGCAGCAGCTTATTCACCTCTCCGCCTCGAGAAGATGCATGCTCGGCTGTGGTCAGGAGGCCTAGCTGTGTATGATCATCTTTAAGCCACATGGTTGACCATCCTCTCAGCTGCAAGGCACTTTTGATTATACCTGGACGTAGTAGATGAAGTCCAGCTCTCAGGTGGTATATCCTTAATTAGCCTTCTCAAGCACGGATCCTGGAGGTGTCCAGTCCGGACCCAACGATAATCCTTTGAAAATAATCGGATAGATCCAGCGAGTAAAATCAGTGAATGTTAAAATACACACACAGACATGGTCGAAACGCGTCAGCCTATCACGTGTGTGTATTTTAATATTTTCTATCTGGAATAAAAGAATTCACAGATTTTACTCGCTGGATCCATCCGATTTTTTTTTTTCCAAATATTTGATTTTATGACTGCAGATGATAGTCTAATGAGCCAGTAGGACTCGCAGTCTATAGTCAGTGGGGGATGTGTAGTCATGAGAATTTTATAACTGAAGAACAAATTCTGCAACCCCTTTAATGTGGGCTTCTATATTGTCTGTAGTGTGCAGAGATGTGTGCGCAAATACCTAGTCTCTTTGTATGGAAGTATTCCCCAAGCTCTAAATCCAGCAGCTATACTGGATATGACACATTTCCATAACTTTCTTGCTGGCTTGTGGTATTATTTCGGTATTTTATAGGAGCATTTTTTGGCCATCATGTCTATAGTATGGGTTACGTAGACACTCCATGACAATATTACCAGAGCATTGGATGGTTTTGTTTCGGCACTGAATGGTGGTAGTATTTGGACACCATCTACCTATGCTACATGGGCACTGTATGGCGCTCCTATTAAATATGCCCTGTTAGGTGCCTTTATTTGGAAGAGGGTCACAATCTACGATTTATCCACACACGATGCCCAGAGAGATGTCACCTGTACATAGAGCTCAGGGAGATAAGTCAGGGGTTAATAATCTGTTCCAGATCCCAGGAGATGTGTGCATCCAAGAATGCGGTGGACTGTAAGTACAGTAGATGTGTCTGGAAGGATGTGGTCGCGGAGCTTATGTGAGGGCTTTTGTTTTATTCTGGCGTGAAAGGTACTTAGTGCAATTCTCCCAGCTGGCTCGGGAGGCAGGGAGCCAGGAACCAAACGCGTAACCCATCTGTACTGACATGTTCAGACATGGATCCCAGTGATTCCGTGAATATTTATTGTCTGTCGGAGATATGCACAGAATTTGGGAAACTTCTAGAGGTCCTGGCCCATATACTGAAAACCTCCATTCTGGAATGGAGTATTACAGGGCGATGTCACCATAGAACTCTGGCGTAAACACTACATCTCCTGCAATGCACTACAGCAGAGCATGCTCAGACAGTAGACCAGCCAGCAGGTGATACCTTACAGCTTGACAGATAAAGGTGCCAGATATATCGCCGGCTGCGAGCCACTGCTGCCCTGCTTACTTTGCTTAGCAGCCCAGACCCACCTCCTTGTGTCTTCTGGGCTGGGCTTGCTTTGTCCCTACACGCAGGCTGGGGCCTGCTTGTTGACAAGGTCTCTTCTCCTTCGCCCCTAGGGCACCTCCTCTGCCCCTTAAGGCACCTTCCCATGTGGAAGAATACCTAAGCAATAGGTCCCTTAGCTTGCTACGCTCCTGCAAAGGTGTGCTGTATTCTCTTGTCTGCCTGTGTACTGACCTCTGCCCATTTACTGTATTCTGACCCTCCACCTCCGGACCTCCATATTGACCCTTCACTGCCTGTCCTCACCTCATACAGATGTCACGGTCACTCCAGTGACAGAGGTTAGAAGATCAAAGAGACTGGCTGCACGTTAGGTTATCTGACAGCCTATCTGTTTTCACTTGTTGCAGTGTTGTTGTTGGTAATGACCACATCTCTTGTCTCAGTTGTAGCTTGTGGTCATTACTGCTCCTCTATTTAGTCTGGACTCACACTTCATACCATGCAGTTGATATTCTCTGCCTTTAGTTGGAAGAGTTGGTGTGTGGTCCTCATCTGAGTTCCTGCTCATCCATTTTCTATTGAAGATAAGTGTACTTCTCTTGGTATTTTGTTACTCCCATTTGCTTGTTGTTTACTAGGCTTCAGGGAGACGCTTGTTCGTTCATCTGGAAAGAAAATAGTAGTCTCAGACCCTGTCACTAATCCTAGGGCTTTTCAGGGTTACTAGGGCCTAGGTTTCCGGTGTATGAATATTCCCACCTTCAGGGTCTATTCATACTGACAGGAGTCAGGGGTAGGTTTAGGGTTTCTTTAGGTGGTCACCATTTCCCTTTCCCTAGCCTTGAGGCCTAGTTCTTGGTCATTTTCCTTCTGTTGTCATTCTGGTGTTCCTCCCCTCCCCCTACACTGTGACAACAGATTACCGTATAGCATGTACTCCGCCAGCCCTGACCTCAGCCTGTCCATGACTATGATTTTGCCCAAGGGCAAACTGGCCATAGACCCTACAGGTAAATTTCCCGGTAGGTCGACGCCCAGGGGGCCGCCCGAGCCCTCCTCATGGCTGCCGGATGGATACATAATGATCTGATGCATTAATTAATGCTAAGGGCATCCGGTACATATGTACCTGTCCAATGGCTGCAAGTGCCCTCCTGAACTCAACTGTATCACCGTCCTCAGGACAGTAATACAGTTGAATACTGTGCTTAGAGCAGAAGTATTTTGTGTGGCACTTGCTTCTGTAGAGGCAGTATTTTATGCTGCACTGTGGTATTTGGTTATGCTGGGGCAGTATATTGTGCTGCACTACAGTATTGCAGGCTCCGCCTAATTCTTTTGTCCCTGCCTACTTGTATTGCCCCACCTTCTGTAAATTTGAACCTGCCTACAACATGGGTCCACTTTCAGGGCTACTTTAAGTTCCTAGTCCGCCCATGATCTTACCTGACCCCTCGGTGCCCCGCACCGATGTCTCTGACTGCCTTGGGTCAGCTGTCAATCACACAGAGGCTATTCCAGCAGGTATTAGCCTGGTAGTTCCCCTGCACTGAAGTCCGGATCTCTGTACAGGGGTTAAAGGGTGAATACCAGGGGACTGACAGGATAACGCCATTAGGCTAGTCCTAATCCAAATCTGTTAATACAGTGCTTCCACACCCACTGCCGTGGCCATATACCATATAATGGTGTCGGTCAAACACTCCTTCAGGTGAGTGCTATTCCTTCTGACTTCCCTGTAAACATGCACTCTTGGCTCATCAGGGGAGGAAAATAAGCTGCTGCCAGACACACACAAAACGACTGGGCAACATGTCCGGCCCTTCTTCCTCTTGTCATGGTAGAGTTGGGACACCCGCATACAAATTCGATGGTTGTCCAGTCCTGCCAAAATCAGGTTTGGATGACATTCTTCTAATGTGTATAGCCACCTCAAGAATTAAGAATGCAGCTCTAGATGTGAATGGGCTAAAAAGAATCATACTGTATGTTCACACAGCTGGATTCGTGAGAAGATAAAGTGTAGTCCTTGTCTCTGGAGGACCGTGGAGGTCCATACAAAATACTAGACACCCAAGGAATTCTCTGTATACCCTGTAATGCCTCTTTACTCCTACGGGAGTGCTATACTGACAAAAAGATCATTGACTTTCTGGGTTTGCTGCTCTTTGAAGGAGCTCCCAGCACCACACGGTATGTTTTTTTTTCTCGGTGCCTTCGTATGCAGTAGTTTAGTTGACAATATTCACTTTATGTGGATTTCGTGAGGATTTTCTGCATAGGTAGCCTAAAGGTGGCCATATGCATTAGATGAATGTCGTCCAAACCTGATTTCAGCAGGACCGGACAGTCATCTAATTGGTAACCTCGCAACTGATTTGCTAAAGAAAGGTCTGTATATACAAACTGAAAAGAATGGCGTGGTATTAAACAAGCAGGACGTGAAAGAAAGGTCTGCCCTACCATTATGCCTGGTTTAATAGGGTTGCTCCTGCTGACAGTTACATAGTTAATACGGTTGAAAAAAGACATAAGTCCATCAAGTCCATCAAGGGGGTTTAATTTTAGCCCTTTATACTTGTTACCTAAAGGAATACATTTTTTTTTAGTGCAATTACTCAATGTGGATTTGAAGCTCTCCCATTTATCCTCTGTATTATTATGTGACAGTAGCTGCTCCCAGTCTATGCCCTGAAATTCTGCCCTCAACCCAGGGAAATTAGCCTTTTTGAAATTCTGTGTCTTTGCTCTGCCCGGCAGAGTTTGCTTCTTATAGTTTAGGGGGAATATAATTATATTGTGGTCACTATTACCTAGTGTTTCTCGAACAGTAACATTACCAACAAGCTCCGCATCATTAGAAATGATGAAGCATCGCCCCTAGTGGGAGCTTCTACAAACTGGTCCTGCAGAAAGTTGAGGAATCTTCTCAGTTTTAGTGCAGAATTTCAAATAGTACTTGAAGGGGTTATCCAAGATCTATAATGCCCCACCATATGCCAGGGCCCCTCACAGAGGTTGTACTTACCTCACTTCCCGGCACCTGCGTCAGTCCTGATGCCCGCACGGCTGCCGCTGCATCTTTCCGTTGCGTGGATGAAAACATCCGTCTTCGGGTAGGCAGCCAATAGCAGGCCGCGACGGGAACGAGCCTCCCTAGTATCACCCGTGATGCTAGGGAGACTTGTTCCCGTCGCTGACTGCTATTGGCTGACTACCCACCGACACCACGGGTTTTCATCCGTGCGACGGGGAGATGCAGCGGCGGGCATCGGGAGCGACGCGGGTCCCGGGGAGCGAGGTAAGTACAACTTCTGTGAGGGGCCCGGGCATATGGGGGCATTATAGATCTTGGATAACCCCTTTAAGTCTGTGATAAAACTCTGCAACACATGTAGCGTACGCTTCTAAAGTGTTTTCGCAGAAGAAATTCTGCAGAGGATATACCATATGTGAATCCAGTTTTACTCTCGAGTTATATATTGACTACTATTCCCAGCATGCTTGGACTCATAGCTGCCGCTGCTAATACCTGGACCCCAAGCATCAAGCAGAATGATTTGTACATTTCCCTTAATGTGATTATGAAACGTCACTAGGGTCAGACACTAGCAGAGCTCCGCTGGGAGAAGGATCCGGGTCAGGATCGGGGCAGGACATGCGTGAGACTGCATTGACATGTTCCCAAAATTGAATTCCTGGCAATTGTCTATGTATGAGTCATGTGTCAGCGGGTTTAAGTGGTCTGTGCCCGCCGCCCCCGCTGCTTGTACTGTGAGGAAATAGCTTATTATCGTACAAACAAGATTATTAATGTGAAGGCAATTCACGTCTCTGCTGCTCCTGACTAAAATGTTATCCGCTGTACTATAGGGACTGTCTAAATTGGGCAACACCTTCTTGCATGGTGAGTCCCCCTATCAGTGGCTGACAGGCGCTTGCCGGCGGTTCTGGGAGTTGGACCCCCACTGTTCAGATACTGATGACCTATCCTGGGGATAGTGCGAGCCCGCAGGGGAGGTGAGAGCAGGGAGGACGGGAGTGGTTGCGGAGGCGAGGATAGGAGTAGCAGTACCCATGGTGGCAGTCCTCACCCTGGCACTCCCAGTGATGGGAGGGGAGCACCCTTTCTTCCCTTTGGGGCACACCTTGGACTTTTGGGGGCCTCCTTCCTGGTGGTGGCTGGGGTGCAAGGCAGAAGAGCAGCTTCAGGACACATGGTGGAGGAGTCAATGACCAGGCCCGTTTGGTTAGAATAAGTTCTCTCTCTTTACTGAGCAGAGGATGGGAGTTAGAGTAGAAATGCAAACAGCAGGCACAGTTCTCAGGATTCTCCCAAAGGCTGTATATAGGAGGTAGCAATGATGGTTGTAGGCCTCCTTGAGTCCTTAGATTCAGATAGCCAGTCCGTCTCAGACGTGTGGCGGCTGCCAGAAGCAAATAACCCTTACCACAAGCAGTAAAGTCTATCTTCACAAACATGTGTTTACCTTTATTGTCCCAGTCTAGCACTGCCTTAAATTGGTCCTCAACCATCTGTAAATATATTCTATGGTTTCTTTCTCCCTGGGAGCGATTCTTAATAAAGTTGCTTTCTAGCAATTTTCCACTCTCAGGAATGGTGTTTTCCTGGATAAGTTTCTCTTTAGGGTCTACTTGACAGAGCACATCAAAGCAGGTCTTGTTGCTTGCCTGGTTAGCAGCAAACTCTCTCCTGTACAAACCAGGGGAGCAGAGCCAGCCTGTCTCCTGGCAACTAACTGAAGACTGCAACCGATATATAACCCTTTGGGATTCACAGTGCACTAATCCTCATCACAGTAAACATTAACCCTTTTAGCAGTGATCCACAATAATAACCCTTTTAGCAGTGATCCTCAGGGTCACTGCAATAGGACCATTAGTATTCTATTCCCGGAAAACCCATTTAAGCTCGAAATATAAATTGTATGCAGTAAGCTCCTGAGCTCCCCCTAGTGGTGACTGCAGGCAGGATTATAACTTTTGTGTCTATGCAGGGGATTTGGAGCTCTGTATCAGGAAAATGGACCTTTTTTAGGATCTTTTAGCATTCGGTACCTAATTAATACAATGGGACCAGTCATGTGCACTTTCAGCATTAATACTCTTTAAATAAACCATATTCTATTTTTTAGTACAATGCACAAAGGATTGTCAAGGATATTTTGCCAAGAAACTTAACAAAGCCATGAAGGGAGGTGGAACAGACGAAGACGCATTAATCCGAATTCTTGTCACCAGGGCGGAGGTAAGAGACTCCTAGAATCTATGGTAGACATATACGCCTGTGACACAATCTCGTTTTTATATCCATCGTTCTGATTCGAAAAGTTATTTTGACGTATCTTAGTGGCTGGTCATCTAGAGTTAAAAGAACTGCTCTAAGTAGCAGTCTGCAATCGTCATTCCTTCCTTCATCTTCATGCCCAGTGATGTAGTCGATACCCATACCTTATAGACTGTAGGTGGACAGGACAGGGTCCGTTAATAGGTCTATGATGCCTGTAGTATACTATTGCCCTAAAAACTGACTGTGTACTTATTAGTACATTAGAAAAGTGTATGTACTATGGTATTATATTATGTACAAATATGAATAATTAATACAAAGGGTTAAAAGGAGGTTCATAAAAAAAAATAACAGTAAAAAATAAAAAAATGAATTAAAAAAACAACAGAGTCTCATTACCTCTTTTAAACAATAGGGGGCGGCAGAGACATTATGTCCAAAACATACAATACCCGCCGTACGGCTGTAGAGATGAGGCCCCTTGTGTTGTTTGCTATAGACTTCAGCCAGAAATTAGGAAAGTCTTGGGAAAAGACACGACATGATGACGACATACAGGAGAGGGAACGCCGGGATGTGCATTGTATTCTATGGAAAAGTCTTCATCTATGTCCAGTAGATACCGGCTATGAGATACCACTGGCCACACGATGTACAGGCTGTACTGCACATTACTGTGCATAGTATTATATATCATACTACTGTGTATAGTATTATATATCATACTACTGTGTATAGTATTATATATCATACTACTGTGTATAGTATTATATATCATACTACTGTGTATAGTATTATATATCATACTACTGTGTATAGTATTATATATCATACTACTGTGTATAGTATTATATATCATACTACTGTGTATAGTATTATATATCATACTACTGTGTATAGTATTATATATCATACTACTGTGTATATTATTATATCATACTACTGTGTATAGTATTATATATCATACTACTGTGTATAGTATTATATATCATACTACTGTGTATAGTATTATATATCATACTACTGTGTATAGTATTATATATCATACTACTGTGTATAGTATTATATATCATACTACGCTGTATAGTATTATATATCATACTACTGTGTATAGTATTATATATCAAACTACGCTGTATAGTATTATATATCATACTACTGTGTATAGCAGGGGTACTCAAGTACTTTTTCTAAAGATCTACATACCTTTACAACACCATTGGCGTGTAGCGCTGCATTATTATAATTTTTTTTTTACAGTAATCCACACCAGTGATGGTCAGTTCGCAGTGTTCGCCAGCGAACACATGCGGGCTGCCATCTTTAGTTAGGTAGACTCACCCGTCCGGCGATGCACAGGTAAGCCCTTACCTGTGCTGTGTCGGGAGCGACGGGAGCCGGTCTGAAATCAAATGTAGTCACCGGGAGCAGGCAGTTCCGAGAACAGCCCGATGAAGGCCCCCCCGGCGGCTGTTCATGGAACTGCCTGCTCCCGGTGACTGCATTTAATTTCAGAGAGGCTCCCGGCACAGGCACAGGTAAGGGCTTACCTGTGCATCGCCGGACGGGTGAGTCTACCTAACTAAAGATGGCAGGCCGCATGTGTTCGCTGGCGAACACTGCGAACTGACTATCACTGATCCACACCTCCAAGCCCACCTAGTCTCCTTTCTGATGACCAAACAGTAAGAATAAGAATGTCCTTTCAGTGCTCCCTAACAATAATGATGCCCATTTAATGCTCCTCAGACAGTATGATATCCCTTTAGTACTCCACAGAGTATGAGTGTACCCTCACAGCAGGGTGATCACTTGGTGCCCCCACACCTTATGATGCTCCTTAGTGCCCCTGACACATTGTGATGTCTCCTTAGTCCCTCTCCACAGACTATGAATACCCTAAATGCTCCCTCACAGTAGTATTGCCCTATCTGTGCCCCTTCAAAGTTGTAATGCCCTCTTTGTGCCCCCTTCACAGTAATAATCCCCATTGTTCCCCCTTCATAATAATAATCCCCATTGTGCTCCCTTCATAGTAATAATCCCCATTGTACTCCCTTCATAGTAATAATCCCCATTGTGCCCCCTTCATAGTAATAATCCCCATTGTGCCCCCTTCATAGTAATAATCCCCATTGTGTCTCCTTCATATTAATAATCCCCATTGTGCCTCCTTCACAGTAATAATTCCCATTGTGCTCCCTTCATAGTAATAATCCCCATTTTGCTCCCTTCATAGTAATAATCCCCATTGTGCCCCCTTCATAGTAATAATCTACATTGTGCCTCCTTTACAGTAATAATGCCCCTTAATAATAGTAATGCCCATTGTACCCCTTCACAGTAATAATGCCCATTGTGCCCCCTTAATAGTAATAATGTCCATTGTGCCCCCATAATAGTAGTAATGCCCATTGTGCCCCCTTCACAGTAGTAATGCCCATTGTGCCCCTTCACAGTAATAATGCCCTCTGTTCCCCCTCCACAGTAGAAATGTCCATTGTGCCCCCTTAATAGTAGTCATTTCCTCTGTGCTAGTAATGCCCATTGTGCCCCCTTCACAGTAATAATGCCCTCTGTGCCCCCTTCATAGTAATAATGCCCTCTGTGCACTGTGCCCCTTCAGAGTAGTAATGCCCTCTGTGCATTATGCCCTCTCCATAGTAGAAATGCCCATTGTACCCCCTCCATAGTAGAAATGCCTATTGTGCCCCCTTCACATTAGCAATGCCCTCTGTGCCCACTCCAAAATAGAAATGCCCAGTGTGCCCCCTCCATAGTAGAAATCCCCATTGTGCCCCTCACATTAGCAATGCCCATTGTGCCCCCTCCATAGTAAAAATCCCCATTGTGCCCCCTTAATAGTAGTAATACCCTCTGTGCTAGTAATGCCCATTGTGCCCCCTTCACAGTAATAATGCCCTCCATGCCCCTTCATAGTAGTAGTGCCCTCTGTGCACTGTGCCCTCTCCATAGTAGAAATGCCCATTGTGCCCCTTCACATTAGCAATGCCCTCTGTGCCCACTCCAGAGTAGAAATGCCCATTGTGCCCCCTCCATAGTAGAAATCCCCATTGTACCCCTTCACATTAGCAATGCCCATTGTGCCCCCTCCATAGTAAAAATCCCCATTGTGCCCCCTTAATAGTAGTAATGCCCTCTGTGCTAGTTATTCCCATTGTGCCCCCTTCACAGTAATAATGCCCTCCATGCCCCCTTCATAGTAGTAGTGCCCTCTGTGCACTGTGCCCTCTCCATAGTAGAAATGCCCATTGTGCCCCCTCCATAGTAGAAATGCCCATTGTGCCCCTTCACATTAGCAATGCCCATTGTGCCCCTTTAAAAGTAGTAATGCCCTCTGTGCTAGTAATGCCCATTGTGCCCTCTTCACAGTAATGCCCATTGTGCCCCTTTAATAGTAGTAATGCCCTCTGTGCTAGTAATGCCCTCTGTGCCCCCTTCACATTAGCAATGCCCAAGTTGATCCAGAGGGGAAAAAAAACTCTGTGAGGTAGAAGCCAATTTTCCTCACTTTAGGGGAAAAAATTCCTTCCCGACTCCAATCAGGCATCAGAATAACTCCCTGGATCAACGACCCCTCTTTAGTAGCTATAGCCTGTAATATTATTACACTCCAGAAATACATCCAGGCCCCTCTTGAATTCCTTTATTGTACTCCCCATCACCACCTCCTCAGGCAGAGAGTTCCATAGTCTCACTGCTCTTACCGTAAAGAATCCTCTTCTATGTTTGTGTACAAACCTTCTTTCCTCCAGATGCAGAGGATGTCCCCTCGTCACAGTCACAGTCCTGGGGATAAATAGATGATGGGATAGATCTCTGTACTGACCCCTGATATATTTATACATAGTAATTAGATCTTCCTTTCAGTTGTCTTTTTTCTAAAGTGAATAACCCTAATTTTGATAATCTTTCAGGGTACTGTAGTTGCCCCATTCCAGTTATTACTTTAGTTGCCCTCCTCTGAACCCTCTCCAGCTCTGCTATGTCTGCCTTGTTTACAAGAGCCCAGAACTGTACACAGTACTCCATGTGTGGTCTGACTAGTGATTTGTAAAGTGGTAGGACTATGTTCTCATCATGGGCATCTATGCCCCTTCTGATGCAACCCATTATCTTATTAGTCTTGGCAGCAGCTGCCTGACACTGGTTTCTACAGCTTAGTTTGCTGTTCACCAAAATTCCTAGATCCTTTTCCATGTCAGTGTTACCGAGTGTTTTACCATTTAGTATGTACGGGTGACTTGCGATATTCCTTCCCATGTGCATAACCTTACATTTGTCAGTGTTAAACCTCATCTGCCACTTATCTGCCCAAGCCTCCAATCTATCCATATCCCTCTGTAGCAGTATCCTACTATAAGTATAAGTAGGTTACTGCACTGTATATAGTACTATAGGTTACTACACTGTATATGGTACCATAGGTTACTGCACTGTATATAGTACTATTAGTTACTGCACTGTATATTGTACTATAGGTTACTGCACTCTATATAGTACCTTAGGTTACTGCACTGTATATAGTTCCATAGGCTACTGTACTGTATATAGCACCTTAGGTCACTGAACTGTATATAGTACCTTAGGTTACTGCACTGTATATACTACAATAGGTTACTGCACTGTATATAGTACCTTAGGTCACTGCACTGTATATAGTACTATAGTTTACTGCACTGTATATAGTACTATAGGTTACTGCACTGTATATACTACAATAGGTTACTGCACTGTATATAGTACCTTAGGTCACTGCACTGTATATAGTACTATAGTTTACTGCACTGTATATAGTACTATAGGTTACTGCACTGTATATAGTACCAAAGGTTAGTGTACTGTATATGGTACCTTAGGTCACTGCACTGTATATAGTGCCATAGGTTACTGCACTGTATATAGTACCTTAGGTCACTGCACTGTATATAGTACTATAGTTTACTGCACTGTATATAGTACCTTAGGTTACTGCACTGTATATAGTACCTTAGGTTACTACACTGTATATAGTACTATAGGTTACTGCACTGTATATAGTACTATAGGTTACTGCACTGTATATAGTACCAAAGGTTAGTGCACTGTATATGGTACCTTAGGTTACTGCATTGTATATAGTACTATAGGTTACTACACTGTATATAGTACTATAGGTTACTACACTGTATATAGTACCTTAGGTTACTGCACTGTATATAGTGCCATAGGTTACTGCACTGTATATAGTGCCATAGGTTACTGCACTGTATATAGTACCTTAGGTTACTGCACTGTATATAGTACTATAGGTTACTGCACTGTATATAGTACCTTATGTTACTGCACTGTCTATAGTACCATAGGTTACTGCACTGTATATAGTACCTTATGTTACTGCACTGTATATAGTACTATAGGTTACTGCACTGTATATAGTACCTTAGGTTACTGCACTGTATATAGTACTATAGGTTAATGCACTGTATATAGTACCTTAGGTTACTGCCCTGTATATAGTACTATAGGTTACTGCACTGTATATAGTACTATAGGTTACTGCACTGTATATAGTACTATAGGTTACTGCACTGTATATAGTACTATATGTTACTGCACTGTATATAGTACCTTAGGTTACTGCACTGTATATAGTACTATATGTTACTGCACTGTATATAGTACTATATGTTACTGCACTGTATATAGTACTATAGGTTACTGCTCTGTATATAGTACTATATGTTACTGCACTGTATATAGTACTATAGGTTACTGCACTGTATATAGTACTATAGGTTACTGCACTGTATATAGTACTATATGTTACTGCACTGTATATAGTACTATAGGTTACTGCACTGTATATAGTACTATAGGTTACTGCACTGTATATAGTACTATATGTTACTGCACTGTATATAGTACCTTAGGTTACTGCACTGTATATAGTACTATATGTTACTGCACTGTATATAGTACCTTAGGTTACTGCACTGTATATAGTACTATAGGTTACTGCACTGTATATAGTACCTTAGGCTACTGCCCTGTATATACTACAATAGGTCACTGCACTGTATATAGTACCTTAAGTTACTGCACTGTATATAGTACCTTAGGTTACTGCACTGTATATAGTACCTTAGGTTACTGCACTGTATATAGTACCTTAGGTTACTGCACTGTATATAGTACTATAGGTTACTGCACTGTATATAGTACTATAAGTTACTGCACTGTATATAGTACCTTAGGTTACTGCACCGTATATAGTACTATAGGTTACTGCACTGTATATAGTACCATAGGTTACTGCACTGTATATAGTACCATAGGGTTACTGCACTGTATATAGTACCATAGGTTACTGCACTGTATATAGTACTATAGGTTACTGCACTGTGTATAGTACTATAGGTTACTGCACTGTATATAGTACTATAGGTTACTGCACTGTGTATAGTACTATAGGTTACTGCACTGTATATAGTACCTTAGGTTACTGCCCTGTATATACTACAATAGGTCACTGCACTGTATATAGTACCTTAGGTTACTGCCCTGTATATACTACAATAGGTCACTGCACTGTATATAGTACCTTAGGTTACTGCACTGTATATAGTACCTTAAGTTACTGCACTGTATATAGTACCTTAGGTTACTGCATTGTATATAGTACCTTAGGTTACTGCATTGTATATAGTACTATATATTACTGCATTGTATATAGTACCTTAGGTTACTGCACTGTATATACTGTAGTTTCTGATCAAGATGATTTTCTCCTTTTTTACAGATTGACCTTGAAACAATCAAGCAGAAATACCAGGAGTTGTACAAGAAGAGTCTAGCGGAAGCCATTAAGTCAGACACGTCGGGAGATTTCGGCAGGCTTCTGGTTGCTCTTCTGCACTGAGTCACGTTGTCCGCCCGGTAGAGGACGAGGCGCTGATCTCTATCGATCTCAATGTTTTCTCCACATGTCATCTGCAATGTTAACACATGGGAAACTGAAATAAATTCTACATTCTGTCTTCATTTTCGTTGTTTACATGTGGAAGATCCTCAGTCTGAGAGCGACCACTCACCTCCCGGCCGTCACAGGACATCACAAAGTCCTGAATAGCTCAATAATTGCCAGGGTGCGAGGTGTTTATGCCTGTAGACCTCCAAGAATTTATCCATCAACTCACTAACTGTTTTACACCACCAAGGACTATTATCAACCGCTTCACTATCCTTGACCACCAGGGACTGTTAATCCCTTCACTACCCTAGACCACCAGGAACTTACTCCATCCGTTAAGCATATACATCATCCAGATCTATACACCACCATAGCCTATAGGTGATTTACGCCACTGTTAGACATCCATTGCAGCCTCCATTTAATGCATACAGCAGGAGCTTTTCCTGGCATACACTTTAAGTGGAGAACATAAGTCTGTCACTACCCTACACCATCTGTGATTTTATCGTTAACCTCTTCACTGCCCTAAACTATTATGGATGAGGGAACTGATCCCTGTATAACCCACCAAGGATGTTCCCATTAACCCATTCAACACCCCAGGCCAACAAGAATATCTAAACACCAAGGATGTCTTCATTAACCCCTTTTGCCACCCTAGACCACCACAGTCTTCAACTGGAAGTTTGGCATTCTAGTTTCTGGTATTTTTTCACAAAGATCCACTCCCTTATCTGGATTTGGACATGTAGCATCATACACCAGTAGTACCCTTCCTCTGGGATGTCGGCCATCATATTATGACACAATGAAAAACATACTGACAGCAATGAAACACATGAGTACAACAGGTCACAGGATACACTGACAGAAAACGATAGATTAGAACATAATATTAGGAGTCTGGAAACAAAAGCAAAGAACTTACACCCCGGCAACCAGAGAAGCAAAAGGCCTGGACATTTAAAGGCTTAACCAATCAACAGCATTTCACCAGGCCAAGCTAGGAGATACCATGACCCAGATTCAGAGGCAAGGCTGCCCCAAACAATGTTAGTACACAGATGAGGAACAGGCTTCAAATCCCTGTTTTTGTCATAAATATTGTATCTTTTGAATAGGGATTTGGTTAGCATGGTGTAGTGGCAGCATGATACGCTGGGTCCCCCAGGCACCGTCAAGGTGTCACCACTTGCTGCTGCTCTCCGGAGGGGATGGTAAGGTGTGGTGCACCCTAATGGGAAATAAGTCCAGAGAGTCAAGGTCTGCAGTGAACTAGTGTGCTTCTTTACCAGGCAATGCACTGAGCTGTCTTCTCCAGTCTCCTCCGGGGCAGAAGAAGGTTTCATGCTGAGCGAAGACCTGAGCTAGCTGTCCCTCTATTTCAGAAGGCTAGAACCCTGGCCAAAAGCTGGTGGCCCAGGGTCTGTGGCTCAGTTGTCCGGCTGGCCCCCATGGTCAATGGGCTGGTAACCTGAGGCCCGTGGCTCAGCATCCCTATCTCAGCGTCTTCTTCTGGTCACTCATGCAGTCCGGCAGAGTGTCTCCTACTAAGTAAGCACTGGTCCCAATCTGCAGACTCGCAGAGTCTCTCCTTATAAACATTGGTTCATATTTGCTGACAACCAAGAGCTATGACGGCTCTCCTTATATACGGTTTCTAGATGTACTAGAACCTTCTAGTGGGTGGAGTGGAGAATCACAACCTAAACAGAAACATTGATACAATTTCTGTTGAGTGTCTATCATAGAGTTTCAATGCAAGTCTATGGGGATGAATAAGCAGTTTTTCAATACAGACGGTCAGAAGGTCAGTGTGTTTAATTTTTTCCCTTCCAAATCTTTGCACAGGTAGAAAGTTCCAAAGTCATTCAGTATTAGGCTACTTACACACTTGCATTTTTGCCTGATCCGGCAGGGATCAGCAAAAACGCTTCCGTTATTGATAATACAGTTGTGTTCAAAATTATTCAACCCCCACTGAAATTGACTGTTTTGGCCAGTTTGACATTGATTTTGATCATTTCAGTCGTCTTGTTTACAATTAAATCAAAGAGGCCCTTGTAAGTCAGACAAATAGAACATAACATTTATAATGAAATAACCACAAATGTCTTTTCTGTGCTCACATCATTATCAGTTCTATTCAACCCCCAAGTGACATTCAATCTTAGTACTTAGTACAACATCCTTTTCCAGTTATAACAGCTTTTAAACGTGAAGCATAGCTTGACACAAGTGTCTTGCAGCGATCTACGGGTATCTTCACCCATTCTTCATGGGCAAAAGCCTCCAGTTCAGTCACATTCTTAGGCTTGCGCGCTGCAACTGCTTTCTTTAAGTCCCACCAGAGGTTCTCAATCGGATTTAAGTCTGGTGACTGCGATGGCCACTTCAAAATGTTCCAGCCTTTAATCTGCAACCATGCTCTAGTGGACTTGGAGGTATGCTTGGGATCATTGTCCTGTTGAAAGGTCCAACGTCTCCCAAGCCTCAGGTTTGTGACGGACTGCATCACATTTTCATCCAATATCTCCTGGTACTGAAGAGAATTCATGGTACCTTGCACACGCTGAAGCTTCCCTGTACCTGTAGAAGCAAAACAGCCCCAAAGCATGATTGACCCCCCGCCATGCTTCACAGTAGGCAAGGTGTTCTTTTCTTCATAGGCCTTGTTCTTCCTCCTCCAAACATAGCGTTGATCCATGGGCCCAAACAGTTCTAATTTTGTTTCATCAGTCCACAGAACACTATCCCAAAACTTTTGTGGTTTGTCCACATGACTTTTGGCATACTGCAGTCGACTCTTCTTATTCTTTGGAGACAGCAAGGGGGTGCGCCTGGGAGTTCTGGCATGGAGGCCTTTATTACGCAGTGTGCACCTTATTGTCTGAGCTGAAACTTCAGTGCCCACATCTGACAAATCTTTTTTCAGTTCCTCAGCAGTCACACGGGGACTTTTCTCCACTTTGCGCTTCAGGTAGCGCACAGCAGTCAAAGTCAGCATCTTCTTTCTGCCACGACCAGGTAGCGTTTCAACAGTGTCCTTTGCCTTGAATTTGCGAATGATGCTTCCTATGGTGTCTTTGCAATCTTCTTATAGCCATTGCCCTTCCTGTGAAGAGAAATCACCTCTTCTCTTGTCTTCCTGGACCATTCTCTTGACTTCACCATGTTTGTAAACACACCAGTAAATGTCTAGAAGGAGCTGAGTATCACAGTCCTTTTAAATCTGCCTAATTGGTGCTTATTTTGCTTGATTGCTGCTCCTTGACATCCACAGGTGTTTTCAATACCTGATCGAAAACACTTGAATGAACCTCTGTTCTTAAGAGTGGTAGTCTTTAAGGGGTTGAATCATTTTGAACACAACTGTACAACCAACTGCATCCGTTATGAACAAATCCGCTTGTATTATCTTTAAAATAGCCATGACCCGCCACCATTGACTTGCATTGTGTGTCATGCCGGGTCCGTCATTGCTCCGCATCCCACAGAAAAACGCTGCTTGCTGCTGTTTGCTCTCCGGTATGGGAACATAACCAAACGGTACGGAATGCATTTTGGAGCATTCCGTTCTGTTCAGTTCAGTTTTGTCCCCATTGACAATGAATTTACCGGAAAAGTAAAACGAGGATGTGAAATAGGCCTTAGCCTGCTGTGCATTAACCCTTCCCACAGTGCAGTGCAGCTATAGTGTAATAACAGTGCAAATGAACAGGGTATATTAATAAACATATAAATGCAGTTCAACAGCATAAATCATAGTGAAATCATAGTCAAAGTTCAATACAGTAGGGAGTTGATGGCTTTGCATAGTAGTAATAAGGGCAAATTTCCACAGACGTCCATAGTCCAAAGTACCCTCGCTCCAGGACACTACAATGGGGCCCCCTTGGAATGTTGCTGTGTGGCCCTATCCAGATTTCCTCTGGTTGTATCAGCCATAACTATACAGAATACAGATATAGGTAAAGTTCTTCTTTCCAGTCAGTTGCCAGGGTTTGCAGAAATCTCTGTTATTGCAAGAAACAGTAGAAAACAGAGTTTCCACCATCGCCAGAAATCTCCCTCTCTGTTTACAGACGTCTCCTACTGCAGTTACTGTAAGACAAGGACCTGGAGAAGCTCCTAGAGCAGCCGCTAAATTCTTGTATCTGGATAAGCTTTATATATAAACATTTGCTGGAAAAACAAGGCCGGGACATGATGTGTAACTCCACAGACCCGACGTCAGCTCACATGTCCCAACACCGGGAGGCCAGCGTACGGCTAATATTAGCATCTCCTCTGCCGTCATGCCTGCCCAGCAAGGTCCACAAGTCGCCCCACAGTAAACTAGGTCAGAAAGCAGGACCTAAAAGACAAGCACTGGACAAGCAAGAAAATGCCCTATCCAGGTAAATCTATCTATCTATCTATCTATCTATCTAGTTGGAGCTGGGCAATTCACCCAGGAACCCTATTTACAAGACAGCCCCAAAGATGTGAACATCAGGAGCATACTTAAACCCCTAGGTATTGTTTGGGGAATTTAGTTGCAATGCTATATGTAAACTATATGGCAGCATTACTTGGGCTCTTTAAGGGTGTATTATTAGAAAACTATCTTAATTTAGCAGTTGGTCTTATGTGGGCTGTATACGACAACATTATTTTGGCATTATTACAGTATTTGGGCTATTTAGGATAGTATTATTGGATAGGGTACGTTATTTGGGCATTTTATGCTGGTATTATATGGGGTGTATATGGCAACATTATGAGGGCTCTTTAAGGTAGTATTATTGGATAGGGTACATTATTTGGCCACTATTTGCTGGTATTATGTGGGTGGTATATGGCGCTATTATGAGGGCTTTTTAGAGTAGTACTAGCTGAAGACCCGGCGTTGCTCAGGTATTTATTTATTGCAATTTTATATTAAATAACAGTGACTTTCACAATGGCTGCCCCTTTAACGGTGACCGCCACTTTAACAGTGACTTTCACAGTGATCGCCCCATTAACAAGTGACCACCCCTTTAACAGTGACTGTCACATTTGCGGCCCCTTCAAGGGTCCATTCACACGTCCGTTGTTTCTTTCCTGATCTGTTCCGTTTTTTGCGGAACAGATCTGGACCAGTTCTGTACCCATTCATTTTCAATGGGTCCTGAAAAAAAATCAGACATTGAGCTGTCCGATTTTTTTCAAGACCCATTGAAAATGAATGGGTACAGAACTAGTCCAGATCTGTTCCGCAAAAAACGGAACAGATCAGGAAAGAAACAACGGACGTGTGAATGGACCCTAACAGTGACTTTCACATTTGCGGCCCCTTTAACAGTGACCGCCCCTTTAGGGGTGACTTTCAGAGTGGCTGCTCCTTTAACAGTGACCTCCCCTTTAACAGTGACTTTCACAGTGACCGCCCCTTTAACAGTGACCTCCCCTTTAACAGTGACTTTCACAGTGACCGCCCCTTTAACAGTGACCACCCCTTTAACAGTGACTTTCACAGTGACCGCCCCTTTAACAGTGACCTCCACGGTGCCCGCCCCTTTAACAGTGAACTCCACAGCGCCTGCCCCTTTAACAGTGAACTCCACAGCGCCCGCCCCTTTAATAGTGGCCCCTGCCCCCCATGCATGTAGCAGTGTAGTTGTGCTGTCATACCTCATATGACTGAATATTTCAGGATCTGCAAACTGCTAAAACCTGTGATCAGTTGTTATGGCAACCTTCTATTGGCTGATAAGGGACATGTGACCGTGTGTATGGCAGTTAGGATTTAAGGGAAACACTTGCAGGCTTGTATTGGATAATGCAGGTCATTTTTTGGGAATATCTCGGGAACGGTACCTCCTAGAGAGCGGAGACCCCAGAAAGATTTCTTTCCAGGTAGCAAGGGATGTGTGTACCAAGTTTCGTTAAAATGGATGGTTGCGTTTTTGAGGTTTTGCGGAACATACGTCCTTTTTTATATATATAGATTATTGGATACAGTATATTATTTCGGCTTTATATGATGTTAGAGGTAGGCTGTATATGGCAGTATTATTTTATCAGTATTCTTTGGGCTCTTTATTAGAATACTGCATATTACTTGGGCAGCACATGCTTGTATTATGTAAGCTGAATATGGCAATATTATGTCGGCTCTTCAGAATAGTATTATGCAGCCTGCATTTCCAATCAAGCCTCTGCCTTTGTAGAAACAGTGGGGAGGGCGTCTCATCACACTGCCTTTGCTCTAGTCTGAGTCCTATCTAAGTGCAGCAAGTGATCGATCAGTGATATGTGATACAGCTTCAGCCTGTCTTCCCTGCCTCCTGCTTGTCATAGGTTTCTTGTCACCTCCCACAAACTGGAGGTTAGGAAAAGCAGTGTGAAGCTACATATCATAGGAAACACTGTAGATTCTGCACAAAGTACTCACAGTTATTACATTCCGGCAGTGTGATTCAGAGGCATTTCATAACTCAGCAGATAATCATTATACGGACTAGTCTATTATATGACAGATATTCTGGTCCCTTAGACAAGGCAGAAATGATATCTTTAGAAGATTTTTAGACATAGGTGACACATAGAGGAACAAGGAGGGCTGATCTAGGTGAGGAGGGGTCTGAGAGTTGGTCGGAGGGATCTGATAGGTGATGATGTAATCATATAGCTTTTAGGAGGTCACTGGCGCAGGAGAGACTGCTCCTCAACTATGCAGGAGGAGAGCATGCTCTGGACTGGGGGTCAGACTTGACATCACATGACCAGGTTCCAATAATAAAAGGGGTTCACAAATAGAGCTAGGAGAAATCAAATTGCTTTAAAATGGTCAGAGCTTTGGTTTTCTCAAAATTCCCTGTACGGATCAGTTTTGCCCTAATGCATTCTGAATGGAAAAGGATCCACTCAGCATACACCAGTTTTCCTCCGATCAGCCTCCATTCCGCTCTGGAGGCTGCTTGCAGCGTTTTGGTGTCCGTCTGACGAAACTGAGCCAAACGGCACAATAGAAAACGGATCCGTCCTCTATTGACTTTCAATGGTGTTCAAGACGAATCCGTCTTGGCCATGTTAAAGATAATACAAACGGATCCGTTCTGAACGGATGCAGACGGTTGTATTATCTGAATGGATCCGTCTGTGCAGATCCATGACGGATCCGCACCAAACGCAGGTGTGAAAGTAGCCTAACTGCTTTTACCAATGTTAGGCCCCTTTCACACGGGCGAGTATTCCGTGCGGATGCGATGCGTGAGGTGAACGCATTGCACCCGCACTGAATCCTGACCCATTCATTTCTATGGGGCTGTGCAAACGAGCGGTGATTTTGACGCATCACTTGTGCGTTGCGTGAAAATCGCAGCATGCTCCTCTTTGTGCGTTTTTCACGTAAAGCAGGCCCCATAGAAATGAATGGGGTTGCGTGAAAATCGCAAGCATCCGCAAGCAAGTGCAGATGCGGTGCGATTTTCACGCACGGTTTCTAGGTAAAGATCGGGATGGGGACCCGATCATTATTATTTTCCCTTATAATATAGTTATAAGGGAAAATAATAGCATTCTGAATACAGAATGCATAGTACAATAGGGCTGGAGGGGTTAAAAAAAAATATATATTTAACTCACCTTAATCCACTTGTTCGTGCAGCCGGCATCTCTTCTGTCTTCTTTTGTGAGGAATAGGACCTTTGATGACGTCACTACGTTCATCACATGGTCCGTCACATGATCCATCACCATGGTAAAAGATCATGTGATGGACCATGTGACGAGCGTAGTGAAGTCATCAAAGGTCCTATTCCTCACAAAAGAAGACAGAAGAGATGCCGGCTGCACGAACAAGTGGATTAAGGTGAGTTAAATTATTTTTTTATTTTTTTTAACCCCTCCAGCGCTATTGTACTATGCATTCTGTATTCAGAATGCTATTATTTTCCCTTATAACCATGTTATAAGGGAAAATAATACAATCTACACAACACCTAACCTAAACCCGAACATCTGTGAAGAAGTTCGGGTCTGGGTACCACATTCAGTTTTTTATCACACGCGTGCAAAACGCATTGCACCCGCGCGATAAAAACTGAACAACGGAACGCAATCGCAGTCAAAACTGACTGCGATTGCATACCTACTCGTGGACATACTACTCGTGACTTGTGGACATACGAAAATGGAATGCACACGGAGTCATTACCGTTTTTTTTTTGCTGACCCATTGAAGTGAATGGTTCCGCATACGGGCTGCAAAAAAAAACAAAATGCAACGGACATGTGCATGAGCCCTTAAACTGATCATATAGCTCTGTGGGACACAAATACATGACCCTGATGTTTCCTTTCTGTAGTTTGTGAGAGTCTCCAAAGCATCAAAAAAGAAGTTTGAAAGATATGCGAATGAGTGATCGCAAGTTTCCGGGGGGGGGGGGGGGAACTTTGCTGCAACTGTCCAGGCTCCCCTGCCGTTACTCTAGCCAGCCCATCATTCTCTCTGCAGCCGAAATCCCGCGCCTGCGCCCATCACCGCCTTGTCTGGACATGCGCAGTACACTGCCCACTGTGGTCTAATGATAAACAGTGCGCACGCCTCAGTTGATGTGTGCCGGTGATGTGTGCAGGCGCAGGATCTCGGCTGCAGGATAGAATGACATCAGAAGCATACAGGGCTGGCCGGAAGATACACACTGGAGGAGTTAGCCACGAGTAATGGCGCCATTGGCGGAGGACCTGGGCAATTGCAGCAAAGTTGCCACCCCGAGCACTTGCCAATGCTCATTTGTATATCTTTCAAACCTTGTTTACATGGCTTTGGAGACTCTCACAAACTAAACAAAGGTAACATCAGGGTCATGTCCCACAGAGCTATATAAGCAGTTTAAAATGTATCAAGTAGGTGACAGACTCCCTTTAAAATATACAATATTTATCATGCACAGTAACAGAAAAAGAAAATAGCAAAAATTGCTGTTTTGTGGTCACATTACACCTACAAACATTTTTTTAAAAAGTGATCAAAAAGTCAGATGCACTCCAAAATGATGATAATTAAAACTAACGCCCTCACACAGCTGTGTAGACCAAAAAATAAAAGTTATGGCTGTCAGTATATGGCGATGGAAAGTTTTTTGTTTTGTTTTTACAGTAGAAAAACAACAAAAATTATATAAATTTAGTATTGCCGTAATCGTGCTGACCTGCAGAATAAGGCTGTAATGTTATTTTTAGTGAACGGTAAACACTAAAGCAACCAAAAAAATTTGGAGTTTTGTTTTCAGTTTCACCCCACAAAGATTTTTTTCTCGTTTTCCAACACAAGCTATGGTTGATTAAATGGTGCCAATACAAAATACAACTTGTCCCTAAAAAAAAAAAAAAAAAAGCCCTCATATGACTATGTGAATGGAAAATGGTTCTTGGAAGGCAAAAAGGTAAAAACAAAAGCTTCAGCCCCAGTTAAAGATGAAATCAACAATAAAAAAATATGTACGATCTTATGACCTTTTGGAGTGCAAACTATAAAAAGAAATATAGACAAAAACAAAATATAAAAAAATAAAAAAAATATGTACCCTGCCACTTGCCCCTAGCTTCTAGCCCCATACCCGGGGGCTGAAAACAATATATTCCCAATATAAAAATGAAAATTGCACTTTGTACTATTAAAAAAGTTGAAAAAAAAATCTGATAAATAACCTTTTTTTCCTTTTTTTTTAAAAAACATTTTCACAGGTATAAAAAATAAACACCAAGCATACTACAGCATAATATAAAAATGCCATAAAATGAAGCTCCATGTATTACTGAAAACAAAATGTTAACATGATTTGAATAACTGAACAAAAAAATGCTATTGCATGTACTAAAACGACAAAAATAATTTTTTTATAGGCTGGAAAAAGATAAGAGGACTTCTGCTCTTGTATGGCTTTTGACTTGATCTGTCTACCACACAAGTTAATGGGTTTTATTGATTGGGGACTTATCTAATCGAAATAATCCAGTCATCATGGATGGCAAATCCACTGAAGCCTTACTCTTCCATGATGAAGACTTCTCCGGTGACTTGATGAGGCAGCTGAACAAGTTGAGAGAATCCAAATTACTTACTGATGTCACCATTTGTAGCGATGACTGTGAATTTCCATGTCATAGGAACGTCCTGGCCTCCAGTAGCCCATACTTCAAGGCTATGTTCTGCAACAATTTTAAGGAAAGTAGCATGGACAAGGTGCCTTTGATAGGCATTGACTCAGACACGCTTCACCAGATTATTGTCTACGTCTACACCGGGGAGATCCTCATAACTTTGGAGAACGTCTTTAGTCTCATTCAAGGTGCTTCACTACTACAGTATGGAAAACTGTTGGGAGCTTGTTCGAAATTCCTCCAGGCCCAAATAAATCCTCAAAATTGTTTAAGTATAATCCGACTTTCTGAATTCTTTAGCTGTAAGAACCTTAAAAAGAAAGCTAGACAAATGGCTTTGCAATATTTTAAAGACGTGTCCATTTCTGAAGACCTGAAGGATCTTGGTGTCTCAGAACTGTTGGATTATATAGGTGATGATGACCTTTGTGGTGAAGAAGAACAAGTGTTTGAGGCTCTGATGACCTGGATCAGACACGATGAACAAGGTCGAAGGTGCTACATACAAGACTTATTTCAAAAAGTCAGACTGCAGTATGTCCATCCAACTTTCCTTTTCCATTTCATTGCCAATGACCCTCTTGTTCAGTCTTCGGTGTCTTGCAGGAGAATGTTAGAATCGGCATGCAGAGTATTGTTTGCTCATAACACATCCATCTCCCCCAATATAAAGCCAATGTGTCATGTTCCACGTCGATTTTCTCATCAAGAGTTCCTCATCAACGTGGGAGGTCGGAAAGACAACCGGCAGACCACCAGAGACGTCTTGTTGTATAATGAGAAGACCAACCAGTGGTTAAAGCTTGCCAAGCTGCCAACACATCTACACAAGGCTTCAGCAGTTGGGTTGCATGGAAATGTGTATGTTCTAGGTGGGTTATTCATTGGAGACAAAGAAAACATTGTCACCTCAAGCGTTTACATTCTGTCTCTCAATTTAAATCAATGGTGCAAAGGAGAACCCATGCTTCTCCCTCGGTATTCCCACAAGAGTATCGGGCACCGAAACTATATCTTCTCATTGGGAGGAATTGGAGCAAAACAACAAATTCTGAGCTCGGTGGAGAGGTTTGATAGTATTTATAACTCATGGGAGGCAATGGCCAGTATGCCAGTGGCTGTTCTTCATCCAGCCGTAGCCACCAAAGATGAAAGGATATACCTTTTTGGTGGAGAGGATGTGATGCAGAATCCAGTCCGACTTATACAGGTAAATCCATGTAGCCCAGACTGAAAAACCTATTGCCCACACCAGCCTCCAATTCACCACAATTTATTAAAAAGTTTTTTCTGGGGAGAATTTCTTTTTAAGGATAGAAGTGGATAAAAAAAATAGAGAAGTAAGACATTACCAATCCCCTGCCGATGCTCTGATCCCCACTGCTCTCCACTTCCTGGTCCCAGCTCAACACACAGGAAATGGCTTGACTCAGCCAATCACTGGCTGCAGTAGTGACCTGCCTCCGCCAGTAATTGGCCGAGCGGGCATTCCAAACCGTTTCCTGTGCGTTGTGCTTGGACCACGAAGTTGAGAGCAATGGTGGCTGAGCAGAGTCAAGGGATCGGTGAGTTGAATAATGCTTACTTTTTATTTTTAAACTCATGGACGTTCCATGTAACCCTTTTGAGTGGATCGGCAGGCAAACAAGCAAGGGAGTTTACACTCCATTTAAAGTCTCTGGGACTGCAGGAGACAGTCAGATGTTGTACTTGGCTTTCTTCGGCAGTCTCCCAGACATCTTGGCTGCTCCATTCAAATGATAACCCCCACTTTTTTATGATCATTGAGGGTCTTAAGTTTTTCTACCAGGAGAACCCCATTATGCTATGACTGATGTAAAAAATGAAAATCAGACATTATATAGTACATGACAAAGCTTTCTAACAAAGCTAGAACCAGCCCTGTACCTTACATGGATCCAGAGATCTCCACATTCATTGCTCCAATTGTTCTGCTAGATTTATTTCAGTCTGGCAGCTCCAGGGGCATGTCCTTTCTCTGGGGTAGTTCTTTCTCTGTAACTGCCACAGCTTCTAACAGAAGATATGGCTGGTGACTGTTGAAGGTTTAATATGAGCATGTGCTTCCACCTCAGTGAGGTAGACAAGAAATAAGGACAATAACAAGCAGCAGGTGGCGCTATACAGATACATTTTATTGAATAGCTCAGTGGCTATACAAAAATTTTAATAACATGCAATTAGAAAAGTATTCATATCCAGATGCTGGTTTGAAAAATGTAGAATATTTTTTGGGGCAGAATCCCTTTTAGGACTCCTGCACATAGCACATAGTCTGTCCATGTGGGTTCCCTATGCACTTTAAGTGCTTCCTCTGTAGAATCTTCCATATTAAATCAGAGGGATATGGAGGTATAGTATGGCCCCAGAGACTTCTTCCACGTTACAGCCTTATCTTTTTTTTAGACAAAGAAGCCGTAATACAATCATGTGCATCAGGCCTTAGACCAGGGGTCAGCAACCTTTGGCTCTACAGCTGTTCTGAAACTACAATTCCCAGCATGCTCCAATTATTTATGTGGGAGTTCTGAGAAGAACAGAGTGAGCATGCATGCTGGGAGTTGTAGTTTCACAAAAGCTGGTGTTGCCTACCCCTTTAGACTGTATGATGAGATTCTTAGTCACTGACTAGGTTTGGTAGATAAGTTGTAAATGGTCATGACAGTGGAAACTGCGGTTCAGTGATTCTCCAAATGTAAAATGAAGCACTTGGGGTGAAGGAGCCGTTCTGTGAGCTCTAGTTAGGCAACATCAGGAGTTTTGTGGTCAGTTCTGGAGACCTCACCCTTTAAAATAGAAAAGGTCCAAAAACTGATCACAAAAATGGTGGAAGGTATTAAGCAAAAAAGTTTCAAGAAAACATTTAAAGGGGGTGTCCAGTTTGCATCAAGATCCTTTAAAATAATCATTTATGAAGGCAGCTGTCATTTTGAAATCTATTTCTTTTACCTTTATTGCTCCTATCTCCCGTTCTGATCTGTGGTCACATGACCATGTCCGTGCAGCTCTTTCTTATGTGATGTTATGTCCATGGGCGGGGCAGTAAGAGGGGAGTGTCTATGTAACTAGCTGGGTGGGAGGGGCTATAATCTAGCGGGGTGGTGGTAGAGGCGGTGCTGGAGCTGTGACAGAGAAAGGAGAAGTGCATCATGGGATTGGTTAGATACAACAACAGGAAGTGCGACGCACAGGACGGAAACAAACCAGAGGGGTCAGGCGTTCCAAACATACCTCTGTGTACTTTGTGACAATACCAGAATCACAGCATTATATCCATCACATCGGAAGATATAGCCATTAGAAATCAAGTCAGGAGTGAAACCTGTTTTTACTTTTAACTCCATTCTCTGCCAACCCGATTTCTAATAGCTATATCTTACGATGTAATTGATATAGTGCTGTGATTCTGGTATTGTCTGAAAGCTTGAAATGCATTCAAACACCTCCAGGCCCATATCTAGCTGTTACCAGTCCCAAGATGTGAGCAGATAAAGCAGTCCTCCCCTCTAGGTTTGCTTTGGGCACAGGGAATAGCAAACCCTGCCAAACTACGTTACTTGCATTCCCCATGTCATAACAATTCTGGAGCATCTGTTCTTATGACTTTATGTTGTGCCATTTCTCTGTTATTTCTACTAGAAGTTTATGAATCAATTGCCAGCAGTCTGCAGTAAGCGTACAGAGGGGTGTTACCAGTTGGGGGTGTGTCCCTGCACAGTCTGAGACCAGCAGCATTGATTGGACAGAGTCAGACACACCCACTACTGGTAACACCCAGCAGTACCTTTAGGCCTCTTTCAGACGGGCGTTGCGGGAAAAGGTGCGGGTACGTTGCGGGAACATGCCCGATTTTTCCGCGCGAGTGCAAAACACTGTAATGCGTTTTGCACGCGCGTGAGAAAAAACGCGCATGTTTGGTACCCAAACCCGAACTTCTTCACAGAAGTTCGGGCTTGGGATCGGTGTTCTGTAGATTGTATTATTTTCCCTTCTAACATGGTTATAAGGGAAAATAATAACATTCTGAATACAGAATGCATAGTAAAATAGCGCTGGAGGGGTTAAAAAAATAATAATAATAATTTAACTCACCTTAATCCACTTGCTCGCGCAGCTGGCATCTCTTCTGTCCATCTTAGCTGTGTGCAGGAACAGGACCTGTGGTGACGTCACTCCGGTCATCACATGGTCCATCACATGATCCATCACCATGGTAAAAGATCATGTGATGGATCATGTGATGACTGCAGTGACGTCACCACAGGTCCTGTTCCTGCACACAGCTAAGATGAAGACAGAAGAGATGCCGGGCTGCGCGAGCAAGTGGATTAAGGTGAGTTACATTTTTATTTTTTTAACCCCTCCAGCGCTATTATTATAACCATGTTATAAGGGAAAATAATAATGATCGGGTCTCCATCCCGATCGTCTCCTAGCAACCGTGCGTAAAAATCGCACCGCATCCGCACTTGCTTGCGGATGCTTGCGATTTTCACGCAACCCCATTTATTTCTATGGGGCCTGCGTTACGTGAAAAACGCACAAAATAGAGCATGCTGCGATTTTCACGCAACGCACAAGTGACGCGTGAAAATCATCGCTCATGTGAACAGCCCCATAGAAATGAATGGGTCGGGATTCAGTGCGGGTGCAATGCGTTCAACTCACGCATCGCATCCGCGCGGAATACTCGCCCGTGTGAAAGGGGCCATACTGCAGACTGCTAACAACTTGCAATTTGTAAACTTCTAGCAGGAATGATACAGGCTCCAGAAATGTTATTACATGGGGAATGCAAGTAGTTACTAATACAGACATGTCAGGAGAGGGGAGAGGTCCTCTTTAAATAAGGTTCAGGAGGGAAGTGCTTTAATAAGAAGCTTAAAGGGGTTCTCCGGGAATTAAGAAAATAAAAATACTTAAATATTACTTTATTATAAATTTATTCCCAAATCCCTTTAGTAAGGGTACTTTCATATTAGCGTTATTCTTTTCCGGTATTGAGTTCCCTCCTAGGGGCTCAATACCGGAAAAACTGATCAGTTTAATCCTAATGCATTCTGAATGGAGAGCAATCCGTTCAGTATGCATCAGGATGCATCAGTTCAGTCCCTCTTACGGTATCTGGCAGGAAAAAATACCGCAGCATACTGCAGTATTTTCTCCGTCCAAAATTCCGGAACACTTGCCGGAATGCCGGATCCGGTATTCATTTCCATTGAAATGTATTAGTGCCGGATGCGGCATTAAAATTGCCCCATTGACGGATTCGGTCTTCCAGTCTCCACATGCGCAGACCTTTAAAAATTTGAAAATAATAAATACCGGATCCGTTTTTCTGGATGACACCGCATCCAGATCCGTCTACTGTACAAATGATACCCATTTGCATACAGATTTCTGGATCCGGCAGGCAGTTCCGGTGACGGAACTGCCTGCCGGATCCTCACAATGCAAGTGTGAAAGCACCCTTAGTTATAATGGCTTGTTTTGTCTGGGGAGCAATCTTCAGGAGAAATAAAATGGCCGCTGTCCTACTAGTACACACAAAACCTGTCCTAATCACATAGGAGGACAAGTTACCTCACAACACTGATCGAAAAAGCTGCCTCGTCCTCCTCTCTGCTCTACTTGTCAGGGATTATGATCCTGAAAACAGTTTAATATGATCTTCAGCTGAATCTCTGTGGGAATGGAGTTCATGAGGAGACATGAAGTAAAGAGAGGACAGACAGGACAGACTGTGGTAATGGAGACTGCATACAAGAGCTGCTGCTCATTACCCACATCCCTACCTCCTCTCTGTACTTCATGTCTCCTCATGAACTTCATTCCTACAGAGATTCAGCTAAAGATCACATTAAACTGTATTCAGGATCATTATCCCTGGCCAGCAGAGAGGAGGATGAGGCAGCTCTTTAGCTCAGTTCTGTGTGATTAGGACAGGTTTTGTGTGGACTAATAGGACGATGGCCATTTTATTTCTCCTAATGATTGCTCCCTAGACAAAATGAGCCATTATAACTAGTGAAAGGTATTTGGGAAGATATTTTTAATAAATTAATATTTAAGTATTTTCATTTTCTTAATACTCGGAGAACCTCTTTAATGCATGAACAAAGGGGCACAACCTGAAATGAGTGAGGGATGATCAGAAGTAATATCAGAGGAAAATATAAATTCTTGTCCTTCTTCTCTTCTAGGTTTATCATGTTTTCAGAAACATGTGGTTCAGGATGGAGACCAGAATGGTAAAAAATGTCTGCGCCCCAGCAGTTCTTGTGGGGGAAAAGATTATAATAATCGGAGGTGAGTTCGTAAAGCAGACTGTCAGCGCACTGATTATTCAGCAGAGGCTTGAAAAGTGCTGCACAGACTGGGGCGAGGAGATCCCCAAGATTTCACTCCATAACCCCTGTATAGGTAGTGATCTGACGTCACTGCTGGAGATTACCAGGTTGCATCCCCAGAATAGTACTTCTCATATACAGGGCCAGAAGAGTGTCTCCCGTATAGAGTGCAGGAGAGTGCTTCCTATATACAGCACAACAGAGTGTCTTCCACA
This sequence comes from Bufo bufo, assembly GCF_905171765.1. NCBI lineage: Eukaryota > Metazoa > Chordata > Amphibia > Anura > Bufonidae > Bufo > Bufo bufo. The sequence goes on along the minus strand of NC_053393.1, from coordinate 44,162,624 downwards.
TGCAGCAGAATAGAGTACTTCCATATACAGTGCCAGCCGAGTGCCTCCGATATACAGCACAGCAGAGTGTCTCATATATACCGTAGAATGCAGTACAGCGCTTCCTATATACAGCACAGCAGAGTACCTTCTATATGCAGCACAATAGAGTACTTTCATATACACTGCCAGCAAAGTGCCTGCAATATACTGTAGAATGCATAGTAGAGTGCTTCCCACATACACAACAGTACAGTGCATCCCATATTCAGTGCAGTAGAGTGCTTTCCATATGCAGTGTCAGCAGAGTGCTTCCTATATACAGCATGGTAGAGTAATATACAGCATGGTAGAGTAATATACAGCTTGGTAGAGTGCTTCCCACATACACAACAGTACAGTGCATCCCATATGCAGTGTCAGCAGAGTGCTTTCCATATGCAGTGTCAGCAGAGTGCTTCCTATATACAGCATGGTAGAGTAATATACAGCATGGTAGAGTAATATACAGCATGGTAGAGTGCTTCCCATATACAGCATGGTGGAGTAATATATGGCATGGTAAAGTGCTTTCCATATACAGCACAGTAGAGTGCTTCGCATATACAGCATGGTAGAGTACTTTCCATATACAGTGCAGTAGAGTGCTTCCTATATACAGCATAGTAGAGTGCTTTCCATGTACAGTGCAGTAGAGTGCTTTCCATGTACAGTGCAGTACAGTACTTCCCATATACAATGCAGCAGAGTGATTCCCATATACAATGCAGCAGAGTGATTCCCACATACAGTTCAGCAGAGTGCTTCCTATATACAGCATAGTAGAGTGCTTCCCTTATACAGTACAGTAGAGTGCTTTCCCTATACAGTGCAGTAGAGTGCTTCCCATATACAGTGCAGTAGAGTGCTTCCTATATACAGCATAGTAGAGTGCTTTCCATGTACAGTGCAGTAGAGTGCTTCCCATATACAGCACAGTAGAGTGCTTCCCATATACAGCACATAGAGTGCTTCCCTTATACAGTACAGTAGTGTGCTTTCCCTATACAGTGCAGTAGAGTGCTTCCCATATACAGCACAGTAGAGTGCTTCCCATATACAATGCAGTACAGTACTTCCCATATACAGTGCAGTAGAGTGCTTCCCATATACAGTGCAGTAGAGTGCTTCCCATATACAGTGCAGTAGAGTGCTTCCCATATACAGCGCAGTAGAGTGCTTCCCATATACAATGCAGTACAGTACTTCCCATATACAGTGCAGTAGAGTGCTTTCCCTATACAGTGCAGTAGAGTGCTTCCCATATACAGTGCAGTAGAGTGCTTCCCATATACAGCACAGTAGAGTGCTTCCCATATACAGCACAGTAGAGTGCTTCCCTTATACAGTACAGTAGAGTGCTTTCCCTATACAGTGCAGTAGAGTGCTTTCCCTATACAGTGCAGTAGAGTGCTTCCCATATACAGCACAGTAGAGTGCTTCCCATATACAATGCAGTACAGTACTTCCCATATACAGCACAGAGTGCTTCCCATATACAGTGCAGTAGAGTGCTTCCCATATACAGTGCAGTAGAGTGCTTACCATATACAGCATGGTAGAGTGCTTCCCATATACAGTGCAGTAGAGTGCTTCCCATATACAGTGCAGTAGAGTGCTTTCCCTATACAGTGCAGTAGAGTGCTTCCCATATACAGTGCAGTAGAGTGCTTTCCATATACAGTGCAGAAGAGTGCCTCCCATATACAGTGCAGTAGAGTGCTTCCCACATACAGTTCAGCAGAGTGCTTCCCATATACAGCACAGTAGAGTGCTTCCCATATACAATGCAGCAGAGAGGCTTCCTATATACAGTTCAGCAGAGTGCTTCCTATATACAGCATAGTAGAGTGCTTTCCATGTACAGTGCAGTACAGTACTTCCCATATGTAGTGTCAGCGGAGTGCCCTCAATAATGGTGCCTGTCACTGCCACTAGGGGGAGCTTACTGCATACACTATGTATTTATATATATCTATACAGCCATGACAGAAGTCAGTGGTAGCAATACCAATACACATACAACTAGCTTCCCCTAATAGCCTTTTGCAGAATACTTGTCTGCTCTGCTGGGGATACTCTTCAATTTTGACACTCAGACAGTCTGATAAAGCATTAGGATTAGGGCCCCTTCTTCTCATGGGCCCCAGAAGAGCCACAAGGACCGCCTCTATAGAATATACAAGCTTATGTTGCCCTTATTTTAAGTTACGCCTTATGTTCGGCACCGACATTCTTAGCTGCACTTGGGTTGCAAGTCTAAGTATGGGATATAATAAATGCAGCTCTAGATGGGACTGGAGTATACCAGAGCTGTGGATGGAAAAGCTGCACTGCCCAACGGCTCGTGGGTTAATCATTTGGATATTCTGCTCTATGTAACTCAATGCAGTGAACTTTCCCATAGAAATGAATCATGATGCAATCTTCTCATAACTTTTGTTGTCCCAGGTTACACCAGAAGAATAATCGCCTACGACATGACACAAAATACATTTGTCAAATGTGCCGACATGAAGGACAGAAGAATGCACCATGGGGCCACCGTCATTCAGAATAAAATTTACGTAACGGGCGGCCGGTGTCTGACGGTGGACAACACCATTGAGGACTCAGATTCGTTTGACTGCTATGACCCCGACACCGACACATGGACTTCCAAGGGGAAACTGCCTCATACATTATATGACCATGGCTGTCTCACGCTGCAGTGCATCCCTACCCAATTACACTGACATTGCGGCCAAGATGACGTACTGTCAAGTGGTATGGTCCAAGAATCCCTCAGAAACTGTGGATGCATGCAACTCCCACTTTTTGCAGTTCTTCTACAGAGTAAAGTCCCACAAAGGTTTTCACCACCTGAAAGGGGCAGAGTTGCCAACCTAAATTTTTATTTTTTCTGGACAATTTATGCAAAAATCACGGACAGACACATTTTTTTTTACAGAAATTGGAAAACTACAGTATAATGAACCATAAAGATTATAATGAATGCATGCTTTTCGGTCAGATACTAATAGTGATCACATTACCAGCATTTGCTGCTGAGAATTCAAATCAAAGTGACCCGCTCAAGTACCACCAGCCTCCAAAAATATCATGGACATATCTAATTGTTTTCATGGACAGTCGAAAAAAGATGATAAATAAATATATATGGCTAGCTCACAGTAACATTAACACATTTAAAAAGCCCCCTATTTTTACAGACTATCCAGAAGTTTCTGGACAGTTGGCAACTATGGAAAGGGATGATGAGACAATTGTTTCCATGGTTACAGACTACAGAACAATCCTGCATGTAGTCTGATCCTGGCGTCATGTGTTAATTCTCTACCTCCTCTTCTTGGTAACCTATAGACAGAAGAAATAGGGGCAAATATAAGGGACTAGCACATGACGACCGGGCGTATTTGTCTGTAACCAAGAAAGCACTTTCTGCACAGGAGCTGTATACACAAAGCAGAATATTTTTAAGAATATGTATAAAGTTTAAAAACAACGGAGGGGGGGATTTACTAAGGAAAATGCGCCAAAATACTGGCTGAATTTGCACCAAAAGACTGGTTTACATCTTTTGAACCACAATTATTAAAGGAGTTCTCCGGACTCCTATCCTCAAGGTAGGTCATCAATATTGGATCGGCGGGGGTCCGACACCAAGGACCTCCGCCAATCAGCTGTATGAAGGGAAGGCGCGCTCAGTGTGCATGTGCCATCTCCCATCTCTTTTTCTGCTCGCCATAGACATAGCAGCAACAAGCTACTTGGTGGGGGTGCCGGGTGTTGGACCCCCGCCGATCTGATATTAATGATATATATATATATATATATATAGTAATAAATATCCATAAGTATTTTGTGCAACAAACGTACAGTTGTGTTCAAAATAATAGCAGTCAGACATCACTAACCTGATCAATCACTGTTTTTGGTAGAAATGATATTTCTACATGGCAAATAATTTACTAGCAGGTGTAGTAGAGTAATAGAAATCCAACAGTCATGACATGCATGCTGCTGATTCTCTGTAATTCAATCACTTATTGAAAGGGGCATGTTCAAAATAATAGCAGTGTGGAGTTCAATGAGTGAGGTCATTCATTCTTTGAAAAACAGGTGGCAATTATTGCCCTTATTTAAGGAAGCAAGGCAGCAAATGTTGTACATGCTGGTTACAGTGCCTTTCTCTCTGAACTTCTGAGGAAAATGGGTCGTTCCAGACATTGTTCAGAAGAACAGCGTACCTTGATTAAAAAGTTGATTGGAGAGGGGAAAACATATAAAGAAGTGCAGAAAATTATAGGCTGCTCAGCTAAAATGATCGCAAATGTTTTAAAATGGCAACCAAAACCTGAAAGACGTGGAAGAAAGCGAAAACTACCATTCAAATGGATAGAAGAATAGCCGAAATGGCAAGGACTCAGCCGACAATCAGCTCCAGGAAGATCACAGAAGGTGTAAAGTTACCTGTGAGTACTGTTACAATGAGAAGACGCCTATGTGAAGCCAAACTATCTGCAAGAAGCCCCCGCAAAGTCCCACTGCTGAGAAAGAGACATGTGCTGAAGAGGTTACAATTTGCCAAAGAGCACATTGACGGCCTAAAGAGAAATGGCACAACATTCTGTGGACTGATGAAAGTAAGATTGTTCTTTTTGGGTCTAGTGGCCGGAGACAGTTTGTCAGACGATCCCCAAACACTGAATTCAGCCACAGTACACTGTGAGGACAGTAAAGCATGGTGGACAAGCATCATGATATAGGGATGTGTCTCATACTACGGTGTTGGGCCTATTTATCACATACCAGGGATCATGGATCAGATTGAATACATCAGAATACTTGGAGAGGTCATGCTGCCTTATGCTGAAGAGGAAATGCACTTGAAATGGGTGTTCCTACAAGACAACGACCCCAAACACACCAGTAAACGGGCAACATCTTGGTTCCAGACCAACAAGATTGACGTTCTGGAGTGGCCAGCCCAATCCCCGGATCTTAATCCAATAGAAAACTTGTGGGGTGACATCAAAAATGCAGTTTCTGAGGCAAAACCAAGAAATAGAGAAGAACTGTGGAATGTAGTCCAATCATCCTGGGCTGGAATACCTGGGGCTAGAAGTTGGTTGACTCCATGAAACACAGATGTCCAGCAGTTCTCAGAAACAGCGGTTATACAACTAAATATTAGTGAAGTGATTCAGAGGAAAGCAAAATCCTCAAACATTTTTCAGTTTATATAGTGAATGTTTGAGTTTGTAAAGAAGAATACAAACACTGCTATTTTTTTGAACAGTCTAATACTCACTTTTCTTTTTTTAAGAATATAACTTTTCTTAAATTTTTCTAGAGGAACAACACAAATTTAATATATTTTTCTTCATGTTTTGATTTGGAATAGAATGCGTAGTGCTCCCAATGCATTTGTGTGGATGGAAATAAAAGCTATTAGAAGGATTTTGAGCTTTATTCACTTCTTTAAACACACTGCTATTATTTTGAACACAACTGTGATAAATGGCGTTCCACATTTTGTAAATTTGTAGCCAAAAATTGGCTTCAAACCAAGCAGACACTCCCCAAAAAACAAACAAAAAAGTTTCATATTGAGACACTACCCCCACTGTGTTTGCTCCAGCTTTAGACTGTCTAGTTTAAATATTTGCATTTGGTGTTTTTTATTCGTGGACCTTTTTTTCCGTGCCTTGATTGTTTTCTATTTTGATGCTACAGTGTATATAATTTTTTTTGTCTTTGTGGGAGGGATCTAAAGTAGGGAGTGTCAAAACTTCTTGTGGCCATTTTGAAAAACATAGCTGTATGAACTGAACAGGTGGTCACCCAGACAGCAAGTCAGGTAGTTGCTAGGCAACTCTGACTACACCACAGAAGAGGGAAACAGAAGTAAACACGTATTCTGGGTGTTCAGGATCTGGATCTTTTTTATCTAGTTGTTAATATAAGAATTATTTGACCTGCTACAGTTAGTGCAATGTTGACCTTATTATTAAGAATAGAAATTTAAGGGGTTACGTCACGAAACATATTCTACATTTTTCACCCAGCACCTGGATCTGAACACTTTTGTAATTAAATGTAATATAGCCAATGAGCTATTCAATAAAATGTATCTGTATAGCGCCACCTGCTGTTTGTCCTTTTCCTTATTTTTTTGTCCGTCTCACTGAGCTGGTCGAACGTGCTCAATTTAAATCTTCAACTGCCACCAGCCATAGGTTCTGTTAGCAGCTGTGGCAGTTTAACAGGGAGAGAGCTGCAGCAGAAAGGACACGCCCCTTGCCAGGCAAAAGATAATCTAGCAGAACAATTGGAGCAATGAATGTGGAGATCTCTGGATCCATGTGAGGTACAGGGCTGGTTCTAGCTTTGTTAGGCCCCTTGCAGGTCCGGATGCGTCCCGGTGCATTGCGGCAAACCCGTGCGAGTAGGTACGCAATTGTAGTCAGTTTTGACTGCGATTGCGTTCCGTTGTTCAGTTTTTATTGCGCGGGTGCAATGCGTTTTGCACGCGCGTGATAAAAAACTGAATGTGGTACCCAGACCCGAACTTCTTCACAGAAGTTCGGGTTTGGGTTAGGTGTTGTGTAGATTGTATTATTTCCCCTTATAACATGGTTATAAGGGATAATAATAGCATTCTGAATACAGAATGCATAGTACAATAGGGCTGGAGGGGTTAAAAAAATAATAATAATTTAACTCACCTTAATCCACTTGTTCACGCAGCCGGCATCTCTTCTGTCTTCTTCTGTGAGGAATAGGACCTTTGATGACGTCGCTACGCTCATCACATGGTCCATCACATGATCTTTTACCATGGTGATGGATCATGTGACGGACCATGTGATGAACGTAGTGACGTCATCAAAGGTCCTATTCCTCACAAAAGAAGACAGAAGAGATGCCGGCTGCATGAACAAGTGGATTAAGGTGAGTTAAAAAAATTTTTATTTCTTTTTAACCCCTCCAGCCCTATTGTACTATGCATTCTGTATTCAGAATGCTATTATTTTCCCTTATAACCATGTTATAAGGGAAAATAATAATGATCGGGTCCCCATCCCGATCGTCACCTAGCAACCGTGCGTGAAAATCGCACCGCATCCGCACTTGTTTGCGATTTTCACGCAACCCCTATTCATTTCTATGGGGCCTGCGTTACGTGAAAAACGCACAAAGAGGAGCATGCTGCGATTTTCACGCAATGCACAAGTGATGCGTGAAAATTACCGCTCATGTGAACAGCCCCATAGAAATGAATGGGTCCGGATTCAGTGTGGGTGCAATGCGTTCACCTCACGCATCGCACCCGCGCGGGAAATTTCGCCCGTGTGAAAGGGGCCTTAGAAAGAGACTGGCATGTACTATATGATGTGTGATTTTCATTTTATACATCAATCATGGCATAATTCCTTTGAGTAGCCAGGATTTGCATGTATGCAAATGTACAGTATATTGTTTGACTTTCCTTATTCTGGATCAACGCATTTAGAAATCAGAAACGGATCGGAAATGTTAAATTTTTTCAGGTAGAATGTATTTTCAGCCACCACCTAAATAGTTTCTCAGCAGATCCCTCCAAAATAAGTCAGTGATATAATATAATGAATGACTATATGATATATATTGACTTATACTTCATGTATTTTATGTATTTGTGAAGACTGGCATTTCTTATATCAGTCTTAAAAAATAAATAAAAATGTTTGTGTAAGATGTGTCAGATTTATGAAGAGGCGTACTTTAGGAGCTGGTGTACATTTCATATGGAATTTGAATTTTGATTTGCATGGCCCCATTCCCATGCACCACCAACTTTGTAGAAAAATGAAGAACGTAGTGTAAATCAGCAAAAAGTTGGAAAATTTTGTACGTAAGGGGCTAGTGGTGCAACTTTTGTATACCAGTAAATGGCCTTTAAAGGGGTTATCCCATAATTCATGTAAAAAAATGAAAATCAGACATCATATAGGACATGACAACCTCTTTCTAACAAAGCTAGAACCAACCCTGTTCCTCACATGGATCCAGAGATCCACTCATTTATTGCTCCAGTTGCTCTGCTAGATTCAGTAGCTCAGGCTAGCTGCTCAGGGTTAGTGATGAGCGGCAGGGGTCATATTCCAATTCGCGATATTTTGCGAATATTTAGTAGAATATTCATTGAATATTCCCAAATTCGAATATTCGTTAGGAGTAGTGTTGATTGCGAATTTTCGAAATCCGAATTTTTGTAATGAAAATTTTCAAAATGAGAATTTTCGTAATGAGAATCAATGAAATCGTGAAAACTCAGATCCGATGGTATATTCTAACCCCCAGGTGTTCCCATGGTGACGGGGACGCTTGTCGGGGAGGAGTATGCCAAAGTGGAACAACTGTACAGATTTTTTTTTTTAAAAGACAAATATTCTAAAAAACTAATATATTTGTTTTTTAGAATATTCGGAATATTCTAAAACAAGAATATACAGCAATATAGCGAATATTCGGAAAAAAAAACCCGAATGTAGAACAATTTAGCTAATATAATGTTATAATCTTTTTTTTTTATAGTTGTAATTTTTTTCCAATCTGAACTTCAGATGAAGACAAAGAAGATTATAGCACTATATTAGCTAAACTGCTCTATATTCTTTTTTTTTTCCGAATATTCGCTATATTGCTATATATTTGTTTTTTAGAATATTCGTAATATTCTAAAGCAAGAATATATAGCAATATAGCGAATTATTATATTACAAAAATTCACAATCAACACTACTCCTAAAGCCAAAGATATTGCAGCCTTCTTATTGGCCCACAAGCTAGAAGCAGGAAGGGATCATGTGTACTGATTTAAAAAAAATCTTGAATATTCGAAATTACGAATATACAGTATACACTATATTCTAAATATTTCTCGAAGTGCCGATATTCGTAAAAAAAATGTCACAATTCGAATATTCCTGATCAACACTACTCAGGGTGTGATTTTTCTACTGCAGCTCTCTCCCTATCACAGTTCAGGTGTGGGGGGGGGGGGGTCCTTTCTCAGGGGTGTGTGTCCTTTCTGCTGCAGCTCTCTCCCTGTCATAGCTTCTAACAGATGATTCGGTCTGGTAACAGTTAAAGGATGGAACTGGGCATGTGTGACCACCTCAGTGATGTTAGTAAGTTTGACAGAACAATAAGGAAAAGAGCAAACGGCAGGTGGCGCTATACAGATACATTTTATTGGATAACTCAGCAGCTATACAAGATTTTTAATTACATGAAATTACAAAAGTATTCAGATCCAGGTGCTGGTTTGAAAAATGTAGACTATTTTTCATGGGACAACCCCTTTAATCAATTCACCCTCAACGTCAAACTTGTCCACAGAAAGTACCTGGTATTGTAGCTCAGGCCCATTCAAGTGAGGTTTAATACCAGATACAGACCATGGACAACGGCTGCTTTTAGTGGCGATCAGTGATTGGCTGATCAGGCATTGCCTGTGTATCAGGAAGGGATCAGGAAGCAGAGACCATGGGAGACCCAGTGAGTATCGAGGGATCAGTGAATATAGTATAGGTTTTTTTTCTGTTTAAGGCTATGTACACCTTCGGAGGCAATTTTCGTTTATGATTGTATTTTACTAATTTTTGGCTAAAAATCATATTTTCAGTTGGCCTTTATTAAAAATATTGAGCCATTCTGTCACAAAGGCTTAACTGTTTTTCTAGCTGTGTGACTGGTACTTTCACTTTGGTCATCTAATAAACCTTATCTCTAAACTACAAAGAGGTCATAAACACTTATTTAAGCTACAGTCTTATCAGTAAGATATGAACTGAGCTATAATGAGTGTTTATAATGTCAGAGATCAGAGATAAGGAGTCCGTCAGCTCCCCAAATGACGATAAAGACCAATTGAAGGACAGACCTGGCCACTCTTAGTCTGGTAGATTTATGGCGGATACTGCATCCAGGACAGTGGCGTAGCTTGAAATGACTGGGCCCCACAGCAAATTTTTGAATGGGGCCCCCCTCCTCCAGTAATTTTTTCACAACCCCATTCTTTTATGCCACCCGCATTCCAGTGGCTAGTAAAGATCGCTCTCTCAGACCAGGGCCGGCAGGTGTTTTATACACTGTCTATACTGTCACTGTGTATAATTTTATTGTGCAATACTGTTGAGGGGACCCTGACAAAATCTTTTAGTCCTCCTCCTCCTGGATGGGCCCCTTCTGGGTCAGGACTCCAAAGCAGCCTCTTCCCCTGCTTCCCCTATAGTTACGCCCCTGATCCAGGAGTCAGGGATTACAGCTTCCACTCACAAGCCCACAAAAGTTACAGTAGATTGGATCATTTGTTCATCTCACATAAGCTATTAGACTCAGACTCCCGCTGCTCAATGGACGGGTTCTTGTGGTCAGACCACTCCCCTGTCTATGGCCTTATACAACCGCATCTTACAAAACAACGTTCATTCTCTTGGAGGTTAAATGATAATCTGTTACATGACATAGTATGCATGTCAGATATTAGAGCTGCTATTTCAGATTTCATTGAAAACCACCAATCAGACACGACCCCACCACCCATAAAATGGGAAGCTCTAAAATGTGTTCTTAGGGGCATCTTCAGCTCACACAGAACCAGACTTAAGAAGGAACGTTCACACAAGCTCTCCTCACTTCTTGCAAAGTTAGATCACAAGGAGGCCCTTAATAAGATTTCCCCCTCTTGCCAACTTAAAGCTGACTTATCTTCAATCTGCCAACAAATCCTTCAGATCTTAGATCAAAGACCACTTTGTGTTAGAGACAAAATTAAACATGTTTTTTTTGAATACGGTGATAAAAGTGGGAAATGGCTAGCGAGAGCATTACATCCTCGGATTCCCTCCTCATATGTGTCATCTTTGAACACATCTTCTAAAGGAGTGGTACACGCCCCTTCTGATATAGCATCTGAATTTCAGGCATACTATGATAAACTCTATAATCTCGAAACAGGGAGAGACACCACGTCAGAAGCATTCCTACAAGACATACAACATTATCTGAACCAAGGGAGAGAATGCCCCAAACGGATATACTACTGACTATACTGGCAAGTCATAAATGCAGGTATTAAAAGCTGAGACTTTCGCCAATATATTCCTATCAGGAAAATATCGGAGCCCATCATGCACCACGTCACGGTCACTCAGCATGGCAGAGGGTCCTAACCGCTGCTCTAACTATGGTGTGAACAAGGTCTGGGGGTGATATAATTCAGCTCACAGCCAAGCTTCCACACAAAAGCCCAGCATGAATACTGCGGTAGTACAATGTGAACAAAGCCAGACTGTGAGCCACACCTACACCAGACCATGTGATGGAGGTTACCAGGTGCAATAGAGTGTTAGAATGCCAAGTAAAGGCACACACACTCAAATCTAACAAGACAAAAACACAGAAATATAGTGGCAATTCTGGAGGAGCTGCTCAGCCCCTAACACTGTGGCGTGTCTTTCATTGGGGAGCAGCCCGACCGCATGTGGACCGCAGTAATCGACTATCCCCAGCAAAATATGCATACAATGGAGGATGTCGGCGCAGTCCACATGCACCACAAGAGCAAACTACACAGAATGTAGCAAATAATCATATGAAACACAGGGAGAGAATGCACCAAACGGATATACTACTGACTATACTGGCAAGTCATAAATGCAGGTATTAAAAGCTGAGACTTGCAAAATAATATTCCTATCAGGACGCCATTATGCCTCCTTGCAGTTGATGCAGAGAAGGCATTTGATAGGGTTGGCTGGCAGTTTCTGGCAAAAATGCTGGAGTGTGTGGGACTGGGAAGTAGGATGATCAGTAGGACACTGGCACTCTATGCCGCTCCCTCAGCGCAGGTCCGAGTGAATGGCCTTTTATCAGACCCCTTTACTATTCGGAACGGGACACGTCAGGGATGTCCTCTCTCCCCATTTCTGTATATCCTGGTGATGGAGTCTCTAGCCAATGCTATCAGAAGCAATCCATCTATCAAGGGCATACAGATTGGGAAAACGGAACACAAGTTATCACTATTTGCAGATGATCTCCTGCTGTTCCTTTCCTCTCCAAGATTAGGGCTTCCCTCAGTCCTCCACGAATTTGAACTTTTTGGGCGCCTTAGTAACTTCAAAATTAATATCCAGAAGTCATGAATATTAAATATTACTTTACCCCATAGTGAAGTTATACACATTAGAGATACATTCTCATTTCGCTGGGCCTCGCAATACATTAAACACCTCGGGATTTGCTTACCGGCGAACCCTACCCATGTTTTTAAACTTAACTTCAAACCAATGCTCAGAACCATTGAATCACTCCTTCAGAGATGGTCTTCCCTTGACATCTCATGGTTCGGTAAAATTAATGCCCTTAAGATGGACATTTTGCCCAAACTCCTGTACCTTTTCCAGACGGTCCCCTGTGATATCCCCCAGATATTCTTTACCCGACTTCGTAAGATGGCTTCTCAATTTGTTTGGAGTGGCTCTAGGGGCGAGGTTAAGTTACAATGTCCTGTCTCGCCCTAAAGCTAGGGAAGGAACGGGACTTCCTAATTTCCTTTCATACCACAGGGCATCGGTTGTGAACTGAGTCCTAGATCTCTTTCACAATCACACTACGAAACTGTGGGTAGAGATAGAACACGAACTGGATCCACATTTAGCAATGGGTATTTTTGGTTACCTCTCTCTCTCCAACGGCAATTACCTCAAACACAACTCTCACCACTTTTGTTAACATTAGCAAAATCATGGAGTAAGTTTGCAACGAAACTTGAGCTAATTTCAGCACCAGGACCGCTAATGGTCTTGTCGAATCACCCAGATCTGCCCGATGGCATCAAAAGCCTTCCAACTTTTAGAGACCACAACTTAGCCCCGATTAGCATCCGAGATCTATAGAATGAACGAAGCCTACTCCCCCTCAATGAACTTTCACAACACTTTGGCAGGACGCTGGTTCCAATACTTTCAACTTCGTAACTTTCTCAACTCCCTGGCTCCTAGTTCGCAGTTATCGGCCCCTTTAACTGATTTTGAGAGATTGTGTACTGCGGATTCTGGGCCGAGACACGCTGTGTCACTGGTTTACAGCCTGTTGGGCACTGGTAAGGTTGGAAATGGGGCAGCCATCGCTCAGGGGAATACTCCTGGTTTCATCCTGGCATGGGAAAAGGATCTGGAGGTTTCCCTAACTAAGGAACAGTGGGGAAGAGCACTTTTGCTTACACACAAATCCTCCATATGAAGTCGAATTCAGGAACTTAATTATAAGATTTTGACACGTTGGTATAGGACACAGGTAAAGATTCACCAGTTCTACCCCTCGGCCCCCAATTCCTGTTGGCGGTGCATGGCAGGAGTGGGCTCCGTGATCCACATATGGTGGGACTGCCCAGAAGTAGCACCACTATGGCAGGATGTATTCGCCTTATACAACAATCTGTACCAGTCCTATATATCACCCTCTCCTCTGATAGCATTACTGTCTATATTTCCGGGTCGATTCCAACAAGTGAAAAGAGGAGCACTCAAAACTTTTATTCATTCCATGAGACAGATAATCCCCCATAAGTGGAGGTCGACTGATAGCTTGCAGAGAGTAACCTGGGTAACCGCACTCGATGCTCTTGTCCACGTGGAGGAGTTGAGTGCGGAGGTCCATAACCAGAGGTCTTATTTTTACACAAACCTGGGAACCTTGGTTCCAATTTCGGGAATCAGCGCAATTTTCGGCTTGGTTGACCAGTGGTATTATCATCTCTCAAGATACATAGAATCCCAGTGTCATCTTTTGGATACTCGCCCTTTCCCTCCCTCCCTCCTTACCCTTCATATGTCTTGTCTCAGTCTTTCCCCTGCTTGTACTTTTTGACTCAATGTTTCTAATATGGTGTTTTAATTGAATTATTACTATCAAGAAAGGCATATATCTTGTTATGTACCTGGATGTAGGTTCTTTCCAAAACCTTCTTCTAGACATCATTTTGGATGTATTTTGTATTTGTGTACAACCTATATGACGGTACCTTTCACTTATAATCCTTCTTTCAATAAAAACTGATTGAACCATAAAGACCAATTAAAAAAATATTTTTAGCTTAAAATGAGTATAATGCAATAATAAAAAAATTTCCCCCATAGCCTTTAAGTTGCTCCGAGCCCTGCTGCTGCTGAACAGCCTTTTTAGAAAGCATTAGGTCAGAACATTGGTTTGGTAATATATTATAGATGTAGGACTGGAGGCAGCCATGATGTAATATTATGGACATTTTTACAATGATGCATTGGCAGAACATACTAGAAATAGATTTCCATATGACACCTGTCTCCAAGGATGCATCATTCTCATAGTAGACTGCAGGGTTTAATAACAACCTGGTTCTACCTAGTCATGTCTGAAATATCGGTTACATAATGAACTTATAATAGATTGCCTCATTTTATTAGTATACGTCATGTTTTATTGGATCTTTATACTCTCAGTGGTTGTGTCCTTGCCGCTATTAGGCCTGAATGTAAAGTATGTGCACCTTTCAAGAGCATCTGGTGCCCACACAGTAGGTACATTCAGCAAATGCGGGTGTAGTCCTTGGATGAGAATAATCAAATATATCGGGATCATACAGATTTTAGACTATACCACTGTCACGAGGGTATCGAGAACCACGCCTGACTCCGTTATATCCGGGGTCAGGAAGTCGCAGCGGTTGGCTGCACGCTCTATTTAAGATAGGGCTGTTTTCCTAATGGTAGCTTTCTGGGTTTGCTTTGCAAACCCTTTTGGCTCACTCAGGGATCCGTAGCTCTTTCTCCTCCTGTTCCTTGTCCAGCACTCCCAAACCTCCTTATATTCCTCTCTCACACTTCTCTGGTTGCCAGATATAGAGCTTCCTGCCTGGACATCTATTCTGACCTTCTGGAGCTGTGTTGCTGCGTTCTCTGGTAGTTGGTCCAGAACGCTACCCTCCGGATCCCTGTTGGACCTTTGTGGTCGCCCACCTGGGTGTATGTGTTTGTCTGTTTTGTCTGTCCTCTCCATGGTGTTTGCCTCTTAGTGATAGTGGTGCGGACTAGCGATCCCACCGGCCCGTTCACTATCTAGGGCTCATTTTAGGGAAAGCCAGGGTTTAGGCACGTGATCGCCGCACGGGTGAGGAACCCGTCTAGGGACGTCAGGGCAGTCAGGTGCCAGCCGCAAGGTGAGTTAGGGGTCACCACCTTTCCCTCTCCCTTGGGCAGGGCTTTCCCTTTTTTCCTCCCTGTGCGTGAGGTAGGTCATTACAACCACCTACATTAAAGGGATATTCCCATCTGAGACAATGGGGGCATGTTCCCATTGTCTGATAGGTGCGGGTTGAGAACGGAAAGTGGTGTCTGAAGGTGGGGTTTCCCCGGGTCTGGCCACCAATAAGTGCTCTCCCTATAGAAAAGATCGGGGGCCGCTTCCATTTATTTTTATGAGGCCAACGGAAATAGGTGGCTCGGCTATTTTCGATGGCCCCATAGGAATGAATAGAGGGCAGCCGCACATACACGGTGCGCCCGCCGGGATTTTGCCATCTGCTTTTACGAGATAGGTGTGAGTTCCAGAGGTGGGACCCGCACCTATCAGACAATGGGGGCATATTCTAGCGATATGCTCCCGATGTCTAATATGGGAATAATCCTTTAATAAAATATAACTCTTATGGACGCCTCTGCTGTAGAGTTGGCAAATCTCTGGGGTGTCAGCACCACCAAGTGATTAGCTTTGATTATGTGTGGCTGTGGGGTCAAATACAGAATGGAAGAGGGGTCATGGAATATAAAAGGCCATGGCCTAAATTAAAAGGGGGTGTAGTTTAGGGAAAAGGGGTCTGACTAGCCAGACCTAAAAATTCCCTTGACTACTGCACTCCACTGAGAAAAAGTTGATGAGTCTGGTCTAACAGTGGATGTCTAACAGACAAACTGCTGACAGTTTCAGAGCAGCTGACATAAAATAACTCAGCAATGGTAACTTAGTGGAAAGAGATATCTGCAATTGTTTGGTCATGTACTGTAACTGTACTGTAATGTTATCTTATACACTGCTCTATAATGTGACCCACCCAGTATGCTTAAGCATGAGACAGGCATGTGCAGAGTTAACCATTCTGGCCCAGCCCTCTCTGAAGCTTAGGGTGTGGGCTAGCCCCTCCCCCTAGTTCCAGAAGATTCTAGTTGTTCTAGGAGTAAGAGTGTGAGGACAAACCTAGAGGAGGCCAGGAGCAGACAGTATGTGCTCCTCTTCTCAGGCATTCAACTTGAATGCTTCCGGAGACTAACAGATCTCTGTGTGTTCTTCACTACTCCGGAGATACTGCAAAGATATTCTGAAAAGCTAGAGTGTTCCAGTCAGCAAGGTAACCAGAATGAAGCATTACAGACTTTGCTACTGCATAGGGGAAGTGTCACGGCAAGTGGGGATAAGAGGAACACCAAGAAAACAAACAGGAACAGGTAGACTAGGCCCCAAAGCTAGGGAGGAGGGAATGGTAACCTCCTAAAAATCCCCGAGCCTCTCCCTGACTGCTGACAATATTAGAAAGTTCTGCAGGACAATGAACTCATACGCTGGAACCTAAGCCCTGCTGACACTGTAGCAAACCCTAACTTAGGGAGCAGGGAATGAGACAGCCGATACCTTCCACCGTGAAGGTACCAGCGTCTCCCTGAGACCTAGAAGAAACACACACACAAAGGAGAAAGCAGGAGGACTTAGCTTGAGACGAGCGGGGAGTAGAGGATTCACAAACAACCAGTAGTCAGCAGTAAGAGGCGGATTTAAATAGAGCCTCTTAAACAGCTAACGAGCAGAACCTGTGGAGAGGTGGGATCCTGCCCACAACAACAAACAGAAAGGAAACACAGAAAGACCTGTCAGATATACTCTCCGATCTTCTCAGATCTCTCACAGGGCAGGCAGTGACAAGAAGCAAGTTAAGAGACCCAATGCACCCTTGATTTGTGTATTTGAGGTCTACAATATTTTAATTAGCATTTTAGACACTGCTGCAGTGGAGGGATAACGAGTTAAGACACCCTGCACACTTCAGATATGATTTTGGCCAGTCCTATTATTGGAACCACACGTTGTTTGTATTGAATCGTGTGAATTGCGGACATTGGAACAGATTATGGTTTCTAGCCAGAGATCCCAGTGCTAAAGACTGTAGCAAGAGAAATAGTAATCTGGGGTGGGAGTCATTGTTTTCAACTACTTGTTTATCTCATGCTTGGACATCTAGGGAGAATTTGCACTGTGTACAGACAATTGCTGGAAGTACTATTTTGTGTACCGTAAAGAGAGACTTTTGTTAAGTTCCATCTGGCCTGGTTACTGACACTCCTAGCACCACATGCTGGCCATTATATTATTTCAAGCCCTGCCTTGCACTAACCACATGGACATTTAACATCAAGGGCACCCCCAAATTACCATTAGGCAGGAGCCCTGGCTACAGAGAGTGCCCCTTCTTTGCTGCACCAGCCCCAGAGCGCCACGGCCTGACAGAGTATACTGTGACACTTCATCAGGGCCACTACCACTCCCATCCTCTGCTCTGGCTCCTCGAGTATAAGTGATTACATTAAATGAATACTTCCCACAGAACGGATACACTGGGACACATTTATTACTGTGTTTAATTGTTGACTTTGGCAAAAAAAAGTGGCACAATTTGGGGGGGGGGGATTGCATTTAGTGGTTTCGTTTTTAGCCACAGTGATAATTCTAGCAGAAGACTCCCAGTCAACGTGTCTATTCAATCTAATAGTAAATCTAGACCACCGTGTTATGTTTAGTACAGGGCCTGAAGGAGCGGAGCATGACACAAGTAATAGCTCAGGGTATTTCTTTCCCTTTCCACAAAAGTACATTTTTGGTGCATTTCAAAAGTACAACTTGTCCTGCAAGGAAATAAAACACTTAAAGAGACACTAGCTTTTCAAAATACTTTTGATATGTTATAGAGATATATTAAAATGTAATTGCTGGGGGTCGCTGGGGGTCTGAGCATTGAAATGCCTACCGATCCCTAGAACGCGGGGAGAGAAGCGCGAGCATATAACGCTCTTTCTCTCCTCGCAGCACGAGACAGGCTCCAAAGAAGTATCCATAAGGGGATTAGTGGAGGTCTCAGTGCTCAGACCCCCACTGATCTAAGCTTTTGACATATCAAAAGTATATCGAAAAGTTAATGACGTTTTAAAGCTACGTTGATAAAAAAAAAAAATAGTTGTCAACAAGGCGACACAAAAACAATTTTTTTTTCTAGGAATAGTTTTTTTTATTGTGCAACAGTAGCAAAAAGAAAAAAGATAAATTTAAGATCATGATAATTTAAGATGTCAATTATATCCATAGTGAATAATAAAATCCCCCAAAAAACAACATTGGAACGGTTTTTTTCATCCTCTTTTCCCTAAATAAATGAACAAATGTTGATCAATAAATTCAATCTACTCTAAAATCAACAAAAAAATCAAAAATCAAAAAAATAACTTGAAGGGGTTGTCTCACTTTAGAAAATGGCATTTATCATGTAGAGAAAGTTAATACAAGGCACTTACTAATGTATTGTGATTGTCTGTATTTCCCCTTTAAAGTTATGGCTCTAATTGATTAAATGCTCAGAATTAGTCAGCAAGTAAAAAAAATCAACTAGTAGATATGCAAACGGATAAGGTCATCAGTATCTTCTATTGGGTGGTCAAAATTATAGTGGTGTAAAGTAGATTATTTTAATCTTTGCTATGTAAACAGTGTCTGGTCCTAAAGTGTTTAAAATGTAAATGTATGGACATTAGGTCTTCTGATTGTAGTCGACTTTCTTCATCCTTTTGTTCTCCATCTGTCCCGCACCACCATGAATACATCTCCTGACTTCAGAATTTACTGCCGAGGAATCCAATTTCTGTTTGTCAAATAAGACATATTCTAATGCCAAGAAGCTACTGGGTTGTAACAGCGGTTGCTGTCCGCCGATGTTCCCCTGTCTACTGCCGTGGTTCTGGGCTACGTGTTCAGCTGTGATCTGCTTCGGGTGTTTCCCCATTCACTAACCACAGGCCTGGACTCTGTCTCTGCAGGCATCGTCAGTCCTGGAATCCGCTCTATGGATTCCTTCCAGCCCTGGACACAGCATACTTTCAGCTTGTTCCCTGTAGCACTTCCTTAAGGGCTGGCGCGTCACTTTATGTCATTTATAGGCTACCACATATTATGGTGCTGACCCCCTTCCCTGGAGCCTGAGTATCAAGGTCCGTGTGTCCTGAAAAGGTTGCTGTGATCTCTGCTCGTGTTCCTGTGTATCTGACCCGTGCTTGTGTTTCTGAACTCTGCTACCTGTTTGATCCTTGCCTGCTTTGCTTCACTCTCCTGTTGTCCACCTGGATTGCCTGACCTGTACCTGTGCCGCCTGCCCTGACCCGTTGCTTGTTTGACTTCGCCTCTGCCTCATCCTTGGGTCCTGCACTGTCGCTGCTGATTACGACTCATCCTGGTAACTACGACTTTACCTCTGGTACCTTGTACTGGTACCCCCTGGTCCGTCTGGACCAGCTGCCTCATGTACCAATCCCTCCCAAGAGGTAGCGACCTGGTGTTCCCCTCAGGAAAGGCTATCCCCACCATCAGGGGCACTGCGAAAAATGAGGGGTTCACTTAGACAACGCTCTTAGAGGAGGTAGGAAACGTGGCACAGTGCGTTCACACCCACTGGTTCGTGACATGGGTAATCCTCCAGCCTGCTACCCCATACCACCCCTTTCACTCACAGACTGTTCCTCCATGCCACCATTTTCTTACACAGACTGATTTTATGCCCCCTCTTCCTCGCACACACTGGTTCTCCTGCCTCCTCTTTCACACACAGACCACTCTCCATGCTTCCCTCTTTCTCATGCAGACTGCTCCTCTCTGAAGACCACCGCTCGCAAACAGACTGCCTCACCTTCCACATAAACTGTTCTCTTCACAGGCTGCTCCCTATCCCCCCATACACTGTCGGACTGAGGGCCCACCAGTGAAATTCATTCTGGGGACCCACTATAAAGCTACATGCATATTCTACCTACCCACACTACCCAGTTTATATATGGGCATATGCAATGTACTGTATACAATCTCAGCTAGCCTAATTATATGTCAGTCTACTGTGCCACTTGTGCAGGGGGTGGTAGACTAGGGGACCACCTTGCACAGGGGCCCACCGGGGGATTCACCTGTACCCCTGTGGGCCAGTCCGAGCCTGCACCCATACTATGCTTCCTATGCCAATTTCCTTTCTCACAGAGCACCCTCCATGCCCTCGTCTTCTTATAGACTGATCTCCTCTTGTTGTCTATCCTTTCATTACTTTCCTCCAGCAGTAGCTTGCAGCTGAATTCTTCCTCTCCATTTTTCCCTTCCATAGAGCTGCATTGGGAATATGTGACCTCCGTTCTAGAGAGGACCCTTTACACTAACCTCCCCTGCAGCGTAGGACCTTTGTCATGTCACTCCAAAGTCACCAAAGGTCCTGCACCTGATTATAGTTGTAGTTTTGCTATGATTTGCAAATAAAAACGGCAAAAATGCCAGGGTTTAGCTACAAAAACACATTCAAGGTGCAGTGTGAACCTTTTCAGAGGGTCCTACAGCATCATGGTAGCTAAAGAAAACGGGCCAGGGCAGGGCCCTAGATTGCCCGGGCTCTACTACAGCCCTGATCTGCAGGTGCGTAAGCTTTGAGCCATGTGACGTTTCTATTCACAGGTCTGCCGTCATTTCTCTTAGTTTTACAAGGTCGTTAAAATAATTGCACACAGAGATCAGCCAGGGATGATACAGCTGAATCACAGTCGCCATTAATTTTACTACTGTACAGTGGTGACATCTGTGTCCTGTACATAGTGTATAATGCAACACAGCCAGAAAGTTCTGTCCCCGAGAGTCATCTGCATTAGTATCCACAGCACAACACACTGCGTAATAATGAGAACAGAAAAATCACTATGTAGCCATCTGTAAAGAGAGAAGGATTTCTGCTTTATGTATGATGTTTCTCTATGTCTTTATGACTGCATTATAGTAGTTATATTCTTGTACATAGGATCAGTATTATAGTAGTTATATTCTTGTACATAAGAGCAGTATTATAGTAGTTATATTCTTGTACATATGAGCAGTATTATAGTAGTTATATTCTTGTACATAGGAGCAGTATTATAGTAGTTATATTCTTGTACATAGGAGCAGTATTATAGTAGTTATATTCTTGTACATAGGAGCAGTATTATAGTAGTTATATTCTTGTACATAAGAGCAGTATTATAGTAGTTATATTCTTGTACATAGGATCAGTATTATAGTAGTTATATTCTTGTACATAGGAGCAGTATTATAGTAGTTATATTCTTGCACATAGGAGCAGTATTATAGTAGTTATATTCTTGTACATAGGAGCAGTATTATAGTAGTTATATTCTTGTACATAGGAGCAGTATTATAGTAGTTATATTCTTGTACATAGGAGCAGTATTATAGTAGTTATATTCTTAACCAAATTTATTTTTATTCAAAGAATAAGGTACATCTTACAATCACATGCCATCGTAGTATTGATGAAAATATATTATTACAAACCTTCTATGGAAGTGACAATTATTACATATCAGTGCAACATATGGTGTCTAAGATGAAGCCAAAAATGTAACAGACAATAAAAGTATAAAACAAATGAGATGAAAGGAGGGGTAGGGAGGGACAGGCGGGGATGTTAAGAGTTTTTCCAACTCCGTCAAGTAAACCTTCTATAATTCTTCCAAGGTGACCAGATTTTAAGAAAGCGGGAACGTGTGTAGGATTCCCAATGGGCCAGCTCTTCAAATCTATAGATCTGATCCACCTTGTCTCTCCACATCGAAACAGTAGGAGGTTCAGCCTCTTTCCAAAGCAGTGGAATCAGCAATCTCGCGGCTGTGATAAGCATAGTGGGGAGATCAGATCTACAGGGAGATAGCGAGTCATTGGGGCACCAAAGTAAGATCAGTTTGGGATCCAGCTTAACCTGCGTAACACATACCTCATTGATGAATGCTTCTACGTTTGACCAGAAAGCTTTGATCCTCTCACAATGCCACCAAATGTGTGACAGGGAGCCTATATCCTTTTTACACCTCCAACACTCACTTGGAATATCTGCATTAAGCCTATGCAGAAACTCCGGGGATTTGTACCATCTTGTAAGCAGCTTATATGAGTTCTCTTGTATTCTAATACAACGGCTAAAGCCATGAGAATGTGAGAGGACAAAAGCCTTTTCCGGTTCTGAAAGGCGGATGGACAGTTCCCTTTCCCACGAATTGAGGAAGTGTAGCTCAGGAGGGGAGGATGAGAGTAATTCTTTATATATGGTAGACAGCGGTTTAGGGATCTTACGGGTGTCTGATAGCCTTTATCCAACCAAGAAGAAGGATTAGAGGTAGTTGGGGGTGGTAGTTTGATCAATTTAATATCCTTCTGCAGGGCAAATCCCTGGAGGAAAGGAGCATTTTTGATTTTGGGGTCATTCAAGACTAGGGTCCAATCCAGGTTCCCATCTGGGGTCCGGATCTCACTTAAAGGAATCTCAACAAAAAGAGGCCAAATGCCTGAGGGCTTCTTAGCTTCCGGGTGAATATAAAACTGCAAGGAGGAGAGTGGGGTGCCTGGTATTGGAAATGTAAGCACCTTGGCTTTAAATTGCTTGGCCCATTCAACCAATAGGCTCTTCCATAGGGGTGATAAGGAGGAACTACCTGGAGAACAGGGGGAAAGCCCCCAAAGGATCCGCTTCATTTTGGTGGAAAGCAGAGAGCGTTCTAGGCGCACATATGGAGCACTATAGGTGTTATTGAGGAGGGATAGACCTCTGAATAATTGGAAGGCCACATAGTAGGAGCGCATGTCAGGCAGACCAAAACCGCCAAACCTCTTCTCTCTGGTCAACACCGAATAGGCAAAAAGAGAGAAAAAACTCGGCGAATGTCAACAAAAAATGAGTGCGGCAACCAAATAGGCAAAACCTGAAGTAGGTACAGAAATTTAGGGGCTATAAAGGTCTTGAGGCAGTTCCTCTTTCCACACCAGGAGATGAACGGAAGTTTAATAGAATGCAAATGTTTCCTAACTGATGAGAGTAAGGGGGCATAATTAAGCGCAAACAAGTCCTTTGCTTGAGCCGGGACGTGTACTCCTAAAAATACTATGTCTTTTGTAGCCCAGTGAAAGGGGGTAGTTCTCTGAAGGGCTTCTTTTACCGAGTCCGGACAGGTGACATTAAGGGCCATTGACTTACTATAGTTGATTTTAAAGTTTGAAACATAGCCAAACTCCTCGAAAAGAGACAAAAGCCTAGGGAAAGAAGTTTCGGGATTAGATGTCATTATAAGTAGGTCATATAAGTAGGTCATCAGCAAATGCGGCTGTCAAGTGGGTCTGAGAATTGATGGTAAGACCCCTAACAGCAGCCGGATCTTACAGAGCAAAGTCTCCATCACTATGACGAATAAAGACGGTGAAAGAGGGCATCGCTGCCTCGTCCCATTAGAGATGGAAAATGAGGGAGAAAGCGTACCGTTTATTTTGAGTTTGGCAGACGGGGCCGAGTACAGAGTAAAGATCGCGGATATGAACGAGTCTGGAAAACCAAACCTCGACAGGGCCCGCGACATATAATGCCATCCGACCCTGTCGGAGGCCTTCTCCGCGTCCATGCTCAACAAGGCCAAAGGTGTGGATGAGCTTCTAGCCCAGTCCATAAGATGGAACAGGCGTATCGTGTTCTCACAGCCCTGTCTGCCACGCACAAATCCCACTTGATCGCTATCAATAAGATCCGGCAGGATCAGCTGAATACGCTGCGCTAATATTTTGGCCCACCACTTGACATCTGCATTTAGGAGAGAGATAGGGCGATAGCTGCCACATTGGAGGGGATCTTTGTTTTCTTTGTGGATTATAGTTATGTGAGCTTCTAATGTCTGAGGGGGTAAAGATCCTCCAGACAGAAGGAAGTTACAGAGTGTCTGAAAATGAGGGGTCAAAATGTCCCTGAACGCCTTATAATACGATATGGGAAGTCCATCTGGACCAGGACTTTTACCTGATGGTATGGAGGATAGGACCTTGTCAATCTCTTCTCTTGACACAGGGGCGACTAGCTGAGAGGCCTGGAGGGGGCTAATGGAGGGGAGCTGTAGAGTTGATAGGAACTCATCTGTGGCCTGCTCAACCGAAGTGGAACCAGGACGGCCCTGGGTGGGAAGGTTATAAAGATCAGCATAAAATGCGCTAAAAGCTTTTGCTATGTCATGGGTCGATTTATGCTTGTTGCCTTTTGCATCTAAAATTGCAGGGATAAATGAATCCGCGTGGCGTTGCTTAGCCATGGCAGACATCAGTTTATTCCCCTTGTTCCCATGGGCATAAGCTTTAAACTTGGAGCGAAATATAAGCTTCGCAGATTTAGCATTAAACAGGTTTTTCAGTTCCGTCCTGGCCTCCACCAATTCAGCAGCCACAGCCTGAGCCTGGGTTTGCTTATGAGTCAATTCTAGACTTGCTATGCGGGACAACAGGTCGTCCACAGCCTTGGAGCGCAGTCTTTTAACATGCGAGCCCAGGGCTATTAGTTCTCCTCTAACTACTGCTTTATGGGTTTCCCACAGAATGGAGGGAGAGGGAGGGGGGTCGCCTGCCGTATTAAGAGAGAAGAATTCAGACATAATCTGGGAGATTTTAGTTGCATTAGCAGGGTCAGAGATTAAGGTGTCATTAAGACGCCATATTCTTTCCCTTTTAGGAAGAGCGGTCATAGACACCCGGAGAAATACTGGAGCGTGGTCAGACAGCGTGATGTTAAAAATCCTCGCGTCTACTACATGAGGAATATGGGGGGAGGATAGAAATATATAATCCAACCTATGGAAGGACTTTTTTGCATTGGAATAGAACGTGTAATCCCGACTAGAGGGGTGCATAGTGCGCCAAACATCTATAACCCGCAGTTTCTTCAGCGCAGTCTTCAGACGGCGTAGAAGTTTGTGGGATAACTCAGATCTCTGGGAGGACGAGTCAAGGTCAGGCTCCAGGGTCACATTAAAGTCACCTCCTAGTATAAGCATACCCTCACTAAAAGCTGATAATTGAGCAAGAGTCCGAACGAGCCAGGGGATCTGACCCCTATTAGGGGCATAAATGTTAGCCAGGGTGACAGGTGTGTCAGCGATGTGCCCTTTCACGAACAAGAAGCGACCGTCTGTATCTGCAAGTACAGCGGAGTGTTTAAAAGGGCAGACGCTTGTGGATGGCCACGCTGACACCCCTGCAAGCTGAGGCATGTGAGCTGTGAAACCATTGTGAGAATATTTTTGGGGACAGTTTCAGGAGTTTTCCCGTCTTAAAATGATTTTCTTGAAGAAATGCAATCGAAACATAATCTTTCTGTAACAATGAGAGCACCTGAGACCGCTTACATGGCTCGTTCAGACCCTTGGCATTCAATGAGGCAACTACAATAGAGGCCATAGTAAAGACAGAGGAGGCCAGTCGGCCCAGAGCAGAAGGACATCCAGTCTGGAAAGCAACGGATGGAATAAGGAGGAGGAGGAGGGGAAGGAGATTAAAGGGAAAGTCAAAGGAAAAATAAAAGGCATAACAAAAAGGACATAGACACTATACATGTAACAAGGCATGTCTCCCCATGGACAGGGAGCTCGTGGTCCCACCCAGCATCTGATATGATGGAGATCCTTTTTCATAGCGGCGGACAGCCGGGATCTATCAGAGGGGGGCTCCTGTGGGGCCACTAGGGGGTTTAATAGTAACATTACCGACATAAAGGCAAACATATAACCCCAGCAAAGTTATCAGTGCTAACATTGCATCAAATCACAACCTGTATCTTGTGCAGGAAAGGTAGCGATAAAAAGGGCAAATCCCAAAGCCCATGGAAACGGGGCAATGGGCTAAGACCCTGATCAAGGCCACAAATAGGTAACAAACAGGCAATAAACAGCTCGAGCAGAGCAAACAGAGATCCTTCAGCCTGAAACTCAGAAATGTCCCAGGACAATGGACTCAGTAGTGAGTAACCATAAGAGACTTCAGCTTCTCACAGAGCAGAGTCACGTGACAGCAACTTGAGAACGGCCTTTTCCTTGCTTCTCTGGTCTGAATGGCGAGACTTGCTGCCACGAATGCACACCCGGGGGGAGAGGCAGGGGGTCCCCTTGATCAGCCGGCATCCAAGAGGGAACTGCGATGGGTGCAATCCCAAGAGGGCCCCATATAGCTTTAAGGTCTCCCGGGGTCCGCACCGTGTACTGCCTTCCATTTTTCAAGATGGCCAAGCCGAAGGGATAGAGCCACCGGAATGGCGTGGCTGTGGCTTTAAGGGCCTCCAGGAGTGGCCTTATGATGCACCTCTTGGCTAAGGTGGAGGGGGCCAGATCTTGAAAGAACAGGATGGGGGTCTCACCGTACATGATGCTATCCGCCTCTCTTCCCACCCTAAGCAGTGCCGCAGTATCCATGTAGCTGAGGATGCCACATACTACATCCCTCGGCGGCTCACCAGGTTTCGGATTGGGCCTCAAAGCCCTGTGAATGCGCTCAATTACAATCTGAGCTATTCTTTCAGCACCTAGCAGGGAGGAGAAAATTTTGCATGCTGCCGAATTAAGCGCATCAATCAGGATATTTTCGGGTAGACCGTGGATGCGAATATTTCGTCGCCGGCTCAGATTTTCTTGGTCTTCAATGCGCAATAGTGCATCATTTAGTAAGTCCCTGTGTGTTTGCAGGGCCGCGCTCGTCTTACCCTCATGCACCAGGATGGCTTCCTGTGCGAGCTCCAGGGACTCCACTCGATTTCCAATGTGTCGCAGGTCTCCTTTTATCTCCTCCAAATCCTTCTTCAGAGGTGCAAGTGCTGACTCCAGGATATCCCTGAGGACTGCTTTGGAGAGTGAGGAGCTTTTTCGCATAGGTCTGCGATCTGATACATCAGAGGCACTTCCTGCCTCTGAACCTTCTTCTGCATCCGAGAGCAGCCGCGCCATCTTGGACACTTCAGCAGCAGGGGTCCTGGATTGTTTCCTGAGATATTTATCCATCTCAGGCTGTCTGGAGCGAGCCCCTGTCGGCTCTGGTGTCTCAGGGTGACGATCCTTACCTAGTTTCCCCATTTGCACAATGTAAGTAGCCAGTAAAAGGGGTTATAATAGCTGCCAGGGAGAGGAGCTCAGGAACAAGCAGCCATTCAGCTCCAAGGTCAGGCTCTGCCCCCCATAGTAGTTATATTCCTGTACATAGGAGCAGTATTATAGTAGTTATATTCTTGTACATAGGAGACAGTATCATAGTAGTTATATTCATGTACATAGGAGCAGTATTATAGTAGTTATATTCTTGTACATAGGAGCAGTATTATAGTAGTTATATTCTTGTACATAGGAGTAGTATTATAGTTGTTATTTTCTTGTACATAGGAGGCAGTATTATAGCAGTTATATTCTTGTACATAGGGGGCAGTATTATAGTAGTTATATTCTTGTACATAGGAGCAGTATTATAGTAGTTATATTCCTGTACATAGGAGCAGTATCATAGTAGTTATATTCTTGTACATAGGAGCAGTATTATAGTAGTTATATTCTTGTACATAGGAGGCAGTATTGTAGTAGTTATATTCTTGTATATAGGAGGCAGTATTATAGTAGTTATATTCTTGTACATAGGAGCAGTATTATAGTAGTTATATTATTGTACATAGGAGCAGTATTATAGTAGTTACATTCTTGTACATAGGAGGCAGTATTGTAGTAGTTATATTCTTGTACATAGGAGCAGTATTATAGTAGTTATATTCTTGTACATAGGAGCAGTATTATAGTAGTTATATTCTTGTACATAGGAGACAGTATTATAGTAGTTATATTCTTGTACATAGGAGACAGTATTATAGTAGTTATATTCTTGTACATAGGAGGCAGTATTATAGTAGTTATATTCTTGTACATAGAGCAGTATTATAGTAGTTATATTCTTGTACATAGGAGCAGAATAATAGTAGTTATATTCTTGTACACAGGAAGCAGTATTATAGTAGTTATATTCTTGTACATAGGAGCAGTATTATAGTAGTTATATTCTTGTACATAGGAGCAGTATTATAGTAGTTATATTCTTGTACATAGGAGCAGTATTATAGTAGTTATATTCTTGTACATAGGAGCAGTATTATAGTAGTTATATTCTTGTACATAGGAGCAGTATTATAGTAGTTATATTCTTGTACATAGGAGCAGTATTATAGTAGTTATATTCTTGTACGTACATAGGAGGCAGTATTATAGTAGTTATATTCTTGTACATAGGAGCAGTATTATAGTAGTTATATTCTTGTACATAGGAGCAGTATTATAGTAGTTATATTCTTGTACATAGGAGCAGTATTATAGTAGTTATATTCTTGTACATAGGAGGCAGTATTATAGTAGTTATATTCTTGTACATAGGAGCAGTATTATAGTAGTTATATTCTTGTACATAGGAGACAGTATTATAGTAGTTATATTCTTGTACATAGGAGCAGTATTATAGTAGTTATATTCTTGTACATAGGAGACAGTATTATAGCAGTTATATTCTTGTACATAGGAGGCAGTATTATAGAAGTTATATTCTTGTACATAGGAGTAGTATTATAGTAGTTATATTCTTAACCAAATTTCTTTTTATTGAAAGAAAAATCAAGGCCAAGGCCCACACATGACAATACAATGGTGACAGTAGGGCGCAGAATAGTTATCAAGCATACATGTCAAGTGTAAACATTACAAGCTGTTATTGCCATTAATCAGAAACTGATATCAAAGAAAAAGGAAAAAGAGGAGGGAAAGGGAAAATCAGGAGGGGGAGGAGGGAAGGAAAACAAGGAAGTGAAAACTTCTGCTCTATTATGTAAAGTTTCTATGGGCTTTCCATGGAGACCACAATTTTAAGAAGCGAGAGCGTGAGTTATTTTCCCAATGCGCAAGCTCCTCAAAACGGTAGATCTGGTCTACCTTATCAGTCCACATAAGAAGAGTCGGTGGGGAATCGTTCTTCCACAAAAAGGGAATAAGTAATTTAGCAGCTGTAAGCAGCATCGTTGGAAGGTCATGTTTGGCGGGGGTGAGAGAATTATTAGTGCACCATAACAGGATAAGCTTAGCGTCCAGTGATATCTTAGTATTCCATATTTGGTTGACTAATGCCTCAATTGATTTCCAAAACGGTTGAATCTTCTGGCAGAGCCACCAAATATGTGACAAAGAGCCAGTGTCCGTGCCGCATCTCCAACACGTTTCGGGGACTTCTGGGTTTAGTTTATGCAAGAACTCAGGCGTTTTATACCACCTACTAAGGAGCTTAAAGGAATTCTCCTGAATCCGCACACAACGATTGAAGCCGTGTGAATGGGCCAGGATAAACGCTTTTTCCGGCTCTGTAAGGGACAGGGAAAGCTCCCGTTCCCATGAGACCACATAATGTAGCTCCGTGGATAAGGAGGAAAGTATTTCTTTATACATCTGAGATAATGGTCTAAGGGGGGGTTTGGTAGCCAAAACCTTCTTCTCAAGCCAGGAGGGGGAACCACTACCAGTAAAGGGTCCGATACACACTCTAGTATCCCTTTGGAAATTCGCTAGATGGAAAAAGGGCGCAGCTTTAACCTCAGGGAGGTCCATTACTGAATCCCAGTTTAAACTACCATCCGGGAGAAGGACATCCCGCAGGGAAATGTCAGTGAGCTTAGACCAAATCCCGGAGGGGTTCAACACAGCAGGGTGGATGTGGCTTTGTAGTAGTTTAAGTGGCATACAGGGATTTGGAAAATTAAAAATTCGGGACTGAACCATTTTGGACCACTCCACCAGCATACCCTTCCAAACCGGAGATGAATAATAGTGATTGGCTGAAATAGGCCTAATACCCCACAAGGTAAGTAGTTCTTGGTTAGTAAATAGTACATTCTCAAGACGGGAGCAAAGGGAGTTAGATTGGCGAGACATAGTTGCTACACATCTACAGAGTTGTATAGCAGTATAATAAAGCTTCACATCTGGCATCCCAAAGCCTCCGAACCTCCTATCTCTTGTGAGAACAGAGTAAGCAATACGAGGTGATTTGCCATTCCAGAGAAAGCGTGTGAATACCCTACGAATTTCAGTGAAGTATGAGTTTGGTAACCAAATAGGGAGGGATTGCAGCAAGTACAGAAATTTGGGAAGGATAAAGGTCTTAATGTAATTCTTTCGTCCCACCCAGGAGACAAATGGGAGTTTCAAATTCTGTAGATGCGTACGGACAGTTTGCAGGAGCGGCATGTAGTTAAGGGAGGCCAGATCCTGGACACTGGCCGATATATGAGTCCCTAAATACGCAATGTCTCTGGAGGCCCAAGTGAATGGAGTATCACGTTTAAGAGCATTAATCACAGCCTGTGGGCAAGAGATGTTGAGTGCCATGGATTTCCCATAGTTAATTTTAAAATTGGATATAAACCCAAAGTCTTCAAATATGTTCAGTAACTTGGGCAAGGCATCCCTAGGATTGGAGGTCATGACTAAAAGGTCATCCGTGAATGCTGCAGTAACATGTGTATAGGAACCGATCTGAAGGCCTTTAATATCTGGGTCCACTCTAATTTTACATAAGAGGGTTCATCACTAAAATGAATAGTGCAGGAGAGAGGGGACACCCTTGCCTCGTCCCATTGGTGATGCGAAATGGTGGTGACAATGCTCCATTCACTTTGACCCTGGCAGAGGGGGACGAATATAAAGTATAAATGGCTGTAATGAATTGGTCTGGGAGGCCAAACCTCGACAGGGTCCGCGACATAAAATGCCAGCTGACCCTGTCGAAGGCCTTTTCCGCATCAGTACTTACCAACACTAAGGGCTTAGAGGATCTTTTGGCCCAATTTACAAGATGGAGAAGCCGTACCGTGTTTTCAGACCCCTGTCTGCCCTGGACAAAGCCTACTTGTTCTTCATGAACAATGTCAGATAGAACATCCTGAAGCCTAGTGGCCAAGATCTTCGCCCACCATTTCACATCATTATTAAGCAGAGATATCGGCCTATAGTTATTGCAGCAAGTCGGATCCTTGTTTTCCTTATGTAGGACAGTAATGTGTGCCAATAAGGAATGAGGAGCAAGGGAGCCTCCAGTGAGAAGGTAATTGCACAAGTTCCTGAAGCGGGGAATTAAAACATCCTTAAAGGACTTGTAATAAGAGATGGAGAAACCATCCGGGCCCGGACTTTTGCCCGAGGGAATGGACATGAGCACCTTATGAATCTCAGAGTCGGTAATGGGTCTAGTCAGCTGAGATGCCTTGGTTGAGGATATAGAGGGAAGATCTAGATTCTGCAAAAACTTATCTGGGGCTTCTGAGAGATCACTGGCAGTAGCTCCATTAGGGGAAGGTAAATTATATAAAGCTTCATAAAAGGAGCAGAATGCCTTAGCAATATGCAGCGTACTCAAGTTGTGTGCAGTAGGTGTTTCTGGGTGATGTAGTGCAATATACACTAACCTGGTACAGCTGACTCTCTGCAAGGGCAGGTATAGGTAGAAATAGTTCGTGACG
Organism: Bufo bufo; assembly: GCF_905171765.1. Lineage (NCBI taxonomy): Eukaryota > Metazoa > Chordata > Amphibia > Anura > Bufonidae > Bufo > Bufo bufo. The sequence continues at coordinate 44,130,862 of NC_053393.1, read as the reverse complement.
CCAGTGCCAAGTAAACGGTGGCACGCCGTTTGCGGATGCAGGAATAAATTGAGGAAACGTAGTATTAAAACAGAACTCCAACTTTAGTAGTTTTCCAGCAGAGACAATAATGGAATCGCAGTTCCTTGGCATACAGTCGATTCTGCAATTCGGTCGATGCAGGCAATTCAGTTACAGCAAGGTAATTACAGAGTGTTGAACACAGGACTTGCAGCACAGGAGCTAGCACTCTATGAACACAGGACTTGCAGCACAGGAGCTAGCACTCTATTTCTGTCTGATCCTGGAATATAACATATCTTCACCAAGGCCCATTAACCTAGTTCTGGCTTTATCTCCTTGGCTATAGCTTTTATAAGTACCTCCTCTGTCTTTCTGAGTACCTCTTGCTTTCCTGATCTTTGCTTCTCTGTCTCTCTCAACTTCTGGACACTTCCTCAGGCTCTAGAAACTTCTGAGCTGTGGTCTAGACTGACTTTTGCTTCCCTGTCTGGGCCTTATATAAACTAGGGCTCTCTAGCTCCCTCTAGCGACTAGAAGCTGGAATGACACCCCTGCAGGCCTGTACATGCAAGTTTCACAGTAACAGGGAAACACATAGCATTGCATTACATGACATTTTATAAAACTGACATATAACAACTTCCCCTAATTAGGAGGGACGACAGCACACCAAGTGACACTTTGGTAGTGACGGGTATTACAGTTCCCGTACACTACATACCCCACTGCTTTAAGCTGAGTACGACCTCGTACTCCATCATGGGTCGCCCAACTGGAATCTCTACCTGAAACAGAAAATAGAGACATGCAGGCATACATACATGTAATTCATCTGCATTTACATTTACATCAGGTCCAATTGGCAAATGTGAAGGGTAGTGACAAGGGGCGTCGTTCTCTTCTCTCAGGATAGTGAATGGAACGGGGGCGCTGACCTGGCACAGCGTAACATTATAACCAGGATAGTCCATGACAATGAATAAGTCTATGATAAAACAGTAGAAAACGGTATAAAAGTTCTTGGAGGCTCAAATAACAAACATGAGTCCGTACCCAGGTCATTTCTTATTAAATCACAGAGGCTCTCATGCGGTGGAGTCCATCCCTGGGCACATTACTTTTAAAAGAATAAGAATCTCAGAGGCTCAGGTACTTTTGAGTCTGTCTCCGGGCACGGTTCCTTAGTATGAAGTTGCACAATAAACGGACAGCAAAGACAAGTGCTGTAATACCCCTGATCAACCTGAAAAGGGGGTGAAGGGTAAAAGGTGCAACAAAGGAACAGGCACAACTTGGCGTGGGTAGCAAAAGCAGGCAGAAGATCCTGGAAACAAGCCTGGCCTTGCTGACTTTGTAATTTCAGTGGTCAACACCTACCACTGAGCCGTGGACAAACTGGCAGCCGCAACAAAGGACCAGGAAACATAGGACTCCTGTCCCGAAAGGGTTAACATCACTTCTGATGAAATCAATCAAAGGCCTAGCAGGCTGATTCACAGTGAAATATTGTAATCACTTGGCTCCGCTGGCAAGTATCGTCTGTAGTAGTCCTCTACAGGAGGATGGGCCCACATAACAGTGTCAGGGGGCAGCTGTAGAGTAAAGGGCCCCTAATAGGTATTGGCCCCATAGGCCTAGGGGTGAACCCTCTGATGGACCGTGCCGGCCCTGGCATGATCACTGCAGGGTGTGACGTGCTTGGCACCGCCGCAGCAAGCGGTCCGGTGCTCTGGGTGCAGCAGTTTACGGCAATCGCGGGTCCGGTCTGGGGCACTGACGGAGCGGTGGCAACAGAAGGCGGTTTACGGGTGGTGACAGGCACCCTTACCTCATCCTTCCTCGGCGGCGTCTGGATCCTGGCGGTGTATGTCCTGCGCAACTCCCGCAACTTCTCCTCCAGCCGGACGATCTGCTCACCGATGCTCTCTGTGTCGGAGTCGCTGTCCTCTGCTGGCGCCGCCGGCGCAGGTACAGTCACCGATGACGCGGACTCGGCCTCTGCAGGTTCTGGCGATGCGACTGGTCTCCGTCCCATCCGGATGTTCTGAAAGGTAGCACTAAGTCCTTTTAACTGCTCCAGCTCCGATATTGTCTTCTCCCGACGAGGCAGCTCGGGGGAAGGGTAGGGGCTCACCCATTTTTCCAACACGGTTGGCTGCCAGAAGACGTTCGGCCCAATGAAGGAGCTCCGCTCCTGGAAGGCGTGATGGGCCGGCTCTGGAGAGCGTTCAGGTTCCCGCTCGCAGCCAGAGTAGTCTTCTTCTTCTTCTGCCTCCCAGTCCTCAGGGTTTCGCTTGGGACGGGTCACAGCAGTCGCATAAGGGCCTCGCAGGCTCTCGGCAGGGGTGTACTCCACTTCCTCTCCCTCACGGAGGCTGTGCTGGTACGAAGGGAGGTAGTCTCTTTTGACAGACCTTCGATTAACATAGAGGTCTCTGCCAGTTAGATAGTCCTGAATAAACCCGTAGCCACGGGATTTGTCAAATGAAAGCACCACTCCCTTTCTCCTTTCCAGGCGGGGTTGGGTGTGCGTATGCTTCTCATGTATGGTCTTGGTTAGCTCCTCATAGATAATTTTGGTCTTTGTGTTCCGCTTGATAGCGGCCTCTCGGATCTCCGCCATCAGGGAAGACCATTTGAAAGATGGTTGGAAAAAGTCCCTCCACGAGCCATAGTAGGGCTCGGGTTCTTTCTCCCTTGGGCGGCAGGCGGGTTGCTCCGGTCCCGGAGCGTAGGCCGGTGGAGCCTCCTCTAGCTCTACACCGATGTCAGTCATCTTTTCAATTTCAGGTGCGGACGCTGCAGCAACACTCTGCTCACAATCCAACATGCTCGATCCTTCTGAGGAGAGCGATAGGGTCGCGTCAATTAGAGTAGCCAGCTCCTCCCATTGCCCTGGGAGGCCGCCCCCCAGGTATTCTAGTATAGGGAAGGCGGTGTCCATGCTGGCAGACATGCAAATGTCCAGATAAGCCGTGGCGCCTGCCCTTGACCTTCTTCCCGCTTTTTCCTCAGAAAGGCGCCAATTTTTCCCGCCTTTTCGGGATGAAGGTGACGCAGCAGTAAATTCAGCAAGCTCAGCGGCCATCTTTAGGTACAAACGCTGTCTATTCACTGACGGCAAGCAGGAATGTTTAAAGTCCACAAAACCACACTCCAATGCGGCGATTTTCTTCCTCTGGGTAGCGCAACACTGCACAGCGCTTTTTAGAGTTTTTTGGTACACTTTGGGGATGATTTTCAGTCCACAAAGTCCACTTGAATAAAACAGGTTATTTGTCACTTTGGTCACAGGGCAACGGTATAAGGCACAAAGTTCACGCTTCTTGCACTAGAAAGCGTGCGTATCCTGTTCGTGACGCCAAAGGAGAGATGCAGCGTACTCAAGTTGTGTGCAGTAGGTGTTTCTGGGTGATGTAGTGCAATATACACTAACCTGGTACAGCTGACTCTCTGCAAGGGCAGGTATAGGTAGAAATAGTTCGTGACGCCAGTGCCAAGTAAACGGTGGCACGCCGTTTGCGGATGCAGGAATAAATTGAGGAAACGTAGTATTAAAACAGAACTCCAACTTTAGTAGTTTTCCAGCAGAGACAATAATGGAATCGCAGTTCCTTGGCATACAGTCGATTCTGCAATTCGGTCGATGCAGGCAATTCAGTTACAGCAAGGTAATTACAGAGTGTTGAACACAGGACTTGCAGCACAGGAGCTAGCACTCTATTTCTGTCTGATCCTGGAATATAGCATATCTTCACCAAGGCCCATTAACCTAGTTCTGGCTTTATCTCCTTGGCTATAGCTTTTATAAGTACCTCCTCTGTCTTTCTGAGTACCTCTTGCTTTCCTGATCTTTGCTTCTCTGTCTCTCTCAACTTCTGGACACTTCCTCAGGCTCTAGAAACTTCTGAGCTGTGGTCTAGACTGACTTTTGCTTCCCTGTCTGGGCCTTATATAAACAAGGGCTCTCTAGCTCCCTCTAGCGACTAGAAGCTGGAATGACACCCCTGCAGGCCTGTACATGCAAGTTTCACAGTAACAGGGAAACACATAGCATTGCATTACATGACATTTTATAAAACTGACATATAACAACTTCCCCTAATTAGGAGGGACGACAGCACACCAAGTGACACTTTGGTAGTGACGGGTATTACAGTTCCCGTACACTACAAATATCTGGGGTGGATTTGTGTATTTTACCTCTGGGGTCCTTAATAGAGGAAACAAAGGAGTCAGAGAACTGCTTCTTGGAAATGGCTGACATCAGTCTGTTTCCTCTATCCCCATGTGCATACGCTTTAAATCGTGAGCGTAAGACCAGCTTTGCAGAAGTGACATTTAATAAGTTTTTTAAGCTTACTCTAGCTTCAGTAAGTTCCGTCAGGGTGCGCTTAGCCTGTGACTCCTTGTGAGAGGATTCAAGGCGAGCAATCTTCGCTAGCAAGGAATCTAAGGCCTGCGTTCTCAGCTTCTTCACATGAGCCCCTAATGCGATACGTTCCCCCCTTATTACTACCTTGTGGGATTCCTATAATATGGAGGGAGAAGGAGGAGAGTCTGGTGTATCGTTAAGCTCAAAAAATTCGGAAATCGAGGCCTTGATTTTGCAAGCGTGGGCGGGGTCCAAGATCAAGGTGTCGTTAAGACGCCATAAGCGTTCTTTTCTCTGTGGTCCGGACAAGGAGAAGTTAATAATAACAGGAGCGTGATCGGATAGTGTAATACTACCAATCCGGGCCCCAGAGACATTACGTATATGCGAATCAGACAGGAACAAATAATCTAATCTGTGAAAGGACATCTTGGCATGTGAAAATTATGTATAATCTCGGCCATTGGGGTTCATAGTACGCCAAACATCCAGGACCTTCAATTTTCTCAGGGAAGTTTTAAGCCTTTTCAAGAGCTTATAGGACACAGACGGTCTACCCACTGAGGTGTCCACCGCTGGTTCTAGGGCAACATTAAAGTCGCCCCCTAAAACTAACAATCCATCAGAGAAAGATGATAGTAAAACAAGGGTCTGAACGAGCCATGGTACTTGGCCTCTATTAGGTGCATATAGGTTGGCGAATGTAACTGGTGAGTCGCCCAGTATACCCTTTACAAAAATGTACCTACCCTCAGGATCTGCAGAAATAGCGGTGTGCTTGAAGGGAAGGCTTTTGTGCACAGCTACACTAACTCCTCTACTGGCAGAGTCATGAGTACTACGAAACCACTGAACAAATTTCTTAGGAGGAAGATTGGGGATTTTACCTGTTCTAAAATGAGTCTCTTGCAGAAAAGCCACTGAGACTTTATCCCTCAGAAGGAGAGAGAGGATTTGAGACCTTTTGCATGGCTCGTTCAACCCATGCGCATTTAGTGAGGCGACTACAATTGAAGACATATCGGCATATATTCAAGGGAGAGATAGCACAAGATACCCATGAAAGTGTCAAAGAGCGCATAGTATATATGAGCAGAGTAAGGAAAAGTGGGGGAGGGGAACATATAAAATAAAATAAGGAAAATAACATTCAACATGTTAAACCGGTAATAAACCAGCTCAGACAAAGTACTCATCTAAGGAGGAGTAAGTGCTTCACCTATCACCATCCAAGACAGGGTTGGACTGGCGAGGGGGCAAGTAAAGCACCTTATGGTCTACAACAAAAAAGACCAACAACAGAAGATACGTCCAGCACCGGTATCTATCCGGTCATTACCCTTCAGGTAGAGAACAAAGTTCTCAATTCAGAGATAGCGTCCAGAATAAGACATATAAACGTTGCACTTCTATCTTGACATCATACTCCAAGCAGCGAGCATGGAAAAAATAAACCAGGCCCAAAAAATAGGAAAAGAGGCCAGGTTCACCTCTAGCAAATATTCAAACTGAAGGAAGAAAAACAGACATCTCCAAGCCTGGAGAAGATAGTGACATCACAGGCTTACAGACTTAGCTGAGAACGGCAAAGATCAGGTGGGGGCCCTCTCCATCTTGCCTCTTCCCGGGCGCTCCGGTCTGCCTGACGAGGCCTTCTGCCAGGCCGAGGCACGCGGTGGAACAGGCAGGGGGCCATCTTGGTCGGCCGGTAACCATGAAGGAATATCCACAGGAGGGACATCCAGTGAGTTCCAAACCGAAGCGAGATCTGCAGGAGACCGTATGGTAAGTAATTTACCATTCCTGGAGACAGCAAGCCCGAAGGGGTATAGCCACCGAAATGGCGTAGATGTTTTCCTCAGGACATCCAGGAGGGGCTTTAACAAGCGCCGCTTCGCCAGGGTGGATGGCGCCAGATCCTGGTACATCTGGAATGGGGTGCCTTCATATTCAAGTTTCTCCATCTCTCGTTGTTTTTTCAAGAGGGCCGCGGTGTCCACGTAACTTAACAGGCCGCAGATCACGTCACGTGGAGGTTCTTGTGGCTTAGGTCTGGGGCGCAGCGCCCTGTGTATTCGCTCCACCACGATTCCCGCCGCTCTTTCAGGATCAAGCAGCATGGAGAAAATTTCGCGCGCCACTGTCGGTAGGCCGCGAATCCGAATGTTGCGCCTGCGGCTACGGTTCTCCTGGTCTTCAAGCTTTAAAAAAGCATCATTTAATAAGGCCTTGTGAGCCACCAGCACCTCCGATGCTTTACCTTCATAAGATATGATGGATTCTTGCGCTGCCTCTAACGCGACCACCCTCTGACCTAGATGCCTCAGGTCATCCTTTATATCCGATAGGTCCTGTTTAATAGGCGAAAGGGCTGATTCCAGGACACGTCGGAGAGTCCGCTCTGAAATAGGTGGGTCTCTGGGTCTCCTGTCCGAGACATCGGAGCCGCTGCATGCATCGGAGAGGTCTCCTATATCGGAGTCATGTGCAACAGATTCCGCCATATTGCGGCCTTTCTGTGCCACAAGCCTCGGCGTTTTCCGGAGAAACTTCTCCATCTCTGGCTGCTTGGAATGCCGCGGGGTCGTCTCTGCACTTCCTCTAACCTTGTCTTTGCCAGGTTTCCCCATAATAAGGAAAAATTATAGGCCTAATTAGGGCAAATGAGCCGGAATGCTGGAGGAGCTCAAGCAGCGTGGCTAGGCTCCGCCCCCCTATAGTAGTTATATTCTTGTACATAGGAGCAGTATTATAGTAGTTATATTCTTGTACATAGGAGCAGTATTATAGTAGTTATATTCTTGTACATAGGAGCAGTATTATAGTAGTTATATTCTTGTACATAGGAGCAGTATTATAGTAGTTATATTCTTGTACATAGGGGGGCAGTATTATAGTAGTTATATTATTGTACATAGGGGGGCAGTATTATAGTAGTTATATTCTTGTACATAGGAGCAGTATTATAGTAGTTATATTCTTGTACATAGGAGCAGTATTATAGTAGTTATATTCTTGTACATAGGGGGGCAGTATTATAGTAGTTATATTATTGTACATAGGGGGGCAGTATTATAGTAGTTATATTCTTGTACATAGGAGCAGTATTATAGTAGTTATATTCTTGTACATAGGAGGCAGTATTATAGTAGTTATATTATTGTACATAGGGGGGCAGTATTATAGTAGTTATATTCTTGTACATAGGAGCAGTATTATAGTAGTTATATTCTTGTACATAGGAGCAGTATTATAGTAGTTATATTCTTGTACATAGGGGGGCAGTATTATAGTAGTTATATTATTGTACATAGGGGGCAGTATTATAGTAGTTATATTCTTGTACATAGGAGCAGTATTATAGTAGTTATATTCTTGTACATAGGAGCAGTATTATAGTAGTTATATTCTTGTACATAGGAGCAGTATTATAGTAGTTATATTCTTGTACATAGGGGGGCAGTATTATAGTAGTTATATTATTGTACATAGGGGGGCAGTATTATAGTAGTTATATTCTTGTACATAGGAGGCAGTATTATAGTAGTTATATTCTTGTACATAGGAGCAGTATTATAGTAGTTATATTCTTGTACATAGGAGCAGTATTATAGTAGTTATATTCTTGTACATAGGAGGCAGTATTATAGTAGTTATATTATTGTACATAGGAGCGGTATTATAGTAGTTACATTCTTGTACATAGGAGGCAGTATTATAGTAGTTATATTCCTGTATACAGGAGCAGTATTATAGTAGTTATATTCTTGTACATAGGAGCAGTATTATAGTAGTTATATTCTTGTACATAGGAGGCAATTTTTATTTGTAAAAACGAGCAAAAATGCAATAATACATTTCAGAATCAGAATGAACAAACAATTATTAAACTGAAATCATATTTATCATCTAAAGAATACATTTATAATAACTTTAACTTAAGAGTCCATCCTTAATATATGGGAGAAAAGATGAATAAATAAACATAATTTCAGGATACATGAACCAAAATTACTCCGAATGTACATTCCTCCATAATTTTTCATTCTCGCCCTTTTTACTAACCTCTATAGATCTGATCCTCCTTAGTTCTGACAGGATGAGGTTTATGGCTTTCCTATGATTGAAAGGCTCACTGTGGATGGACACTCTTGTTCTTGTATGCCAATGATAGTATTTGATGGTGGTAATAATCAGATGCATGGTCAATTGGTCAATGTCAGCTACCTGTGATGTTACACCATATACAATGTCTGGGTAGGTTAGAGACTGCAGCCTTGGGATTTTTAGTTTGCTGGTTATCTGCTGCCATATCTGTAGCCCTCCCCAGCACTCGGTTATAAAATGTTCCATAGTCTCCTCCTGCTGACAGCCCAAGGGGCACATGCGATCTGAGACCCTCAGAAATTTTTAATTACCTCTGACAAAAAGCTTCCCATGCAACGACAGCCAGGCGATGTCAAAAAACTTAGCAGGAAGCCTTGGTCCATTGAGGAACTTTAGACTTTCCTGCAAGGTGGCTGTTGTGCAGTCTCTCAGTGCTGGCTGCAAGTTATAGAAGGTCCTACAGATCCTGATATAGAGATCCTTCCTGGTCTTAGTCTCCAGATATACCTTCTCTATTCCCCACTTCTTCAGGCACCTAAGACCATATTCCAGGTACTGGGGGAGGAAGCCACGAGTCAACCCACCCCTCTTGAGACTGCCACCTCGCACCCAAGACTCTGCAAAAGGCAATATCCAGTCCCTGACACTATTCACCCACAGGGGACTGTTCTCTTAGTCCAGGCTACCAAAGTTAACTTTTAGAAACATGGAGTCAAAGAAAACCCTTGGATTTAACATATCCAGCCCACCCTCTCTCCTCTGTAGGTAGGTGATCCCTCTTTTTATTGGGTTCAACCTGTTCCCCCACAAAAGTTGGAAGAACAGTCTAAAGAGCCTAGCTGAGAAAGATTCTGGCAAAGGAAAGACAACAGATACATACAAGAAGACAGGGACCAGGTAAGTCTTTAACATAGTAACCCTTTCTCGATAGGTCAGCCTCCAGTTCTTTCATCGCTGAACCTTTGCATTTCCGCATTCCAACTTTTCCTCCCAATTTATCCTGGCGTTATCATCCCTCCCAAATTTGACCCCAAGGATTTTAATATGGGTGGAGGCCTTTGCAAATTGTGGCAGATCAAAATCAGAATCAGTACTTTAAGTCCAGAGAGCTTGACTCTTCTCAAGGTTGACCAGAGACCCTGAGGCCTCCGAATAACTTCTGACAACATCTGCACCTCAAGAGGCTCAGATATCTCCACTGTCACATCATCCGCGTAGGCAACTACTTTCAAAGGCAAGCAATGGGGGACCGGCACCCCCTGAAAATCACACTCCTGCAGCGACCTCAGGAACGGGTCTAAGGCAATCACATACAGCAGTGGACTCAATGGGCAACCCTGTCTCACACCTGCCTCTACTTCAAAATGTCCCCTTGCCAACCATTGACCATAGGAAAGCTCTTCACCTCACAATATAAAGTTTTCAGCCAATCAATAAATTGTCATAGAAAACCGTACTTTGACAAAGTGGTCCATAGATACTCGTGGTCCACCCTGTCAAAGGCTTTAGCCTGGTCCAGACCAACAACATATCTCCCACATCGAAGAGTTTTACATCTCTCAAATATCTCCCTTATCGAGGTGACTGCTCCAGAGATGTTCCGCCCTTTTACTGTGCCGAACTGACAGCCTGCCAACAGTGCCTGGGACAAACAGACTAATCTAGAGAACAGGATTTTTGCCAGAATCTTCCTGTCGACATTCAAGAGGGCAATTGGCCTCCAGTTCTTGATGTCACTAGGCTCCTTATCTTTCGACAGCAGAATTAACGAGGACATCCTCATGGATGGAGGCATCAGGTGATTTTCTAGACAGGTTTTGTACACATCCATGAGGATTGGAGCCAAGAGGTCCCTAAATTTCTTATAAAATTCTGCGGTAATACCACCTGGATCTGGTGCCTTCTTCAGATGTAACTGATCAATGGCCTCTTTAACCTCCTCCACCGTTAATTCTGCTGTCAAAGGAGAAAAGTCCACATCATTAGTATCAGGTCCTGGAGTTGCCTCCAAGAATTGAGCCATTTTTTCCTTATCCAAAACCTTCCTCTGAAACAAGTCAGCATAGTAAGATCTCACCACCCCCAGGATACCCTTCTGAGATTCCTGCAAAACACCCTGGGAGTCAGTGAGACCTGCGACCGATTTATTAGCCACATGTTCCTTGCAATTCTCAAAGGGATCAGGAGCCCCCAAGGACCCATAATCCCGTTCAAGAACCAGGGAGGTGTACCTGCTGTACTGATACTGCCTTATCTCAGATTTCAGTCAGTCAATCTTTTGTTTGTCATCCCCACCCGCTGAATACAGTGACTCCAATTATTTCCGCAGCATGAGACACTGGCTATACGTACTCTTCCCTCTTTTAACTGACAGTCTCTGTAAGAGGGATCTGATCTCCTCCTTGACGTCCTCCCACCAGTCATCCATGTTGTTATAAAAGTCCACTCTCTGTAGCTGAACCTGAAAAAGGGAGTGGACACAATCCTGGACATAGACATCATCCAGGATGCTGGAATTAAGCCTCCATAGCCCCTTACCAATGTTGTGGTAAATATTAATAGTTGTAATCATCTCGCATCAAAGTTTGTGTAAGGAAAAAGGTAAGTCTCCCTTCCCTCAGCCCCAGTCAGAGACAAACACACGTGTTACCATCTTCCTTGAAAATCCTGAGAGACTCCCCCGCGCTTCTCAGTCTGCTCACCTTTTATTTACTAACAAAAGGTGTAAAAGGGGCTGGCCCAAGACAAGGATACAGGAAGTGATAACATGCAGGAAGTGATGTCAAAGGACAGGGTGGGGCAATCAATGTGGCTAGGACAATGCACACGCCCCATCCCTGTCAGCATTCAACACTGCTCAAAGGTGATCAGTGTCTAATAAAGATCATTCTTCTGGTTCCCATAGGTTTGAAATTATCTGCGAGACATTGCTACAGCTATTGTCAGTATACGGTACTAGTATACCGACAAGGCAGATATGCATGTCTTAAAAGCAGACATTTCTCCAAGACACAGGGAGACAGATGACAAACTATAAAAACACACACACATCCTAAAGTAAAATGTCCGCATAATAAAATTTCCACAACAGTCCCTCCTCTTTGTCATATGCTCGCCAATGTCCCTCGACGGATCTCGATCTTCTTCTTTGAAATAAAAACCAGTCTTTCTAAAGTCAATCTTGACACGTCTTCTTTTCTTCGGGAGGTGACGTTTCGCATTGGTCGCCGGCCTTTTTTTTGGGATCCTCTGCATCTGGTCCATGGTTTGGTCTTCAGGGCGTCTTGTCTGTTCGGTCTTCGGTAACTCAGTCGATTAGACATCAGGAACATCTCACTCCGGCGTATAGAAGGAATGGAAACAAAAAACATAAGTACATGTCCCATTTCCTTTCACCCGGATCCAATGGAAAACCAGTGAGCCCCAAGACCCCCCAAAGCTTTAAAAAGGATTCTAACCGTCACTAGTCATAGCTCCGCCTCTGTCCTGCTCCTGTCAGTATGGGCCTGACCCTTGTCAATTGTGTCTGCTAGCCAGGCATAACCTTCCTCACAACCGGAGGATCCCACATCTACGGGTCGCCTAGCTGCCCGGACACCCATACAGGATTAATAAGCAAGGAGCAGGAGCCAGAGCTAATAATAATAATGTATCGTCTATCAACAAATGCCTCCTTGTAACAAATAAACAAAAGTGATACTCTGCATTCTTTGACTTAGTTGAGCAGCTTCTTGCAGTGACCGGTGTGGATCCAGTTGTCTCGTCCTTCGAACTTCAGAGAGGTTGGCGTCATCAGCAGCACCTGGAATGGCCCAAGATATCTCGGCTCTAGTCCCGTCCTCGGATGTTTCTTTAGCACGACCCAATCACCTGGTTGACTAGAATGAACACTGGTTATTGAGTCTGGGTCCGGAAGAGAACTCCCGAACCCGGTGGTGGACATCGGGTGATAACCCGTGGGGCTGCCTGAGGGCATACCTGATGGAATAAAAGGGTTACAGTGGAACATTCAGGCCATGGATCGGCCGTGATTTTTACCTTCTTTGCAAAAATCAGACCCAAGTACCAGCAAAGAAAAGGATTGACATTTGAGAGGTTAGAAAGTTTGAAGATCGTTGTTTTCTGCACCACTTTCCCCCCTTCTCATCGTCCTTAAAACCAGGACGAAGAGAAGCTGGATTAAACATGGTGCATCGTCTCAAGGTTAGATGGAGAGATGACATAGAGATAGAGAAAGAGAAAAGCGCTTCTCTTGGACTCTGCAGTCCTAGCGGGACGGGATTACATGACAGTGTTAGTTCGCACTGTCTGGGACTTTTGAATGCCCTGTTGCTGGAGCTCGATGGATTCGTGCAGCCACAGTTCTGCCTTCTGGAGGGAACCATGGCTTTGGAGTCTAGTGGGGAATTCACGGACAAACTTTTCCCAAATCCAGACCTCAAAGGTCCCCTCTTTGGGGATGGTCCACTCTGAACCTACAGTCCATTGGTGCCAATCTTTGAGGGGCTTAACAACTCCTCCTCCATAGATGGATTTCATGTACTGCTTGGCTATCCTATAGTCAGAAGTGGTACCCTTCTGTTCCCTACACTCATGCTCGAGCTACAGTTTCCCGCGACCTACGCAAGGAATTTTCCCGCGACCTACGCAAGGAATTGTCCCGCGACCTACGCAAGGACTGCCCTGCGACACACGCTGGGCGGCTGTTACTCCCCTTCGTTTGCCTCTGAGGTGCCCCCAGGGTTTCTGGCACCGACACACGGACTCCGTTCACCCTAGTTAGACCTCAGGAAAAGGAGTAATCAGTGTGAGGAAAAGGGCTCTCGCCGACACACGGCGGCCCTCTGAGTCTCCTAATGAGATATACCAGCCTCGGTTTTGGCTCTGAATAGTGACCTGACCACAGGATAGGGCTTCCAATTGACCTGTAGTGGAAAAAAGGGGTGCACAGAGAACACACAGTACCTTCTGTGGGGACGGGGTACACACAGAGAACACACAGTACCTTCTGTGGGGACGGGGGGGTGCACAGGAAACAAACACACAGTACTCCTGTGGGGAATGGGTTTATTCACACAGCTATTGGTATGCCCAGGTGATATATATCACCTTTTCTCCTTAAAAAAAATGCTCATCAACTCACTTTCCTTTGCCGATATGATTCTATATAGTCAAGCTGAACAGCACACGAAGCCCTTTTTGCAGTGACTGATCAAAAACCTCTCACTCGGCAGCAACCCTTGAATTCAGACAGTAGTTCCCACACAATATCATGAGACCCCCAGTACTCCTAACCAAATCTGCAGAGAAAAGAGAGGGAAAGAGAGAGAAAAAAGAAAAAAGAGAAAAGCGCCAAAATATGAAAAACCTAAAAAAATTAATAAAAAGGAAAAAATTAATAATAGGCTAAAAAATAAAAATGGGTCGGTAAATAAGGAAAAACTGAAAGAAACTTCAATAAAAACCAAAAATAAATAAATAAATGGATTAGTAAAATAAGAAGACCTGTAAACAGGAGAGAAAAACAAATATAACAAACTTCAGTTACAGACAGTCCTGCTATATACATTGAGATTCAGTAAAAAGTTAATTTTACCTTAACCCAAAACGCATACAAAAACTAAAACCTCAGGAACACATACAATTGTATAGGACTGAATTAACAAATCAATGTCCTGGGGGTTCCCCTGAAACCGTACAGGAGAAATTCTACCCACCCAGTAATTGAAATGTTAATTTGCCCAGCCCCAAACAGCTTCAGATTCATTTTACCAGAGAAGCAGGATTTAACATCACAAGGTCCCAAAACCGGTTTCTTTCACATTTTAACTGTTCATATTGTGATTTAAAATCCGCCTCACTGATAGATGACCTCGGCTGTTCCTGGGGTCTCTGCCTTTGCAAAGAAGCATGTCTGGGACCATTGCCCCATCGTGTTGAATAAACCACTTTACTTCTAGGTGTGGTTCTGGGGTACTTAACATACCTGTGTCTGTTGCCATTAGCAACGTTACAATATCGTGCAATGTGCCCGTATTCCCTGCATGCAAAACAAAGAATACCTCGCCTCCCTGCATAATACCTTGTCTGGGCACATGGCGATTTGATTTGGCGCACAACATTAACCATATTGAGTCCACTTACCACGGACTCATCTGAGGAATCTTCTGGCCTTGTGTTAATACGCCCAACTCCAGGGTCAGACACATTGTCCATCTCCATCCCTGAGTCGGTTCCACAATCCTCAGACTTCTCCATGCTTACAGTGCATACATTGCCTCCAATCCCAGACACATTACTCTCCAACGGTTGTTTCAATAACTCTGGCAATTCCCTTACAGCACCCTGTGCATGCATCAGGCTTTCAGATAAACATTCATTCTCCTTGCGCAGCTCAGTATTACACCTCACAGTACATTCATAATTAGCGCTAGCTTCAGCTGCCTGCTGGACAAGAGTTCTCAATTTAACAATTTCCACTTTTAAATCTTCCACTTCTCCTTCCAAACTCAGCTTCAGCCTACAAGACTCTTGATATTTATCCGCTATCCACCCAGCAGCAAAAATCAGAGCATACTTGCCTTTCCTTTTGCGCCATTTTTTGGTACCGATCAGGTTTGCTACACAATTCTGGGCCTGCAGCCATGGATCAGTAGATCCCTGCATAGCCTGAAGAATGGCCGCCGTGTCCTTCAACTTTGCTACTTCTTTAAAAATACTTTCCATTGCACAAAAACAAACCCCACAATGGTTGATACAAAAAACAAAACACTAGTACCAATTTCTAGGAGTTGTCCCAATACTTTTGGCACAGAACCTTTCTACACTGTAATACCCGTATTAATTATGCCAAACAAGTCTACAATTCAGTGTAACAGCCACAGATATACAAATATTAAGCAGAATCATCAACTATAGGACGATTTCACCACTAAACTGCCACTAATGCTCACACAATGATTCCTGTATCAGACTGGTCACTGAGCTAAACCATAACCGAACACTCAACCGATATCCCGCACAAAACTTATCAAAACAAAATCAAAATGTACATAGGTTACAAAAAGACAAGATAACTATTCTGGACAAAACTAACATTTCAGGCAAAAACAATCAGATCGCTTTCCATAGTCAACTGACTAAAATGGCCGCCAAGCACATGGTAAAGATGGCCTCCAAGCACATGGTAAAGATGGCCTCCAAGCACATGGTCATCACACAGAGGAAATCAATATAGTGTGTACAAAATCCAGCAATAAAAACAGTTTCTATATTTCCTGTTCCCTACTCCCTGAAACCAGAGCACAACCTCCACTCTGTGGGTGATTTACAGGTTAACAATATAAAAACACTCTCTAAACGCTGTCTCTAATGTACAAACACTAAAACCAATTGCTGCCTCTATAAACCTCTATAAAATTGCCTCTTACAAAATCAAAGTAACATAAAAGTTAAAAGTTACAAAAAACACAATACCCTGAACTACTCATCAATGATCATACAATCTCATCATACAACCTCTGTACAATCAACTTACAAGGGAAAAACACTTACACACCCCCTGATGCAGCAGATAACAACCATATACACAATAGGTTCTTTTTAAGTAGATTTCTTTCCTGATATCAGCAGATTGGAGTACACAGATTTAAATTCCCAAAGAGCAAAACTTTCTCAACAATGAGAGTAAGGAAAAAGGATATTACCTTATGCCGGCCTTTTTTGCTTTTTGAAAATTAAGCTGTGTCTCCTTTAAGTTCTGCTAATAACGGGGGAAAAAAATTAGCTTTCTAATTCGTGGTCGCCAACTGTTGTGGTAAACATTAATAGTTGCAATCAGCTCGCATCAAAGTTTGTGTAAGGAAAAAGGTAAGTCTCCCTTCTCAGCCCCAGTCAGAGACAAACACACGTGTTACCATCTTCCTTGAAAATCCTGAGAGACTCCCCCGCGCTTCTCAGTCTGCTCACCTTTTATTTACTAACAAAAGGTGTAAAAGGGGCTGGCCCAAGACAAGGATACAGGAAGTGATAACATGCAGGAAGTGATGTCAAAGGACAGGGTGGGGCAATCAATGTGGCTAGGACAATGCACACGCCCCATCCCTGTCAGCATTCAACACTGCTCAAAGGTGATCAGTGTCTAATAAAGATCATTCTTCTGGTTCCCATAGGTTTGAAATTATCTGCGAGACATTGCTACAGCTATTGTCAGTATACGGTACTAGTATACCGACAAGGCAGATATGCATGTCTTAAAAGCAGACATTTCTCCAAGACACAGGGAGACAGATGACAAACTATAAAAACACACACACATCCTAAAGTAAAATGTCCGCATAATAAAATTTCCACAACACCAATATCAGAGCATTTAGTGGCTCCCAAGCAGAAAACCAAAGCCAGGTGGTCAGAATAGGGGACGACCTTCTCACTCATCCCGCTAACAGTCTCTGTAGGATTCACAAACGCCATGTCTATTCTACTGCTCCTGTCAGCACAAGAATACATAAAGTTTGGCTTCCTACCACCCAATGCAAAGACATCACTTAGACCAGCCTGCAGTATTATATTATGTAAGACTCTGGAGTCTGTGGTCACCGCTCTGCCCGAGGACCTGTCACCTGATGACAAAGCAACATTAAAGTCCCCCGCCATCACCACAGGTATAGAGGTGAAAAGATATTGCTTAATGTCATTAAACAGCTGGATTCTCTCAGCCACTGTCTGTGGGACGTAGATGTTAATGAAGCGGAGTCGTCTACCATGGATGGTCACTTCCAGCACCAGGCACCTTCCCATAGCCACCTCTGTTAACCTGTGCACAGTCACGTCATTGGTACTAAACAATCTGGCCACCCCGGCATAAGGCTCCACAGCCAGTGACCAGTAAGAAGAGCCAGACCGCCACTCACTCTCAGCCTCTCGTAGATGCCCTAAGGTGGTTAAACGCGTCTCCTGTAGAAAGATGACATCTGCATCCAGATTCTAGTGAAGACAGGGCGGCACTACCTTCTTGAATTCGCGGTGCACGTGTCCGTGGAATGGCGTCCAGACAAACGTTTCAAAGAAGAAGACCGGCACTTCGCAGATGTAGATCACAATGTAGATTTATTCAGTCACATATTCAAGTGGCATAGTGACGCGTTTCAGCACAAGTGTGCTTTCATCAGACTGCAATGAAACATCTTACACTCCAGCTATTTATACATAAATGAGACACTAAGGAACTGACATCATCAGAGGAGCTCCGCCTCCCTCATTAACTAAAAATTCGCATATCAAATAATCGCAATGAAAAAGTCGCATTAGAAAATTCGCAAAAAAAATTGGCATAAAAAAAAATTCGCATAAAAAAATTCGCAAAAACATATCCACTCTATACTGGCGAAGATTTTCAGTCCAATAGTCCATTTTGGCAGTGATTAATCACGCTGAAGAAAAAAAGAAATATATTTATCTAATTGCATAAAGCCGAATGCCTTATAGGAAGCAGGACACATTGTACTCACAATTGAGGCCCCTGGGCTCCATTGTCTGAAGACGATGGATCCAGTAAGCCTCTCTTTTCAATAACAATTTATTTCTATCACCCCCTCGACGGGGTAATGATACACCTTCAATGATCTGATACCTCAACTGCGAGATATTATGTTTTTTATCATGAAAATGAAGGGGTATTGGAAGTAATAAATTCTGTTTGCGGATAGTAGATTTGTGTTTACTTAGTTTGTCCTTCATTCTCATCGAGGTTTCCCCCACATATAATAATCCACATGGACATTTAAGAATGTAAACCACAAATCTACTATCACAGGTGAACGTGCCCCTTATTGGAATATTTTCACCTGAGTGAGGGTGGGAAAAACATGAACCCTTTATGACGCTGGAACAATTGACACAATTTAAACAAGGAAAAGGGCCCCGTCTAGGTGTAGATAAAAAACTCTGTCCTCTTTCTATTTTATTACTTCCCACATCTGCCCGGACTATTTTATCCCTAATATATTCTGCCCGTTTATAGCATATCATGGGTGGCCTCTGGAACTCTCCTATCCGTGGATAGGACTTGGATAATATGTGCCAATGTTGATTAACAATAGTCCTCAGGCGCTGGGACCAGGGATGGTATTTAATCACTAAGGGGATCCTTGTTTCTTTCTTAGTTCTATCCGGTGGTGTAGTCTCAGCTTTATTACGCTGTATTTTCAATAGATCAGGGGGGTAGCCTCGCTCTCTAAATTTATTGGTCATATCGTCTAATCTTATTTGGCACATATCCCTATCACTGACGATCCGTCTAACCCTCTGGTATTGTGAATATGGGATAGATTCCTTGATGGTTGCTGGGTGACTACTTGAAAAGGACAGCAAACTGTTCCTATAAGGGTTCATGTTTTTCCCACCCTCACTCAGGTGAAAATATTCCAATAAGGGGTACGTTCACCTGTGATAGTAGATTTGTGGTTTACATTCTTAAATGTCCATGTGGATTATTATATGTGGGGGAAACCTCGATGAGAATGAAGGACAGACTAAGTAAACACAAATCTACTATCCGCAAACAGAATTTATTAATTGTGCAATAAACATAGAGACACCACTAGACATACACTCACCTAAAGAATTATTAGGAACACCATACTAATATGGTGTTGGACCCCCTTTTGCCTTCAGAACTGCTTTAATTCTACGTAGCATTGATTCAACTAGGTGCTGATAGCATTCTTTAGAAATGTTGGCCCATATTGATAGGATAGCATCTTGCAGTTGATGGAGATTTGAGGGATGCACATCCAGGGCACGAAGCTCCCGTTCCACCACATCCCAATGATGCTCTATTGGGTTGAGATCTGGTGACTGTGGGGGCCATTTTAGTACAGTGAACTCATTGTCATGTTCAAGAAACCAATTTGAAATGATTGGAGCTTTGTGACATGGTGCATTATCCTGCTGGAAGTAGCCATCAGAGGATGGATACATGTTCTCATTCTGTTTACGCCAAATTCGGACTCTACCATTTGAATGTCTCAACAGAAATCGAGACTCATCAGACCAGGCAACATTTTTCCAGTCTTCAACAGTCCAATTTTGGTGAGCTCGTGCAAATTGTAGCCTCTTTTTCCTATTTGTAGTGGAGATGAGTGGTACCCGGTGGGGTCTTCTGCTGTTGTAGCCCATCCGCCTCAAGGTTGTGCGTGTTGTGGCTTCACAAATGCTTTGCTGCATACCTCGGTTGTAACGAGTGGTTATTTCAGTCAACGTTGCTCTTCTATCAGCTTGAATCAGTCGGCCCATTCTCCTCTGACCTCTAGCATCCACAAGGCATTTTCGCCCACAGGACTGCCACATACTGGATGTTTTTCCCTTTTCACACCATTCTTTGTAAACCCTAGAAATGGTTGTGCGTGAAAATCTCAGTAACTGAGCAGATTGTGAAATACTCCAACCGGCCCGCCTGGCACCAACAACCATGCCACGCTCAAAATTGCTTAAATCACCTTTCTTTCCCATTCTGACATTCAGTTTGGAGTTCAGGAGATTGTCTTGACCAGGACCACACCCCTAAATGCATTGAAGCAACTGCCATGTGATTGGTTGACTAGATAATTGCATTAATGAGAAATAGAACAGGTGTTCCTAATAATTCTTTAGGTGAGTGTATATTAACAACAGAACAACAATGTCTAAACATATCTTATGACCACAAGGGTGGCCCTCAAAGGATAGATGGTATAATACCAGGAGGATGACTCCAGCATAAACATGGCTGAAGTACCCCTCAACTACAGGCAACCAGCAGAGGCTAAATAGCCCAAGTAGCCACACCCACACACAGACACACCCAGTGTTCACACACTAAGAAGGGAGTTAACCCTTCCTACACCAGGCAAAGAACGGAAACCACGTAAAGGGAAATACACACATAAACACCACACTCTACCTGTTACCGCCAGCAACGGCATGCGTGGCAATTATGTCCTGGGAATCAGCCACAAGGCCGAGACACTGCCACCACATGCACACAATACCACACGTTGCCACGGACAACCGCAAGTGAAGGGAGGTGTCACAGTGCACACATACATAAACCTTGTTCACCACAAACAGGGAAAGTGCACACATACAAAGACAGGTTGCCAGGTGCAACCACATGCCCTTGACAGCAAGCTGCCTAGCAACCAGCTCAGGCTGCTATACTGCCAAATAACATCATGTTGCCAGCGGCAACCACACGTGAGGCATCATACTAACAGCCCTCATCTGTGATTGACCACAAGACCAGACCGCGGGCAACTGCATGCGGCTCAAGGAGTCACGACCATGACCATGGTCATGACACTTGCCTTGTCAGTATGGTCCCTGACATCAAAGCCTCCTCCTCTACAGCGTCTGTGGCCTCCACTAATTCCTCATCTGGAAGCTCCCTGCATACGTTATGCCAGGCATCTGGGCAATCCTTATGTGAGTGTCCTATCTGTCCGCAGAGATTGCATCTAACATTCTTGCATGTGGCACTCAGATGGCCGAGCTTACCGCACAGGTTGCACTTGACCACTGTGCACACATTTGCCACATGACCGACCTTGCAACATTTGAAGCACTTTCTAGGTTGCCCAGGATAGAAACAGACGCCTTTTTCTCTACCAATGAAGAAGGAGTTAGGGAGATGTAAGGTGATGTTATTGTGCTGGAGCAGCTTCACCAGCACCTTCCACCCTCCAGTCCAGAAACCATCATCATCCCTGTTCTTGGTGAGGTCAGACATGAGGTCACAGTGCCTCCGGAGCCACACCACAATGTCCCGGGGAGGAACAGATTCATTCCAGAAGATGACATTGACAATAACTGTGTCTGGCTTGGAAATTGGAATAAAAATGAATTTAGTCCAGCCCTCTGTATCCCTAAACCTAGCAAGCATGGTCTCCTTCACCTGCTCTCCTGGTCGGGGCAGGGTTCCAGGCTGTTTGGATTCACTGGTCTCCTGCAGCTTTGCCTTTCCAGCTTTGCTGCTAGTACCTGCAGTTGTATCTGCTGAGCAGTATTATAGTAGATATATTCCTGTACATAGTAGCAGTATTATAGTAGTTATATTCTTGTACATAGGAGGCCGTATTATAGTAGTTATATTCTTGTACATAGGGGCAGTATTATAGTAGTTATATTCTTGTACATAGGGGCAGTATTATAGTAGTTATATTCTTGTACATAGGAGCAGTATTATAGTAGTTATATTCTTGTACATAGTAGGCAGTATTATAGTAGTTATATTCTTGTACATGGGAGCAGTATTATAGTAGTTATATTCTTGTACATAGTAGGCAGTATTATAGTAGTTATATTCTTGTACACAGGAGCAGTATTATAGTAGTTATATTCTTGTACATAGGAGCAGTATTACAGTAGTTATATTCTTTTTTTTTTTTGAACAATAGTTTTTATTGAAAAATTTTAAAACAATAGGTTACATATCAAATGACAGCATTCACATATACATCTTGGTATAGGTAATAATATGGCAGATACGTAGCTAATACAAAAATACAATATTTTTCACAGCATACGGTTGTAAATGTTGAGCTTGAGTAGGTAGAAAAGTTGTATGGGTACATATATACAGGAAGGTTTGGAGAAAAGACAATATAAAAGTAGATAACTGGAAAGGCTGTCATGAAAATCATCATAAGTCCATAGTAATCTTACATTCTAATGGAGGCACTAGGCGGCAAATTACATCTTTTGTGGTTCAACCAGACTTCCCATCTTTTCAGAAATGTAATTTTCAAATTGTTAGAAGATGCCCATAAACCTTCATATAAGCAGCTATTATCTAGAGATCTGCAAATCCTATTAATGTTGGGGAGGTCCCCAGATTTCCAGCAGGCAGCTATTTTTAGTCGGGTTATGAATATTAAATGACTAGCTATGAATCTGAAATGATAGGGTAGGTCTATCAGTCCTACAGACAACAAGGCCATCTTAGATGAAGGTTCAATAGGAAAACAAGCTAATGATGATATAAAACTAAATATTGAGCACCATAGGACTTTAACAGTCGGGCAATCCCACCACATATGTAAAAAACTACCTATCGCTTGACCGCATCTCCAACAGTCTGGGGATGAATCAGGAAAGATTTTGTTAATATATATGGGTGTTCTATACCATCTATAGAGAATTTTTCTCGCCCCTTCTAGATGATCAGAGCATTTAGTTATATTCTTGTACATAGAAGCAGTATTATAGTAGTTATATTCTTGTACATAGGAGGCAGTATTATAGTAGTTATATTCTTGTACATAGGAGCAGTATTATAGTAGTTATATTCTTGTACATAGGAGGCCGTATTATAGTAGTTATATTCTTGTACATAGGGGCAGTATTATAGTAGTTATATTCTTGTACATAGGAGCAGTATTACAGTAGTTATATTCTTGTACATAGGAGCAGTATTATAGTAGTTATATTCTTGTACATAGGAGGCCGTATTATAGTAGTTATATTCTTGTACATAGGGGCAGTATTATAGTAGTTATATTCTTGTACATATGAGCAGTATTATAGTAGTTATATTCTTGTACATAGGAGCAGTATTATAGTAGTTATATTCTTGTACATAGTAGGCAGTATTATAGTAGTTATATTCTTGTACATGGGAGCAGTATTATAGTAGTTATATTCTTGTACATAGTAGGCAGTATTATAGTAGTTATATTCTTGTACACAGGAGCAGTATTATAGTAGTTATATTCTTGTACATAGGAGCAGTATTACAGTAGTTATATTCTTGTACATAGAAGCAGTATTATAGTAGTTATATTCTTGTACATAGGAGGCAGTATTATAGTAGTTATATTCTTGTACATAGGAGCAGTATTATAGTAGTTATATTCTTGTACATACGAGGCAGTATTATAGTAGTTATTTTCTTGTACACAGGAGCAGTATTATAGTAGTTATATTCTTGTACATAGGAGCAGTACTATAGTAGTTATATTCTTGTACATAGGAGGCAGTATTATTGTAGTTATATTCTTGTACATAGGGGCAGTATTATAGTAGTTATATTCTTGTAAATAGGAGCAGTATTATAGTAGTTATATTCTTGTACATAGGAGCAGTATTATAGTAGTTATATTCTTGTACATAGGGGCAGTATTATAGTAGTTATATTCTTGTACATAGGGGCAGTATTATAGTAGTTATATTCTTGTACATATGAGCAGTATTATAGTAGTTACATTCTTGTACATAGGAGCAGTATTATAGTAGTTATATTCTTGTACATAGGAGCAGTATTACAGTAGTTATATTCTTGTACATAGGGGCAGTATTATAGTAGTTAAATTCTTGTACATAGGGGCAGTATTATAGTAGTTATATTCTTGTACATAGGAGGCAGTATTATAGTAGTTATATTCTTGTACATATGAGCAGTATTATAGTAGTTACATTCTTGTACATAGGAGCAGTATTATAGTAGTTATATTCTTGTACATAGGAGCAGTATTACAGTAGTTATATTCTTGTACATAGAAGCAGTATTATAGCAGTTATATTCTTGTACATAGGAGGCAGTATTATAGTAGTTATATTCTTGTACATAGGAGCAGTATTATAGTAGTTATATTCTTGTACATAGGAGCAGTATTATAGTAGTTATATTCTTGTACATAGGAGCTGTATTATAGTAGTTATATTCTTGTACATAGGAGCAGTATTATAGTAGTTATATTCTTGAATATAGGAGCAGTATTATAGTAGTTACATTCTTGTACATAGGAGCAGAATTATAGTAGTTATATTCTTTGTCAAATTTCTTTTTATTGGTGAACATGGCATCATAAAAACCAATCCAAGGCCTCGACCGGGTTAGACACCATGACCAAGAGGTCATCTGCATATGCTGCATTAAGATGTTCATTAGAGCTATTCTCCAATTTTATGCCCTTGATGTCAGGATGTTCCCTAATAGCTTGTAGCAATGTTTCCATTACTAGAATGTACAAAGCAGGTGATAACGGGCAACCCTGTCTCGTCCCATTCCTTATGGGGAAGGGGGGCGACAGGGTGCCATTAACTCTGATCCGGGCGCTTGGGTCGCCATACAATGACATTATAGCATTTCTAAACTGCTGAGGAAAACCAAACTTTTGCAAGGTACTCGTCATATAGGTCCAATTTACCCGGTCAAAGGCCTTCTCCGCGTCTACACCCAGCAGGACCAGGGGAGTTTTCTTTTTAATAGCTAACTGCATGATGGACAAGGTTCTACACGAGTTGTGACTGCCTTCCCTGCCAGGTACAAAACCTGTTTGTTCAGGGTTTATAAGTTTAGGGAGAAGGGCACTAATCCTGGTTGCAAAAGTTTTGCCCAGACCTTGACGTCAACGTTTAACAACGAGATTGGTCTGTAGCTGCCACATAGCTTAGGGTCCTTCCCTGGTTTGGGGAGGACAGTAACTGTGGCCTCAAGGGACTGCTTATGTAACTGGGAACCTTTCAGAAGCTCATTGCACCAGGCAGCCAAGCAGGGGGACAAGGTCTTTGAGAATTTTTTATAATATCCCACTGGGAAGCCGTCTGGTCCCGGGCTCTTCCCTAGTGGCATGGAACCTAATATTTTAGCTACCTCTGCCTCTGTAGCAGGAGACAATAAAGCTTGGCCTTCTACCTCGGTTAAGGTGGGTAACTGCAAATGGCTTAGAAAGTTATCTATCAGGGTATCTCTTCCCGCTGTGGATCCTACTACCTCCTCCGGAAGTCCATATAAGTCCTTATAAAATTTTTGGAACTCGTTGGCTATATCTGACATTTTGTGTAGGGTAGTGCCATCCTTAGTGTCAATACCTGCTATATACATAGATTCCTTCTTTTGTTTAAGCAAAGAGGACATGAGTTTAGTGCCCTTATCTCCATGGGAGTAAAAACGGAACTGCGAATATTGGTACGTTTTCGCATAACTTATATTTAGGTGATCTGTTAGCTGTTTACGTATAACGTTTAATTTATCCCTGGCGTCTATAGCTCTAGACCTCTTATGTAACGATTCAATATCAGCAATTTGCTTAAGCAGATTATTCAAGTGCTCCTGTCTATCCCTTTTGACCCTGCTGCCCAGTGCAATGAGCTCCCCCCTCATGACTTGTTTGTGTGTCTCCCAGACAGTTGTGAGCGGCATCCCTTCCGTGCAATTTTCTTTAAAAAACAAAGTCAATTTCTGACCAAGATTATTCAGGTCCGATTGTTTATCTAAGAGTGTCTCATTTAACCGCCATTGTCTAGCATGAGTTGGCAGCATTGGGAATCGGAGTGAGATAGTCACTGGGGCATGGTCAGAAACCGTAATGGGTTCAATGGTGGACCGCTCCAGCCTGTCTGCACAGCTGCCAGAGATCAGGACATAGTCCAGCCTCTTTTAGGTGTTGTGTGGTGCCGAAAAGAAAGAGAAATCCCTGTCGACAGGGTGAAGCAGTCTCCATGAATCCACCAGGTTGGCATCTGCAAGGTAGTTATTTACCCTGCCTAAGACCGCCTGAGTTAATTGTGAAGTGCCATCAGATGCATCTACTAAAGGGTTTAGTGTCATATTAAGATCCCCTCCTATTAGTCTTATTCCTTCTGCGAAGGAGGCAAACGTCTTCAGAGTGTTGATAAGCCATTTTGCCTGTCCTCTGTTAGGGCAATATAAACTGGCAAGTGTCACTACCTGGGTACCAATTGAGCCCTTCACAAATATATAGCGCCCTTCTGGGTCTTCTTGTTTACAGATCAGTTGAAAAGGGATTTTTTTAGAAATGGCGATGCCTACTCCCCTAGCTGCCTTGCTGAATTCACTAGTAAACCAATGCTGAAAGTGTGTTTTGGGGAGGGTGGGTACACGCCCTGACTTAAAGTGCAGTTCTTGCAGAAAACAGATGTCAGTATGCAACTTTTTCATCATCCTTATAACTTGTGACCTCTTCTGCGGGGTGTTAAACCCTCTGACATTAAATGATGTTCATTTAATCAATGCCATGATATAATCTAGGTAGAATCTTTAGAGCGAGCAATGATACAGATTCATGTGTGTGACCAGGGAAACGTAATAACATAAAAAACATTAAGAACGATTGAAAAGTGGAGTAAGTCTCCAACATGTGTGTCGGGTGACTTGTGCCTAACGCGCAGCCCGTCAGAAAAAGGCAAAGCGCGAATGGCCCAAGCCAGCCTGTTCTAAGGCGCTTACACCAGGACTGCTCCAATGGTTCCCTGGTGAGTGCCATGTGGGATTGAGTGTGAATGGCAATCCGGGGGGAGAAAGCCAACCTTTCTCATGTGTCATAGCAAACAGATTTAAGTAGTATGAACAGCATAACAACCTAGCCTGACCGGCCCTAGGGCCACACTCTATCTCGACCAAACCATAGTGTATATGTTGTAAAGCGGGCTAACATACCCCCTGAGCACAAGACTCAGTTAAATGCAGCACATATGTTTAATAGTGACTACAATCTCTAATCCTGATCATGAGAAGGGTAATCTACCGCAGCATTTTGTGAATCTGATTCAACCCGCCATGGAGCGGCCCATACGCAGCATCACAACCAAGGCCCCATCTGGGTTCCCGACCGCGAGGCGGCGGCTGGGCGTCTCACTAAAGGCTATGCATAAAGCTGACATATATGGTTTTACATTATACTTGCAGAATGGTAAACCAAAAACGTCCACAGTGTTGCCTAGTCCGGCCTTCCCGCTTCCAGCGATCGCCATCTATCTGCAAAGGTAACGCTATTTAGCAATGCTTGCAGCTTCAAGGCCTGATGTTGTATTTCCTCTTATTTGCTGCTTTGATCCACCTCTGCTCCACCGGCAGATCAGGTAATGGGACTCCTGTGTCGGCTGATGGTAGCCAAGATGGTATGTCCAGTGGAGTTGTCTGGAGAAGGGACCATGCTGCTGGTAAGTCCGCTGGTGTGCGTATCGTACATCTCTTGCCCTCAGAAGAGAAAGTTAATCCAATTGGAAAAAGCCACTTGTAGGGAATTTTGAGTGCCCTTAGGTGGTCTGTGAGCGGCCTCAGGATTCTCCGCTTGCTTAGAGTCGAGGGTGCCAGGTCTTGATATAATAGGATCTTGGCTCCTTCATAGATCGGCTCCTTCTGCTCTCTGGCTGCTTTAAGAATAGCCGCTGTGTCGGTGTATCTCAGCAGACCCCATCTCTCGGTGGGTCTGTGTCTTTTGGTCTCGGCCTCAATGCTCTGTGGATTCGTTCCACACAAATCTCCGCAGCCCGCTCCGCTCCCAATAGGCCCGAAAAAATGGCGGCAGCTGCTTCAGGTAATGCGTCATAAGGCACCAGCTCTGGGAGACCACGTAGCCTGATGTTTTTCCGTCGGCTACGGTTTTCTTGGTCTTTTATTAGGGCGAAGGCATTATCCAGCGAAGAGGTAATTGCTGCGCTGTTTTCGCCCAGAGTGTGAGCAAAAGTTAATATGGCCGCCTGGTCTTACTCTAACTTTTCCACCCGGTGCCCGATGTGTTTCAGATCGCTCTTGATCTCTGTGAGATCCTGTATCACCGGGGCCAGTGCTGATGTCAGAGCTTGCTGTATAAACTGGCGTGAAATGGGTGCCGATGAGATTGCACGGGACCGGGTGTCAGTGTCTGGAAAGACGCCGTCCGCTCCTTCTGCGTCTTGTAGCCACTCGTCTTGTAGCCACTCATCTTAGCAGCACTTGCAGCCGGAGGCCTCTTGTTAAGGAATTTATCCATTTCTTGTGGACTTTTATTCAACCTGTTGGGTTCTGGCTGATCTCTAGGGATAAATCTGCCTACTTTGCCCATCCTTGTAAGGCTAGCTTGCAGAATTTACTAGTTTGCTGACTCACATGGAGAGGAGCTCTCTCACATGCGTATCTCTCGGTTGGCTGTCAGGCTCCGCCCCCCATAGTAGTTATATTCTTGTACATAGGAGCAGAATTATAGTAGTTATATTCTTGTACATAGGAGCAGTATTATAGTAGTTATATTCTTGTACATAGGAGTAGTATTATAGTAGTTATATTCTTGTACATAGGAGCAGTATTATAGTAGTTATATTCTTGTACATAGGAGGCAGTATTATAGTAGTTATATTCTTGTACATAGGAGCAGTATTATAGTAGTTATATTCTTGTACATAGGAGCAGAATTATAGTAGTTATATTCTTGTACATAGGATGCAGTATTATAGCAGTTATATTCTTGTACATAGTGGGCAGTATTATAGTAGTTATATTCTTGTACATAGGAGCAGAATTATAGTAGTTATATTCTTGTACATAGGAGCAGTATTATAGTAGTTATATTCTTGTACATAGGAGGCAGTATTATAGTAGTTATATTCTTGTACATAGGAGGCAGTATTATAGTAGTTATATTCTTGTACATAGGACCAGTATTATAGTAGTTATATTCTTGTACATAGGAGCAGTATTATAGTAGTTATATTCTTGTACATAGGAGCAGAACTATAGTAGTTATATTATTGTACATAGGAGCAGTATTATAGTAGTTATATTCTTGTACATAGGAGCAGTATTATAATAGTTATATTCTTGTACATAGGAGGCAGTATCATAGTAGTTATATTCTTGTACATAGGAGCAGTATTATAGTAGTTATATTCTTGTACATAGGAGCAGTATTATAGTAGTTATATTCTTGTACACAGGAGCAGTATTATAGTAGTTATATTCTTGTACATAGGAGCAGTATTATAGTAGTTATATTCTTGTACATAGGAGCAGTATTATAGTAGTTATATTCTTGTACATAGGAGCAGTATTATAGTAGTTATATTCTTGTACATAGGAGCAGTATTATAGTAGTTATATTCTTGTACATAGGAGCAGTATTATAGTAGTTATATTCTTGTACATAGGAGCAGTATTATAGTAGTTATATTCTTGTACATAGGAGCAGTATTATAGTAGTTATATTCTTGTACATAGGAGCAGTAGTATAGTAGTTATATTCTTGTACATAGGAGGCAGTATTATAGTAGTTATATTCTTGTATATAGGGGCAGTATTATAGTAGTTATATTCTTGTACATAGGAGCAGTATTATAGTAGTTATATTCTTGTACATAGAAGCAGTATTATAGTAGTTATATTCTTGTACATAGGAGCAGTATTATAGTAATTATATTCTTGTAGATAGGAGCAGTATTATAGTAGTTATATTCCTGTACATAGAAGCAGTATTATAGTAGTTATATTCTTGTACATAGGAGCAGTATTATAGTAGTTATATTCTTGTACATAGGAGCAGTATTATAGTAGTTATATTCTTGTACATAGGAGCAGTATTATAGTAGTTACATTCTTGTACATAGGAGCAGAATTATAGTAGTTATATTCTTGTACATAGGAGCAGTATTATAGTAGTTATATTCTTGTACATAGGAGGCAGTATTGTAGTCGTTATATTCTTGTACATAGGAGCAGTATTATAGTAGTTATATTCTTGTACATAGGAGCAGTATTATAGTAGTTATATTCTTGTACATAGGAGGCAGTATTATAGTAGTTATATTCTTGTACATAGGAGGCAGTATTATAGTAGTTCTATTCTTGTCCATAGGAGAGGATAGACGTGTGCTGTTGAGCTCCCTGCAGGGAGGGGGCATGGCTTCTGACCCAGGTGGAGGGGAGGGGAGCTGGGCTGATGATCCTGGGAAAGCCCAGAGCTTGGAGTGTGGCCTGCAGCATGGAGATCTTGGAAGCGATAATCTGGAAATGGTGGCTGGTGAGTCAACTGAAACTTGTAGTGCTTCTGGATTAAGTACAACTGTGACAAAGAAAAGTTTATTTAAACTGGAAAGGCGCATTTCTAAGTTAAGAGACGAGATAAAGACAGAGACTGATCCAAAGAAAAAGCTTATGAAGTATGAATGCCTGGATGACTGCACACGTGAACTTGATATATTAAAAGATAAACTAGATGAAGGTAAAAACACAATACCTAAAGTGGAAAGCTGGGCAATGGAGAAAAAGAGGGAGGCCAGAGCCCAGAATGTGAAGATAAAAGAAATTATAGAAATAAAAAATAAAAATTACGGCAATGTGCATAATATGGTGAAGGAAGGACACCCTCAGAGATGTGTGGGTGCAGCGCCTGGAGGGTCACTGCTTTCAGGGTCACTATGTATGGGGTCTGAGCAATCAGTCTCTGAAAATGCAGGGAATACTATGGAGCAAAGTGAGCCATCCAACAAGGGGTTAATTGTAGTGGACTCAGCTTGTAATTCTGGTGAAGTGAATGAGAACAGCAACCCTGTGTGTGAGCAGGAGAGTGCTTCATGTATGGACATTGTGGACGGGACCCCGCTCGGTGTGGTGGACGGGACCCCGCTCGGTGTGGTGGACGAGACCCCGCTCAGTGCTGTGATTGAGACCCCGCGCAGTGCTGTGATTGAGACCCTGCTCAGTGCTGTGATTGAGACCCCGCTCAGTGCTGTGATTGAGACCCCGCTCAGTGCTGTGGGTGAGACCCCGCTCAGTGCTGTGGATGAGACCCCGCTCAGTGCTGTGATTGAGACCCCGCTCAGTGCTGTGATTGAGACCCCGCTCAGTGCTGTTATTGGAAGTCAGCTCTCAGAGGAGACAACTACACAGACTGGAGCAGACATGGAGGTCAGTACACAGGACCCTCAGTCGTCCACAGTGTCAGCTGCACAGCGGTCTGGAGCAGACACAGGTGGATCTGCAGGACAATCTAGAGTCAGTAAGCCTGTAGAGGAGAGGCCCAGCACTGATCCTCCTGCTGATCGTCCACAATTCAGGAGACTGTTCTCTAATGTTACAAGGCCGGCTAACCCTCCACCTCAGAGGAGGAATGCTGTCAGGATTAAGTATACGGGCCCAGAAGAAAACCTCCCCTCCAGACTGTACATAGGGAAAGTTCTTTTGAAGGACTTCATGAAGTTTAAGGTATCTGAGGTGTATGCCCTGATCCATATCCCTTCCAGCAGGATCTATGACATAAGCTTTAAGCTTCAGTATGATCTGGACTTATTCTGGAATATATATAATGACACGAAAGAACAGTCAATCTGGGAGCATCTACAGGTGATCCAGCTGTCCAAGCCTCAGGTAGTGAAGGCCACCATCTTGTTCCAGTCTGAGGTGGTGGCGCTGGCAGATCTGGAGCATTGGCTGAGCAGACAGTGTCTGCTGAAGAGTCATCCCGGAAAAATCTATGATGAGGAAGACATCTGGAATGGCGGATACACCGTGATGGTACAACTAGCGCAGAACAATGGTGTGACCAGACATCTGCCACACTCCTTTTACCTGGGCTCAGAGAGGGGGATATGCTACTACCCAGGTCAGCCGCGGCTGTGTCACAGATGTGGGGGCAGGCACCTCGCCATCAACTGCTCCCGTATTAAGTGCTCATTTTGTGGACAGTTTGGACATTCAAAGGACGACTGTACAGGTCCGGTCATCTGTAACCTGTGTTTAGGATCTGGTCATACTTTCCGGGATTGTCCGCATGCAGATCATAATAAAGACAGTGATGAGATCTTCTCAGAGGCCATGGAGGAAGGTCAGGAGGATGTCACTGCCAGAGCAGATACAGCCCCAGAAACTGGCAGTACTCATACTGAAGTAATGCAAAGTACTAGTGACCCTGCTGTAGAGAGTGTTGACCCTCCTGATGCACTACAAGTACCAGCAGAGTTAGAGACTCATAGCCCATCTAATCCATTACAAGTACCAACATCTGCTGAACCACAAGTACCAGCCATTGAAAAGGCTCCAAAATTCAGAAATCCTGCTCTGGAAACTAAAATACCATCTGTAGCACTACAAGTACCAGCCACTGAAGAGAATTCTCATATGCAGAGTAAAGTGACCAGTAAACCAGTTGCCAAACCACCTAAAGAACTGCCCTCTACGTCTACAAAGCCTGATGGTCCAGCTGCAGGGCTCAGGAAGCTCAGGAGGTCCTCTGTAGAGGAAGAAGGGTTCCAGACTATAAAAAGAAAGAACAGCACTACAGCAAAGAGAACCCCGGATCCGCCAGTGATGGCCATAACCTCCGGGCAGTACGATGTGCTAGGGGAAGAAGAGTCTGAAGAAAAGGTAGAAATGGAGTATGTTGCTTCACATAACCCTGAAGGTGACCCTCTGGAAGATGAACCTGACCCTCCAGTGTCCACCAAAAGATGGGGCACTATAGGTCACAGCAGTGGAAGGAGAAAAAAGAGTAAGAAAACTAAGTGACCCGGATGAGGCTGAGGATCAGCTCTATAAACGTGAACAGTGTGAAGAAGCTTTTGTATAATGCGCTGTGATGTTTATTATCAGAGTGATGTAACTTTATATTATTCTTTTCTATGACTTTATTGTAAATGTATTGTAATATTTTGTTGCCTGATTTTAAATAAAAAGATCATTATAGTAGTTATATTCTTGTACATAAGAGCAGTATTATAGTAGTTGCATTCTTGTACATAGGAGCAGAGTTATAGTAGTTATATTCTTGTACATAGGAGCAGTATTATAGTAGTTATATTCTTGTACATAGGAGCAGTATTAGAGTAGTTATTTTCTTGTACATAGGAGCAGTATTATAGTAGTTATATTCTTGTACATAGGAGCAGTATTATAGTAGTTATATTCTTGTACATTGGAGCAGTATTATAGTAGTCATATTCTAGTACATAGGAGCAGTATTATAGTAGTTATATTGTTGTACATAGGAGCAGTATTATAGTAGTTATATTCCTGTACATAGAACCAGTATTATAGTAGTTATATTCTTGTACATAGGAGCAGTATTACAGTAGTTATATTCTTGTACATACTGTAGAGGCAGTATTATAGTAGTTATATTCTTGTACATAGGAGGCAGTATTATAGTAGTTATATTCTTGTACATAGGAGCAGTATCATAGTAGTTATATTTGTGCACATAGGAGCAGTATTATAGTAGTTATATTCTTGTACATAGGAGCAGTATTATAGTAGTTATATTCCTGTACATAGGAGGCAGTATTATAGTAGTTATATTCTTGTACATAGAAGCAGTATTATAGTAGTTATATTCTTGTACATAGGAGCAGTATTATAGTAGTTATATTCTTGTACATAGAAGCAGTATTATAGTAGTTATATTTGTGCACATAGGAGCAGTATTATAGCAGTTATATTCTTAACCAATTTTCTTTTTATTGGTCATATCATGTGCAAACATAAATATACTGACACAAGATCCATTTTACATCAATATACATAGAGGGTGAATCATAGTGAGCGGAAGTAAAACACATCTCATTAGATACATCAAGCATTCTGCTCAATACAATGATGAACAAAGACATCATCTTTACGTGAGCACATGGACCATAAATCAAATAACAAAATAGAGACTAAATAATATAAATGATAAGAGAAAGGATGGGAAGACAAACATGAGGAAAGAGGGGGAAGGAGGGGTGGGGGGGGGGGGGAATGCTCTAATTGGCAGGATATCTGAAGTTTTTCCAGGGAAGCCACGTTCTAAGGAACTTTGCACGAGTATGTGACTCCCAGTGGGCTAGTTCTTCAAACCTATATAACTGGTCTATTTTCTCCATCCATCCCAAGACAGTAGGAGGCCCGATTTGTCTCCATAGAAGGGGAATTAGGAGTTTGGCTGCTGTAATAAGTATAGTAGGTAAATCCGATTTAGCTGGGGTGAGTGAACGATGCGTTGGGGCACCAGAGTAAGATCAGCTTTTGATCCAGGACAATGGAGGTAGAGCAAATCCTATTAAGCTCGCTTTCTATCTGTCTCCAATAAGGGCATATAATAGGGCAGTGCCACCAGATGTGTGAGAGAGAGCCGATGCCCGCTCCACACCTCCAGCAGACCTCAGGAACCTCCGGATTGAGCCTATGAAGGAACTCAGGTGTCTTATACCAGCGGGTAAGCAACTTATACGAGTTCTCCTGAATTTTAATGCAACGGCTAAAGCCGTGTGAGTGGGTCAATATAAAGGCTTTCTCTGGGTCAGACAATTTAAGGGATAGTTCCTTTTCCCAAGAGCTTAGGAAGTGAGGCTCAGAATATGCGGAAGATAGTAATTCTTTGTACATCATAGAAAAGGGTCTGCTGGAGGGTCGAGCGGACCTCAGCCTCCGTTCCAACCAAGTGGGTGAGGCAAGGTGAGAGAGGTCTGTAACTGCAAAAGCTTTATATCCCTCTTAAAGCTGTTAAGATGAAGAAATGCTATTGATTTGACCCTAGGCAGTCTGAGTATCCCCTCCAAATCCAACTTCCCCCCTGTTGACATCACATCCTGTAAAGTGTGATTTTTGAGCAAAGCCCAGACTCCCGTAGCGTCTAGTACTGTGGGATTAATAAAGGACTGCAGGAGATGTAATGGAAGATCAGGGCTAGGGAAGTTAAGTGTCTTGGAGCTGTATAACATAGACCAGGTGAGTAGTACCCCTCTCCACAATAGCGGTAATTTAGAAGCTGTGGGGGAACATGGGCGAATACCCCACAATATTAATCTCTCACGGTCGGTGAGCAATGCTCGTTCTAAGTGTGAGCAAATATTTTCAGAATGCACTGAGAGGAGGTTCATGCCTCTACACATAAGATTTGCTTTATAGTACCCATGGACATCAGGCAGCCCAAATCCCCCAAACCGTCTCTCCCTAGTCAGAATGGTATAGGCTACTCTAGGGGACCGACCTCTCCAAAGAAAGAGGGACACCGTCCAGCGAACTTCTACAAAGTAGGACTGTGGAATCCAGATTGGTAATGTCTGTATAAGGTACAAGAACCTGGGAATTATATAAGTTTTTAAGTAATTTTTTCTTCCTATCCAGGAGATAAATGGCATTTTTAGGGATTGAAGCTGGGGAAAGGTCATGACAGCATATCAAGTAGACCAGGTACAATCACCTGTGTCCAACCAGGTTTGAAAATGAGAAGAGCTCCTAAATTGTTGCCAGGGTTCCCAAGTCAGTGCAAATGTTTGGACTTGGTTAAAGGCCTCGGATTCCATTTCTTCCATCCTGAATAAGGCATCTAAGGCACGTATCCACGTAATTCTCTGCAAGCTGTCCGAAGATCTCCACTGACGTGGTATGATCTGTCTCATAGAAAGGACAAATGTTCTAAGTACTCCCTTTTTGACATGTTTTATCCTGCCCGGAAATATAGAGAGCAAGGCAATCAAAGGGGAAGGAGATATAGAAGACCGGTAAAGTGCATTATACAGAGCAAAAACGTCTTGCCACAAAGGGGAGACCCCAGGGCAGTCCCACCAGATGTGTAGCATGGAACCAACCTCTGTATCCATGGGGACCGATGGATAAAAATGGTGCAACTTAACCGGAGTCCTATACCAACGTGTAAGGATCTTATAATTCAACTCCTGTAAGCGACAAGACATGGATGACTTATGTGTAAATAAGAGGGAGCGATTCCATTGCTCAGAGGACAGGGAGAACGTCAATTCACTCTCCCAACCAGAGGCAAACCCAACACTTCTCATCTGTTCAACGAGAGATAGGTCCCCATCCCCACCGGCACCCAGCAGGCCATATATCAAAGAAATACCATGATCCGGGCCTGTATTGGCAACACAGAGCTTTTCAAAATTTGTCAGAGGGGCAGACAACTGCGATCCGGGGGCCAGGGAGCCCAAGAAGCTACGAAGTTGAAAGTAGTGAAACCAGCGACCCGGGGAATTTAGGAATATGTGTGATAGATCCTCGAGAGGCAAGAGCCCCGAGCTGTTAAAGATATCCCTAATTAGGATCCGAGGAGGGGGAACTGTGCAGAAAAATGAAAGTTTCCTGATCTGTGGGGGGAGGCCAGGGTGAGCCACAATGTGTGTCAAAGGACCCGGTGCGGAAATTAACTTGATTTTGGAGGCAAATCTACTCCATAGCTTAGTCAGGGTCTGGAGTAGAGGAGAGCAAAGAGTATGCAAAAGACTATTTTGTATTGCTGTAGGAAGCCAAAATATCCCAGGTACCATGTGGGGTTCAAGAGTGTGTTCAATATCTACCCACAGTTTCAAAGATCGTTTGTGTACAAGGTCTAGGACACAATTCGAGATGGAGGCCCTAAAATATGCTTGGAAGTCAGGTAGGCCAGCTCTCCCCATATTCTTCGCTCTAGACAAAACTCTGTAACTCACCCTGGCCTTTGTGCCATTCCAGATGAACCTAGAAGCTAATGACCGCAGTTGGGCAAAAAATCTATTTGGTATAATACACGGGGCAGTCTGGAACAGGTAGAGGAATTTGGGTAAAATATCCATCTTTAGGGCATTAATTCTACCAAACCAAGAAATCTGCAGGGCGGACCACTTCTGGAGGGAAGCCTCTATTTTCCTAAATAATGGTTTATAGTTCAGTTGAAAGAGGTGACTGGGGTTTGCAGGAAGGTTAATGCCTAAGTGGCGAATCGAGTCAGAAGCTAGCAGAGGTGACATTTAAAAGATTCTTTAAATCATTTCTGGCCTCGTATAGCTGAGCAGCTACTTGAGAGGCCTGGGACTGCTTGTGGGAGAGCTCAAGAGCCGAGATTCGGGACATTAACAGGTTCTGGGCTTGAGAACGTTTCTTCTTGACATGAGAACCAAGTGCAATCAGTTCTCCTCTTATCACAGCTTTGTGTGTCTCCCATATAATGGGAATAGATGGAGCAGATGGACCGGATGTGTTTATTTTAAAAAACTCTGCCAGTATGGCTGACAGTTTGGAGACGCTATCAGGGTCCTGAATAAGGGTATCATTTAGCCACCATGTCCAGTCTTTCTTTGGGAGGTCGGTCAGTGAGAGGGTCAAGGAGACTGGTGCATGGTCAGATAATACAATTTTCCCAATTTTAGCACTGGAGACAAGTGGGGTATTAGCTGCTGAAAGAAAAAGATAGTCAATCCTATGATATGACGTTTTTGCATGAGAATAGAATGAATAATCCCTCCCAGAGGGATTCAATGTGCGCCACACATCCAGTACACCCAGTCTCTTCAAAGAGATCTTGAGACGTCTCAAGAGTCTGTGTGTAATGGACGACCTGCCTGAGGAGGAATCCAGAGACGGTTCCAGGGCCACATTAAAATCCCCACCTAAAATAAGCATTCCTTCTTTGAAGGCGCCCAATTGTCTAAGGGTCTGAACGAGCCAAGGGACCTGACCCCTATTTGGGGCGTATATATTCGCCAGTGTAACAGAAGTGTCAACAATCAGGCCTTTGAGGAATAAAAAGCGCCCCTCAGGATCTATGGAGGTCGCAGTATGCTTAAACGGAAGACCCTTGTGTACTGCAATACTGACCCCTCTGCTAGCTGATGAATGAGTACTATGGTACCATTGGGAGAATCTCGCAGTAGGTAACTTTGGGATCTTCCCAGTTTTAAAATGCGTTTCCTGAAAGTAAGCTATAGAAGTTTTATCTTTTTGCAAAAGAGATAAAACCTGAGATCTCTTACATGGCTCGTTCAGACCCCGGACATTTAGTGAGGATACAACAAAGGTAGCCATGGCAACCTATCATAGAGTGGGAAAAAGAGCATATACCACCTGAAAAATACATACTGCGTATATATTATAAATCCTAACAGAGCAGGGAAGGAGAACACAAGGGAAAAAACAAACGGACAGACAGGGGAAGACAACAAATGGAAGATAAAGCAAAATAAGAACATGTAGATGTCAAATAGAATCAGACATTCTAACTTGTACTGTAGAAGTCCCATGAAACATCTGATGCATGCTGGACCCTTTTTCATCACGACGTCAAGCCGGGATCCAACATCAGAGGGGGGCTTCCATGGGACAACTGAGAGCCGCTGAGAGGATTTCAGAGGGGGAATGTACCTCATATGATGAGGGACTGGTGAAACCCCATAACTGGACTAGCTGGGGTGAAATACATTTCAGCTAATCCGAACCAGGACAAAGCAACATGGACTTATGGGAATAATAGGCCACACATTTTAGCCATAATCTTCTTCCGGACAACCAGGCCGCTATGAATAGCAAAGTGGGGTAACGTCCATAACATGAACAAGAACTTCTCCATTCGGGTGCAACTGCAGAATCTGGAGATAAGGGCACACAGCCCGGTAACTTGATGCACAGCTGCAACTGCTGTACAAAGTGGGTAGAAGAACCCTATGATGGTAGCAGAGGCCTAAGACTTGTGGCTTCAAGTAATAAGGCTGCCTCTCTTGTTTCTTTCAGCCTTCCCTGGGGAGACATCGGACCAGGTCTCGACTCTTGGAGGAGCAGGTAAGGGGTCCCCTTGATCTGCGGGCATCCAAGATGGGACATCTATAGGCGCCAGGCCCAGCGGGCCCCAGATGGATTTTAAATCCGCCAGTGTGCGGACCGTTAGCTGCCTGCCATTCTTCAATATGGCTATATAGCCACCGGAACTGTGTGGCGGATGCCTTCAAAGCCTCCAGTAATGGCCGGAGTATACGCCGCTTTGCTAGCGTAGTGGGCGCCAGATCTTGGAAAAATAATATAGAGGAATCTTCATACCTCAAATCTTCAGCTTCTCTGCCGGATCGTAGCAGGTCTGCTGTATCCACATAACTCAGCAGGCCGCAGATCACATCACGTTGCGGGTCTGATGGCTTTGGCTTCGGTCGCAATGCGCAGTGAATGCGCTCCACTACCACCGTGGCTGCCCGGTCTGGGCCTAGTAGCTGAGAGAAAATTTCAGACGCTACCTTGCGGAGGGCCTCATGCTCGATGGATTCAGGCAAGCCTCTAATCCTCAGGTTCCGGCGTCTACTCCGGTTCTCCTGGTCCTCTATCCAGAGGAGGGCTTCATTGATCAGGTCCCGGTGCGCTTGCAGAGCCTGGCAGGTCTTTCCTTCATGCTGGAGGATCGCATCTTGCGAGTTTTCAAGCGCCATTACTCTATGGCCCAGGCCCCAGAGGTCTTCTTTAATATCCTCCAGATCCCTCTTCAGGGGAGCTAAAGCGGCGTCTAGTAGCTATTTAAGAACCTCCTTGGATATATTTGAGCGCCTCCGCGGGAGTCTGCATACCGATGCCTCCGATGCGCTTCCCACTTCAGACGGGTCTTCAGCATCTGATGGCTGTGGCGCATGCGGCGCCATCTTGGAGACCTCGGTGGGACGCGACTTTGCCTGTTTTTTAAGGTACTGCTCCATGTCAGGCTGCCTTGAACGAGCAGGTGTCAGCTCCAGATGTTCCCTGGATCGGTCCTTGCCAATTTTCCCCATTAGTGTGCGTTTTTGTAGCAGATAAAGGGGTTAAATCACCAGTGTAAGTGAGGAGCTCAGGAAGCTGTTGCCATTCAGCTTCAAGGTCAAGCTCCGCCCCCATAGCAGTTATATTCTTGTACATAGGAGCAGTATTATAGTAGTTATATTCTTGTACATAGGAGCAGTATTATAGTAGTTATATTCTTGTACATAGGAGCAGTATTATAGTAGTTATATTCTTGTACATAGGAGCAGTATTATAGTAGTTATATTCTTGTACATAGGGGCAGTATTATAGTAGTTATATTCTTGTACATAGGGGCAGTATTATAGTAGTTATATTCTTGTACATAGGAGGCAGTATTATAGTAGTTATATTCTTGTACATAGGAGCAGTATTATAGTAGTTATATTCTTGTACATAGGAGCAGTATTATAGTAGTTATATTCTTGTACATAGGAGCAGTATTATAGTAGTTATATTCTTGTACATAGGGGCAGTATTATAGTAGTTATATTCTTGTACATAGGGGCAGTATTATAGTAGTTATATTCTTGTACATAGGAGGCAGTATTATAGTAGTTATATTCTTGTACATAGGAGCAGTATTATAGTAGTTATATTCTTGTACATAGGAGCAGTATTATAGTAGTTATATTCTTGTACATAGGAGCAGTATTATAGTAGTTATATTCTTGTACATAGGAGCAGTATTATAGTAGTTATATTCTTGTACATAGGAGCAGTATTATAGTAGTTATATTCTTCTACATAGGAGCAGTATTATAGTAGTTATATTCTTGTACATAGGAGTAGTATTATAGTAGTTATATTCTTGTACATAGGAGGCAGTATTATAGTAGTTATATTCTTGTACATAGGAGGCAGTATTATAGTTGTTATATTCTTGTACATAGGAGGCAGCATTATAGTAGTTATATTCTTGTACATAGGAGAAGTATTATAGTAGTTATATTCTTGTACATATAAGACAGTATTATAGTAGTTATATTCTTGTACATAGGGGCAGTATTATAGTAGTTATATTCTTGTACATAGGAGGCAGTATTATAGTTGTTATATTCTTGTACATAGGAGGCAGCATTATAGTAGTTATATTCTTGTACATAGGAGAAGTATTATAGTAGTTATATTCTTGTACATATAAGACAGTATTATAGTAGTTATATTCTTGTACATAGGGGCAGTATTATAGTAGTTATATTCTTGTACATAGGAGCAGTATTATAGTAGTTATATTCTTGTACATAGGAGGCAGTATTATAGTAGTTATATTCTTGTACATAGGAGCAGTATTATAGTAGTTATATTCTTGTACATAGGAGCAGTATTATAGTAGTTATATTCTTGTACATAGGAGCAGTATTATAGTAGTTATATTCTTCTACATAGGAGGCAGTATTATAGTAGTTATATTCTTGTACATAGGAGCAGTATTATAGTAGTTATATTCTTGTACATAGGAGCAGTATTATAGTAGTTATATTCTTGTACATAGGAGCAGTATTATAGTAGTTATATTCTTGTACATAGGAGCAGTATTATAGTAGTTATATTCTTGTACATAGTAGCAGTATTATAGTAGTTATATTCTTGTACATAGGAGCAGTATAATAGTAGTTATATTCTTGTACATAGGAGCAGTATCATAGTAGTTATATTCTTGTACATAGGAGCAGTATTATAGTAGTTATATTCTTGTACATAGGAGCAATATTATAGTAGTTATATTCTTGTACATAGGAGCAATATTATAGTAGTTATATTCTTTGTCAATTATCTTTTTTATTGAGCAAGGTCAAGAAAAACATGACAAGAGTTTCACAGAAGTACAAAATGGTACATGATAACAGGCACTTCACTATCCGTTGATTACAAGTAGCTCAAATACAGATGTACAAGCAGTAGTTATAAAATAACAGCTTAAGCTTTATATCATAAGGCACTGTGTCAGACCGTTGAAGAGGCCTGCGTGAAACTATAGAGGTACTCATAGACTTTATCTCTGTCTGATGCAGATGACCAACTTTTGATATGTTTCCTTTTTATACAACAGGAGGGTAAGGAGGCAACAAACCTCCAATAACAAAACCTGAGTCGATCTCTAAGAACTACTTATGAAGGCTAGGCATTGTATGGTGTTGGGGCATAGTGTGGACTTCCACATGTTAGGATAGGGTCCCACTGACAATTATTGGACCTTTGTGAGGACTGATGTCCTAAACTGCAACCATGAGCCCCACATTTTTACATGTTTCTCGTGTGTCCTGGTTTCCCAACTGGCTAATTCTTCCAGGCGGCATATATGGTCTACCTTGTTCACCCAATGGAAGAGTGTAGGGGGTTCAGTACTGAGCCATCTCTGAGGGATAAGCAGTCTCGCTGCTTGGATAAATTGTGTAGCAAGGCTGCCTTTAGATGGGGATAATGCCTTTGTGGGCAGCCAGAGGAGGACCTGTTCAGGTGTTAATGGGATATCAGTATTTAGTATCGAGTTTAATGCGTTGGAGATCTCTTCCCAAAATAGTCGTTATTTTCTTGCACACAGGAGCAGTATTATAGTAGTTATATTCTTGTATATAGGAGCAGTATTATAGTAGTTATATTCTTGTATATAGGATGCAGTATTATAGTAGTTATATTCTTGTACATAGGAGCAGTATTATAGTAGTTATATTCTTGTACATAGGAGCAGTATTATAGTAGTTATAT
Source organism: Bufo bufo (assembly GCF_905171765.1). NCBI lineage: Eukaryota > Metazoa > Chordata > Amphibia > Anura > Bufonidae > Bufo > Bufo bufo. The sequence continues at coordinate 44,088,419 of NC_053393.1, read as the reverse complement.
TCTTGTACATAGGAGCAGTATTATAGTAGTTATATTCATGTACATAGGAGCAGTATTATAGTAGTTATATTCTTGTACACAGGAGCAGTATTATAGTAGTTATATTCTTGTACATAGGGGGCAGTATTATAGTAGTTATATTCTTGTACATAGGATCAGTATTATAGTAGTTATATTCTTGTACATAGGAGGCAGTATTATAGTAGTTATATTATTGTACATAGGAGCAGTATTATAGTAGTTATATTCTTGTACATAGGAGGCAGTATTATAGTAGTTATATTCTTGTACATAGGATCAGTATTATAGTAGTTATATTCTTGTACATAGGATGAAGTATTATAGTAGTTATATTATTGTACATAGGAGCAGTATTATAGTAGTTATATTCTTGTACATAGGATGAAGTATTATAGTAGTTATATTCTTGTACATAGGAGGCAGTATTATAGTAGTTACATTTTTGCACATAGGAGCAGTATTATAGTAGTTATATTCTTGTACATAGGAGCAGTATTATAGTAGTTATATTCTTGTACATAGGAGGCAGTATTATAGTAGTTATATTCTTGTACATAGGATCAGTATTATAGTAGTTATATTCTTGTACATAGGATGAAGTATTATAGTAGTTATATTATTGTACATAGGAGGCAGTATTATAGTAGTTATATTCTTGTACATAGGAGCAGTATTATAGTAGTTATATTCTTGTACATAGGAGGCAGTATTATAGTAGTTACATTTTTGCACATAGGAGCAGTATTATAGTAGTTATATTCTTGTACATAGGAGCAGTATTATAGTAGTTATATTCTTGTACATAGGAGCAGTATTATAGTAGTTATATTCTTATACATAGGAGCAGTATTATAGTAAGTTATATTCTTGTACATAGGAGCAGTATTATAGTAGTTATATTCTTATACATAGGAGCAGTATTATAGTAGTTATATTCTTATACATAGGAGCAGTATTATAGTAAGTTATATTCTTGTACATAGGAGCAGTATTATAGTAGTTATATTCTTAACCAAATCTCTTTTTATTGAGATAGCAAATAGTTTGAAAATGCAACAGTACAGCATACGCCATACGCAGATGGCATCAAATTAGTGCAATCAAATATAACCGTAGCCAAATAAATGAGGGGGGAATAAACAAAAATAGACAGACAAGACAACGGACAGGGATAAAGAAAACACAAACAAGAAGAAGGGAGAGGGATGGGGGGGAGGGGGTAGGTACAATAATGGCAGTATCAGTCAGACCGCTATAAGGTTGTTCAAGGCGCCGGATGGCGATAGGCTTTCCAGGGACTCCATATGTCTAGAAAACGAGGGTGAGTGTGAGATTCCCAGTGAGCCAGGTCTTCAAAGCGGCATATCTGATCCACTTTCTCTTGCCACATCAGCAGCGTAGGCGCAGAATCGTTCTTCCACAGCAAAGGGATTAGCAGACGGGCAGCAGTTAGAAGTAATGTTGGTAGGTTGTTCTTAGAAGGGGTAAGGGACATATTGGGGCACCAAAGCAGGACTAATTGTGCATTCAGACTTATATGGAAGTCGCAAATGTGCCCAATTAGGCTCTCAATCTGTGTCCAAAAGGGACGGATTAGACTGCAGGACCACCATATGTGAGAAAGCGACCCCTTCTCTGTTCCACACCTCCAGCACCGATCGGGTATTTCCTGATTAAGATTATAAAGGAATTCAGGCGTTTTGTACCAACGTGTGAGTAGCTTAAAGGAGTTTTCCTGTATTTTGATACAACGACTGAATCCGTGAGAATTGGAATAGTAGTTATATTCTTGTACATAGGAGGCAGTATTATAGTAGTTATATTCTGGTACATAGGAGGCAGTATTATAGTAGTTATATTCTTGTACATAGGAGACAGTATTATAGTAGTTATATTCTTGCACATAGGAGCAGTATTATAGTAGTTATATTCTTGTACATAGGAGACAGTATTATAGTAGTTATATTCTTGTACATAGGAGCAGTATTATAGTAGTTATATTCTTGTACATAGGAGCAGTATTATAGTAGTTATATTCTTGTACATAGGAGGCAGTATTATAGTAGTTATATTCTTGTACATATGAGCAGTATTATAGTAGTTATATTCTTGTACATAGGAGCGGTATTATAGTAGTTATATTCTTGTACATAGGAGCAGTATTATAGTAGTTATATTCTTGTACATAGGAGGCAGTATTATAGTAGTTATATTCTTGTACATAGGAGCAGTATTATAGTAGTTATATTCTTGTACATAGGAGGCAGTATTATAGTAGTTATATTCTTAATCAAATTTCTTTTTTTTGAAGAAAACGCAAATAGTCATGTGACAAATCAATCACTTAAATACCAGGCGCAGCTGGACAATTCAAGTGCAGTGGCGACATGACTCAATAACACATTAACATGTGCATAAAAGTAATTAATACGGAAAAGTAAAGACAAGACATGGGAAGAGGGGAGGGGGAAAAGGAGGTAAGGGGGGGGGTAATAGATGTCTATCATATGCTTCGTGTGAATCTAGAAGTTACGATAAAGCTTCCAAGGGGACCATGTTTTGATAAACTTTGCTCTAGAGTGAGTCTCCCAGTGTGCAAGCTCTTCAAACCGGTAAAGCTGATCCACCTTCTCGGTCCACATCAAGAGGGATGGAGGAGAATCATTTCTCCATAACAATGGAATCAATAGGCGAGCTGCTGTTATAAGCATAGTCGGTAGATTTAACCTTGAGGGGGTCAGCGTGTCATTAGGACACCATAACATTAGGAGTTTTGCGTCTAATCTAACCTGGTTTTTACAGGTCTTATTTATAATAGTTTCGATTTCTATCCAGAAAGGCCGGATCTTTTCACAATTCCACCATATATGAGAGAGAGAACCAACATCTCCTCCGCACCTCCAGCAACGGTCGGGGATATCAGAATTGATCTTATGAAGATATTCTGGTGTTTTATACCATCTTGTGAGCAATTTGTAGGAGTTAGCTTGTATCTTAATGCAACGGTTGAATCCGTGCAAGTTTGTGAGGATAAAAGCTTTCTCAGGTTCTGACAAAGTTATGGATAACTCCTTCTCCCAAGCTGAGAGAAACCATAGATCTGGAGGGGCGGAGGAGAGCAGCTCCTTGTATAATGTGGAGAGAGGCTTCCGCGGGCGTTGGCCTACTGAAATCTTCCCCTCCATCCATGAGGGATCATTTGTGGGTCGTGGGACCTTTTCAATAAGCTTTAGGTCCTTTTTAAAGGCCATAACTGCCAAAAAGGAAGCCTTTTGGACCTTTGGAAGAGCGAAAACATCACTCCAATTTAAAGCACCAGACTCAGATATAATATCTTGTAACCTTAAGCTAGATAGTAGGGCCCAAATTCCTGATGGTGCAGTGGTGGCGGGATGAATATGGGCCTGAAGCAGGTGCAGGGGGATATTCATACTAGGGAACTTAAGGACTGAGGCCTGATATAGTTTGGACCACTCTAACAGTAAGCCCTTCCACAAAGGCGAGGCATAAATGTTATTAGCAGTACTTTTCCGCAAACCCCATAAGACCAGTTTATCTTTATAGGTGAGCATATCACACTCCAATTGGGAGGCAAGATTGAGAGGGCGCCAGGAGAGGAGGCTTAGAGCTCTGCTTATCATTGACGCTTTATAGTAAAGGTATATGTCAGGCAGGCCGAAACCTCCCAATCTTTTCTCCCGAGTGAGGGTGGTGTATGCTATTCTGGGGGACTTACCCGACCATACAAATGCTGAGAAGATTCTGCGGACCTCCACAAAGAAGGAATGGGGTAGCCAAATAGGTAGTGTTTGAATGAAGTAAAGTAGTCTAGGGACAATGAAGGCTTTAATATAATTCTTCCTTCCAATCCACGAAATGAACGGGAGTTTTAGGGATTGCAGGTGTGCTCTAATAGATCTAAGTAAAGGGGCTTGATTAAGCTCGTAAAGGTCCTCAGGATTCGCTGATATATGGGTGCCCAAAAATGGGATTGACTTGGGGGCCCACGTAAATGCCGTGGAGCGTTTGATCATTTCTATGGAAGTGGCTGAGCAGGAAATATTTAGGGCCTGTGACTTACCGTAATTGATCTTGAAATTAGAGACCAAACCATATTCCTCAAAAAGAGCTTGGAGCCTGGGAAATGAGGTCGTGGGATTGGACGTGATGACTAAGAGATCGTCTGCGAAGGCAGCTGTCAAGTGAGTATGAGATCCCAAGGTGATCCCTTGTATGTCCGGATCTTGCCTAATTTTAGCCAGCAGTGTCTCCATAACAATAACAAAGAGGGCCGGTGATAATGGGCAGCCTTGCCTCGTCCCATTAGTGATGGGGAAGGTTGGAGAGAGTGTGCCATTGATCCGAATCCTGGCAGAGGGGAGCGAATAGAGTGAGAAGATGGACTGGATGAACTGGTCCGGAAGGCCAAATTTTGACAGTGCCCGAGACATAAAATGCCAGTTGATCCTGTCAAAGGCCTTCTCTGCATCTGTACTGAGAAGGGCTAGCGGTATAGAATTCCGCCGAGCATGCGTGATTAAGTGTATGACGCGGACCGTGTTTTCACTCCCCTGTCTGCCAGTGACGAATCCCACCTGTTCCCTATTAATAATGTCAGGGAGAACCGACTGGATCCGATGGGCCAAAATCTTAGCCCACCATTTCACATCAGTGTTCAAAAGCGAAATAGGGCGGTAGCTCCCGCAGTTTAGGGGGTCCTTATTTTCTTTGTGAATTACTGTGATATGGGCCGATAGCGATTGTGGGGGGAGGGAACCTCCTTGGAGCAAGTAATTACATAGGATGTTAAAATGTGGGATCAGGATGTGCTTAAAGGTTTTGTAGTAGGAGATGGTAAAGCCGTCAGGGCCTGGGCTTTTCCCGGAAGGTATGGAGGAGAGGACCTTGCTGATTTCAGAGTCTGTGATAGGGGACAAGAGTTGGGCCGACTGTGATGGGGTGATAGTAGGCAGCTGGAGGGAGGAGAGAAACTTCTCAGTCGCTTCCCCTATTTGGGCTGGCGAGAGATGGTTTGGTGGCTCTAAGTTATATAGGTCCCTATAGAAGGCACAGAAGGAATCTGCTATGTCTGGGGTACTTTTATGTAACGTACCTTTGGCATCCTTGACAGCTGCGATAAAGGAATCGGCTTTCTGTTTTTTAACTAAGGCGGACATTAGCCTATTCCCCTTATCTCCATGGGCATATGACCGAAATTTGGCCCGTAAAAGTAGTTTGGCTGACGTGACATTCAGCAAATTCTTAAGCTTTGTGCGAGCCTCTGACAGGTCCGAGGCACATCTAAGGGCCTGCGAGTTTTTGTGCGTTATTTCTAGCGCCTGTATCTGGGAGAGGAGGGCCGCCACTGCTTGGTTCCGCTGCTTTTTAATATGAGCCCCTAGAGCTATCAGCTCACCTCTCAGAACCGCCTTGTGGGTCTCCCAAGTGATGGAGGGGGAGGGCGCGTCCGGGCCTAGGGGGTTAAGTGTGAAAAATTCTGTTATGGTAGAGGACAATTTAGCGACATGGGAAGGGTCAGAGATAATGGTGTCATTAATACGCCAATTCCATTCCCTCTTTGGGAGGTCCTGCGGAGAAACGCTCAGGAATACCGGGGCATGGTCAGACAGGGTGATGTTCCCTATGTGGGATCGGATAGCCCTATTAGCATGGGTTTTAGACAGGAATAGATAGTCGAGTCTATGGTAGGAGGATTTAGCAGCTGAGTAGAAGGTGTAATCCTTACTAGAGGGGTTTGTGGTGCGCCAAATATCTATTACACCTAGCCTATGCAAGGCGAGTTTGAGACGTCGTAGCTTCACATGTGTAATGGCGGACTTCCCATTTGAGGAATCTATGGAAGGCTCCAGGGTGACATTGAAGTCGCCGCCTAGAATCACCATACCTTCCTTAAAGGTGGATAACAAGCCAAGGGTCTGAACGAGCCAAGCAACCTGCCCTCTGTTGGGAGCATATACAGTTGCCAGGGTAACAGGAGTGTCAGCGATAGTGCCCTTAACAAACAGGTAACGACCCTCAGGGTCCGAGGAGACGGCAGAGTGCTTGAAGGGGAGCTGTTTGTGGATCGCTATGCTGACACCCCTGCTAGCCGAACCATACGTGCTATGGAACCATTGGGAAAACCTTTTGGGGGGCAATTTGGGGGTCTTACCCTCTCTGAAGTGGGTTTCCTGGAAGAATGCTATAGACACTTTATCCCTTTGTAAAAGGGCCAGGATTTGGGACCGCTTGCAAGGCTCGTTCATTCCCCGGGCGTTCAGGGAGGATATCACAACGGACGACATTCTGTAAGTGAGAGAAAACAATCAGCATCTACATAGACTCTATATGACATCTGACTACAATGGGGAGGGTGAGACACAAGAGGGAAGGAGGGGAGACAAACGGTTAATGAACATAACAATAGTGCAAACAAAGCTTGTAACAGAAGCTCCACTGAGCACCTGACTGTGAGGCGACCCTTTCTCATCACGGCTACCAGCCGGGGTCTGTCAGGTGGGGGGTCCCGCAGAGCTAAAGAGGGCCAATGACTGACCATCAAAAGGGGAAGGGTGACCCGTAGGTAAAGCCGGGTTAACCCCTGCAAACTAAGGTGAGAGCAGGGAGTGGGAAATGACCAGACCATGGTAATAACCATAAAAGCCTGGAAGAAGAGGGATCCATTACTAAACAATAAACAGACAATAAGGCACAGAGTCCCGTATACTTAGAGTGGAACTGGAACAGAAAACGCAGAGAACCTCTTCACGGTCCTATATTCAGGTCGGAGCTTGAGCAGAACTTTCAGCCCTGGTTTTGGGCCCTTTTCTTGTGCGGACGGAGCGCCATTCACCCGCATGGGGTGGCGGTAAGGGTGGGTCTTCTAGATCCGCCGGCATCCACGAGGGTATCTTGATAGGGGTTAACCCAAGCTGGGACCAGCTAGCCTGTAGATCCGTCGGCGAGCGGATAGTGATTTGGCGTCCGTTTTTAAGGACTGCAATGCCAAAAGGGTACAGCCATCTGAATGGAGTGGCAGCAGCTTTAAGGGCGTCCAGGAGTGGGCGAAGAATACGCCTTTTAGCCAGTGTGGATGGGGCCAGATCTTGGAAAAACAGGATTGGCGTACCTTCATGCTGTAACTGCTCCGCTTCTCTGCCGGCTCTCATCAGTGCGGCTGTATCGACATAGCTGAGGAGGCCGCAAATTACATCGCGAGGAGGATCTGTAGCTTTCGGTTTGGGCCTAAGCGCTCGATGTATGCGCTCGATTATTATCCGATCCGATTTTTCGGCACCCAGAATATTCGCGAATATTTCGCGAGCAACTTTATCAAGCGCCTCACTGGCAATCGATTCCGGGAGGCCTCGAATCCTCAGGTTCTTCCTGCGGCTGCGATTCTCCTGATCCTCAATTCTTAGGAGAGCCTCATTCAGCAGGTCGGTGTGGGATCGGATTACATTGTATGACTTCTCCTCTCTCTGCAGAGCAGCTTCCTGTGTGCTCTCCAGGTCAGACACCCGACACCCCATATTCCTCAGGTCTTCCTTGATTTCAGACAGATCCTTTTTTATAGGGGCTAGTGCTGAATTAAGCACTTCAAGAAGTGCAGCTTTAGTGAAGGATCTCCCCTGTCTGCGCGATTTGCAGGTAGAAGCATCAGAGACACTCCCGGCATCTGAATCCTCCTCCATGTCAGATAGCTGAGCCGGGGCCATCTTAGGTGTCTCAGCCGACCGGAGCTTCGGCTGTTTTCTTAGAAATTGGTCCATATCTGGTTGTCTGGACCGAACTGGAGTGGGATCTGCTGGATCCTTGGATCTATCTTTACCCACTTTGCCCATTAGAGCGGTGCTGTAAGCTGATTATAGGGGTTAAAACACCGGCAAGGTTGAGGAGCTCAGAAACTAGCAGCCATTCAGCTACACAGCCAGGCTCCGCCCCATAGTAGTTATATTCTTGTACATAGGAGCAGTATTATAGTAGTTATATTATTGTACATAGGAGCAGTATTATAGTAGTTATATTCTTGTACATAGGAGGCAGTATTATAGTAGATATATTCTTGTACATAGGAGCAGTATTATAGTAGTTATATTCTTGTACATACGAGGCAGTATTATAGTAGTTATATTCTTGTACACAGGAGCAGTATTATAGTAGTTATATTCTTGTATATAGGAGCAGTATTATAGTAGTTATATTCTTTTACTTAGGAGCAGTATTATAGTAGTTATATTCTTGTACATAGGAGGCAGTATTATAGTAGTTATATTCTTGCACACAGGAGCAGTATTATAGTAGTTATACACTGCGTGCAGAATTATTAGGCAAATGAGTATTTTGACCACATCATCCTCTTTATGCATGTTGTCTTACTCCAAGCTGTATAGGCTCGAAAGCCTACTACCAATTAAGCATATTAGGTGATGTGCATTTCTGTAATGAGAAGGGGTGTGGTCTAATGACATCAACACCCTATATCAGGTGTGCATAATTATTAGGCAACTTCCTTTCCTTTGGCAAAATGGGTCAAAAGAAGGACTTGACAGGCTCAGAAAAGTCAAAAATAGTGAGATATCTTGCAGAGGGATGCAGCACTCTTAAAATTGCAAAGCTTCTGAAGCGTGATCATCGAACAATCAAGCGTTTCATTCAAAATAGTCAACAGGGTCGCAAGAAGCGTGTGGAAAAACCAAGGCGCAAAATAACTGCCCATGAACTGAGAAAAGTCAAGCGTGCAGCTGCCAAGATGCCACTTGCCACCAGTTTGGCCATATTTCAGAGCTGCAACATCACTGGAGTGGCCAAAAGCACAAGGCGTGCAATACTCAGAGACATGGCCAAGGTAAGAAAGGCTGACACACAAGCTGAAACGTCAAGACTGGGCCAAGAAATATCTCAAGACTGATTTTTCTAAGGTTTTATGGACTGATGAAATGAGAGTGAGTCTTGATGGGCCAGATGGATGGGCCCGTGGCTGGATTGGTAAAGGGCAGAGAGCTCCAGTCCGACTCAGATGCCAGCAAGGTGGAGGTGGAGTACTGGTTTGGGCTGGTATCATCAAAGATGAGCTTGTGGGGCCTTTTCGGGTTGAGGATGGAGTCAAGCTCAACTCCCAGTCCTACTGCCAGTTTCTGGAAGACACCTACCAAGCAGTGGTACAGGAAGAAGTCTGCATCCTTCAAGAAAACATGATTTTCATGCAGGACAATGCTCCATCACACGCGTCCAAGTACTCCACAGCGTGGCTAGCAAAAAAGGGTATAAAAGAAGAAAATCTAATGACATGGCCTCCTTGTTCACCTGATCTGAACCCCATTGAGAACCTGTGGTCCATCATCAAATGTGAGATTTACAAGGAGGGAAAACAGTACACCTCTCTGAACAGTGTCTGGGAGGCTGTGGTTGCTGCTGCTTGCAATGTTGATAGTGAACAGATCAAAACACTGACAGAATCCATGGATGGCAGGCTTTTGAGTGTCCTTGCAAAGAAAGGTGGCTATATTGGTCACTGATTTGTTTTTGTTTTGTTTTTGAATGTCAGAAATGTATATTTGTGAATGTTGAGATGTTATATTGGTTTCACTGGTAAAAATAAATAATTGAAATGGGTATTTATTAGTTTTTTGTTAAGTTGCCTAATAATTATGCACAGTAATAGTCACCTGCACACACAGATATCCCCCTAAAATAGCTAAAACTAAAAACAAACTAAAAACTACTTCCAAAAATATTCATCTTTGATATTAATGAGTTTTTTGGGTTCATTGAGAACATGGTTGTTGTTCAATAATAAAATTAATCCTCAAAAATACAACTTGCTTAATAATTCTGCACTCCCTGTATTCTTGTACATAGGAGGCAGTATTATAGTAGTTATATTCTTGTACATAGGAGGCAGTATTATAGTAGTTATATTCTTGTACATACGAGGCAGTATTATAGTAGTTATATTCTTGTACATAGGAGGCAGTATTATAGTAGTTATATTCTTGTACATAGGAGGCAGTATTATAGTAGTTATATTCTTGTACATAGGAGGCAGTATTATAGTAGTTATATTCTTGTACATAGGAGCAGTATTATAGTAGTTATATTCTTGTACATAGGAGCAGTATTATAGTAGTTATATTCTTGTACATAGGAGGCAGTATTATAGTAGTTATATTCTTAACCATATTTCTTTTTATTGAAAGAAAAATCAGAGCTGTGAGCCCACACATGACAGCAATGCGATGACAATAATCACAGAATAGCAATCAAACATATGTATCATGTGTGAACATTGCAGGAGATCACAGGCATTGATTAGAACATAAATCCAAAGGGAGAGAGGGAGTATGGTGAGGGAAAATAAGGATGGAAGGGGAGAGGGAAAACAAGGGAGAAGGAAAGGAAATCTGCTCAAATATGAAAAGTTCCTATTATGTAAAGTTTCTATGTGCTTTCCATGGAGACCACAGTCTTAAGAAGCGAGAGCGTGAGTTATTTTCCCAATGCGCAAGCTCCTCAAAACGGTAGATCTGATCCACCTTATCTGTCCACATATGGAGAGTTGGAGGTGAATCATTTTTCCACAAGAAGGGAATAAGTAATTTAGCTGCTGTAAGCAGCATTGTCGGGAGATTATTCTTGGCAGGAGTGAGGGTACTATTTGGGCACCATAACAGGACAAGTTTAGCGTCAAGGGTGAGCTTAGTATTACATATACGGTTGATCAACAACTCAATAGACTTCCAAAAAGGTTGGATCTTCTGGCAGAGCCACCAAATGTGTGACAGCGATCCAGTTTCTATGCCACACCTCCAGCATGTTTCAGGGACTTCTGGATTTAGCTTATGCAAGAATTCAGGTGTCTTAGGCTACTTTCACACTAGCATTCGGGGCTCCGCTCGTGCGCTCCGTTTGAAGGGGCTCACGAGCGGCCCCCGAACGCATCCGTCTGGCCCTGATGCATTCTCAGTGGAGGCGGATCCACTGAGAATGCATCCGCCTGCCAGTGTTCAGCCTCCGCTCCGCTCAGTGAGCGGACACCTGAACGCTGCTTGCAGCGTTCGGGTGTCCGCCTGGCCGTGCGGAGGCGAGCGGATCCGTCCAGACTTATAATGGAAGTCAATGGGGACGGATCCGCTTGAAGATGACACAATATGGCTCAATCTTCAAACGGATCCGTCCCCCATTGACTTTCAATGTAAAGTCTGAACGGATGCGCTCAGGCTACTTTCTGACTTAGAAAATTTTCTAAGTAATAATGCAGACGGATCCGTTCTGAACGGATGCAAACGTCTGCATTATCGGAGCGGATCCGTCTGATGAAACATCAGACGGATCCGCTCCGAACGCTAGTGTGAAAGTAGCCTTATACCACCTACTAAGAAGCTTAAAGGAATTCTCCTGAATCCTCACACAGCGATTGAAGCCATGTGAATGTGCCAGGACAAATGCTTTTTCCGGCTCTGTAAGGTTCAAAGATAGCTCCCGCTCCCAGGAGACCATATAACGGAGCTCCGGTGGCAAAGACGAGAGTAATTCTTTATACATCTGGGATAATGGCCTAGGGGGGGGTTTAGCAGCCAAGACCCTCTTCTCCAGCCAAGAACAAGAACTGCTGCCAGGGAGAGACCCACAACACAATCTGGTATCCCTTTGGAAATTGGCTAAATGAAAAAATGGAGCAGTTTTAACCTCAGGGTGGTCCATAATTGAGTCCCACTGTAAACTACCATCCGGGAGAAGGACATCTCGCAAAGATAAATCAGCGAGCCTCGACCAAATCCCGGAGGGGTTTGACACAGCAGGGTGGATGTAGCTTTGTAGTAGTTTGAGTGGCATGCATGGATTAGGAAAGTGAAATATTTGGGACTGAACCATTTTAGACCACTCCACCAACATACCCTTCCAAACCGGGGAGGAAGAGTAATGATTTGCCGAGAAGGGCCTAACACCCCATAGAATAAGTTGTTCTTGGTTGGTGAGCAGTACAGACTCAAGGCGAGAACAGAGGGAGCTAGGTTGACGGGATAGAGTAGCCACACATCTACTAAGCTGTAAATGGGCACGGACAGTTTGCAGAAGCGGCATATAGTTAAGCGAGGCTAGGTCTTGGACATTGGCAGAAATATGTGTCCCCAAGAACGTAATGTCTCTGGAGGCCTTAGTAAATGGGGTAGTACGCTTAAGAACCTTGATCTCAGTTTGGGGGCAGGAAATGTTGAGAGCCATGGATTTCCCATAGTTAATTTTAAAATTGGATACAAATCCGAAGTCCTCAAATATGTTCAACAATTTGGGCAAGGCCTCTTTGGGATTGGAGGTCATGACTAAAAGATCATCCGCAAATGCTGCAGTAATATGAGTATAGGATCCAACCTGAAGGCCTTTGATGACCGGGTCTGCTCTAATTTTACATGAAAGGGTCTCCATCACCAAAATGAACAGCGCAGGAGAGAGGGGGCACCCTTGCCTCGTCCCATTAGTGATGTGAAATGGTGGGGACAGTGCTCCATTAACTTTGACCATGGCAGAGGGGGCCGAATATAAGGTGTAGATAGCACTAATAAATTGATCCGGTAAGCCAAACCTCGACAAGGTCGGCGACATGAATTGCCAACTGACCCTGTCGAAGGCCTTCTCTGCATCCGTACTCACCAGAACCAATAGCTTAGAGGATCTCTTGGCCCAATTGACTAGATGGAGAAGCCGTATCGTGTTTTCAGACCCCTGTCTGCCATGGACAAAGCCTACTTGCTCCTCATGGACAACGTCAGGCAGAACATCCTGAAGCCTAGTGGCCAGGATCTTCGCCCACCACTTCACATCATTATTGAGTAAAGATATTGGCCTATAGTTACTGCAGCATGTTGGATCTTTGTTTTCCTTATGGAGGACAGTGATGTGCGCCAATAAGGAATGAGGAGCAAGAGACCCCCCTGTCAGAAGGTAGTTGCACAAGTTCCTGAAACGTGGGATTAACACATCCTGGAAGGATTTATAGTATGCAATGGAAAATCCATCCGGTCCGGGGCTTTTGCCCGATGGGATAGACATAAGGACCTTGCGCACCTCCGAATCTGAAATAGGCTTAGTCAGGAGGGAAGTTTTTAATGGGGATACAGAGGGAAGATCTAGAGATTGCAAGAATTTATCAGTGGCCTCGGATAAATCTCCTGGTGTAGTCCCATTAGGGGGCGGCAAATTATATAAGGCCTCGTAGAAGGCACAAAATGCTTTAGCAACATCTGGAGTGGACTTATGTATTTTGCCCTTGGAGTCTTTAATAGAGGAAACAAAGGAGTCAGAGAACTGCTTCTTGGCAATTGCCGACATCAGTCTGTTTCCTCTATCCCCATGTGCATAGGCCTTAAATCGGGAACGAAGTATCAACTTTGCTGAGGTGACATTCAATAGATTTTTTAGTTTTGTTCTGGCTTCAGTTAGTTCTGCTAGGATGCTTATAGCCCGAGATTCCTTATGGGAGGATTCTAAACGGGTTATGTTCGCCAATAAGGCGTCCAGGGCTAGTGTCCTTTGTTTTTTCAAAAAAGCTCCCAAAGCTATAAGCTCCCCCCTGAGGACCACCTTATGGGATTCCCATAATATAGAAGGAGAAGGAGGCGACTCTGGGGTATCATTAAGCGTGAAAAATTCAGATATTGAGGCCTTAATTTTGTCTGCATGTCTGGGGTCTAGAATCAGGGTATCATTGAGACGCCACAAGCGCTCCCTTCTCTGTGGTCCAAACAGGGAAAAATTAACAATGACAGGGGCATGGTCGGATAATGTTATATTACCTATCCGGGCTCCAGAGACATTACGCACGTGAGAACTCGACAGGAAAATGTAGTCCAATCTGTGGAAAGACAGTTTAGCATGTGAATAAAAAGTATAATCTCGGCCATTGGGGTTTAGGGCCCGCCAGACATCTAGTACTTTAAGTTTCCTCAGGGAAATTTTTAATCTTCTCAGGAGCCTGTAAGATACTGAGGGTCTGCCCGCCGAGGTGTCCACCGCTGGCTCCAGGGCAACATTGAAGTCGCCCCCCAAAACTAGTAAGCCCTCAGAGAAGGAGGACAACGCATTAAGGGTCTGAACGAGCCATGGTACTTGGCCTTTATTGGGAGCGTATAAGTTAGCAAAGGTCACTGGAGATTCGCCCAGTAAACCCTTTACAAAGATGTACCTGCCCTCAGGGTCCGCTGAGATAGCTGAGTGCTTAAAGGGGAGGCATTTATGCACAGCTATACTAACCCCTCTACTGGTGGAATCATGAGTACTGTGAAACCACTGGACAAATTTCTTGGGGGGAAGTTTAGGAACTTTGCCTGTTCTAAAATGAGTCTCTTGCAAAAAAGCCACTGAGACTTTATCCTTCAGAAGGAGAGAAAGCGTCTGAGACCCTTTGCATGGCTCGTTCAGCCCATGTGCATTTAGTGATGCGACTAAAATAGCAGACATTTCAGTATACGATCTGTGGAATAAGAGCAAAGGACATCTATGTAAGCATCCAAGAGCACACAGTAGATATGAGCAGAGAAAAGGAAAGGGGGAAAGGAGGACAAATCAATTAAGAAAATAAAAATAACTAACAACATTATAAACTTGCAAGTGACCAGCTCGGACAAGGTACCCATCCGAGGCAGGGTGGGTGCTTCACTTATCACCAGCCAAGACAGGATTGGACTGGCGAGGGGGCAAGTAAAGCACTCTATGGTCTATATAAAAAGACCTGAACAAAAAATACGTCCAGCACCGGTATCTATCCGGACATCACCCTTCATATGGGGAATAAGTATCATAGCCCCAGAGGTAGTATCTAACAAAAAGAACAGAGAAGGAAAAAGGCAAGTTCACCCTTAATAAACCTTAGAACAGGAGGATGCAAAAACAAAGTCATCTCCGAACCTGGAGAAGTGAGGTAGCAGCCATACAGGCTTACAAACATGGCTGGAGGAGACGGAGTTCAGGTGAGGGCCCTATCCATCTTGCCCCGACTCAAACGATCAGGTCTGCCCGCCGAGGCCTTCTGCCAGCCTAAGACACGAGGTGGAGTAGGCAAGGGGCCATCTTGATCTGCCGGTAGCCATGAAGGGATTTCTACAGGAGGAACATCCAGGGATCTCCAGACAGAGGCAAGGTCCGCAGGTGAGCGAACGGTAAGAAGTTTACCATTCCTGGAGACTGCTAGCCCAAAGGGATACAACCATCGGAATGGGGTTGCTGTTTTCGTTAAGACATCCAGGAGAGACTTCAGTAAGCGCCGCTTTGCCAAGGTGGATGGCGCGAGGTCCTGGAACATCTGAAATGGGGTATTTTCATATTCGAGTACCTCCATCTCTCGTTGCCTTTTCAGAAGAGCTGCGGTGTCAACGTAGCTTAACAGGCCACAGATCACGTCTCGTGGTGGCTCTTGCGGCTTGGGTCTGGGGCGCAGCGCCCTGTGAATACGCTCCACCACGATTCCCGCCGCTCTGTCTGTCTCAAGCAGCATGGAGAATATTTCGCGCGCTACTGTTGGCAAGGCCTCTGCAGCAATCGACTCGGGTAGGCCTCTGATACGAATGTTGCGCCGGCGACTCCGGTTCTCCTGGTCCTCTAGCTTTAGGAAGGCATCGTTCAGTAAGGCCTTGTGAGACGCCAACACCTCCGATGCTTTACTTTCATAGGTTATTATGTCATCCTGAGTTGTCTCTAACGCGACCACTCTCTGACCCAGGTGTTTTAGGTCATCTTTAATGTCCGACAGGTCTTGTTTAAGAGGTGAGAGAGCTGACTCCAGTACACGCCGGAGAGTTCGCTCCGAGATAGGTGGATCTCTAGGCCTCCTCTCTGAAGTGTCGGAACCACTGCCTGCATCCGAGATATCTCCTATATCGGAATCTTGAGCAATAGACGCCGCCATATTGGGGCCTTTCTGTGCCGCAAGTCTCGGCGTTTTCCGGAGAAACTTCTCCATTTCGGGTTGTTTGGAGTGCAGCGGGGACTTCTCTGAGCTTCCTCTGTTCTTATCCTTGCCAGGTTTCCCCATAATAAGGCAAATTGTAGGCTTAATTAGGGCAAATGAGCCGGAATGCTGGAGGAGCTCAAGCTTGTGCGGCCATTCAGCAGCGTGGCTAGGCTCCGCCCCCCCTATAGTAGTTATATTCTTGTACATAGGAGCAGTATTATAGTAGTTATATTCTTGTACATAGAAGCAGTATTATAGTAGTTATATTCTTGTACATAGGAGGCAGTATTATAGTAGTTATATTCTTGTATATAGGAGCAGTATTATAGTAGTTATATTCTTGTACATAGGAGTAGTATTATAGTAGTTATATTCTTGTATATAGGAGCAGTATTATAGTAGTTATATTCTTGTACATAGAAGCAGTATTATAGTAGTTATATTCTTGTACATAGGAGCAGTATTATAGTAGTTATATTCTTGTACATAGGAGCAGTATTATAGTAATTATATTCTTGTAGATAGGAGGCATTATTATAGTAGTTATATTCTTGTACATAGGAGTAGTATTATAGTAGTTATATTCTTGTACATAGGAGGGAGTATTATAGTAGTTATATTCTTGTACATAGGAGCAGTATTATAGTAGTTATATTCTTGTACATAGGAGCAGTATTATAGCAGTTATATTATTGTACATAGGAGCAGTATTATAGTAGTTATATTCCTGTACATAGGAGGCAGTATTATAGCAGTTATATTCTTGTACATAGGAGTAGTATTATAGTAATTATATTCTTGTACATAGGTGCAGTATTATAGTAGTTATATTCTTGTACATAAGAGCATTATTATAGTAGTTATATTCCTGTACATAGGAGGCAGTATTATAGTAGTTATATTCTTGTACATAGGAGTAGTATTATAGTAATTATATTCTTGTACATAGGAGCAGTATTATAGTAGTTATATTCTTGTACATAGGAGCAGTATTATAGTAGTTATATTCTTGTACATAGCTGCAGTATTATAGTAGTTATATTCTTGTACATAGGAGGCATTATTATAATAGTTATATTCTTGTACTTATATTCTTGTACTTCATTTCGGGAGACCAGCAGCGCAAGTACTGTTGAAACCTAGTGACTCATTTTATTTCATTATATTCTTGTACTCAGCCTGCATTACACAGTGGACACCTACAGCAACAAGTGCCAGCTTCCAGCTGTTAGCCAGAAATTCAAGGGAGAAGCAAAACAGCACATCAGAAGTGCCATAAACTGCCAATTTGTCGGCCAACATACGCCATCATCTGAGGACAGAAATTGCACATTGTACAAACTGCTGCTGGTTGTATTACAAGTTATATTTTTCACTGAGTAAAGAGACACTTTTTTTCTTTTACTTCTGGCCTGAATCTTTAAATCACCGTTCCACTGCACTCATCGCCATTGAGCAACGGCTTGAGGGAGTACACTGTGACACAACATCTCATCAGGGCCACTACCACCCCTATCCTCTGCACTAGTTCCTTGAGGACTTGCTGCACAGGCATATAATTTTATGGCCGTTTTAGGCCTGTGAGCCACTGAATGCTAGGCAATGTACCTTTAACGGGATTTTCCAGCAGGACCTGTATTGGCCATGAGGTAGGGAAGGATGCTCTTTCTCTTCAGATCATCCCCTAGCCAAAGAAAACAACCCCTGCTCAACCTCCTTTGTGGGCTACCGGGTGTGGATTAGAATTATACACCTTGTTTATGGTATGCTATAATAAAATATTTGTTTTATATTCTTATACCTTCCTCTGTGTTCTGTCTAGATGTCACAGCTGGCTGCGTGGAAGGAATACATATGCTCTGTTTCAATGAATGCTAGGATTTCAAGTAATCTTACTTACCTATGTGGCCGCTGCGGTGGCAAATCACCTGTTTTTCAGTTGCATTGATTTATTTAAGTTACATAATGGACAGAGTTCTCCATAAAGTATACCCACCGAGCCTACTCAGCACACCTTATATACCCACTGAGCCTACTCAGCACACCTTTTATACCCACCGAGCCTGCTCAGCACACCTTATATACCCACCGAGCCTGCTCAGCACACCTTATATACCCACCAAGCCTGCTCAGAACACCTTATATACCCACCGAGCCTGCTCAGAACACCTTATATACCCACCGAGCCTACTCAGCACACCTTATATTCCCACCGAGCCTGCTCAGAACACCTTATATACCCACCGTGCCTGCTCAGAACACCTTATATACCCACCGAGCCTGCTCAGAACACCTTATATACCCACCGAGCCTACTCAGCACACCTTATATACCCACCGAGCCTGCTCAGAACACCTTATATACCCACCGAGCCTGCTCAGAACACCTTATATACCCACCGAGCCTGCTCAGAACACCTTATATACCCACCGTGCCTGCTCAGAACACCTTATATACCCACCGAGCCTGCTCAGAACACCTTATATACCCACCGAGCCTACTCAGCACACCTTATATACCCACCGAGCCTGCTCAGAACACCTTATATACCCACCGAGCCTGCTCAGAACACCTTATATACCCACCGAGCCTGCTCAGAACACCTTATATACCCACCGTGCCTGCTCAGAACACCTTATATACCCACCGAGCCTGCTCAGAACACCTTATATACCCACCGAGCCTACTCAGCACACCTTATATACCCACCGAGCCTGCTCAGAACACCTTATATACCCACCGTGCCTGCTCAGAACACCTTATATACCCACCGAGCCTGCTCAGAACACCTTATATACCCACCGAGCCTACTCAGCACACCTTATATACCCACCGAGCCTGCTCAGAACACCTTATATACCCACCGAGCCTGCTCAGAACACCTTATATACCCACCGAGCCTACTCAGCACACCTTATATATCCACCGTGCCTGCTCAGAACACCTTATATACCCACCGAGCCTGCTCAGAACACCTTATATACCCACCGAGCCTACTCAGCACACCTTATATACCCACCGAGCCTGCTCAGAACACCTTATATACCCACCGAGCCTGCTCAGAACACCTTATATACCCACCGAGCCTGCTCAGAACACCTCATATACCCACCGAGCCTACTCAGCACACCTTATATACCCACCGAGCCTGCTCAGAACACCTTATATACCCACCGAGCCTGCTCAGAACACCTTATATACCCACCGAGCCTACTCAGCATACGTGACGTCCTTCATGAGCTACAAGCTGCCAACTTTGAAACTAGGAAGTGGTCATATTAATGGGACTCAGCTGTGTATATATAAAATCACACACTACACCACAGTACCATGCATTACTCTAAATCTTCTCTGTATTCCCATGTTTCCCCCTTCTTCAGGGCTGTTTTCTCCTGTTTCTTGAGCCGCGCTCCTTTCTGATATTGTTTAAGAAGTTAGATTTATTAGGAAAACAGACTGATTAAAGTGCTGGAAGATTTCCTAGAACAGATCAGTCCTGGACTTTCTAAACATATCCATTCTCCGAGGAGCTTGGCTGCTGTTCCGATTTCCACTTTGAAAAGGGAATTGTCTGTACTTTACCTAAATGGCCTCAGAGAACGCTGCGGAGGCCTACATGAAATGTATATTTCCAGTCATTCTGATCCCACAGCCACCCAAAGAGCATGAGGGTCAATTGTTAAGTGAAGACATGGCCTAAAAAAAGCAACGAGTGGGTGTAGATGGTAGCACCCCAATAATAAATCCACACAATAAAAAGTCCATAGTTGAGACCTAGAAAAAAAGAGTAGCACACCATGTGACACGAGGACTCAGGATTTCATAGTGCTACAATAAATAAGGAAGGCGGCTTCAAGATTCCTAATATGAATAAGAACACAACACATTACAATTATCTTGGCCCCTATGGTTATCCTATACATTAATAAAGCAGCCAATACTATAAAACTACATACAAAAGTATAAATGTATCTAGCCGCAGCTCTGATATGATCATAAAATAGAAATCACGTAGTAGAAAAACAAGTAGAAGATACAAACTGTACCCCAGAACATAACTGTTAACTCTCAAGCTACGGGGAAATTTCATTTTGAGCTAACAGAAGGCAAATAAAATATAAAAAGTCAGGGGTGTATACAGTAAGAGTTGATAGCATCAACCAGCCAACAAATTGGTGCATGCCCGCAAAGTCCTGAGTCCACAACATGACGGTGCAGTGCACCAGTGGACCACTGCAAATGGTTAATTTAGTGCTGCTAAGTGAAATGTTGAGATTGAATGTTAAATAATTTATGTTTCTATGCACTCTGCATACCAAACGGCAGTGTATCGGCAACATATGGTTAATTGGCAGCCTAATTAGGTATCCAGGGTGATGGACTGCGCCCCCCTTCCCTGGGTAGTTAGTTCAAGAGTCTAGTCTGAGCTGAGCTACAGGAAGGACGTGTGTGAGAGTTTCTTCAGAACTAGGCCAAAGCTCAGAGAACCTTCATCTCTGAGACTACAGCTGCCGGAGAAGCTACTTCATCAGATTACCCCTGAGATCAGACACCTTACAAGGTCCAGAACCGACAAGGCTGTGCATGGGAATCAGACAGCAAGGTATTGTGCTATTTTTTTATGGTAGAAAGACTTTGCTGCTGTGACTTTGCTACAGCACCTACCACACTCCATCTGGATCTAAACTCTGCACCCCTCAGCCCGCGATCTGCAGAAAGGGTTAGCTTCAAGACCCTGTGCTAGTTATTTCAGTTCCCAAAATATCTTTATAAATTACTGAAATGTGTCATGTGTCGCTAAAGCACAGCTTTATAGTCTATATACAATCTGTAGAAATAGTTAAATCACTACAGGACATTACTTATCCTGTACTGATCCTGAGTTACATCCTGTATTATACCCCAGAGCTGCACTCACTATTCTGCTGGTGGAATCACTGTGTTCATACATTACATTACTTATCCTGTACTGATCCTGAGTTACATCATGTATTATACTCCAGAGCCGCACGCCCTATTCTGCTGGTGGAGTCATTGTGTACATACATTACATTACTTATCCTGTACTGATCCTGAGTTACATCCTGTATTATACTCCAGAGCTGCACTCACTATTCTGCTGGTGCAGTCACTGTGTACATACATTACTTATCCTGTACTGATCCTGAGTTACATCCTGTATTATACTCCAGAGCTGCACTCACTATTCTGCTGGTGGAATCATTGTGTACATACATTACATTACTTATCCTGTACTGATCCTGAGTTACATCCTGTATTATACTCCAGAGCTGCGCTCACTATTCTGCTGGTGGAGTCACTGTGTACATAGATTACATTACTTATCCTGTACTGATCCTGAGTTACATCCTGTATTATACTCCAGAGCTGCACTCACTATTCTGCTGGTGCAGTCACTGTGTACATACATTACTTATCCTGTACTGATCCTGAGTTACATCCTGTATTATACTCCAGAGCTGCACTCACTATTCTGCTGGTGCAGTCACTGTGTACATACATTACATTACTTATCCCGTACTGATCCTGAATTACATCCCTTATTATACTTCAGAGCTGTACTCACTATTCTGCTGGTGGAGTCACTATGTACAGACATTACATTACTTATCCTGTACTGATCCTGAGTTACATCTTGTATTATACTCCAGAGCTGCACTCCCTATTCTGCTGGCTATTGGAAAAAGTCTGCAAATTTGTTGCATTTTATGCCAGTGGACTTTGTGTGATGTTTTATTGGGAACTTTAGAGCCTTGGACTTCTTCTATCCCAGTTCCCATCAGAAGTTAATAATAATGATGATGATGGTTATAACAGCTCCTCGCACAGGCTGGGGTCAGCAGTGGTCACTGCGTCTCCTGTGTATAATAATACATCACAGCGTGCACTAGGAGATGTTTAGTTGAGACGCTCTGTTTATAAGACCTGATGATTGTTGTGTTCTCTCAGAGGTTATGCAAGAAGCTGGCACCGCATTTATAACTGCGATCTGAAGTAAACCTTGAATGTCACTGGCACATTTTTATGTGGAGCGTAAAGATGTCTGAAAGCATTGGAACAAGCTGTCAACAAAGTCAAGAATTAGAGGTTTGATAAGATGCAGGAAAGGTCATAACAAGATGACTACCACCACCATCCAGCCTTAACATGTTTATTGTAACTTTATTTAAATCCG
Organism: Bufo bufo; assembly: GCF_905171765.1. Classification (NCBI taxonomy): domain Eukaryota; kingdom Metazoa; phylum Chordata; class Amphibia; order Anura; family Bufonidae; genus Bufo; species Bufo bufo. The sequence continues at coordinate 44,066,256 of NC_053393.1, read as the reverse complement.
AGGTTCAATGACATAACGTTTGGTGAGCTGTATACCATGACATGTAACATGATTGTGGTCATCTATCACATCAATTCCTGTCTTAGTGACCAGATCTATGGAATATGCAGTAGTCACAGACAGTAACTGATATGGAGGTCTGGGAAAGAACAGGGCAGGGAAGCTCCTCCCATGCAGAGAACAGAGCAGTGAGGCTCCACCTATGAAAAGAAAATGGCAGGGAAGCTCCGCCCATGCAGGGAACAGAGAAGTGAGGTTTCACCTATGGACAGAAAAAGTAAGCGAAACTCCACCAATGCAGAGAACAGAGCAGTGAGGATCCAACTATGAAGAGAAAAGGGCAGGGAAGCTTCACCCATGCCGAGAACAGAGCAACGAGGCTCCAGCTATGAAAACAAAAGGGCAGGGAAGCTCAGCCCATGCAGGGAACAGAGCAGTGAGGTTCCACCTATGGACAGAAAAAGGAAGTAAAGCTTCACCCATGCAGAGAACAGAGCAGTGAAGTTCCACCTATGGACAGAAAAAGGGCAGTGAAAGTCCGACCCATGCAGAGAACAGAGCAGTGAGTCTCCTCCACCTATGAAGAGAACAGGTTAGGGATGCATGAACCCACAAACAGTTATGAAAACTGATTCACAATCCTGGGTTAATTTGGAAGGATGATCGCTTAAGACCAGTCGTTTTTGGGTCTTAAAACATATCTCCTATCTAGTAAAGACCAGTCTTTTTTGCCCTGCCGCTCCATCAAGACGGAAACATGGGATCCCTGTTGGGGTCACTGACCAAACTTTCAGTCTTGGCCAAACCCCTTTAAATAATGTGAGGAAAAGAAAGGAGAGAAGGACAATAGAGGAGAACAGGAGAAGACAGGAGAGAAGGGGAACAGAGGACAGGACAAGAAAGGAATGAAGGAGAAGAGAGGATAGGATAGGGGAAGAAGGGGGAGGAGAATAGAGGAGAGGAGAAGAAAGGAGAGAAGGACCATAGAGGAAGAGAAATGAGAGAAGGAGAACTGAGGAGAGGAGAAGAAATGAGAGGAGAACTGAGGAGAAGAGATGAGAGAAGAAGAACTGAGGAGAGGAGGAGAACTGAGAAGAGATGAGAGAAGAAGAACTGAGGAGAGGAGAAGAAATGAGAGAAGGAGAACTGAGGAGCAGAGAAGAAAGGAGAGAAGCAGAATAGAGGAGAGAAGGTCCTGGACAGTGGAGTTTCTGCTTGGAATATTATCAGCTCAATTACAAACAAGGACAAAGCGTATACAATTACATCTTTATCCAATGACCTATTCTGCATAAAGGGCAATTTACCTCTCCATTTAGTCTTGGATGTAATAACTCTGCCGTCAGCTGCATCCTCTACAGCAAATTACAGTGATTCAGCGTCTTAATGACACCTGCAAGTTCTCACCTGGATGACATAATTCCCTAATAAGTTATGGTCTACAGTCTGATGGCCTACATGTCCTATTATTCTTCTTCTTATTGCCAGATACTTCGGTGATCTCCAACTCGCTGTTCAGCACTGAATTCATTAAGGTTCCTTTTATCTATTTTTAGATGCTGAAACCACAAGACGTGCAGTACTTAATGCATCTGGTAAAGGACTGATGATGTCAGACTCTCTGGAACCTTTACTCCAGATCTAAGGGCTCGTTCAGACCGGCAATGTTCACATCCGAGTGCAGAATGCAGAGTCTCGGACTGAACACTGACTCATAGAAGTCAATGGTCCAATTCACATGTGCAATGTTCTGCAAAGACCAACAGAGATGATCCCAGCATGCACCATCCAGCTTTGATTGTACTGTAAAGCTCGGCGCTCCCTCAGCACCAGAATTGTGGTGTATTTCCAATAGTAAATCCCCCCCAATGTGTGCAGTTCTCTCCACTGAAATCTATAGAACTAGCTAGCTGCGAGCCGCCACGTTTCATCCACATCTGACAGAAGCCTTAAGGGGTTGTCCTGGGCTACAAAAACACGGCTTCTTTCTTCTAAAAGCAGCACCACCCCTGTCCACAGGTTGTGTGCGGTATTGCAGCTCTGCCGTATTACCAATGGAGCCCAGCTGAAATACCAGACACAATCCATGGACAGGGGTGGTGCTATTTTTTTTAAAATAAAGCAGCCATGTTTTTCTAATTCTGGACAACCCCTTTAACTATAAGGCTAGGGCAACATGGTGATCTTGCCCATGACACCCATCGTGTGAACGAAGAGCTTAAAGGATGCCCTAGACCAGTGGTCTCCAAATTGTGGCTCTCCAGCTGATCCAAACCTGCAACCCTGCATGTTGGGAGTTGTAGTTTTGCCTAAGTTGCAGATACAGATATTAAGATTGTTGACTGATTTCCAAGTTTTTTAGCAGGACGATCGCAAAATATCAGTAGATGCCATCAAAGGAGAACAGATCCAGAGATCCAGTTAGATTTTGAGCTTTTAACCTTGACTTTTGGCTCATGAGAGCCCCAGCAGGTTGCCTTTAAGAAGCCTTGTGCTTTCTATCTGATGGAGCAAGTTTACACAATTCTGGGGACAGCAGATCATTCCCAAAGTGTTTTGCAGAGAGCAGGCGATGGTGTAACTCCGGCAGATTAACAGCAGCAGGTGAGCAGATCGCAGTCACGCTGCAGCATGATGCCAAGGGCAGAGAGACGGGCACAGCAGTGCAGATGGAGGCACAACCATCAATGTCAGGATGTCAATCCAATGAACCAAGATCAAAGTGACCTGAAAAACTGGGAGCAATTTATAACAATAATCTGCACCAATAAGGCCTCATTCACATCTCCGTTTTTCACTGACGTGTGCTATCTGCGGACGACACACGTACCCACTGATTTAAATGTGTCTGTTCACACATCGGCATTTTTTTTACTGACCGTGGAAAAATCACAGGGACGTGCACTACTTTGATCCGTGATGCAGATCAAGCACGCCCATAGAAGTCTACGGGTCAGTGAAAATCACTGACGCAACACGGAGGGCATCCGTGTTGTGTCCGTGTTGCATCTGTTTTTCGCTGAAGACTAATAGGAGATTCTTTGAAATATATTTTCAGCTAAGCAACGTCAGTGAATTACGGATGACACACCGGTGGTAAAAACAGACACATGGACCAACCACGGATCCTTCACGGATGAAAGAAGTACGCTTTTTTAACGACGTGTCACTGACATGGAAATGTGAACGAGGCCTAAGGTCCATGGACTGCAATTAAAAGTGTTGTCCAAGACTTAAACGCTATGGACACCTTTAGGGGCAATTTTTATCAATCACTCATTTTGGCCAAAAAATCATAAAATTTGTCAGCTTTGCTTTCACTTTCAGCGCATTTCCAGACTGTTGCTTCTACCTTCTCATTGAATCCGTCAGGGAGCTGCTCTGACAACTCAGTCTGTAGCCCTTATCTGTACTTTCCTAACAGCTCATAAACACTTGATAAGAATTTTTCTATAATAAGTGCTCATGAGCTGTCAGGAGTTCAGACATAAGGGCTACAGATTGAGCCATCACTGCAGCTCCCTGACCGATTCAATGAGAAGGTGAAGCAATAGTCTGCACGTGCACTGAAAGTGAAAGCTGCAGAGGAAAGACTGTTGAAATTATTAGAATGCTATGATTAAAAATACCGCACTGCCCAGTCTTTCGTATAGGTCATCAATATCTGAAAAATGGCTGTTCGACCCGAGGTAACCCAGCAATCAGCTGTTGGAAGCAGCCATGGTGCTCAAGAAAGTGCTGTGGACTTTGCCTCGGCCTGTAACGTCACATTCATCGGTCACATGGCCTCAGTCCCATTCAAGTGACTGGACCTAGGCTGCAATACCAAGCACAGCCACTATACAATGGGCGGCGCTGTACTTGTTAGACTGTGAAGGGGCTGCAGTGCTCATGTGAGTTCTGTAGGCCCTTCAAACATCTTAACAGGAGGGGGTAAATAATCAGACTCCCACCGATCAAATATTGATGACCAATTCTGAGAATAGGTCACCGATGTTTAAGTCCCGAAAGGCCCCCCTAAAATACCGAAAGCCCGTACCCAGTGCAAAGACAGATGGCTAGACTATATTAAGAAAAACACATGACAACTTCCAAAAACAGCGCCACATCTGCGACATAGGTTGTGTGTCCTATTGCAATTTTATACCACTTACTTCAATGGAGCTGAGCTGCAGTACCAGAGAAAACCCATGGACAGGTGAGGCGCTGTTTCTGGAAGAAAGCAGCCATGTTTTTCCAATCCTGAACAAAGCTGTATTCCTACCGCCTAAAATCACTTTCTACGACCTACTATCCCCATCCTCCACTGGATACCAGAAGCTACAACCAACCTCTGCTCCTTCACATTGCTCAGAGCCTGTAACCTGCCCCCCCAAAAGGAACAGAATCTGTCTAACCCTCCACCGACAAGACACCTGCGGCATGCCCGAAACAGCTGATTGGTGGAGGTGTCCGGCCCCCGACAATCTGATATTGATGACCTTTCTTGGGGATAGGTCCATGCCCAAAATTCAACCAGTCTGGCTTGACTGGGAACAGGGTATGTCATCTTAAGTGTCGAAAATCCAGCCCTTCCCTTCTCTTGCAGATCGCTGGATTCTAGCGCATGCACAGTGTGCCGCTGAAGTCAGGGCAGGTACACCCAACTTCACTGCGCATGCGCTGAATTCCAGCATTTTGTCAGCAGAGGATTGCACTTTAGTGTAAACTTGCCAGATGCAGAAGACAATAGAGGATTTTGGAGATAATGTATCCTGTCCCCAGGGTTGTCAATCAAAACTGATTGGGAAGGTTTTGGGCTTATACTGCACATCCTTGACTCTTCTCCCAAGTGGGCCCACCTCCTTGACTCCAGAAAGGTCATTTACATATGGGCCAAAAGCCTTCGTTTTAAAACAAACTCCCTCTTCTATTTTTACATGTAAGATCAGGACCCAATCAGAAGCATCATAAGAGATGAAGCATCAGGTAGCAGTGGTTCAGGAGCATAACTGGGGGGGGGCAACCGAGGTATTTGCCAGGAGGTGGCGCCAACAAGCCGCTTTGCCTGGACCAGGATGAGGGCAGTGAACTGAACTTTTGCCATGAAAAAAGGAAACAATAGCTATGGCTCGGTGGTGGCCACAAAATCCAGGTGTCAGGTTCCCTTTAAGGTGGTTGTTTACTCAGGACAACCCCTGTCCATAAGGATTATGAGGGGCCCTTGGAACCCCCTTATCGACCAGAGTGGAGAGCGTCTACTGCTTAGGCCTGGTGGTTTCAGGAGCTGGACCACCCATGATCATTACTTATATTTGAAAAGGAGGCTGCCCCCATTGGATAACACTTTTATGGGTGCAAGAATTACAGAAATATGTCAATTAGAGACTATGCCACCGTTACGCCCGTTGTAATAGCTCCAGGGGATCTACAAAAATGAAGCAGCTTTGCAGATAGTCTTGATGACAAATATCCTGCTGTTTAATATATACAGCCCCTATGCAGAGCCATGCATCATTAAGCAGCAATGGCTGTGTATATATATGGGCTGTACACAACTCTGCACAGGGCTGAGAGCTGGATCCTTAATTGACCTAAATGGTATAGAGCATGGGTTTGACGGCGCGCTGTATTTATGAAGTGAGTGTTTTGTGGGGAACTGTTGATGTGGGAGAATAACAAGGGACATTTCCAGGAACCACGTCCTGACTGAACTCCTGCGGCCGTAATTACTAATGCTAAAGCAAAGTCCATCCACCAGCCTGGCCTCCTGACATGTCGGTCTGAGCAAACAGTTGTATTCCCCATGAAATAACAATCCTGGAGCGTCATTTCTTTAATTCTTTGTTTGACGTTCCTCTGTTATTCCTCCCGTAAACGTGTTATTAATAAATAGACAACTGGGTGTTACCAGTCCCCTTGTCTATAGTGTGTCCCTACAGTCTGACACGACCAGCACGGATTGGGCAATGTCAAAGTGTGCAGAATCAAGTCCTGTCGACAAAAGGAATGGCAACACCCAGTTGTCAACGTATTTGTGCATTTCCAGGAGGAATAACAGAGTAATGACGTGATGCATTGTTCCAGAGTGAGAAGTTGGATTCAACTGTATCCAGCCCAGACAATTCTCAGTATGGACTGATACATAGTATCAAACATAGCAGAGAGATTTGGGCAGCTGCTGCTCACTGCACAATTGTAACAAACCCTCAGCTGAGAGCAGGTCTGTCTATATATTGGATATGGTGTATTAGATATGCTTTGCTTTCCTGTCTTTTTCTTTCTACCAATGTTGATTTTCAGTTTTTTTCTGCATTGGCAACAATAGATGTTTTCAAAATGTTGCTGGTTGTCATTGGAAACAAGACAATGGGTTAACCCGGCTACAGTGTCAGACGTGTGACCTACTGTCACGCTTCAGTGTGGGAGGGAAACACCACACCGACCATAGGCGGGAAGGGGGAAACAGGGAATCAGGCCTGAGAACTAGGGAAGGAAAATGTACACCTCCTAGGGAAAACCCTAACCAAAATCCTGACTGACTACCAGTATGAACAGACCCCAAAGGTAGGTGAGTTCATACACAGGAATACTTAGAGTCCTATCAAACCCTATAGGACCCTGGTACTAATGGTAGGGACGAGACTAACTGTTCCTCCAAAAGGAAGGACAAACAGGAGTCTCCTACAGGCCTGATACAAACAATAGGGAAATGCAACACACAAAATCCAAACAAAATACAAAAGGGAAAGGAAAGACTTAGCTTCAAAGAGGCTATGGAAGCACCAAGAACTCAGCCGAGATCCAACCACAAACAATCCACAGGTCCAACAGAAGCTATAAACCGCACAGCATAGTGGGAGAAGCAACTATAAATAAGGAAGGTTAAATAACCACGTTAGCAACACCTGTAGGTTAGAGATGTGGCCAGAAACAACACAGACACCTATTGATCCACAAGGAAAACCTGTCAGATCAAACCACGTGTTGCCAGTCTCACAGATCTCCTGCCACTCACTGTCGCCGGAAAGTCTGTATGTCTTGATATGTCTGTGACACCTACCTGCTGATCACCTACCGCATAGCAGTCCTCTGAGCCCCCACAACGCACTGCATCAGAAGTTAGCTTTAAATGTGATCAGAGAAGAAATCATTACGTAACACACAGGAAACAATGGATTTACAAGGTTATAATACTTAAAGGGGTTGTCCACTTTTAACAATCTCAACCTTCAGCAATTCAGAATTAATATGGGAACCCACCACCATGTATTCAGCTTCCCCGCAGCGCCCCCCACAGGGGAAATGAAGCATTACACAATTCACGTTGAATTCAGTGTCCTGTGTATGGAATTCATGGACATGCTGGGTCCTCCAGAGCGACACTCTTTGTACAGATGATGTCTCTAAGGTCTCATGCACACGAACGTATTTTCTTTCCGTGTCCGTTTCAATTTTTTATTTTTTTTGCGAACCATATGCGGAGCCATTCCTTTTAATGGGTCTGCAAAAAGAAACGGAAGTTACTCCGTGTGTATTCAGTTTCCGTATGTCCGTTCTGCAAAAGAATAGAACATGCATTACGGACAAGGATAGGACTGTTCTATTAGGGGCCGCAAAATACGAATGCACACGGACGCCATCCGTATTTTTTGCGGGTTCCGTTTTTTGCGGATCGTAAAATACATACGGTCGTGTGCATGAGCCCTATGGCGGAGAAATGGTCTTTGAAGTTGGGTTTTGATCAAGGCTTGGTGCTCGTGCCCTCCTGCTATTCTGATGGCACCTGAGTGCCGCCATTATCCTCAGCATACCGCAGCCGTGTTATGTAATCAATGCAGGATCCACCCGCTATATGACTGCCAGATGTAGGACATTCCTTACATGCCTGCGCCGGCTTATGTAAAACCATTGTGTCATCCTGCAACTATAAGAACATTTTAATATGGTTACATATTGGAACAAGTGGATCACGGTCAGGGACTAGGCAGATTGCAGCACTGCATGCAAAAGTTTTTGTGGTTTTCAAGATCTCTGCTTGCTGACGCTGTCATTGGAAAGGACCCTTTGATGCTTACTTTCAGTGGATAGAATCCGTCCTGGCCACAGGTTCTCGCCACTTATTCAGCTCTGATAACCGCTCTGCACCTGTAACGAAGTAAACATTTAGGGCTCGCTCAGATGACAGATTTTCAATGTAGTTTTGGTGTAAAATCTGTGTGAAAACAGTTTATTCCACCCTCCATTGTTTTCAATGGGAATATGCATCGTAGTAAAAAAATAAATAAAAAATTAATAACTGACGTCAATTCTTGACCACACAGAAACTGACATGGGTAATCACACACGTATGAGCCCCATCAGCTGCAAGCAGATCCGGGTCAGAAATACAGGGCTGAAGATTTTTCAGTATGAAGAATCTGTCACCTGAACATGCCCTTAGAGCAGCGGTCCAGCTGCTGTGAAACTACAACTCCCAGCATGTACACTTGCTTGGCTGTTCTTTTAACTCCCATAGAAGTGAAAGGAGGTTCACTTCCGGGAGTTGTAGTTTCCGAACAGCTGGAGTGGCGGAGGTTGCTGATCCCACGCCTTAGAGCAGGGGTGCCCAACCTGTGGCCCTCCAGCTGTTGCAAAACTACAACTCCCAGGAAGCCTGGACAATCCACAGCTATTAGGGCATGCTGGGAGTGGTAGTTTTGCCACAGCTGGAGGGCTGCAGGTCGAGCATCCCATGCCTTAGGCCTCATTCACATTTCCGTTTTTCACTGACGTGTGCTGTCCGTAATGCACTACTTTGATCCGTGATGCGGATGAAGCACGCCCCTTGAAGTCTATGGATCCGTGAAAAATTGCTGACCGTTCCCGTTCCGTTTTTCACTGAAGACTAATAGGGGATTCTTTGGAAATTAATTTTCAGCTGAGCAACGTCAGTGAATTACGGATGACACGTGGATGGTAAAAACGGACACAGGGACCAACCACGGATCCTTCACGGACATCTTCACGGATGAAACACGTACGCGTTTTTTCACGGACGTGACACTGACACGGAAATGTGAACGAGGCTCCGTCCACAATGATGGGAGCTGTGTGGGTACAGCGCCAAAGCTGCAAGGTAACAGCTTATCGGTGGGGTCGCGGGATCTTAGACCATCGCTGATCTGATGTTGTCTACTAGGATTGGCCTTTGATATCAAAATCCTGGACAACCCCTTTAAGATTTCTATTACATCAGGGATGCCCAACCTGCGGCCCTCCAGCTGTTGCAAAACTACAACTCCAAGTATGCCCGGACACCCTACAGCTATTAGGGCATGCTGGGAATTGTAGTTTTGCAACAGCTGGAGGGTCGCAGGTTGGGCATGAAAGCAAGCAGACATGAAAGCAAGCAGAGATCGTGAAGAATCGTGAGGAATTGATACAGAAAGTACAATGGAAAATTGTAGAACGTTTCATTCCACAAAGAATAACCTTTATTTGCTATAACCGAACAATCCCTTTAAGGAGTTACATTCTCTATGGTTTTCTATGGTTGGCTGCACGTTGTGTAAGATCCTTCTCAGATCTTCCAGCAGGAGGACAAATAAAAAACTCCTCGGAAGAAATCGCGTTTTCTTTGTGTATCTTGGACTCTCCGTTTCCAGGCTTTGGCTGCGGGACCGAGTTACGGAGGATTGTGGTTTAATAATTCAGCTGTTGGGTCAGCTGCAGGATCTATTCGTGGGGCCGCGCTCCTCAGAAGTTACAGTCTGTGCTGTCACCAGCTTTCCACAAATACATCCAGTCAGGACTATTGGCCAATAACGGGACACATGTCCTCCGCATGCCGGGAACAGCATAGTTCTGTTACATTGTGTCAGTCTGAAAGGTTATATAGATAAAGGGGCAGATTCCTGGATTAGCCTCAAGTCCTTGAGTCCTCAGCTCTATGTTTCTTATAAAGCAGGGTGACCTCCAATATGGCCTCCATCACAGCTCTCACGCAGGCTGCCAACCGGTCTTCTCAGATTCCTCTGGCAGAACTGCCTAGTTATGCAATCATACAACTAGTTATAGGACTGGACTGGGTTAACCCGGGCTCATGGAAGGGCCACCCCTCCAGATACATGAAATAAAGTCATGTTTCCATCCCATCAATTTCACTTCAAGTATCTTCATTGCTCCCTGTTATTAAAGACAGCCCTCATAATAATGATAGCCATAGTGTCCCCATAATAATGATAGCCATAGTGTCCCATAATAATGATAGCCATAGTGCCCCCATAACAATGATAGCTATAGTGCCCCCATAATAATGATAGCCATAGTGCCCCCATAACAATGATAGCTATAGTGCCCCCATAACAATGATAGCCATAGTGCCCCCATAACAATGATAGCCATAGTGCCCCAATAACAATGACAGCCATAGTGCCCTCATAATAATGATAGCCATAGTGTCCCCACATTAATGATAGCCATAGTGCCCCCATAACAATGATAGCCATAGTGTCCCCATAACAATGATAGCCATAGTGTCCCCATAACAATGACAGCCACAGTGCCCCCATAACAATGATAGCCACAGTGTCCCCATAATAATGATAGCCATAGTGTCCCCATAATAATGATAGCCATAGTGCCCCAATAACAATGATAGCCATAGTGTCCCCATAATAATGATAGCCATAGTGTCCCCATAATAATGATAGCCATAGTGTCCCCATAATAATGATAGCCATAGTGCCCCCATGAAAATGATAGCCACAGTGTCCTTATAACAATAATACCCATAGTGTCCCCATAACAATGACAGCCACAGTGCCCCCATAACAATGATAGCCATAGTGTCCCCATAATAATGATAGCCATAGTGCCCCCATGAAAATGATAGCCACAGTGTCCCCATAACAATGATACCCATAGGGTCCCCATAACAATGACAGCCACAGTGCCCCCTAACAATGATAGCCACAGTGGCCCCATGACAATGACAGCCACAGTGGCCCCATAACAATGATAACCATAGTTCCCCAATAACAATGACAGCCACAGTGGCCCCATAACAATGATAACCATAGTGCCCCAATAACAATGATAGTCATAGTGCCCCCATAACAATTATAGCCATAGTGCCCCCATAACAATTATAGCCATAGTGCCCCCATAACAATTATAGCCATAGTGCCCCCATAACAATGTATAGCCACAGTGCCCCCATAACAATGACAGCCACAGTGCCCCCTAACAATGATAGCCACAGTGCCCCCTAACAATGATAGCCACAGTGCCCCCTAACAATGACAGCCATAGTTCCCCATAACAATTGCAGCCACAGTGTTCCATAATAATAACAGCCACAGTGCCCCTAACAATGACATCCACAGTGCCCCATAACAATGACATCCACAGTGCCCCCATAACAATGACAGACACAGCGCCCCCATTATGATAACAGACACAGGACACCCATAGCAAAAATAGCTGAAACACTCGCTACATTACCCCCATATCAATTTACAATTACAGTGCCCCATAACAATTACAACCACAGAAACTCCATAACAGTAACAACCAGAGTGCTCCCATAATAGTGCCAACCACAACCTACCCCCATAACAGTGACAACCAGTGTGATCCCATAACAGTGACAACCAGAGAGCCTCCACAACAGTGACAGTCCACTCCCATAAATGCGACAACCTTTACCACTTACTTGAGGACCTACTCATATGTAACTGCTTCCACCTCTACTCGGGACAACAAAGTACTACCAGGGCTCGCATACCATAGATGAATTTCTGCTATGGGGCCCCTCTGCTCTATTTATCTCCCTGGAAGATGATTCAAGGATGTGACGTTACTGTTTTAGGGGTAAATGCCCTTTGTGTCCTTTGATTATAATCATTGGAAACACAAATATTGTTGCCGGGTGTCACTGTTACATTGTATCACTGGGTATTATAATAATGGAGTACTTTGCTGGTAATTCGCAGCAGAGCTCCAAGCTACGGTTCTGCAGGGCTGTGGAAGGGTTGGATGGAGAGGTCATGATACGAGGTTCCCGGTGTCCGGGGATCCAGAGTGATCTCCATTGCCTGATCTTGGCTACAGCCGTCAGTTTATTGCGCTTATTCACAATATATTCCCCCTGGGTCTTGAACTATATCTATATAGTCACAATCTCCTTCAGAATATAGACACCAGTACTAAACTAGAAAAGGTACAATTTCTGGGGAAATTGTGTGACGTGTTCTTGTCTCCACCAGTAGTCTACAACTGGAGTGGGCGGAGTAACTGGGCGGAGTGGCTTGAGTAACTGTTGTGTAGTTGGAGTGGCTGGAGTAACTGTGGAAAGGTTGGACTGGGCAGAGTAACTTTATGGGGTGGGCAGAGTAACTGTGTGGAGTGTTTGGAGTGAGTAAAGATAGTAAACATTACACTAACCAATTGATTGATCAAATTTTAAAAGTGCACAAGCTTGATAGAGTGAGAAATGCATTTCAACTTTTATTTATTTATATAGCACATTTAATTGCAATGTTGTTGCCCAAAGTGCTTCACAGTTACATTAAAACATACATTTATAAAAACATTAGCAGCTGATTTGTGTAAGTGGGCTTGAAAATGAGGGAGTGGTGGCAGTTTAGAAATCATGTCATGATTTTTCAGCTCACACTCTAGCTTTTGTCACTCTGCTGGCTGCTCACACACCTGGGTTCCTATGGCAACTCACTCTACAGCAAGGGCAGAGAAGAGCAGTTAAAAACAAACTGCTTAAACATGCTACCATTATACCCATCCTCAAAAAGCCTTCACTTGACCCATCTTCTTTGTCCAGTTATCGCTCCATATCACTTCTTCCATTTGCCTCAAAGTTACTTGAACAACATGTCGATTCGGAACTGTCCTCTCACCTCTCCTCCTGCTCCCTCTTTGACTGGCTACAATCTGGCTTCTGACCCCACCACTCGACTGAGACTGCCCTTACCAAAGTCACCAATGACCTACTAACAGCCAAAACCTAAAAACATTACTCTGTCCGGCTTCTCCTTGACCTGTCCTCTGCCTTTGACACTGTCGACCACTCCCTTCTGTTACAAACTCTCTCATCTCTCGGCATCACTGACCTGGCCCTCTCCTGGATCACATCATACCTCACAGAACGGACGTTTAGCGTCTCCCACTCTCGCAACACCTCCTCGTCTCATTCCCTCTGTTGGTGTCCCGCAAGGCTCTGTTCTAGGACCCCTGCTCTTCTCTATCTACACTTTCGGCCTAGGATATCTTAGAGTCCCATGGCTTTCAGTATCACTCTTATGCTAACGACACACAAATCGACCTCTCTGGTCCTGACATCACCACCTTATTATCCAGAATCCCACAATGTCTATCTGCTATATCATCCTTCTTCTCCTCTTGCTTTCTAAAACTTAACATGGATAAAACAGATCTCTTCATCTTTCTCCCATCTTGCTCAAACCCCCCAACAGACCTATCTGTCACGATCAATGGCTGCATACTCTCCCCGGTCAACCAAGTCCACTGCCTTGGAGTGACCTTGGATTCTGCCCTCTCCTTCCGACCGCACATCCAAGCCCTTTCCACCACCTGTCACCTCCAATTCAAAAACGTCTCCCGCATCCGCGCTTTCCTTAACTTTGAATCTGCGAAAATGCTTGTACATGCCCTCATCATCTCCCGCCTAGACTACTGCAACATTCTCCTCTGTGGCCTTCCATATAGCACTCTCGCACCCCTCCAATCTATCCTCAACTCTGCTGCCCGACTAATCCACCTCTCACCCTATTACTCCTCTGCCTCTCCCCTCTGCCAATCCCTTTACTGGCTCCCCATTGCCCAGCGAATTCAGTTCAAAATACTAACAAATACATACAAGGCCGTCCACAACCTGTCCCCTCCCTACATCTCCGAGCTACTTTCCCGATACATCCCCACACACAATCTCCGATCCTCACAAGACGTCCTTCTCTCCTCTCATCACCTCTTCCCACAATCGCCTCCAAGATTTCTCCCGTGCATCCCCCACACTTTGGAATTCGCTACCCCAACATATCAGACTCTCTTCTACAGTGGAATCCTTCAAAAGAAACCTGAAAACAAACCTCTTCAGACAAGCCTACAACCAGTGACCCTGCTGCCTCTATACCGCCACGACCAACTTCACCCTCACCTACTGTGTCCTTCTCCCATACCATGTAGATAGTAAGCCCTCACGGGCAGGGCCCTCTCTCCTTCTGTACCAGTCTGTAACTCGTCTTGTTTATGATTAATGCAATTGTCTTTATTATGTATGTGCACCGCTTATCATATGTACAGCGCTATGGAATGAATGACGCTTTAGTGATTAATAATAATAATAATAATAACACAAGTAGGCGGGGTCAACAATACCATAGTGCAGGGATGGCCAACCTGCGGCTCTCCAGATGTTGCAAAACTACAACTCCCAGCATGCCCAGACTGCCTACAGATATCTGCCACCTGGAGAGCCACAGGTTGGCCATCTCTGTCATAGTGCAAAATACCATCCCAGCAGAACCAAATAACCCAGTGTAGCACAATATACTGCCCCAAAATCTGACCCTCTGTGGTGGCCCTCAATAGCTACTATCTTCTGTCTTCCTCCTCCAGTTGTCTATGGAGCAGGGGGCTGAGGAGGTGAGGTGCGGCCACAGCAGTTAATTTCAGTAGGGCATGTGCAGTCCCTGGCGGGGTACATGGAGAGAAATCCAGTACTCACAGCGTTAATTACTGTTGAGAGCTCATTATGTACCCGACCAGTGGCAGAGAGGAGGACTTGGGGGGCCCCCCTGTTGGGGGATCAGACCACTGGGAAATTTCCCTGTAGGGTCAATGGCCAATCCGACTCTGGATTTATCACAGGGGTTCACTATTTAGGCACTTTTTTCTGACTCTATACCAACTACTGGTTGGTTACTTTGCAACAGATTTTTAATGTCAGAATTGAAGTGCAATTTTGGCGCCAAAAAGCTGAGATACTTCTTTCATGTTAAGCCATACCTCTGTTGTTAAGCCACTCTCCTTGGCATGCTAGGTTGAGTGGATTTTTCTAAAACGAAATACCCCAATTTGCACTAGAATTTGGCGTAATTTACAACAAATTTACAAAAAGGTCTAGGTGCACTCACATTAGTAAATGTAGGCCTATATGTGGTCAAGTCTGGGTAAGATGGAGGGTAAAAGAGGCAATAGTCCTGCACCATATTGGGGCCTCCAACTTGTTTTTCTTCTTCATCAATTCGTCTGCCTGTACTACAAACTAGAAGAAATCCAGTGGCTTAAAGGGGTTGTGAAAGAATGAAGGAGGGGGTGGGGGGTAAAGAAAAGATGACTTACCTGCTTCCCTGCGCCTGCTCCTCAATCCTTTCCCTTCAGGCATATGATGCTCCGCTGGGCTCCATTAATGTCAACATCCAGTTTGACATCACCGAAGGGGAACGATAACTGCTCTAAGCACATTTCTGGTCAGTTAAAAAACTGGTTGTCTCTTTTAGAGCCCAATATTCTAGAACCCCACCTGTATTGACAATTGGGGTTTAGAATGGAATGCACACAGTCACCAATGTGATCTTGGAAATACCCCATAAAAGATGTCACCTAAACAGCAAGTGAAGGTTTCCAAAGACTAGGAACCATGTTACCCCTGGAAGCAACATCAGAAGATATCGATAATGATGTCCACCATGGCCAGGAAGCCAACACAAGGATGACATTGCCATGTGCCGTGCCAAGTGTTGACTCTGAAGAAGAAGGCCTTCACCAGTTAGGAGTACAAAGGGCAAATTTGGATTTTAGGGATGCCAGGATCGATCTGCTGCTTAAGGATCCAGACCTTGACCTGGTCGATCACAAAGATAGCAACCATGACAGTTCTTATGGCAGTAGGTTGTCACCCACCTCACAAGGGTCACTGTGTAGGACCCACACCATTACACTTGTACTGAATAAATGTACAGTAACAATAGCAAACATGGGACTCATTATTTAACAAGTCCCAGGTAATATTTGCTCCTCTCCTCATGACCCCACCAAATTTAATAGAGGTCTTCCTAGAAAGGTCCATAGATCACATCATCAGTCACTGAGGATGGGAAGGGGGATAATGTGCTCTATATGTTGTCTTATAGTCATGTTACCCCCCCCCCCCCCACACCCCCCACAAACCCTCCCCAAGATGTCCACCAAATCAGGGGCGTAGCTAAAGGCTTATGGGCCCTGAACTTCAGCTTGGGCCCCCCTTACCTCAGCGCTTGGTGGCCAACGGCAGGGAAGCACATAGCCTTCACGCTGCCTGAGGCAAAAATTGAAACAGCACCCCCCCAATGCCAAATTCCTGACCTAACCCCTTCCCTCCAGCCAGAGGTGTAACTTGACCAGGATGCACTTTCTATAATACCAGTGTCTTCTTATGTAGCACAAGAGTCTTTGGGGCCCCTCTGGCTCTTAGGCCCGGTAGCGACTGCTACCTCTGAACCCCCTATAGCTATTGCCTCTGCAATAAGGTATATGATGGGATACAAGAGGGACTATGGGACACAGCATTACATTGTATGGGCCTAAGATATTGGGAATGGTGGCCCTGGTCATGAGACGACATAAAAAACTCTAGAACAGCTATGTAGACCAGGTCCTGGTCCAGTTTTGAACTCCAGAGACAGGACCCGAGTGCCGATGATACATGAGCCACTGTCAGATACCATCAACAAGTCTCTTACTGAGTCACTCGGGGGATTGAGGCCAAGCAAAATAATAATCCGCAAATGGCAGAGGTTATTTCAGGAAACACAGAGGTAACTTCATGTATCAGTGAGGAGAAGACGCCATTAAGGAGAAACCGACCAGAAATAAACGCAGCGTTCCGAATGTTAACCCTATAACGGTCCGTCTGTGTGGAGAATCAGAATAATAAACCGGAAAACATGCCAGGAGTAATGTGTATTTAGACCCTTGTGACCAGACCACCTCTGATTTCTTGTAATATTAATCCACATACAGACTGCAGTAATATTATTACATCACCTCTCATGACATGTCTGTCTAGTACATTATTCTATTCCCCAAGCAATAACAATCCCTTTTCATATAACTGTATGCTGTTCTGTTCCTCAGTTGTTGCTACTAGAGGTTTACTGATAAAACTGGCAGCACTGATCGGATAGTATCAGACTGTACAGTGACACCTCGCGCCAACCGGTAAGGCCCCTTTCACACGGGCGAGATTTCTGCGCGGGTGCAATGCGTGAGGTGAACGCATTGCACCCGCACTGAATCCGGACCCATTTATTTCTATGGGGCTGTGCACATGAGCGGTGATTTTCACGCATCACTTGTGCGTTGCGTGAAAATCGCAGCATGCTCCTCTTTGTGCGTTTTTCACGTAACGCAGGCCCCATAGAAATGAATGGGGTTGAGTGAAATTTGCAAGCATCCGCAAGCAAGTGCGGATGCGGTGCGATTTTCACGCACGGTTGCTAGGAGACGATCGGGATGGAGACCCGATCATTATTATTTTCCCTTATAACATGGTTATAAGGGAAAATAATAGCATTCTGAATACAGAATGCATAGTACAATAGCGCTGGAGGGGTTAATAAAAAATAATATAACTCACCATAATCCACTTGTTCGCGCAGCCGGCATCTCTTCTGTCTTCATCTGTGAGGAATAGGACCTTTGATGACGTCACTGCGTTCATCACATGGTCCATCACATGATCTTTTACCATGGTGATGGATCATGTGATGAGCGTAGTGACGTCATCAAAGGTTCTATTCCTCACAGATGAAGACAGAAGAGATGCCGGCTGCGCGAACAAGTGGATTAAGGTGAGTTATATAAAAAAAAAATTAACCCCTCCAGCCCTATTTTACTATGCATTCTGTATTCAGAATGCTATTATTTTCCCTTATAACCATGTTATAAGAGGAAATAATACAATCTACACAACACCTAACCCAAACCTGAACTTCTGTGAAGAAGTTCAGGTCTGGGTACCACAGTCGGTTTTTTATCACGCGTGTGCAAAACACATTGCACCCGCGAGATAGAAACTGAACATCGGAACGCAATCGCAGTCAAAACTGACTGCAATTGGGTACCTACTCGCGCGGGGACGCGGGTTTGCCGCAATGCACCGGGACGCATCCGGACCTAATCCGGACACGCTCGTGTGAAAGAGGCCTAACAGTTACAGATTCATTAATAAACTTCTAGTAGGAATAACAGAGGAGCAGAACAACATAGAGTTTAGACTGGGTTCACAACACGTTTTTGCCACATATTTAACAAATACAAAAAATGTATACGGATGCCACAGACAGATGCCCTACTGTAGCATCCATCACTATAGAGTTCCATTGTAAAAAAAAAATTCAAACATTTTTTTTTTTTTACCGGACTCTGTGGGATGGAAAAGTGTGGTGTGCTATGCTTTTGAATACCTTTTTTCCCCCCAATGTATATGTTAAACGGATGGCAAAAACATGATGTGAACCCACCCTTAAAAGTACAGGTATAGAGCTTCTCTTCTGCTGATTGGTGGAGCACCTGTCAGGTGACAAGCTTTCTTCCAATCAGTGCTCTGCTCTGCAAGTGCAGCCTCCAAGGAACTTCGTGAGGCGTCCTATCCTTGTCTCTCTCTTTTATTATTATTCCACAACTAGGCGCTGAGCCCCCTACCCCACAGGCCCCCTAGCAATTGCATACCCTCCCTCCATGGTAGGTATGCCACCCTTACAATCGGCACCCTACCATGGATATTTGCCGTCTGTAAGGATGGCCCATGCTACATCCGTATCTCTCAAGCTTCCCCTTCAGTATCATATCATTTATAATATTCCATGGTCCTGCCCATGTTCCCCCTTGATTTGTTGTGTATTTTCCTCAAAATTCATTTTTTTCTTAAAAACAAGTCTGTGCAGCATGGAGAGAAAGTCTGTTGTATGATCAGAAAGAACTTCCTGGGGTCATTTCAGTGCATAGAGCAGATATAAGGTGGTCCCCCGCAAAGGAAGAAAATGGCTGCCAGGCACGGCCTGCTTACATACATTATGTACTCTAACCATCAGTAAGGGCACAGAGTCGTGACTATAGGGGCTATATTGCAAGATACTGGATTTAGATGGTCCCAATGGTCTCTCTGCCATATAAGAAGCCACCAGTACCATACAGGACACGTTAGGTGGGGGCCGTGTTACAGTTTTTCTGTTGAACGGTTTGGCCCAGGGGAAACATTTATTAGCTGTTCACAGGATAGTGATAAATGTATGCTTGTTGGGGGTCTGACTGCTGATTCCCCCGCTAATCACAAGAAGGTCCATGTTCCCTTTTTGAATGGAGAGGTGGTCCATCAATCTCTGTGGGACTGAGGAAGACAGCCAAGTAGAGCTTTAAGACCAGAATAAGATCTGTAATGTGAGGTCCGAGAAATGAAACCCCCACTCCCTCCTCTCCAAAGATGAATCATACAGTGAGCAGACAAAACATTAAGGAAAACACTGTGGCCGGATATATTTATGGTCCTGCAACCTCAAATATGTTATTTAGAAGACTACACATACTAGACTGTATGACATCTCTCCATGTAGACTATTGCAGCGATTGGGCCGCAGGGGCAATATGTGAGTGTTGGTGGGCCGCTGGGGGTAGTAGTTGTTTACTCACTCTTCTGTAGCGCTCCCTTGGCCTGTGTGCAGTGATTGGAAGGACAGCACCAGTTCCTTCGGGGCACACTCTGTTGCCCAGGGACTCTTGCCAGATGGTGGTAGAGGTGCCTTTGGTGGTGTGGCTTTTAAGGTGCCGCGGAGGCAGGGTCCCTGGTGTTCGTGACGCCAGCATCGTTAGTTGCAAAGGAAGGTGGTAGAAAGGATGAGGAGTTAATGGTTGTAAACAACGGAACTTTTACTTAATCAATTGCCTTGAGGTAGTGCAGAACATTTACACGGCAAGGGTGACAACCCATATGATGCATACACGATTGGCTTAGCTGAAATCCTAGTAACAATCTTGGCTGGTATGAGAGAGTTCCTTTCTAACTGTCCTCACTTGGTCCACACTCTAGCCACCAGATACTGGATATAATAATGACTCTTACTTGTGTTTGGAAACCCACAGGGCGGTCTCTCTAACTGCAGGCATGAATCCTCTGCTCCATTGTTTGCACTGGTTGCTTTAAGAAACACTGGTCCACAATATCAATAGAAGTATGTGGTAATGGACAACCTTGCGCCTAGTCGTCTGGCTGTGTCCAGGTGCTTTTAGGCTTCTCCCGGTCACTGGTCCTGTGGAGTCCCTAAGCTAATGCTGCTTCTATCTCCACTAGACTTTCTCTATATCCAGAGTTTACTCTGGTCTGTGCTAGGTAGCTGTAAGGATGTTCTCCACACTCCTTCAGCTTGGCCAAGGCCAAGGGGCTAAGATAGCAGCTACATATTGGACTTTGCTTCTCCTGATCCTCACACATCACTACCTCTCTCCTTACTCCTCAGCTAACTTCCTTACTTCTACACAGAACTGACACACCCTAAGGTATATATATATATATATATATATATATATATATATATATATATATACACTCACTCACCCAAAGAATTATTAGGAACACCTGTTCTATTTCTCATTAATGCGATTATCTAGTCAACCAATCACATGGCAGTTGCTTCAATGCATTTTGGGGTGTGGTCCTGGTCAAGACAATCTCCTGAACTCCAAACTGAATGTCAAAATGGGAAAGAAAGGTGATTTAAGCAATTTTGAGCGTGGCATGGTTATTGATGCCAGACGGGCCGGTCTGAGTATTTCACAATCTGCTCAGTTACTGGGATTTTCAAGCACAACCATTTCTAGGGTTTACAAAGAATGGTGTGAAAAGGGAAAAACATCCAGTATGCGGCAGTCCTGTGGGCAAAAATGCCTTGTGGATGCTAGAGGTCAGAGGAGAATGGGCCGACTGATTCAAGCTGATAGAAGAGCAACGTTGACTGAAATAACCACTCGTTACAACCGAGGTATGCAGCAAAGCATTTGTGAAGCCACAACACGCACAACCTTGAGGCGTATGGTCTACAACAGCAGAAGACCCCACCGGGTACCACTCATCTCCACTACAAATAGGAAAAAGAGGCTACAATTTGCACGAGCTCACCAAAATTGGACTGTTGAAGACTGGAAAAATGTTGCCTGGTCTGATGAGTCTCGATTTCTGTTGAGACATTCAAATGGTAGAGTCCGAATTTGGCGTAAACAGAATGAGAACATGTATCCATCCTCTGATGGCTACTTCCAGCAGGATAATGCACCATGTCACAAAGCTCCAATCATTTCAAATTGGTTTCTTGAACATGACAATGAGTTCACTGTACTAAAATGGCCCCCACAGTCACCAGATCTCAACCCAATAGAGCATCTTTGGGATGTGGTGGAACGGGAGCTTCGTGCCCTGGATGTGCATCCCTCAAATCTCCATCAACTGCAAGATGCTATCCTATCAATATGGGCCAACATTTCTAAAGAATGCTATCAGCACCTTGTTGAATCAATGCCACGTAGAATTAAGGCAGTTCTGAAGGCAAAAGGGGGTCCAACACCGTATTAGTATGGTGTTCCTAATAATTCTTTAGGTGTGTGTGTATATATATATATATATATATATATATGTGTGTGTGTGTGGGGCCATCACCACCTAGGGGTGAATGGATGTAATGCAACTATCAGCCTGTTGTAGGGAATTTGCAGCTGAATACATAGAGAATACAATGGCATAAAATGACATACATGAGATTTAAGGGGCCCACTTCCAACACTGAGTGGGACACTGCACTATGATCTAAGCGAGAAGTCTCCATCTTGGCTTATGATCATGTTTTAGGTCTATATCTTGGTTTATGATCCAGGTGGAGGTCTCTATCTTGGCTTATGATCAAGGTGGAGGTCTCTGTCTTGCGTTATGATCAAGGTACAGTCTTTATCTTGGTTTATGATCAAGGTGGAGGGCTCTATATTGGCTTATGGTCCAGGTGAGTTTTCTATCTTGGCTACAGATCAAGGTGGAGGCCTCTATCTTGGCTTATGATCAAGGTGGAGGTCCCTATCATGGCTTATGATCCAGATGGAGGTCTCTATCTTGGCTTATGATCAAAGTGTAGGCGGGCCATCTTTAATATTGATTGGACCCTGGGCAAAAATTTACTTGGGCCCCCTGGATCCCTCCTTCCCACACTCTAGTATGCAATCACGCCCTCCACCACAACACACACACACACAAAAAATCCACAAACCTCGTAGAGTAGTAAACTTTAATAATGATGAGTGGCCACTGGAGACGTTCCTTGGCAGTAATGTAAATACTGCCTTTTTTTCTGAAAAGGCAATGTTTACATTAAATAGCTTGCAGAGACATGCTATAGACACCAGAACAACTACGTTTAGCTGTTGTGGTTCTGGTGACTATAGTGTCCCATATTGTAGAGAAAAAAAAAAAGGAATCAGCACAAAAGTATCAAATAAAATAGCTGTATCATTATTCTAAAAATTAAATAAGCACAACTTCTGACAAATACAAAGTATTTTGCAGATAATTTTTTTTTTTTTTTTACAATGTGCAGATTGTACTGTACTGCTAACCCTTCCATCCACCCCTACATACAGGGTAATACAGCCCCATACCTCTTACATCCAGTGACGTCTCTTTGATGTAGATGTTCTCATTCCTCATCTTCTCCTTTCAGACCTTCAGACCAGACCACCATTTTTCAGCCATTTCTCGTCTCCGCAGTTTGACCAAAAAAATCTTAGTTTACTATATTTCCACCATCCTCCAATCTTCTGGACAAATCATCCTACCACCCCCAATACTGTGCCGCTGTGCTCCCCAATATTATACTGCAGAAACAGATAAACCCCCTGATAATACTAGTACCATGCAGATAGTGCCCTTGAATAATTATTGGCACACAGTGCCCTAAAATAACTGTGCCCAGCAAATAGTGCCCCTGACACTAATAGTGTAAACATAATGCCCCCCAAAAAATTGTGGTAAGCTGATACTGTGCCAAGGTGCCCCCACAGTAATAGTGCTCGCAAAAGTCCCACCAATAGGAATAATTTTCTGCTAGAGCACACATGGTAGTAATAGTGCTCCTACAGTGCCCCTAACATGTCCCCACTGTGCCCCAGAAGTAATAATGCTCCCATAGTGCCCATACTAGTAATCATGTTCCCCATAGACCCCAAATAGTAATAAAGCCCATCATAATGCCCCCAGTAGTAATAATTCTCCTTATAATGTGCCAGTGCAAAAAATGCCCCCTTTTAATGCCCCCAGTTAAGCTAATGTCCCCATAGTGTCCCCATAATCTGCCAGTATAAAATACCCCTATATAGTGCCCCCAGTAAATGCCCCATAGTGCTCCTCTCCCCCCTTCTTCCTAGTGCCCCCGATAATGTACCAGTATAAAATGCCCCATATATAGTGCCCCAGTAGATGCCCTCAGTGTTCCCCATAATTTGAAAGTATAAAATACCGCTTCTTAGTGCCCCCCATAGATGAGCCCATAGTACTTCTCTCTCCCCTTCCCCATAGTACCCACCATAATATGCCCAAGTATAAAATACCCCTATACAGAGCCCCCCATATAAAATACCCCTTCTTTGTGGCCTCAGTAGAAGCCCCCATAGTGTTCCTCTCCCCCTTCCCCTATATAAAATACCACTTCTTTGTGGCCTCAGTAGATTCCCCATAGTGCCCCCAATAATGTGCCAGTAACAAGTGCCCCCATAGATGCCCCCATATTGCCACCCAATAATGTGCCAGTAAAAAGTGCCACCAATAATGTGCCAGTAAGAAGTGCCCCCATAGATGCCCCCACAGTGCCCCCCAATAATGTGCCAGTAACATGTGCCCCCATAGATGCCCCCAATTATGTGTCAGTAATAACTACCCCCATAGATGCCCCTCAATCATGTGCCAGTAGCAAGTACCCCCATAGATGCCCCCCAATCATGTTGCAGTAACAAGTGCCCCCATAGATGCCCCCAATCATGTGCCAGTAACAAGTGCCCCCATAGATGCCCCCAATCATGTGCCAGTAACAAGTGACCCCATAGATGCCCCCAATCATGTGCCAGTAACAAGTGCCTTCATAGATGCCCCGCAAGCATTTTCCAGTAACAAGAGACCCCATAGATACCCCCCAATCATGTGCCAGTAACAGATGCCCTCATAGATGCCCCCCAATCATGTGCCAATAACAAGTGCCCCCATAGATGCCCCCCAATCATGTGCCATTAACAAGTTCCCCATAGATGCCCCCAATCATGTCCCAGTGACAAGTGCCCCATAGATGCCCCCCAATTATGTGCCAATAACAAGTGCCCCCATAGATGCCCCCTAATCATGTGCCAGTAACAGATGCCCCCATAGATTCCCCCCAATCATGTGCCAGTAACAGGTGCCCCCATAGATGCCCCCCAATCATGTGCCAGTAGTAGTACCATATAAAAATAAAAATAAAACACTTGCTCCATCAGGCTGGCAGCGATGCGATGCAGGCCTCTTCCGGCATCGCATCTCCTCACCTGGTTGGCTTATGCACCAAGGTCTGGAGCAATACTCTCCTCAGAGGTGGGACAAGCTACTTTGGTGCCTTACAAATTTCAACTCCCAATTCCAGATGCCACGGTTTTTCCAGTACGCTCCTGTTCTTGCTGTTATGTTCTCACCTGGGGAGTTTGATCCACTAAGCCACTTGAAGTCCATATAAATGTGCATATGCAACAGTGTGCCACCAATCCATTAAAGACAAGTGGGCAAACACTGAATAATGCATAAACCACAACAAGAAGGACAAGTATAGCATTGTAAAATGGTACAAACCGCCCCTAGAGGAAGCCGCTGGGCGAAACGTGCGTTGGGGAGTCGCTGGAAGCCACCCCACTCTGCTGTTTGTACCATTTTACAATGCTATACTTGTCTTTGTTGGACATGCATTATTCAGCGTTTGTCCACTTGTCTTTAATGGTGGCACACTGTTGCATATACACATTTATATGGACTTCCATGGATCACTGTGCTTAAGGTATTACCTGATGGAGTGAGTCTTATGTGAAATTTTTGGACCGCTGGGAACTTTTTCTGGCTCTCCTTTCACATTCATTATAGTTATTATTTTTGTGATTAGTGTTTGTACCTATCTGACTAACTTTTGCTATATTGTACAGTGACCTATGGGCTCCATTTGTTTGTGGACTTGCTGCACAGGATCCATTTTTTAACCGTATTGATGTGATTATTCTATGATATTTATATTTATTTTTTATTGTATTGGATTAAATAAAGACTGTTAATTTTACTAGTTTTGCGTGGCCTTTTTGGTGTTAATAGGGTTTATTACCACACTTATGGCAATTACTTAGGTGTTATGGGAGTTTTTACTTTTTTATAACCTAACAGCTCCCATCTCCTAACCTTTGATATATTAACTTGGACCTGGGATTGTGCTCTTCCTATAAAAACTAGTCTGGGATATTCCACCAATATACTGTGTATTAACCTCTGTTCAACAACCCTTACATTAACCTGGAGTGGGGATTGTGCCCCTCTTATAAACATTATACTAACTGTGTATTAACTTTTGATTAACAAGCTTTTCACTAATAAATACCTAATTCCTGACTTGGTTATCTGGATTTGGGATTTGGTACTATTTGTAATATGTCTGTGATATTATATTAATGTATTTTGTTTTGCATTAGTTCCTGTCTATCTATAAATCCGAGATTCTTTAACTATTAGATAAACAGATGGGACAAAAATAAGGGTGTATCCGTATTATTCAGTGGCAACTAGTGAACAAAGAAAAAAAAATACAATGATATAAAAAAGAGATTGGCTGGGGTTAAGTATAGCTTGGTTTTCCCAGCCAAACTTCAAGTGATATTTCAGGATAAATCCTTTTTTTTTCAGTCCCTTAAGGAAGCTAGAGAAGGGACAGATTTGAAGGGCCTTAGCAAAATATAGTTATTGTTAATTATAGTTTTCTGGATGGTTAGGTAAGGGGTGAGGGGAGGGGGGATATATGTAGTAAACCATGTTTGGTTATGGTGCTGTCACGGCGTGGTGTGAGAGGGGAACTCTACACTAAAAACAAGAGGGAGGGAGAAGGTACCAGGCCTGCAAACTAGGGAGAGGGGAAAGGTCACCAACTAATAAAACCCCAACCTGAGCCCTGACTGCTAACAGAATGAACAGACCCCGATGGTAGGACTGTTCATCCTCAGGAACCTAAGCCTGGCTTACCCTAGAAGGCCCTGAAGATAGTGATTGGGCCACAGACGACGTGTTCCTTCCCAGCTGAAGGAACAACAGTCTGCCTCAGGTCTGGTACCAAGAGACAGGGCAATAAACACAATACGAAAAGGAAAGACCCTTAACTCCGGGTAAATGGAAAGCAGGAACTCAGCCGAGATCAAGACACCTAACGATCCACAACCAGAATGAGCTATCAACCGCACGGAGTGATGGTTAAAGCCAGACTAAGTAGGGAGTAGTAATGATCACACCTGAAAAGTAGGTGTGGACATACCATCAACACATAGACAAAGTGAAACCAAATGAAGCTGTCAGATCACTCACATGCAGCAAGTCTTTCAGATCTTCTACCACCTGTCAAGGGTGTGACAGTACCCCTCGTTCTACGGGTGGCCTCTGTACACCCAGGACTCACTTTATCTGGATGAGCTCTGTGAAAAGCTTTCACCAGACGCTTAGCATTAATGTCGGCCGCTTGGACCCACATCCTCTCCTCCAGTCCGTAACCCTTCCAGTGCATGAGATAATGGAGGGATCTACGGAGAACTCAGGAGTCAATTATCCTGGCAATTTGAAATTCCAAATTACCGTCCACCGTAACAGGAGCGGGAGGCAAGGTGGACGGTTCAACAGGTTCAACATAACTCTTCAACAATGACTTATGGAACACATTATAAATTTTCAAAGCTTGGGGGAGCTCAAGACGAAAGGCTACCGGGTTAACAATGGCAGTGATCTTATATGGACCAATAAACCTTGAACCCAACTTCCAGGAAGGTATGTTTCTTGTGGACAGCCACACAGAATCCCCACTCTCAGGTCCGGACCATTTATATGTCTCTTTTCAGCCACACGTTTATACCTCTTGCCCATCTTTTTCAGATTATTTAGAATTTTCTGCCAAATAGCTGACAAAGAAGAAGAAAATCTTTCCTCTTCAGGTACACCAGAAGTCTCAGTGCCAGAAAATGTGCCAAATTTTGGGAACCCATATGCCCCCAAAAATAGTGACTTATCAGTAGATTCCTGTCTATGGTTGTTTATGGCAAATTCGGCCAAAGACAAGAATGAAGACCACTCCTCTTGTTCTCTGAGACAAAACATCTCAAGTAAGTCTCCAAATTTTGGTTTGTGCGTTCAGTCTGTCCATTCGACTGAGGGTGAAAGGCCAAAGAGAAGGACAATTGTACCCCCAGACGAGTACAGGAATCCTTCCAAAATCCCTCCAGAGTCCCTCTATCAGACACCACATCAGAGGGAATACCATGTAGTTTCACGATGTTATCGACAAACACCTGTGCAAGAGTTTTGGCATTGGGGAGACCTGGTAAAGCTATAAAGTGCACCATCTTACTAAAGCGATCAGCAACCACCAGATTCCCCGAAGAATTAGGTAAATCTGTGATAAAATCCATTTGATAAATGGGTCCACGGTCTAGAAGGAATGGGCAGCGGAAGTAAAGATCCGAAAGGCCGGGTATGTGTCATCTTAGCATGTGCACAAGTACTACAAGCTGACACATAGTCCTCAACACGCTTGCGTAAACCTGGCCACCAGAATCTACGAGATTTGAGATCCACAGTGGATCTGCTCCCTGGGTGTCCTGTGAGAACAGTACAGTGATGTTTCTCGAACACCTTGTGACGTAGCTCAGAAGGAACAAACAACTTTCCCGGAAGACAAGAATCCGGTGCTTCTCCCTTGGCCTCCAACACCTCTGCCTCAAGGTCAGGGTATAGGGCGGATATTACTACCCCTTTGGACAATATCGGGCCAGAATCTTCCGAATCAACTCCCCCAGGAAAGCTACGTGACAAGGCATCAGCCTTGATATTCTTAACTCCAGGGCGATAGATGACAATGAAATTAAATATGGTAAAAAACAACGACCATCTGGCCTGTCTTGGGTTCAGACGTTTAGCTGACTCCAAGTAAGCCAGATTTTTGTGATCAGTTAGCACCGTAATAGGATGAATTGCTCCTTCCAACCAATGACGCCATTCTTCAAAATCCAACTTAATGGCCAGCAATTCCCTATTACCCACGTCATAATTTTTTTCAGCGACTGAGAGTTTCTTAGAGAAGAATGCGCATGGACGCCATTTACTAGGTAAATGACCCTGCAACAGGACCGTTCCTACCCCAACCTCGGATGTGTCAACTTCCACAATGAACGGCTGTGACACATCCGGTTGCATCAGTATAGGAGCAGAAGCATCCGACCAGACTGAGATATCCGAACCTTTCCTAGTCATGTCCTTTAAAGGTTTAACCACAGTCGAGTAGTTCAAAATGAATTTACAGTAGCAGTTGGTGAACCCCAAAAACCGCATAAGCGCTTTCAAATTTTCTGGACGATCCCAGTCCAGCACAGCACCGACCTTCTCAGGATCCATCTGAAAACTTGAGGATGAGAGTAGATCACCCAGGAATTGCACTTCCTGAACTGCAAATACACACTTCTCCATCTTAGCATACAATTTATTCTCTCTTAGGATCTGTAACACCTGTCTCACGTGATCCTGATGGGTCTTCATATCAGGAGAATAAATTAGTATATCATCCAGATATACCACAACAAACTTACCCACCAGATGATGAAAGATGTCATTAACGAAGTGTTGAAAACATGTAGGTGCATTGGTTAACCGAAAAGGCATGACCAGATTCTCAAAATGACCTTCAGGGGTATAGAATGCCGTCTTCCATTCGTCTCCTTTCTTGATCCTTACCAGATTATATGCCCCCCTCAAATCCAACTTGGAGAACACCTTGGCACCGACAATTTGATTAAACAAATCTGGGATCAAAGGAAGGGGATAAGGATCACGGACAGTGATACGATTAAGTTCACGGAAGTCCAAACATGGCCTGAGAGTACCGTCCTTTTCCTTAACAAACCCAAGCCACTGGGGATTTAGGCGGTCTGATATGTCCCTTAGCCAAACTCTCGGTGATGTATTCTCGCATGGCCGTTCTTTCAGATTCTGAAAGACTATATAATCGAGATTTGGGCAATTTAGCTCCGGGAATAAGATTGATGGGACAATCATAATCCCAATGCGGAGGTAATTCCTGGCCTCCACTTTCATAAAATACATCAGAGAATTCAGATATAAATGAGGGTACAGCTTTAGTGGTTACAACAGAAATCGACGTATTAAGACAATTTTCTGTGCAATAATAACTCCAATCGAGAATCTGTCTCGCTTGCCAATCGATGGTAGGATTATGTTTACTTAACCATGGCAAGCCCAAAACCAACGGAGTAGGCAGACCCTCCAACAAAAAACACGAAATTAATTCCTGATGAAAATCACCCACCCTCAATTTGATGTTCTGCACCATCTGTGATAAGTATTTTTGAGTAAGTGGAGTGGACTCAATTGCAAATACAGAAATATTTTTTTCTAATGCACTTGTTGAGAATCCATGCATGCGAACGAACTGACCATCAACTAGGTTAACCCCTGTCCCACTGTCAATAAAGGCCTCAATTTTCACAATTTTGGACTCTAGCACCACCTCGGCAGACAGGAGAAAACAGGTACTACCAGTAAAAGATAAATAAAATTTCTCTGGCTCTCCACCCACACCACCAAGAGTAAAATGGGAATTAAATGTTTTATTTTTGTTTTCACCTTGATGCTGTACGTATGGACATACATTAACAAAATGACCCTTTTTACCACAGAAAAAACAGGCTCCTTTCTTATGACCAACATTATTTCCCACAGGTCTAGAGGTAGCTCCCCCCAACTGCATGGGCTCGTCACCAGTCATACACTCAAGTGTCTCTTCACCCAAAGAGTCAGAGGAAGCCGCCACCTCATAGGAGAGTACATCCTACTAGGGAAAGGGGAAAGGTCACCACCTAATAAAATCCAAACCTGAGACCTGACTGCTAACAGAATGAACAGACCCCGATGGTAGGACTGTTCATCCTCAGGATCCTAAGCCTCGCTCACCCTAGAACAGCGGTCCCCAACCGCCGGGCCGTGGAGGATTGTTAGCCGGGCCGCGGCGATCAGGGCAGTCTTTAACTCTGTACTAATGAAGCGCTTCCATTATGGAAGCGCTTCATTAGTACAGAAGGACCAGGGAGCAGTGAAGAATCTGTACTCACCACTTCCTGGTCCTCGGCTCGGCTATCGGCTGTGCATGGCTGCACACAGTGTGAGGTCTCTCTGGGTTGATTATATAATCCCGAAGATAAGGTTTTTTCTTGTTACTCAAAGACACATCAGTTCTGGTCAAAGATAGATTTGATTTTCGGTAACAAGAAATTGCTGGAAATAAATATACAGTTGCAAGAAAAAGTATGTAAACCCTTTGGAATTATATGGATTTCTGCACAAATTGGTCATAAAATGAGATCTGATCTTCATCTAAGTCACAACAATAGACAATCACAGTCTGCTTAAACTAATAACACACAAAGAATTAAATGTCACCATGTTTTTATTGAACACACCATGTAAACATTCACAGTGCAGGTGGAAAAAGTATGTGAACCCCTAGACTAATGACATCTCCAAGAGCTAATTGGAGTGAGGTGTCAGCCAACTGGAGTCCAATCAATGAGATGAGATTGGAGGTGTTGGTTACAGCTGCCCTGCCCTTTTAAAAACACACACCAGTTCTGGGTTTGCTTTTCACAAGAAGCATTGCCTGATGTGAATGATGCCTCGCACAAAAGAGCTCCCAGAAGACCTACGATTAAGAATTGTTGACTTGCATAAAGCGTGAAAGGGTTATAAAAGTATCTCCAAAAGCCTTGCTGTTCATCAGTCCACGATAAGACAAATTGTCTATAAATGGAGAAAGTTCAGCACTGCTGCTACTCTCCCTGGGAGTGGCCGTCCTGTAAAGATGACTGCAAGAGCACAGCGCAGACTGCTCAATGAGGTGAAGAAGAATCCTAGAGTGTCAGCTAAAGACTTACAAAAGTCTCTGGCATATTCTAACATCCCTGTTAGCGAATCTATGATACGTAAAACACTAAACAAGAATAGATTTCATGGGAGGATACCACAGAGGAAGCCACTGCTGTCCAAAAAAAACATTGCTGCACGTTTACAGTTTGTACAAGAGCACCTGGATGTTCCACAGCAGTACTGGCAAAATATTCTGTGGACAGATGAAACCAAAGTTGAGTTGTTTGGAAGAAACACACAACACTATGTGTGGAGAAAAGGAGGCACAGCACACCAACATCAAAACCTCATCCCAACTGTGAAGTATGTTGGTGGGGGCATCATGGTTTGGGGCTGCTTTGCTGCGTCAGGGCCTGGACGGATTGCTATCATCGAAGGAAAAATGAATTCCCAAGTTTATCAAGACATTTTGTAGGAGAACTTAAGGCCATCTGTCCAGCAGCTGAAGCTCAACAGAAGATGGGTGTTGCAACAGGACAACGACCCAAAGCATAGAAGTAAATCAACAACAGAATGGCTTAAACAGAAGAAAATACACCTTCTGGAGTGGCCCAGTCAGAGTCCTGACCTCAACCCGATTGAGATGCTGTGGCATGATCTCAAGAAAGCGATTCACACCAGACATCCCATGAATATTGCTGAACTGAAACAGTTCTGTAAAGAGGAATGGTCAAGGATTACTCCTGACCGTTGTGCACGTCAGATCTGCAACTACAGGAAACGTTTGGTTGAAGTTATTGCTGCCAAAGGAGGTTCAACCAGTTATTAAATTCAAAGGTTCACATACTTTTTCCACCTGCACTGTGAATGTTTAATTCTTTGTGTGTTATTACTTTAAGCAGACTGTGATTGTCTATTGTTGTGACTTAGATGAAGATCAGATAACATTTTATGACCAATTTGTACAGAAATCCATATCATTCCAAAGGGTTCACATACTTTTTCTTGCAACTGCATCCAGCATAAAATATGTTCCTATGGTAATGTCAGATCACTGTGCAGTGATAATGGAGATAGGGCCCCTAACTAAACAGGTTTCACTGGTATTTAGATTTAATCCTCATTGGTTTAATTTGATGAATGATAAAGATGGTATTAGGGAAGAATTTAAGTTTTTCTTTTGTGTAAATAGAGACTCGGCTAGTAGGCAAGTGATTTGGGATGCAGCAAAGGCTTTCCTGAAGGGAATATGTTTAAGCAAGTAAGTAACCTGAATTTTTTTTTTTTTTTAAATAGTAAAATCCAGAGTGGGGAACAGAGACTAAAATAATTTCAAAAACTCTCTGCAGAGGATCCCTCAGTGAAAAATTTGAGATGGGGGGAAGAGGAAAAAAAAAAGAGTGAAAGAATTATACCGGTATATCGAAAAATCTCAAACGTTGATGTTTTTCCAAGGAGGTAGGTTCTTTGCAGAGGGTGAAAAAGTGGGTAAGCTTTTGGCAAATATAATTAATAATCAACAAAAGAAAAAAGTTGGATAGGGGCAATAAAGAACAAAAGGGGACATATAGTCAAAACCCTGAAACAGATTAGTAATATATTCTCTGAATATTATCAAGAATTGTATAAATCAAAAATTACATACAAAAAGGAACAATTATGTCAATATTTGGATGGTATTCCCTTTTACAGACTGCAAAATACATACGGTCGTGTGCATGAGGCCTAAAGGAAATGTGTCATTTTTATTTTTTTTCTGCCAGTTAAAGCCAGATAGTAACAAATATCCTTTTTTTCTAATCTGTTTTTATTATATTATTCCTAATTTTATATTTGATTTCCTGATTATAATTATGGAGATTTCATCTTGCCTGATCTGTTCTTAACTGCATTTAGAGATATGCTTTACAGCAGCCCCATGGGCCATAGACACAATAGACAGGAGCGGACTTATTGACTTCTATGGGAGAGTTTTCTAGGCGTGCCCTGTGCCCTGTGCCCTCAGGAGGGAGGAGATAAGCTGTGATATCACCTATGGTGAATGGTGGATCCTGTGTTAGCTATATATAGGTGATTGTAATCCTGCCTATCAGGATAATGATGAAAAGGGATTTGTACAGATTTGTAGATATTTTTTGGCCAAGAACAGGATTAGATCAAAGCAGAAGAAAAAAGAAAACCCTTTTCCAAAGTAAATGTTTTCCCGCTTCACTCTGCTCAGATTTGCTGTTATTTTTGGCAAAAGACAAACCAAAAAACAAAGAAAGCAAAAATGAGCCCTAGACGTGTACATGCACCTACCCCTTGTCCTGGCCCTTGAGGATGTGAGCAAAAGTGGCCTCATAACAGTGACAACCGTAGTGTCCTCATAACAGTGACAACCGTAGTGTCCTCATAACAGTGACAACCGTAGTGTCCTCATAACAGTGACAACCGTAGTGTCCTCATAACAGTGACAACCGTAGTGTCCTCATAACAGTGACAACCGTAGTGTCCTCATAACAGTGACAACCGTAGTGTCCTCATAACAGTGACAACCGTAGTGTCCTCATAACAGTGACAACCGCAGTGTCCTCATAACAGTTACATCTACAGTGTCCTTATAAGGCCTCATGCACACGACCGTTGTGTGCCTCCGCGTCCGTTCCGTCATTTTTCACAGTTTAGCGGAGGTCCCATTAATTTCTATGGAGCTGTGAAAAAAAACTGATAGTCCTCAGTTTTTTCTCCGCGTCCGTTATCCGTGGTTCCAGTCCATCAAAAAAATATAACCTGTCCTATTCTTGTCAGTGGAAAACGGAGGACGGACCCATTCAAGTCAATGGGTCCGTCAAAAAAAACGGATGCACAACTGGTATGTCATCCGTGTCCGCGTCCGTGTCCGTTTTTTTCTACAAGACCTTGGTGCAATAAAATTACACTTTTCATTAACCTTCCTTTTTTTTTCACCTGTCAGATAAAAAAAAAGGAAGACACAAGGAAACACAACTGAAGCAAAATCGGACACGGACCACTGAAGCCAAATCACTGACAGTGAAAAAACACTGTCGTGTGCATGAGGCCTAACACTGACAACTACAATGCCCCCATAACAGGGGAAACCGCAGTGTCCTCATACCAGTGACATCTACAGCAGTGTCCTTATAACAGTGACAACTACAATGCCCTCATAACAGTGACAACCGCAGTGTCCTTATATCAGTGACATCCACAGTGTGGTATACTTTAGTTAGCGGTGGACAACTATCCCTCCCAATGTGCAGGGGGGGGTAAGCCGCTGCCAGACACCTCTGGTGGTGACATTTCCCAAAAATTGAAATTCAGCATGCCCATCCCTTCTTTCCCCAACATCTGCCATCAGGGTGAAGACAGAACACTTTCATACACATTTGATAATCAGCCTCTCACACCAGAATCGGCCGACATTAATCTAATGTGTGCGGACAACTTTATTTCTACCTACATCAGATTACTGTACAGCCGGTGTGCACACCGACCAGAATGCAAATCACTGAGCCAGTAGTAAATTCTGGAAGATTTCAGCTCTAAAACCTACAGACACTGCTGCTCTGGAGTATAATGCAGACAATAACCCCGCATCAGTACAGGATAAGTAATGTATGTACACAGTGATTCCACCAGCAGAATAGTGAGTGCAGTGTGCACACCGACCAGAATGCAAATCACTGAGCCAGTAGGGAATTCTGGAAGATTTCAGCTCTGAAACCTACAGACACTGTGAATGCTGCTCTGGAGTATAATGCAGACTATAACCCAGGACAGTACAAGATACAGTGAGGAACAGAAGTATTTGAACACCCTGCAATTCTCCCACTTAGAAATCACGGAGGGGTCTGAGATTCACATTGTAGGTGCATTCCCACTCTGAGAGACAGAATAAAAATAAAAAATCAGGAAATCACATTGTATGATTTTTAACCTCTTAGGGACATATGACGTATCGGTAAGGCATGATGTCCTGGTACTTAAGGACACATGACGTACCGGTACGTCATGTGTAGTTCCGATCACCGCCGCGGACCTGCGGTTTGCTGCGTTTCCGGGTTATTCGGGTCTCCGGTGACCCGATAACCCGGAACAGGATGGTGATCGGTGGTGTGATAATACACCACCAATCACCATCCTGCGATCCTGAGAGGTCATGGTGACATCACCTCTCAGGATCGCTTCCGATTGGCTGCAGGGCGGGCGGGCGGTTTAAACTTACTGCAGCTCTGCCTCCTCCTCCTTTCTGTGTCGGGATCCAGGAGGGAGAGCAGCCTGCGTCGTCCAGCTCCGGAGCCCAGTGAGCCCAGCACCCCTAAGGAGCCACTATAGTGCCATCTGGCACTAAAAAGGTACATAGGGACAGGTTAGGGAGAGCTTAGATAGTAGGGATAGTCAGGGAAAGTTTTTTTTTTTTGCATCACCCTGATCGGGTGTCTGGGCTCCACAGCACAGCTGTGTGACCCTAGACCACCCCAGGAGTGCTGCAGCTTTCCCCCCTTCCCCCCACACACACACACACACATTTTTTGGGGCGCAAGCATTTTTATTTTATTTTTTTCTGCGTACGCTGACTGGCGGCACTCTTAGCGTCTGGCCACTGTTAGCGCATCGCACACCCCACCGCTGATCAGCTTCGGACTGCTGATCAGCGAGTTTGAATCTTTTTATTTTTTTTCAATTTTTTGGGGCTTTTTTTTTTTGTTAGTTTTAGGGCAAAGTCCGCGAACACCCGTGCCCCCACACACACGCACACTACATAAAGTTTAACACGCACGCACACACACACTCCCCAGACGTTCTCGGCCGAGGAGGCATACCCTCTGCTTGCCTCCGACTCCGAGAGCCCCAGTGAGGACGAGGATGACCCCACTTTCCTTTTGCCATCCGCGTCCTCCTCATCATCTAGCAATGATGATGAGCCCCCAAGGCGGCGGAGATGCCGCCAGGCGTAGCAAGGGGACTGCCATGCCACGGACCCTGTGGCCCACACTAGTACGAGCAGCTCTGGGGTTCGTACTAGTTTTCCGGCCCACCAGTTAAATCCACCGTAGCCCCCTACCGGTGAACTTGTCTGGTGTACCCCAGAGCATTTTGAGCCTGTGATTCCTGATTTTGTTGGCCAAGTAGGAATCCAGATTCCCACAGTGGGCTTCACTGAATACGACTACTTTAGTCTTTTTTTCAGTGACCACTTTGTGAATCTGATGGTGGAGCAAAAGAACCTGTTCGCCCAACAGTTCATTGCTCAACACCCGGGCTCCTTTTTGGCTAGGGCCGGTGGCTGGACTCCGGTCAGTGCAGCCGAGATGAGGACGATTTGGGGCCTCGTGCTGCACATGGGCCTAGTCAAAAAACCCAGTGTTAGGCATTACTGGAGTGGGGACGTCCTCTATAAGACCCCACTTTACAGTACGGCCATGACACGTACCCGGTTTGAGGCCATCCGTAAATGCCTGCATTATGCAGATAATGCAGCATTCCCCCCCCAATCCTGCCTATGACCGCCTGTACAAAATCAGGCCAGTCATCGATCTCTTCGGGGCCAAATTTTTGGAGGCCATGTACCTGGAAGGGAGGTCGCAGTTGATGAGTCTCTCATTGCTTTCAAGGGGAGACTCCTTTTCCGCCAGTATGTTCCCTCTAAACGGGCGAGGTATGGCGTGAAGCTGTACAAACTTTGTGAGAGTACCTCAGGGTACACTTACAAGTTTCGTGTGTACGAGGGGCGAGATTCCCGTATTCAACCCCCAGAATGTCCCCCCACTCTGGGTGTTAGCGGGAAACTTGTGTGGGACCTTATGCACCCACTGCTAGATAAGGGTTACCACCTGTACGTGGATAACTTTTATACTAGTATCCCCTTGTTCCAGTCCCTCGCCGCCAGATCCACGTCCGCTTGTGGGACCGTGCGGAAAAATCAACGCGGCCTCCCTGCCCACCCACTCCAGGTACCTATCCCCAGGGGTGAGACCCGTGCCCTTACCAGTGGGAACCTGTTGCTGGTCAGATATAAGGACAAAAGGGATGTCCTTGTACTGTCCACGTTTACGTCACGGTAACAGCAGACCCCTGTCCCTGTGCAAGGTACCGCGGCAGCGGTACTCAAGCCCGATTGTATCGTCGACTACAATCGGTATATGGGAGGAGTTGATCTCTCTGATCAAGTCCTCAATCCATATAACGCCATGCGCAAAACCCGGGCATGGTACAAAAAAGTTGCGGTCTACTTGGTACAGATTGCCTTGTACAACTCTTTTGTGTTGTCCCGGAGCACTGGAACACAGGGAAATTCCTCCAGTTCTATGAGGCAGTCCTCAAGGCCCTGATCTTTTCTGACCGGGAAAGAGCAGGACGGAGTACCTCGGGAACTGGAGGCTTCCGGATCGTCCCTGGCCAACACTTTCCAGGTGTGGTCCCCCATACTGGAAAGAAGGGACGGACCCAAAAAAGGTGCAGAGTGTGTCACAGGAGGGGGATACGGAAGGACACCACTACTCAGTGTGACACGTGCCCCGATCATCCGGGCCTCTGCATTATTGGTTGCTTCAGGGAGTACCACACTTCCATGGAGTACTAAATTCATAATCCCCTTCCCCAATTTTAATTCCATTTAGCCACTGACAATCAAAAAAAAACTATGGTTCTCAGACTTGAGACACTAAAACAAAAACAAAAATTTTTTAAAAATATTATTTTGTAAAACTAAAATAAATAAAAAAAGTAGACATATTAGGTATCGCCGCGTCCGTAAGAATCTTCTCTATAACAATATCTCATGACCTAACCCCTCAGATGAACACGGTCCAAAAAATTTTTTTGCCACCTTACATCACAAAAAGTGTAATAGCAATCGATCAAAAAACCATATGCCCCCCAAAATAGTGTAAATAAAACCGTCCTCTCATCCCGCAAAAAATGAGCCCCTACCTAAGATAATCGGCTAAAAACTTTAAAAAAAACTGACTCAGACTATGGAGATACTAAAATGTTATTTTTTTTGTTTCTAAAAGGATAATATAGTGTAAAACCTAAATAAATTTTAAAAAATTAGACATATTAGGTATCGCCCCAT
Source organism: Bufo bufo (assembly GCF_905171765.1). Taxonomy (NCBI): domain Eukaryota; kingdom Metazoa; phylum Chordata; class Amphibia; order Anura; family Bufonidae; genus Bufo; species Bufo bufo. Next base: position 44,027,983 of record NC_053393.1, on the reverse strand, counting down.
CCATTAGAATCTTCTCTATAAAAATACCCCATGACCTAACCCCTCAGATAAACACGGTCAAAAAAATAAAATAAAAACTGTGCAAAAAAAGGTATTTTTTTGTCACCTTACATCACAAAAAGTGTAATAGCAAGCGATCAAAAAGTCATATGCCCTCCAAAATAGTGCCAATAAAACCATCCTCTCATCCCGCAAAAAATGAGCCCCTACCTAATATAATCGGCTAAAAACTTTTAAAAAAACTGACTCAGACTATGGAGATACTAAAATGTTTTTTTTGTTTATAAAAGGATAATATAGTGTAAAGCCTAAATAAATTAAAAAAAGTTGACATATTAGGTATCTCCACGTCCGTAAGAATCTTCTCTATAAAAATACCCCATGACCTAACCCCTCAGATGAACACGGTCAAAAAAATTTAATAAAAACTGTGCCAAAATAGCTATTTTTTGGCAAATTTTCAATTTTAATCAGTTTTTTCCAGTAACAAAGCAAGGGTTAACAGCCAAACAACACTTAATATTTATTACCCTGATTCTGCAGTTTACAGAAACACCCTATATGTGGTTGTAAACTGCTGTATGACCAAACGGCAGGGTGCAGAAGGAAAGGAACGCTGTATGGTTTCTGGAAGGCAGATTTTGATGGCCTTTTTTGTGGCACCATGTCCCATTTGAAGAACCCCTTATGCACCCCTAGAGTAGAAACTCTATAAAAGTGACCCCATCTAAGAAACTACACCCCTCAAGGTATTCAAAACTGATTTTACAAACTTTATTAACCCTTTAGGTGTTCCTCAACAGTTTATGGCAAATGGAGATTACATTTCAGAATTTCTATTTTTGGTAACCTTGCCTCACAAAAATGTAATATAGAGCAACCAAAAATCATATGTACCCTAAAAATAGTCCCAACAAAACTGCCAGCTTATCCCGTAGTTTTCAAAATGGGGTCACTTTTATGGAGTTTCTACTCTTGGGGTGCATCAGGGGGGCTTCAAATGGGACATGGTGTAAATAAACCAGTCCAGCAAAATCTGCCTTCCAAAAACCACACGGTGCACCTTTCCCTCTACGCCCTACTGTGTGCCCGTACAGTAGTTTATGGCCACATATAGGGTGTTTCTGCAAACTACAGAATCAGGGCAATAAATATTGAGTTTTGTTTGGCTGTTAACCCTTGCTTTATTACTGGAAAAAATGGATTAAAATGGAAAATTTGCAAAAAAAATTAAATTCGGAAATTTCATCTCCATTTGCCATTAACTCTTGTGGAACACCTAAAGGGTTAACGACGTTTGTAAAATCAGTTTTAGGGGAGTTTCTATTATGTAAGCCTCACAAAGTGACTTCAGACCTGAACTGGTCCTTAAAAAGTGGGTTTTTGAAAACTTCAAGATTTGCTTCTAAACTTCTAAGCCTTGTAACGTCCCCAAAAAATAAAATGTAATTTCCAAAATGATCCAAACATGAAGTAGACATATGGGGAATGTAAATGAATAACTATTTTTTGTAGGTATTACTATGTATTATGGAAGTAGAGAAATTGAAACTTGGAAATTTGCTAATTTTTGAAAATTTTTGGTAAATTTGGTATTTTTTTATAAATAAAAATGACATTTTTTTTACTCCATTTTACCAGTGTCATGAAGTACAATATGTGACGAAAAAACTATCTCAGAATGGCTTGAATAAGTCAAAGCGTTTTAAAGTTTTCACCACATAAAGTGACACTGGTCAGATTTGCAAAAAATGGCCTGGTCCTTAAGGTGAAAATGAGCCCAGTCCGTAAGGAGTTAAAGAATTGATTTGTCTTGCACTGCTGAACATAAGTATTTGAACACCCGAGAAACAACAAGAATTATGGCTCCCAAAGACCTGTTACTGTTAGTAAACTTAGTAGCACCTGTCTGAGCTCTTTAAGGACACCTGTCCACCCCACAGTTAGTCAGACTGTCATGAGAAGGGGATGGGGAAGGTGCAAACTCACTCCACCCACTCCTCTGTCCCTGCCCACTTGCACTTACCCATCCTAGGCAACGGAGCGCAACTGGGCGGCGATCTCTAACCTGCATAAGTGCGGAGGGAAAAACAAACAAACAGAGTGAGGTCGAATAGCAAGGTCAAAACCAGGAGGTCAAGGCGGTAAAATGGAAAAGGCAGAAGCAAAGTCAATGAGCAAACCGAATGTCAATACCAGGAGAAGCAAGTCAAACAAAAGGAGCAAGCAAGAGACAAAGTCAAGTAACGAGCCGAAGTACAAATACTAAGTCCAAATGCAAACCGAATAACCACAAGGTATAGGACCTTAATCACAGGCAACCTGTGGCCAGCAGGCTGCCTGTTAAATAGTGGAGCGAAGGAGTCATGTGACGTGGCCAGCATCACATGACTCATCCCCCTGCACACTGCTGAGCACAGAATGTCCAGTTCGTCGCTCAGACTTTTCGTCGAACTTACGGGAGCGGAGGACACCGGCCACGCTAAGGAGGCGTGCGCGGCCGTGTCCTCTCTGCCCCCTTCTACGAGAGGCCACCGGATCCAAAGTAGCTGGAGAAGGTTTTTCTGGATGAGCAAGATGACATTTTTTAATCAGCCTAGAAGCATGAATCTTATTCACTGGCACCCAGGACCTTTCCTCGGGTCCATAACCCTTCCAATGAACAAGGTACTAAAATAAATTACGAACTTTCCTAACATCAATGATTTTAGAAATAATAAATTCATTTTGACCATTCACCAGTAACGGGGGAGGGACGGCCTGAGACGGAACTATGGGTGAAATACATTGTGGATACGAAATGAGTCTGGCAGCTTCAACCTAAAAGACACAAGATTAATGATGTTGAGAATTTCATACGGTCCAACAAATCATGGCGCAAATTTCCTAAAAGACACTTTTAAGGACAAATTTTTGGTGGACAACCAGACTTTCTCCCTAACCTTAAAATCTACCCCTTTGGAAAGCTTCCTATTGGCTTTAATTTTATGAACTTCCTGAGCTTTATCCAGGTTCGACTGAACCTGAGCCCAGACTGTGCACAGTTCCGAAGTTACGCTATCAGCTTCAGGGTTAGGTGAGGAAATAGATGAACAAGAATTAAAACGAGGATGGAAACCAAAATTACAGAAGAACGGCGAGACTCCAGTGGAAGAGTTCACACAGTTATTGATGGCGAACTCTGCCAAAGGAAGATATTTCACCCATAATTGCTGATTATCAGAGATGTAAGGTCTTAAAAAATGTTCCACAGCCTGATTCAATCGTTCAGTCGGTCCATTAGTCTCAGGATGAAAAGCTGATGAAAAGGACAGCGATATCTCACACCTCTGACAAAAGGCTCTCCAAAACTTGGAAACAACACCCCTGTCAGATACAATGTTCTCCGGAACTCCATGCAATCATACCACTTGCTCAACAAAAACAGAAGTCAGAGTTTTTACATTTGGGAGCTTAGCCAGAGGAACAAAATGTACCATCTCGCCTGACGAGGATTCAGGCGTTTCGCGGATTCGAGGAATAGTAAATTTTTATGATCAGTAAAAACAGTGATGCAATGTTTGGCCCCCTCCAAAAAATTTCTCCACTCCTTAAATGCCCTTTTAATGGCTAACAACTCACGATTGCCAATATCGTAATTCCTCTCAGCAGGAGAGAATTTTCGTGAAAAAAAAGCACAAGGTCTTAAATTAGTGAGGTTAGAGGGTCCCTGAGAATGAATAGCCCCCACCCCATCCTCAGAAGCATCGACCTCCACCACAAAAGGTTTCTCTTGATCCGGCTGAATCAAGACTGGGGCGTTCCAAAAGATTTCAGAAGTCAAGAAGTCAAGAAGTCAAGTAACGAGCCGAAGTTCAAATACTAAGTCCAAATGCAAACAGAATAACCACAAGGTATAGGACCTTAATCACAGGAAACCTGTGGTCAGCAGGCTGCCTGTTAAATAGGGGAGTGAAGGAGTCATGTGACGTGGCCAGCGTCACATGACTCATCCCCCTGCACACTGCTGAGCACCGAGTGTCCAGTTCGGTGCTCAAACTTTATGTCGAACTTACGGGACCGGAGGACGCCGGCCACACTAAGGAGGCGTGCGCGTCCGGGTCCTCTCTGCCCCTCGTTGCCTTGGAGACAAGGACACAGCCCATGTCCTCGCTTTGAAGTTATCGCAGGGCGCCGGCGACCCTGAAGGGAAAGAGGACGAAACCGGCGCCCTGTGACACAGACGCCAACTACTACCATGGGCAAGATCAAAAGACACCACAGACAAAATTGTGGACCTCCACAAGGCTGGAAAGGGCTACGGGGCAATTGCCAAGCAGCTTAGTGAAAATAGATCAACTGTTGGAGCAATTGTTAGAAAATGGAAGAGGCTAAAGACGACTGTCAGTCTCCCTCGGACTGGGGCTCCATGCAAGATCTCACTTCGTGGGGTATACCTGACGATAAGAAAGGTGAGGAATCAGCCCAGAACTACAAGGGAGGAGCTGGTCAATGACATGAAGAGAGCTGGGACCACAATTTCAAAGGTCACTGTCAGGAACACTATGCCGTCATGGTTTCAAATCATGCATTGCATGGAAGGTTCCCTTGCTCAAGTCATCACATGTCCAGGCCCGTCTGAAGTTCTCCAATAACCATCTGGATGATCCAGAGAAAGTCATGTGGTCAGATGAGACCAAAGTAGAACTTTTTGATCTAAACTTCACTCGTGTTTGGAGGAAAAAGAAGGATGAGTTGCATCCCAAGAACACCATCGATACTGTGAAGCATGGGGGTGGTAGCATCATGCTTTGGGGGTGGTTTTCTGTGAAGGGGAAAGGACGACTGCACTGTATTAAGGAGAGGATGAATGGGGCCATTTATTGTGAGATTTTGAGCAACAACCTCCTTCCCTCAGTCAGAGCATTGAAGATGGGTCGTGGCTGAGTCTTCCAACATGACAACGACCCGAAGTACACAGCCAGGATAACCAAGGAGTGGCTTCGTAAGAAGTATATCAAGGTTCTGGAGTGGCCTAGCCAGTCTCCAGACCTAAATCCAATAGAACATCTTTGGAGGGAGCTGAAACTCTGTGTTGCTCAGCGACAGCCCTGAAACCTGACAGATCTAGAGGAGATCTGTGTGGAGGAGTGGGCCAAAATCCCTGCTGCAGTGTGTGCAAACCTGGTCAAGAACTACAGGAAACATTTGACCTCTGTAATTGCAAACAAAGGCGTCTGCACCAAATATTATCACTGATTTTCTCAGGTGTTCAAATACTTATGTTCAGTAGTGCAAGACAAATAAATTATTTAAAAATCATACAATGTGATTTCCTGAATTTTTTTTTTTAATTCTGTCTCTCAGAGTGGGAATGCACCTACAATGTGAATTTCAGACCCCTCGATGATTTCTAGGTGGGAGAACTTGAAAAATCACAGGGTGTTCAAATACTTCTGTTCCTCACTGTAAATAGTGTAGTGTTCACAATGATTCCACCAGCAGAATAGTGAGTGCAGCTCTGGAGTATAATACAGGATGTAACTCAGGATCAGTACAGGATAAGTAATGTAATGTATGTATACACAGTGACTCCACCAGCAGAATAGTGAGTGCAGCTCTGGAGTATAATACAGGATGTAACTCAGGATCAGTACAGGATAAGTAATGTATGTACACAGTGACTCCACCAGCAGAATAGTGTCAAATAAAGGTTGAGGAGCAGCACCCACGGACCTCGTCAACCACACCGAAATGCACCAGCCCAACCACGACCGCAGCTCCTCAGCAGTCCACAGATCAGCAATCAAAACACGGTCACGGCAGCATCTCCAAATCCATCTTTATTTCTTGTAATTAAAAAGAATGTGTACACAAAAAAGCAGCAATGTTTCGGCTACATGGTGGCCTTTTTCAAGCCAATAACAAGTGATCATAACAATCCATATACAGTGAATATAGCCCTCCCCTAATGGTAAGAGACCAATCCATCAGGTGTCACAATCCCTAAACCTACATATAGTCGGATTAACCAATCATTCATATAACCTCCCACAATCTCAAATCAATGGTAATTATATGTGCTAAAAAACATCTGTGTCTACCTTAAGAAGAGGTGGTAACAAATCATGGTGTCTACATGGAGAGATCCGGGCTGCAGAGTGGCGTTCCTCTATCTCAATTGTGCATGTCTAACAGCTCATCATTGTGCGCACCGCTCCTCAGAAGCTAGGTTTGCACACACTGCAACAGGGATTTTGGCCCACTGATTATCTATTACTGCAGTAGAAACACAAAACTCCGACCATTAAAAGAATAATAAGCAAATTAATGATCTAGGTTGGACATTCACTTTAAAGCTTATGGACACCTTAATTTTTGCATGGTAATTACCTTCAGTAAAAAAAAAAGTAGTCTTCATTCCGTCATTCATGTTCAAACTCCCTGATATTCATTTTACAATCTGCTCCTATTTTTAGGCTTTTCATAGATGCTGGATCTGTGTGTCCAGGATGCTGCTGTCTTCCCCTGTAAACTGCCTTGTGTGCGCGTGTCTCCCTATCAACAGCCTATGTGAGCTGTCCACCTTGGATCCTCTCCTACCTATCCACGCATTTGCCATGTGCAACCTCCTGCTGGTATGAGAGAAGGGAGGGGGAGAGCAGAGAAAAACATCAGAAACAGGAGCAGAGCTCTGATGGATTTATGTCATATTCAGCAGCACCACCAGCTAAGTGAAGGACTTATGTAGTGTACGGGGACTGTAATGCCCGTCACTACAAAAGGGTCACTTGGTGTGCTGTCGTCCCCCCTTATTTATGGGGAAGTTGGTATATGTCATCTTTATAAAATGTCATGTAATGTAATGCTATGTATTTCCCTGTTACTGTAAAACTTGCATGTACAGGCCTGCTAGGGGTGTCATTCCAGCTCTTAGTCACTAGAGGGAGCTAGGGAGCCCTAGTTTATATAAGGCCCAGTCAGGGAAAGGAAAGTGAGTCTTAAGTGGGAGTCTAAAGCTGCAGCCTGTAGTCTGAAGCTGGAGCTTAGACTATGTCAGAGACAAGTCCAGGCCTGAAGCCTGCGGACCAGGAGAGGGTATTGCAGTCCCTGTAACCGGGTTCCAGATCCAAGGAGAAGGTTCCCCTCCTGAATTTATATATGCAGAAGCAGGAAGACCACTGTTAAACAGCCTGGGAGTTCAGAAGTTTCTAGAGTCTGAGGAAGCTGAGAGAGAGACAGAGGCAAAGCTCAGAGAAGCAAGAGGTACTCAAGACAACAGAGGAGGTACTTTATAAAGATAAAACCAAGGATATACGCCAGAGCTAGGGTATTGGGCCTTGGAGAAGATTTTCTATGTTCCAGGATCAGTCAGGAATAGAGTGCAAACCGCCTGTACTGCAAGTCCTGTGTTTAACACTCTGAAGTCACCTTGCTATGTCTATATTGCCTGCATCAAATGTACTGCAACAAACTGTCTGCAAAGGAACTGCGTTTCCAGCTGTGCCCATGTATGATGACTACTAAAGTTTGAGTTCTGCTTTAACATCACGTGGTTCCTCAGTTATTCCTGCTATCAGCAAACGGCGTGCCACCATTTAATTGGCACTGGCGTCACGAACATTTCCTATCATCACCTGCCCTTGCAGAGAGTCAGCCGTCTCAGGTTAGTGTCTATTGCACTACAACACCCAGGAACACTATTAACCCTAACTTGAGTACGCTGCACCTCTCTTTTGGCGTCACGAACAGGATACGCACGCTTTCTAGTGCAAGAAGCGTGAACTTTGTGCCTTATACAGTTGCCCTGTGACCAAAGTGACAAATTGCCTGTTTATTTAAAGTGGACTTTGTGGACTGAAAATCATACCCAAAGTGTCCCTAAAACCTCTAAAAAGCGCTGTGCAGTGTTGCGCTATCAAGAGGAAGAAAATCGCCACATTGGAGTGTGGTTTTATGGACTTTTCATCATCCTGCTTGCTGTCAGTGAATAGACAGCGTTTATACCCAAAGATGGCCGCTGAGGCTACTGAAATAGCCGCTGCGTCATCTTCATCCCGAAAAGGCGGGAAAAATTGGCGCCTTTTTGAGGAAATAGCGGGAAAGAGTTCAAGGTCAGGCGCCACTGCTTATCTGGACATTCGCATGTCTGCCAGCATGGACTCCGCCTTCCCCATACTGGAATACTTGGGGGGCGGCCTCCCAGTGCAATGGGAGGAGCTGGCTGATCTAATTGACGCGACCCTATGGCTCTCCAGAGAAGGATCGAGCATGTTGGAAAGTGAACAGAGCGTTGCTGCAACGTCCGCGCCTGAGATCCCAAAAATGAATGATATTGGTGTAGAGCCAGAAGAGGCTCCACCGGCCTACTCTCCGGGACCGGAGAAACCCGCCTGCCCGCCACGGGAGAAAGAACCAGAGCCCTGCTATGGCTCCTGGAGAGACTTCTTTCAGCCCTCTTTCAAGTGGTATTCACTAATGGCAGAGATCCGGGAGGCCGCTATAAAGCGGAATACAAAGACTAAGATCTATTATGAGGAGTTGACCAAGACTATCCATGAACGACACACCAACACCCAACCCCGCCTGGAAAGGAGAAAGGGAGTGGTGGTGTCCTTTGACAAAACCCGTGGCTACAGGTTCATACAAGATTACCTGACTGGCAGAGACTTATATGTTAACAGAAGATCTGTCAAGAGAGACTACCTCCCCTCCTATCAGCACAGCCTCCGCGAGGGAGAGGAAGTGGAGTTCACCCCTGCCGAGAGCCTGAGAGGCCCTTATGCAACTGCTGTGACCCGTCCCAAGCGAGAACCTGAGGACTGGGAGGCAGAAGAAGAAGACTACTCTGGCTGCGAGCGGGAACCGGAACGCTCTCCAGAGCCGGCCCATCACGCCTTCCAGGAGCGGAGCTCCTTCTTTGGGCCTAACGTCTTCTGGCAGCCAACCGTGTTGGAAAAATGGGTGAGCCCCTATCCTTCCCCCGAGCTGCCTCGTCGGGAGAAGACCATACAAGATATGGAAAACTTAAAAGGACTTCGCAATACCTTTGAGAACATCCGGAGGGGTCGGAGACCCGATGCATCACCAGAACCTGCAGAGGCCGAGTCCGCGCCATCGTTGACTGTACCTGCGCCGGCGGCGCCAGCAGATGACAGCGACTCCGACACGGAGAGCATCGGTGAACAGATTGTCCAGCTGGAGGAGAAGTTGCGGGAGCTGCGCAAGATCGCGACCGCCAGGATCCAGACGCCGCCAAAGAAGGACGAGGTAAGGGTGCCTGTCACCACCCGTAAACCACCGTCTGCTAATGTTGCTCCGTCAAGGCCCCAAGGAAGACCCGTTATTCCTGTGAGTTGCTGCACCGAGCCCACCGGACCGCTTGCGGCGGCGGTACCAAATGCCTTACATCCCACAATTATCATGCCGGGACCAGTACGGTCCACCCAAGGGTTTACCCCTAGGCCCATGGGGCCAATACCTATTAGGGGCCCCTTTACCTTGCAGCTGCCCCCTAACACCGTTATGTGGGCACATCCTCCTGTAGAGGACTACTACAGGCCGTATTTGCCAGCAGAGCCGGGTAATGATGACATACCCCTGTGAATCAGCCTGCTAGGCCTTTGATTTATTTCACCAAAGAATGATGTTATTAACCCTTCCAGGACAGGAGTCCTATGTTTCCTGGTCGTTTGTTGCTGCTGCCAGTTTATCCACGGCTCAGTGGTAGGTGTTGACCACTGAAGTAATAAAGTCAACAAAACTACGTTTGTTTCCAGGACCTCCTGCCTGCTTTTGCTACCCCACGCCAAGTTGTGCCTGTTCCTGAGTTGCACCTTTTACCCTTAACCCCCTTTTCAGGTTGATCAGGGGTATTACAGCACTTGTTTTATATTCTACAATTTTATTGTGCAACTTGATACTAAGGAACCGTGCCCGGAGACAGACTCAAAAGAACCTGAGCCTCTGAGATTTTTGCTCTTTTAAAAGGAAATGTGCCCAGAGATGGACTCCACCGCATGAGAGCCTCTGTGATTTAATAGGAAAATAAGCTGGGTACGGACTCATGTTTGTTCTTTGAGCCTCCAAGAACTTTTATACTGTTTTATCTATTTTGCTGTTCTATTATGGACTTATTCATTGTCATGGACTATCCTGGTTATAATGTTACGCTGTGCCAGGTCAGCGCCCCAGTTCCATTCACTATCCTGAGGAGAAGAGAACGACGCCCCTTGTCACCACCCTTCATCTTTGCCAATTGGACCTGATATGAATGTAAATGCAGATGAATTACATATATGTATGCCTGCATGTCTCTTTTTCTGTTTCAGGTAGAGATTCCAGTTGGGCGAGCCCTGATGGAGTACGAGGTCGTACTCAGCTTAAAGCAGTGGGGTATGTAGTGTACGGGGACTGTAATGCCCGTCACTACAAAAGGGTCACTTGGTGTGCTGTCGTCCCCCCTTATTTATGGGGAAGTTGGTATATATCATCTTTATAAAATGTCATGTAATGTAATGCTATGTATTTCCCTGTTACTGTGAAACTTGCATGTACAGGCCTGCTAGGGGTGTCATTCCAGCTCTTAGTCACTAGAGGGAGCTAGGGAGCCCTAGTTTATATAAGGCCCAGTCAGGGAAAGGAAAGTGAGTCTTAAGTGGGAGTCTAAAGCTGCAGCCTGTAGTCTGAAGCTGGAGCTTAGACTATGTCAGAGACAAGTCCAGGCCTGAAGCCTGCGGACCAGGAGAGGGTATTGCAGTCCCTGTAACCGGGTTCCAGATCCAAGGAGAAGGTTCCCCTCCTGAATTTATATATGCAGAAGCAGAAAGACCACTGTTAAACAGCCTGGGAGTTCAGAAGTTTCTAGAGTCTGAGGAAGCTGAGAGAGAGACAGAGGCAAAGCTCAGAGAAGCAAGAGGTACTCAAGACAACAGGGGAGGTACTTTATAAAGCTAAAACCAAGGATATACGCCAGAGCTAGGGTATTGGGCCTTGGAGAAGATTTTCTATGTTCCAGGATCAGTCAGGAATAGAGTGCAAACCGCCTGTACTGCAAGTCCTGTGTTTAACACTCTGAAGTCACCTTGCTATGTCTATATTGCCTGCATCAAATGTACTGCAACAAACTGTCTGCAAAGGAACTGCGTTTCCAGCTGTGCCCATGTATGATGACTACTAAAGTTTGAGTTCTGCTTTAACATCACGTGGTTCCTCAGTTATTCCTGCTATCAGCAAACGGCGTGCCACTGTTTAATTGGCACTGGCGTCACGAACATTTCCTATCATCCCCTGCCCTTGCAGAGAGTCAGCCGTCTCAGGTTAGTGTCTATTGCACTACAACACCCAGGAACATTATTAAACACAACTTGAGTACGCTGCACTTACACACACTATGCAGAAGCCAAATGGTAGGAGATTTTTAATGGATACTGTTCAGATTGTTAATTTTGCATTTAGGAAGCAAATGAACAATAAAAAAAAAAATTCTGTGAAAAGGTGTCCGTAGTCTTTGACTTCAGTTGACCATGACTGCTATGGTCAAGGTCAGCAGGAACAGTAGGATGTGTGATGTGCCCCGATGCACCAGCTCAGCAGCAAAGAGTCCTTGAAAACTATTTTAGTGTTGGCACGTTGGCATCCACTCCCACATGTGTTTCCATTTCGTTAATTTGTGTCCTGCCGTATTACTCCACAGCAGTGCCCCAGTGACTGTGCAGAACATATTTTGGCTGCAGTAAAGTGACTGTAAGAACAGAGCTCTCATGTGACCGGTGGTAGAGCACATGGTTCATAACTCCTATGTAACCAGTTTTTTACTGAAGCAAATTAATCTGAGCCTGTACACCGCTGTGCTATGTCTGAACATGGCACAGTTAAGGTATACCATCAGCTGGCTGGTTGGTGTATATTCACACTGTGGGTGATTCATGAATTTACTATGTATATACCTCTAAGGGTGCCTTCATACGTTGCGGAATTTTCCACAACAAAATCCACACCATTAAGACTTCCCCTATGTGAACCTACGGGAAAAGTGTCAATACCTGCAATCTGTTCTGCTGCGGAATTAACGTTCCGCAGCGGAACAGAACGCAAATAAAGTTCTGTTGCGGATTTCCTGTGGCTGAATCCGCAACATTATTCACACACAAAATGCGCAGCATATTCCGCAATGAAAACCGCACCTGCGGATTTTGTCGCGGAAAATTAAAATTCCACAACATATGAAGGCACCCCAGGAGCTGTGTGCAGTGTCACAGATAAACAGAAGCAGCTGGACAGCGCCCTCACAACGGTGGCAGCCATGGTTCCCCTTGCAGACATACCAACCTGCAAAAACTCATTTCAGGGAGGTTTTCATTTTTTTTTCTTTCACAAACTTTTTATTACATTTTCCAGACATATGCAGTATCTGCACACTTTGCTCTATGGTGTGGAGGACGGGGCTCATTACCCTGCCCCATATTATCATATTTATGTATATGATTAAAGGGATTCTGTCACCACCTATAAGCCCTGTGAGCTAAACATATGCTCATGTCCAGGGTAGCATTCTGATTTCTAAGGTGGCCTTATAAAAGCTATTTGTGGCTTTATTCTGCGGAAAAACAGGTTTTACTAACCTGTCAATCACTGAATTAAGGTGCCCAAGCAGGGGAGGTCTGTGGATGCATGGTGCCCAGCCGCACCCATCGCCATTCGTGCCCAGCGCTGCCTTCTACTCCTCAGTGCCGCCTCTCCCTCCCTCCCCCGCCTCCCGCTTTGAGATCCCGCGTGTGCGCACAGGCTCAGCCTGATGCGCCGTTGCGGACTGCTGGCATCGGCTTCTTCTTGCACTGTACGCACCCGCCGAGAAGGGGACACTGCTACAGGTTGCCGGAAAGGTTTACTGCGAGTAAACTAGAGATGGGAGGTTCGGATATTTCACATGAATCGGTTCATTTGAATCAGTTCATTCAAATGAACCGATTCATGAATCCAATCTTCGGTTCACTCGCTGAGCTGACAAGAAGCAAATGAACCGAAGCTTAGGTTGCGCAATGCACATGCGCGGATGACGGAAGCTTCCATTCACTTGCTGACTCGCTGAGTCGGCTCTTGGTCTGAGTCAGGAAGTTTATTCTTTAAAACCCTGTGTGTAATTATCTACCCCACTGTAGGAAAAAAACAAGCATCCAGGGGGGTGAATTTCACACTGGGGTAAATAATATAATTAAAATGGAGGGTTAAATGTGTAAATGTATTTAAAAAAATATATATCTCTCTCAATAGTTCTATAGCTACTGAATGAGACAGAAGAAGAGATGCCTTTAACATATATATCTCCTTGAGAAGCCAATTTGACCCTAAAGGGTTAATTCAACCTGTAATCTAAACTCTGTCCTGTCACTTCTCTTATCTCTCTGCTCTGCTATCAGTAAACCTTTTGATATATTGTCTCACATGGGGGTGTCAGGGAGCCGCTATCTAATAGCGGGAGACTCCCTGAACGTCCGGGAGACTTGAGATCCCTGCCCTTGTAACAGTGACAACCACTATTTTGTGACAACCACAGTGTGGTATGCTTTAGTTAGCGGAGGACACATACACATTTGATAATCAGCCACTTACACCAGAATCGGCCGACATTAATCTAATGTGTGCAGACAACTTTATTTCTACCTACATCAGATTACTGTACAGCCGGTGTGCACACCGACCAGAATGCAAATCACTGAGCCAGTAGTAAATTCTGGAAGATTTCAGCTCTAAAACCTACAGACACTGCTGCTCTGGAGTATAAGGCAGACAATAACCCCGCATCAGTACAGGATAAGTAATGTATGTACACAGTGATTCCACCAGCAGAATAGTGAGTGCAGCTCTAGAGTATAATACAGGATGTAACTCAGGATCAGTACAGGATAAGTAATGTATGTACACAGTGATTCCACTAGCAGAATAGTGAGTACAGCTCTGGAGTATAATACAGGATGTAACTCAGGATCAGAACAGGATAAGTAATGTAATGTATGTACACAGTGATACCACCAGCAGAATAGTGAGTGCAGCTCTGGAGTATAATACAGGATGTAACTCAGGATCAGTACACGATAAGTAATGTAAATTATGTACACAAGGACTCAACCAGCAGAATATTGAGTGCAGCTCTGGAGTATAATACAAGATGTAACAGAATCAGTACAGGATAATAGATGTGTGTACATAGTGACTCCACCAGCAGAATAGTGAGCGCAGCTCTGGAGTATAATACAGGATTAGAGATTAGCAAATTTCTTGAAATCTGTTTTGTGTCTGATCCTGCAAAGCTTTTAAAAATTATGATTTGTGTCCGAATGGATTCTACACAAATCAACTATGCTCCAATTGACCTGAAAATTGGTATGACACTTAGGACTCAGATATTTTTTAAAATATATTTTTTTAAAATATTATCTCTTTTTTAAAATGTATTTACAAATTTTGCTCCCCCAGCCCTACACCTTTTAAGGTCTTAAACGTAATGACAGCAATAGCTGTCATACACTGACATACATAGCTATTTGTACACACAAGGTTGACAGCATTAACAAAGAGCTTGTTAAAAAATCCACTATAGCTGTATTACATAGCCTCAGTTTTCATAGTCCCTTTAAATTGCTATCCATTCCTAGCCATGCTTCTTATTTTACTTAATCTATGATTAAAACATGTACAGGTCGAAACGCGTCAGCTCTTATGTACAGGAGAAAACTTTGTACCTTTGCTTTTAATGGAAGAAATAAAGAATTTTTGGATGTTATTCGCTGGATCCTACGTCTGTTTCTGGAATTACTGCAGGGCCTCTTTAAAGGGCCTGAGTACGCAACACGCGTCTCTAATGAGCTGCCACTGCCTGACCTCAAAACAAGACAGGCTCCCTGCTGAGGCGGTCTGGTGCATGGCAAAATGATTAACTCCTTTATGCTACTCTTTACAGAAGCTTTAGCATATGCAAGGTGGAATTCAGCATGTGGGAAAGTCAGTGCAATTGCAGCACGCCAGACCTGCAGGGTATAGCGAAGCGAGGTCACGGTTATAGGCAATCGAGGGTTGCTCACTGTATTAGAGAACCCTGGGCAGGCATGCGGCAGTGAATGAGAGATAGACACAGTTCCTCTGGGGCACACTCTGTATATAGGGACCAGGCCTGATGGTGGATGAGGTGCCCTGGATGTTACAGGTATTTTTAGTGCCTGGGGCAAGGTCCCTGTTGGATTTGTGACGCCAGTGCCTGTAACGGTGGCACACCGATTTATAGGAGGAATAACTGAGTACTCAGTGGATAAACCAAACGTTGCTTTACTTGGTGAACACAGTCCAACTTTGTACATACAGTTACAGGTGATAGGGATGATAATGCAGTCCCTTGAACAATACTTCACAAGCAGGTAGACTTTAAATAGTGGCAGGTATTAATCATGCAAGAAACTTGGAGGGCATAACGGTTGATGCTTTACAGTGCAATGCTGCTCTAACCCCTTCAGCTATACTAGCTGGCTGGATCCCAAGGCCCGGATGCCTAAATGCTGGCTTTAATCCTTGGTATATAAATCCTTCCTCCAGTATTGGCGCTTGCTTTACTTTATAGAACCTCTGCCCATCAGGGTACTTATCTGACCTGGTATTGTCCTTACTCGGCTTGAGGGTAACTGCAGGTTTCTCCCAGGAGGTGCTGTCCTGCAACTGGGGTGTCTCTACTGAGCTAATCCTAGCCTCAGGAGCTTCAGGTGGACGAAGTAACTCCTCTAGTCCCCTGGAATGAACTACCACTCCCCTGTCTGGGCCTTCCTATATATATCTAGGGCTCTCTAGCTCCCTCTAACGTCTGGGAGGCTAAACTACACCCTGACAGGCCTGACACCCAGCTAACACAGGGAAATGCATACATATAACATTACAGGTAATACCAACACATTAACCCCTTTTGTGCAGTGCCCACCTTTACCTAGTGGGACACTACATACCACCACGCTATAACGTTGCCCGTCCTCGGCGCAACATGGAGGGGCCCTGCCTGGCTGGATACTGCAGCCTGAAAGACAAAATGAGAACCGGCATACACGGCAAATATCACAGCAACAATACAAACATTAAACTGAAGGAATGGTGAAAAGGGACGTCAT